>NW_027202382.1:11750827-12394160 GCF_024711535.1 Dipodomys merriami | reverse complement strand
GCGCTTGTCTTGCATGCCTGAGGCCCTGGGTTCGATTCCCCAGCACCACATAAGCAAAAAGAAAAAAGCTGGAAGTGGCGCTGTGGCTCAAGTGGAAGAGCGCTAGCCTTGAGCTGAAGAGCTGAGGGACAGTGCCCAGGCCCAGAGTTCAGGCCCACGACCGGACCCCCCCCCCCCAAAAAAAAAAAAAAAAAAGAAAGCAGAGAATGGGCAGTTCTGCTTTGGGGCAAGGGGCTTAGGAGCTTCTAATAGATCATGCTTTGTGAAATGAAACAAGTGGATTTGAAAGAACAAAGGCAGCATTCGGGGAAGGGACATGAGTGGAGAAGGCCTTGACAGTCTAGTCTCTCAGGGGTGGCTACCTCTCGCTTCATGGTACTTTACCCGTTGTGTGTGTGTGTGTGTGTGTGTGTGTGTGTGTGTGTGTGTGTGTGTGTGTGTGTGTGTGTGTGTGTGTGTGTGTGTGTGTGTGTGTGTGTGTGTGTATCCCTATGAAAAGTTTTGATTCATTAGTTTGAAGGGAATTACTATAATTTGTAACCATGGCTATTACCACATTAAAAGGTCAGACGTGGCCTGCAGTTGTTTCATTCTAATTTTAAATGTGCTACAGAATTTATTCTCTCATTCATTTCACATTTATTAAGTGTCTTCTCTGTTCGGGGTATTGTGATCACCTCTAAAGACAAACTGGTTTTTGAATTGAGGAGAGAACTGACTGGAACGGGAAGGTTTTGAAGCAAGTCTGGGGTAGTAGCAAAGACAAACTCAAATTTATGAACAGGCAGAATTCCAAATGCCCTTCCATAAAGTGGTTGGTTGGCAGACAGAAGAGATCACTCCATAGAAACCTCATTGTGAATGGTTTGATGTGCTCAGTATAGCTTGGGGAAGCCCATTCTGTAGCACTGATGTCAAATTTTACATAAAAACCAAGAGTTTGACTGCATGTAGCAAGTTTCTCTGGGAAGCATCTCAGGATGTGGGACACAGTTCATACTTGTGTGCCTTCCCTTGAGCTGGATGATGCCATTTCCACCTCTTGCAAGGACCATAGAAGCCATGTGGTGTAGAATGAGAGGTTTTTTCCTCTAAAACCTTTAAAAAATCTGTGAGAGAATATAAAGCATGCTTGTGAGGGCAGAGAGTGTCTTAGGCATCTCAGCTGGGAGGAGGATACAGAATTCTTTCCATTGAGCTCTCAGTTACTGTTCTGTAAAGACATCCATAAGTCAGGATTTTCACATAGGGCACCTACATCAAGCATCTGAAATTAGATTTCAATTATCTATACAATAAGGACAAATATACCATGCTAATTTAACTGCAAGGTTTCAGATTTTGAAATAAGAAATATACACTTATGTATACTTATAAGTATATATAACATATAAAATATATAATACAAATAGATAATATATAAATATGTTTATAAATATACTTAGTTATAAAGATATATTTATATTATTTCTTGAAGATGTTTATAAATAATTTTAGGAAGTCTTCATTAAGTATTCCTGATACATTTCATATATTCAGTATAATTCCAGTACCTAAATTTTAAAAAGTAAGCAAACTTGGGAACTTATAATCTAATAATAAAACAAATAATTAGTTAAAAATGATTAGCTTAGTGTTATTGACATGAAGAAGCCATTTACAGATTGTTGATTCATCCAAGAAGCTTTTACTTTTCTCCGTAACACTTAGTGCTAGTATATGTATGTACATTTATTTCGTATTTGTCTGTCCTCACTTGAATGTAAGTCTTACAATACCAGGAAAAAAATTTAAAAAAATTAATGCAGGCCTTCCAGACATTCACAGAGAGAAGTATAAGGAATAAATGCTATTTACTAGACTGCCAAGGAAAATGACATGCTGGAAACAGATCAGGATGAAAAAGAACACTTTACAGAGTTTAACTTAAGACTTTGTGGGGAAGAATGCTATCTCTATTAAAACTTACTCCCAGTCCCCCTCCCCCAAAACAGAAGTGGAACTGTAGCTCATATGTTAGCGTACAGCCTTAAGCACAAAACTCAGGGATAGCACCCAGGCCCTGAGTTCAAGCCCCAGGACCAGTAAAAAATAAAAAAATAAAAAAACATACACAAAGAAGGCGACATTAATCAAGATGTGTTACAATAATAGATTGACATCTTGAATTGAAACTCCTTTGTTGCAACTATTGAAAGATAATAAAACATTTTACAGAATAGTAAAAAATTATTATAAAATTTAAGAAGACTAATAAATTAAAAATTACAAAGGAACAATAAAAATGCCAAATACTAGCAGCAAGCATTGCTATAGGGCTGACACTATGTAACACATTGCTAGAAAAACTTTGGGTTCAGCAGCACACACATCTTTCACAAGCTTATGATACTGGTGAAATTATGATTCAACTTCGTAGTGATAGAACACTGATGTGTCCAAAAGGATGTGGGTGAAACATACTATCCATTTACACTCCTAGTAGTATCGTTTAAGGTGTCCCTTTTACCTCCTGCTCACCCACCATGGGTGATGCTGTGGGTTTTCATCTTACCTAGATCAATAAATAGATGAGTATTGTGGGTTTTTTGGGGGGGTTAATGTTATAGCTTTGATCTTAAATGTCCCTCAAAGGTCCACAAGCTAAGTGCTTCATTGACAGCCTGTGGTTCTACCAGAGGAAATGGGACCTTTCGGAAGTGAGGTCTATTAAAAGAAAGAGAGGTCACTATGAGTGTGCACTCTAGCATCATATTGGGACCTTGGCTCCTCCTCTCTGCTTCCCAGCTTCCATGAGGTGAGCAGCTTTGCTCTCCCACAGGCTCCTTGCCAGGATGTTCTCCCTAGATACCAAAAGACAGAGCCAACAAGCCATAGACGGTATCTCTGCAACTACAAACCAAAATAAACCTCGTACCTTGCATGTTGATGTTTTTATTTCAGGTAGCTTATTTCAGCACAAAACAATACTGTTGCTGACCAGTGCAGTTTAGGAGCTAATAAAACACAATTAGAGGTCATTTGAATGTTTTCATATGCAAAATATTTGTTGTCTATTTTTCCCACAAATAATGTATTTCCTTCTTGATCCCTAAAATCTCTGGTATTATTTCATATGGCCCTACAGACTACACCCGTAGAGGAATTTGGCCTCTACATGGTGTATGTGATCTCTGTGGAAACAGTGAACTAGGCCACTGTCTGACTCAACTCTCTCCTATCAGGAGATTGGAAATTCAACAGTGTCATAAAGTGACAAAGTTTGACAAAGGAAATAAATAATTTGCTCTTTGATGTGTTTAATGTTTCTATCAAATGTCTGAGTAGATTGAACGAGGCCAGAGGAAATGCATGATTGGTGTTAATTATTTGAGGATTTTCCACCATATACATAGTAGTGGTGAGTAAAACCATGTCCATGAATAAAATCTCTTGGAGGTACCCATTACAGATCTAGGGCATGAGGGATGACATTGTGAGGGAAATCAGAATTGATTACTAGATAAGTAGAAATAGGGGAAAAGCAACAGGGAATAAGCAATAGGGAATGAGCCATAACATTCATGATGCATAGAAAGGAATTTTCCAAACAAAGAGCGTATGTTGCAAGGTGTTATAGAGAGATGAAGAGAAGGAATAAATTCAATCATTGTAGTAGGTAGATTGAAGTTTAGACTGAGGTTGGATCTAGGGAAAACTTAAGTCCTCCTAAAAATAGCTAAAGATTAAAAAAAAAGTCTGAGGATGTGCTTAAGTGGTGGTGGAATGTTTGTCTAACAAGTTCAGGGTTCTGAGTTCAAACCCCCATATTGCCAAATAAAAACTTGTGTTAATGCCCCAAATGTTCTCTCTTGGCCATGCCTATTTAAATACTCTCAACATTATTTAACCCACATTCCATTTCTCCTCCAATCAATTGTATCATTTATGATTTTTACAGTGTTTTCTATAGTGTTTAGTTTTGATGTTGGATTGAATTGATTTATTCAGAACAATCTTCTAAATGTCTGAAGACTTAATGATGTATATTTCCAAAGAGATACTTTCAAACTAGAGTGTCAAAAGGAATTAATGTCTTGATTACTCATTGTCTTTAACAGCATTGTTCTTTTGTTTCAGTGATTTAGAAAGATAAAATTAGAATCTATCTCCCTAGATTTCCTCTAGTATATATTAGATTCAGTCCCCTCGTATGTAAAAAAAGGCAACAAATGTATTGCAAATAAGTAAATGTACAGTAATTTCTCAGGATTCATAAAGACATTTGAAATTAAAGACCTAATCTGTCCTTAAACAGAAGAAATTAGTCCTACTATATTGGGTTATTTTTCAGCAACAGTTTTATGGAACTTTGAATTAGAAAACACAAACTGAAAAATAGAAATTATATGCAAAATATTACTTTAAATTTATTTTTAGAAAGTAAAATACAGCTTAACTAGATGGAAGATCATGATTTATAACTCTTTAAATGTTATGAGTTGAATGGTAGTACATATTTTTGTTTCAGTGAAAATAATTTCCTATGATGACTAGAAATTTTTGGGGTCCAGCTACATCTTAACAAATTTAACATTGGCAATGACACGCT
Source organism: Dipodomys merriami (assembly GCF_024711535.1). NCBI lineage: Eukaryota > Metazoa > Chordata > Mammalia > Rodentia > Heteromyidae > Dipodomys > Dipodomys merriami. Next base: position 12,389,569 of record NW_027202382.1, on the reverse strand, counting down.
GAAGAGGTTGTTCCTTCAAGAATATATAACCTGGACAAAGATCAAACTCCCAGATATTTAGTTTCCAATTCTTTCTTTCCATAGGTTTACAGATTACTGTCATTCTCTTTCACCTGTATCCCTAATCATAGTTTGGTTAAACATTTGAAAACCACCCTTGGCAATACTGGAATTGTATTTATTTGGGAAATGTTATGCAGATGAGTCATCACAAAATGGAGAAAGAGTATGAGTGTTGGATCTTTTAAACTCTGAATAATATGGTTATAAGGATGAAAATAAAGATCAGATTTAGGAATGATGGTTTAGAAAAGGTCAAACTAATGGCATTCTGGTGAGGACTTGGGAGGAGCAACTATCGAACATTCAGTTCAGAACATGACAAGTTTCAAACTCAGGAAATCACAAAAGAAAATACACACCAATCCATATAACCACATGTCTATTGATATGAGGGCAAAGTGAACCTGATAGGATGCTGCCCATTAAATTACAAGATACCAATAGCAAGATATTGAGCAAAAGTACTTTGCAAAAGAAACTACCGGTGTTTGAGGCAGGTGTCAAATCTGCTTGGTTTATGCCAACAGATCTCATATACCTTTAAGACATCACTTCCGTCTTCCTGTTTTTGTCAGAGAAGCAAAGATAAAGTGAGTCTGTGGTCTTTATAAATATAATTTAAAGAATATAATTTGACACATCCATTTCTTTCCCACCCTTTTGGCTATAATTCTGTCAGGTTGAAACATGAAAGAAATGTCATTTATAAAATTAAATTCCCTATCGACCTTTCATATAATTCAGAGTGAATGTTTGGGATTTTTTTTCCTCTTCTCTACATTGCAGCCAGACAATTATTTCCTTGTAACACTGAGTTTATAGTCTCTCAACAAGATCCATGCTGCAATCCAATGTCCTGGGAGTCATTAAGACCTCTTGAAAAATTCAACACTCTCCTTCTGGCATTTTGTAATTATCACACGCAGGCGACACATGCTCACAGCTCTCCCTCTATCAAAAACCTGGTTGAAGCACACTGCAGAGAATAAATAGCAATTTTTAGATTCAAGCTTCTCTCACACTGTTTTGATCTCTTACATTTTTAAAGATTATTGATAGTAGTGAATACAGTGTGTCTAATGGTGGTTAACATATTTGAGATGAGGTGAACTGGACTAGGAAAATCCTTAGAAGACTTTCGCCAACAGTGTTACTGTGGGGCTGAAATTTTTGGAAGTCAAAGGTTGATAAATACTTAATTACCATTTGCAGCTATCTATCTTTCTGTCTGTCTGTCTGTCCGTCCATCTTTCTCATTCTCTCTCTCTACCAATTAGCTCCTTACCAGATGTAAATAACAAATAAGAAGAAAAACAATATAGATGAAATTGGATCCCTTCTGACTTTTGCATTTTCTCCCTGTGCTTTTTATTATAGCTATCATATAGTGGTAGGAATGAATTAAAGAGTTATTAATTTGAAAAAATATTCTCAGCATTTATAAAAGAGATTTTGCTTTTTAGTTTGAAATGTCTTGGCATTAGTTAGCCACATCTCAAGTGATTCACTATTTCATTGTCTAGTTGTGTCTTTTATCCTTCTTTGTCTTTTTTGTCAAAGCTTCATATTTTGTTTTAATGTCTTTTGTATAAAGATAAATTTATATATTTTATTTATTTTTTGAAGTACTGCGTTTGATGTTCATCAGGCTTTTCAACTTCCCGTAGTTTGCTTTCTTCTGTATCTCAACAAATAAAAATCAGCTATCTTAAATAATAACTATTAGCTAACCCAGAATTATATCAATAAGCATTAGTGATATAATAAAAATGATATGACAGATTTTTTCATCCTCTGTTTAAGATAATGTACATATACAGGCATATAAATATAATATATAATATATAATATAATATATAATGTAATATGTAATATATAATATTATATATAATATACTATTATATTACATATTATATATTATATGTAACATATAATATATAAATATACATAAGTATATATAATATATAATATATGTATATAGTTTATAATGTTATGTTATATGTTATATAATATATTATAATATGTTAGGCATTATAGATTATAATATATTATATTTTATATATTATATAATTTATATGTTATATATTATATAATACATATTTATATATTATATACATATTTATATGTACAACATGGATGTATATTCATATATATTAAACACCATGGCTGCATATATATTGAATATTCTCAGACATCTCTAGATATTTTTCATATAACTTTATGTAACTTTAATAATCCCCAATAACCTTGGGTTGATTATATGGAAAGAAACATGTTATATTCATGTCTTTCAGTTTATCATCATAAAATTAATGTAATCCAAACCATGAGAACATTTCTTTTTTTTATCATTGTGAAAATTCCATACTGAGGGGTTACAATTACATGGGCAAGATAGTGAGTACCTTTCTTATCAAGCATTGTTGCCTCCTCCTTTGTTTCCCCTTCCAATCCCTTCCCTTCTACACCCCCCAACCCCTATACCCCCCTACCACCACCACCCCACTCCCCCCACCCACCACCCCACCAAGGTTGCAAAGTTCATTTTTCAACATAACGTCTTATACATCTCATTGTTGTAACGGGTCCACCTGTATCCCTATTTAAACAGTTGGTTTTTTTCCTAACCCTCCACAAATTACATCAACATCAAATACAGTGAAAGCCGGGTTTATACCCTGGGGAGGTATATACAAAGCAACAAAGAAATCATCTTACAAATATGTTGGAAACAATCTCAAGAAAGAAAAAAACATTTGAATCCTTATCTTGGGGTTCATTTCACCTAACATCAACTTGTCTGACAGTTTCTGTTTGTCTCAGACATTTACTAGTTATTGCAAATAAGGGAAACCATGGGACCTATGTTTCCTTGGGCTTGGCTTATAAATGAAATCATTTCTTTATGCTTTATATTGCATATTTCTGCAATGTTTTTGTTTTAACACCTGGGCATTTCTAGTTATAGCCATGGCTTTAAATGTTCTTATCTATCACCCTCTTCAGCAAATGCAAGTATCATTTTCATCAACAATATTGCTGCTCAAAAGTTCTCTTTGAAATTCAGTCTTCAAAAACATGGATGTATTCCTTTGAGAAAATTTGGTGAAAAAGCATTCTCAAGGATATCTAAAAACATATGTATGACAATTTTTCTTTTACTAATATATACTTTACATTGTTTATTATAGTATTTTTGTGGTTGTTGGCTGTGGGGCTTGAACTCTGGGCCTGGGCTCGGTCACTGAGCCCTTCAGCTCAAGGCTAGCCTCTACCACTTGAGCCACAGTACCATTTCTGCTTTTCTGGTGGTTTATTGGTGATTAGAGTCCGGACTTTCCTGCCTGGGCTGGCTTTGAAATGTGATCCTCAGTTCTTAGACTCCTGAGTAGCTAGGATTACAAGGCGTGAGTCACCGGTGCCCGGCTATAGTAATATTTTTTGAGACCTGATGTATCGAAATATATTACTTGTTTATATTGCATTAGGGTGGACAATTCTAGGCTTGGTACCATTTTTTTTTCTGTTTGAAATTATTTTTTACTTCATCAGTGACTTATGTTGCTAGTAAGAGGATTAGTGTCTAGAAGATGATATCATGTTTCTTACTACACCAGTCCTGTATCCATATGGCGTTGACGTATAAACCATTTTATTCTTTGCTTTTTCCACATCAATATAACAATACCTATTTAATTTTATTTCATACTATTTCATGAACAGTGAACTGTAATTTGGCTGACTAATTATTGGCTAATGCACACTTGAATTCTTGATGTGTTTTCTTTTTCAATACAATGAGCCTTAGTAGATGTTTTTTACACATGCATCTTAGCAGGGGGATTCCTGGGCCAGGAACTCTGAGCAGAATTGTTCTTCATGAAGTTGGGTTATGAAATGCTTGTTTTCTTTCCCTCAGGGAATGTGGATGAAGCTGTCTTTTGCAGAGTTCAGTATAGTCCTCACCTTCGTTCTCAGATGTACTATTTACAGATTCCAACAATTACCATTCCTTTCTCATGCATTGTTACAAAACTGAATGGAAATAGTAATTGCCTCTCAGAAAATGTGGAGGGGATTAAAAATAATGAGTAGCCACATATGACCTACATTTGGTGAAGAAAAAGCAATTGCTTACTATGAATCTTCTGAGGATAGTTCCCAATGAAACCAGAAATGGGAAAATAATCTTAACAAACCAGTGAAAGAAAAACTAACTTGTAGGAATCCTTGATTCAAAATAAATATGATACGAGTTGAGGAATAATATGAAATCAGATTAGCATGTTCATAAGCATTGTTTGGAATAATTTTTAAAATGAATGGACTTAGTTTATGTTTAGAGACATGTCTATAAATTAAAAGTGAAAAGAACATTAAGCATATTATGACCTGAGAGAAAAGAAACAATCCAAAATATGGGATTATATGGTTATTGTTACTGATACTTCATTTTGGCATGAGCACTCACATGTCTGTACTATATTTAGGAACCAGAAAATTACATGTAATTTTAGTAACTTTCTGGATTTCAACTCTGTACTCTCATACAATTTCCTTTTCCCATGCTGACAATGGGAAGCAAACCCCTTTGTTCATCAATGTTATTCCATGAATTCTGGTCTAGTTGCTTCTCTGTGGACATTATTTCTTTGGCGACCACACTGAAAACAAATAAATGAGCACTCTTCCAACATCAAATGAGAGCTAAAACTGAAGGAGGATGAAATTGAGGCCAAAAGGTTAAGAGAGGAAAGATGTAGTCTTTCCCGGGCCAGTTCATAGTGCTTTGAGTGAGCAATTACAGGCCTCCGGTGAGCCAGGTATCTGTACTTCAACCCCAAGCATGGATAATTTGATCCTCAGTGTACTTGTCCTTGAATTTTTCTACATTTTCTCTTGGTGCTATGGTCACAAAGTCCTAGGTAAAGGCTTTCCATTCTCTATGATGAATTTCTAATTTCAGACTGCAGCCGTGACAGTACAAGGCATAAGGTCATTTCTTACAATCCTGCCCCATTCCTACAATATCGGAGTCAACAATAAATAAATTTACTGCAAAAAATAATCATTCAAATGTGTGAGCCATGTGGTTTATATAGACATATATAGCTAAGGGAGCACATCTGTTAATAAAGTTGTTTTTTTAATCTGTTCATTTCTGTTGGTATTACTATTATCTATCCATTTCCCCTCATTCTGTAATTTACACTCTGATTTTTCTACATCCAAAAATAAATGTAAGAATGTAACTTGAGTTAAAGGATATATAAGAGTCCAAATATACATACACATATACATATATAAATGTCCAAATACATACATATATATGGGCATATATATGTATATGTGTACATAATACATACATATATATATATGTTTGTATGCATGCCCAAATGTATTTGGGCATGTATTTTTATTATATCTATATAATTTTAGTTAAAAGCTAAATCTATATAATTTTCATTAAAAGCTAATGTATATAACAACTTTACAGAAATGATTATGATAATGAATATGATTTAGGTAATGAGACTCCTAATAGCAAAGAAAGGGAAAATGCTCACGAAATAATAGATACATTTCATTATAACCTTTTCATTTTGAATCTTCACATGACTTGATAGGAACAAACAATTACCAAATGTTTGAAAATAAATTCTCTGCACTGAAATACAACAAATTAATTTGGAGAAGTGAAGGAAATATAGCAGAGAGTTGATCTTTGAATGTTGCTGTTCAGGTTCATTTGCCCATTGCCATTGCCCAATGCCCACTGCTCCTTTAGGTTCTGCTAAACTATATGACAGGAGATGGAGTGGGCCAAGGACAGATAGACTTTTCCTTTAATTCCCTTTTTGCCTCAGGTAAAATCACCAGCAGTCAATCTTGCAGAAGCCTAGTTCTTTTTTAGACAGCCTATTCCTGGATCTAGTTCTTGTCCTTATAGTCTCAGCTCCAACTGGAAGCCTATACTATTCTTACTTGAGTATCCTCCAGAGTGTCAGCTTCCTCTTGGTAGTCTCTTCTTCATGGTCCACTTGGTGGACATTGGGAAGCCCATTACTGGGGCTTTCAGTTCTCTAAAAGTGAGGTGACCCTCACGTCTGGACTTTGATATGATCAGTTTTACTGCCTTGTGTTTTACAAATACAAAGCAACTTTCTGAGGAAGGTTTATCTCCGGGGATCTTGTTTTTATAAGTTTTGAAAATGATGACTAATTTATTAGATTATTTGATTCCCTTATGTGGTTTTGCTTTCCAGGGTGAGCACAGGCTTGACACAATCATTAAATCGTGGGTGAGACACATCCAAAATCATTAAAATATAAGAAATAAGTGAAAGGATGTGATGTTATGGGTGAACAATTGTCTTATATTCCATAATGATGAAATTTTGATATGGGTTTTTTTGAGAATGTCAGCTGAAAGGGGCATTGAAAAACTGACAGGTTGCTCATTAGTCTGTTATTTGAGTATAAACCCATAGACACCTACCTACCATGGTTATTTGTAGAACAATTTTACCCAAACTCCACCTGTTCTTCAGGAAAATAGGTTAGAACTACAATTTACTAAGAAATAAATTAAAAATGATTTTAAAATAGATTTTCCAATAAATCAATGAGTCAACCCCTTTTAATGAATAAGGAATTTCTTTTGAAAATTTGGATAGATTCTACTCTGAAGATAACTCTGTGTCTACATCTATAGAAGTGATAGAAATGAATGCCACAAGAAAGTTTAGAAGACATATGCATGAAAATTTTAAATACTTCTCATAGCTAGAAGGCTTTACCTCAAGTTTATATTTTGAACTTTTTTTTTTACTTATTCACAGTTTCTGAAAAATTGCTATCTTCCTTGAAGTCCAACAATTAGGAAAAGATTGTTTCCAAATATAGCAGTTTTCTGAGGCTGGCTATTTCTACAAATGAATGTGCCTAATATTGACCTTTGCTTAGTACTTTACAGATGTTCTAAAGTTTGGATATAAATTAGCTGTGGCCTTCAAGGTTCAGATATTGAATTAAATCCATAATAGGAAACAATAAGAGGGTAGAAAATTAATCTGACTGTGGTGTTTAGAAATGGCACCATTCAAATTGATGGGATCACAAAAGATCATTTGGGAAAAATCCTCATTGACTACTGATGACATCATAAGAAGAGGTAGAGAAGACCAGAAGAAATAAAAATGTAATCTTTTTCTCTGAGTTCAGAGATAGCTTTGACCAGAAAAGAAGCTTTCTAAGATGTAGCTCTTCAGTCTTGGGACTTCAGACCTGTGAGTCAAAAGAAACCACTTGATAAAGTTACCTACCAGAGTATTTTATTATAGTATCAGAAAAATGAAAAGGACATAGTTTAATGCCTGATTTGCAAGTGAAGTTGCTAAGTGATGGTAAATTTAGAATTACTGGAGTGACAACCTGTTGGTTCCAGCATAAATTTCCTTTGTCCTTCCTCAATAAGTTCACTCAGGTTCTAGGGTGATCATTTCCAAGTAAATGTTCATTGAGCTTCATTTGGATCTCTATTGACAATAAAAACACTATCTATTCACCAATAGTTATTGATTAACTTTGAGAAGGGCTGAGAAATTGTACTTAAGTTAAAAAATTATTTAAAGAAAACCATATACTTTTTTCAATAAGTTTTTTTTGTGAAAATATTGTACAGAGGGGTTACAAACATATGAGCAAGGTAATGAGTACATTTCTTATCAAGCATTGCTACCTCTTCCTTTATTTTTCCCCTACCATCCCTTCCTTCCCATCTCCACAACTACATGCCCCCACTGCAGCCTAAATTGTAAAGTTAGTTTTCAACATGATGTCTTGTACATCTCATTGTTGCAATGAGTCAACCGGTATCCCTATTTAAAACATTTGCTTTTTCCCGTCCCCTCCACAAATTGTACCAACATCAAATACAGTGAAAACAGGTGTTATGCTGTGGGGGAGGGACATAAAAGCAACAAAAAAATCACATGGTACCTTATAAACATGTTAGAAACAATAGCAAGAAAGAAAAAAACCACTTGTGTCCTTATCTTAGGGTTCATTTTGCTTAACACCATCTTATCTAACCGTTTCTGCTTGTCTCAGACATATGCTACTTATTGCAAGTAAGGGAAAACATGGGACCTATGTTTCTTTGGGCCTGGCTTACTTCACTTAATATAATTTTTTCCAAGCCTTTCCATTTCCTAACAAATGGAGCAATGTCATTCTTTCTGATGGAGGCATAGAATTCCATTGTGTATATATACAACATTTTCTCGATCCATTCATCTACTGATGAGCATCAGGGTTGGTTCTATATCTTAGCTATGGTAAATAATGCTGCAATAAACATAGTTTTGCTGGTAGCTTTAATATAGTCTTGTTTGTGATCATTTGGGTAAATGCACAAAAAGGATTGCTGAGTCATAGGGGAGTTCTATATGGAGTCTTTTGAGGAACCACCATACTACTTTCCAAAGTGTTTGAACACGTTTACACTCCCACCAGCAATGCAGTAGGGTTCCCTTCTGTCCACATCCCCTCCAGCATCTGTTGTTATTAGAGTTCTTGATTATAGCCATTCTAAATGGGGTGAGGTGGAATCTCAATGTTGTTTTGATTTGCATTTCTTTTATGGATAGAGAGGTTGAGAGTTTCTTTTTGTTCTGTTCTTTTTTTTTTTTTATTGTGAAAGTATCATACAGAGAGGTTACAATTACATGGGCAAGGTAATGAGTACATTTCTTATCAAGCATTATTGCCTCTTCCATTGTTTCCACTTCCCATCCCTTCCCATCTCCTCCCCCGCCTCCCCCCCCCACTGCCTCCCCCCAGCGCCAAAGTTGTAAAGTTCGTTTTTCAACATAACGTCTTGTACATCTCATTTTTGTAATGGGTCCACCTGTATTCCTATTTAAATAATTTGTTTTTTTCCTTCCCCTCCACAAATTATACCAACATCAAACACAGTGAAAACAGGGGTTATACCGTGGGAGAGGGACATGCAAAGCAACAAAGAAATCATCTTATAAATATGTTAGAAACAATAGCAAGCAAGAAAAACCATCTTGGGGTTCATTTCAGCTAACAACTTATCTGGCCATTTCTGCTTGTCTCAGACACATACCAATCTCAAATTACTCAAGGTCATTCAAAAATTTGGCAAAGTAGCAGAGTATAAAATTAACCCTCAAAAATCCATGGATTTTCTGTATGCCAACAATGAGAAAAGTGTGGCTGAAATCAGGAAAGCAACTCCATTTGTAATAGCCCCACAAAAAATAAAATACCTAGAAATTAACTTAACCAAGCAAGTGAAGGAACTCTATGATGAAAACTTCAAAAATCTGATAAAAAATAAAAACAGAACTTAGAAAGTGGAAAAAAGTCCCATGCTCCTGGATTGAAAGGATGAACATCATGAAAATGGCAATACTTCCCAAGGCTGTCTACAAATTCAATGCTTAACCTATCAATATTCCAACCTCATTCCTCAAGGAAATAGAAGAGGCAATCAAAAAATTCATTTGGAACAATAAAAGACCCCGAATAACAAAAACGATTCTTAACAGAAAGAACAGTGCTGGAGGAATATCAATAGCATTTCAAACTCTACTACAAAGCCATAGTAATAAAACAGTTTGGTACTGGCACAAGAACAGACCTCAGGACCAATGGAATAGAATTGAAAACCCAGAAATGAACCTCCAGACCTATAGCCATCTAATCTTTGATAAGGGAGTTAAAAAAATAGAATGGAAGAAAGCCAGCCTCTTCAGTAAATGGTGCTGGCAAAATTGGTTAACTACTTGTAGAAAAATAAAGCTAGATCCTTATATATCACCCTGCACCAGAATCAACTCCAAATGGAGCATTTCTTCATGTGTCTATTGGCCATTCTTCTTTCCTTTTCAGAAAAGTTTCTCTTTAAGTCTTTAGCCCAATTATTTATTGGGCAGTTGTTTCTTTGAGGATTTGTTGTTGGGGGATTTAATTTGGGGGGGGGGATTTAATTTTTTGAGTTCCAAGTATATTTTAGATATGAGGCCTTTGTCTGTTGTATGGCTAGTGAAGATCTTCTCCCAATCCATGGGCCTTCTATTGATCTTGCTAACTATGTCCTTTGCCATGCAGAAGTTCTGCAACTTCATGCAGTCCCATTTGTCCAACCTTTCTTTGATTTGTTGTTTCTGGGTCTCTATTAAGAAAATTTCGGCCTGTGCCAAGGAGACCTACGGTTTCTCTTATTCCGTCCTCTAATGTTTTCAGAGTGTCTGCTTTGACTCTGAGGTTTTTAATCCATTTGTAGTTGATTCTGGTGCAGGATGATATATAACGATGCAGGTTTAGTCTTCTACAAGTGATTCACCAATTTTGCCAGCACCATTTACTGAAGAGGCTGTCTTTCTTCCATTCTATTTTTTTAGCTCCCTTATGGAAGATTAGGTGGCTATAGGTCTGTGGTTTCATTTCTGGGTTTTCAATTCTATTCCGTTGGTCCTGAGGTCTGTTCTTGTGCCAGTACCAAGCTGTTTTAATTTCTATGGCTTTATAGTAGAGTTTGAAATTTGGTAGTCATATTCATCTGGCACTATTCTTTCTGTTAAAGATCGTTTTTGCTATTCAAGGTCTTTTATTGTTCCATATGAATTTTTTGATTGCCTCTTCTATTTCCTTGAGTAATGAGGTTGGAATATTGATAAGTATAGTATTGAATTTGTAGATAGCCTTGGGAAGTATTGCCTTTTTCACGATGTTGATCTTTCCAATCCAGGAGCATGGGAGTTTTTGCCACTTTCTAAGTTCTGTTTTTATTTCTTTTTTCAGGTTTTTGAAGTTTTCATCATAGAGTTCCTTCACTTGTTTGGTTATTTCCTAGGTATTTTAATTTTTGTGGGGCTATTATGAATGGAGTTGGTTTCCTGATTTCAGCACACTTTTCTCATTGTTGACATACAAAAAAGCCATTTAATTTTATATCCTGCTACTTTGCCAAAGTTTTGAATCAGCTCGAGTAATTTGGGAGTAGAGTCCGTGGGATTCTTTAAATACAAGTTCATGTCATCTGCAAAAAGGGAGAGTTTTACTTCATCTTTCCCTGTTTGGATCCCCTTTATGTTTGCCTCTTGTTTTAGTCTCTTATAGCTAAGCATTCTAATACTAAATTGAAGAGAAGTGGAGAGAGTGGACATCCTTGTGCCATTCCTGAGTTTAGTGTAAATGGCTTTAATTTTTCACCATTAAGTATAATGCTGTCTGTAGGTTTGTCATATACAGCCTTTATTGTATTGAGAAATGTTCCATGGATTCCTAATTTTTCCAGAACCTTCACCATAAAGGGGTGTTCTATCTTGTCAAATCCTTTTTTTCTGCATCTATTGATAGAACCATGTGGTTCTTATCCTTGCTCTTGTTGATGTGATGAATTATATTGATTGATTTGCGTATATTGAACCAGCTTTGCATCCCTGAAATGAATCCTGTTTGATCTTGCTGTATGATTTTTTTGGATGAATTGTTGAAGTTGATTGGCCAAAATTTTGTTGAGAAGTTTTGCATCTATGCTCATCAAAGAAATGAGTCTATAGTTCTTTTTCTTTGATGAGTCCCTGCCCGGTTTTGGGATGAGGGTTATGATGGCTTCATAGAATGAGTTCGATAGTGAACTTTCTCTTTCAATTTCATTGAAGAGTGGGAGGAGTATGGGTGTTAGTTCTGTTTTGAAGGCCCTGTAGAATTCTGCTGTTAATCTATCTGTCCCTTTTCTTAGATGGGAAGTCTCTTATTGCTGATTCTATTTCTGTGCTTGATATGGACCTGTTAAGTTGATTTAACTCATCTTGGTTAAGTTTTGGCATGTCCATATTTACTAGAAAATTGTCCATTTCTTCCAGGTTCTCAAATTTATTAGCATAAAGGTTTGAGAAGTTTTCCCTTATAACCTTCTGGATCTTGGTTGTTTCTGTGGTGATGTTTCCATTCTCATCTCTATTTATTTGGGTGTGTTCTCTTCTTTTTCTGATAAGATTTGCTAAGGATCTGTCAATTTTGTTAATTTTTTTGAAGAACCAACTCTTTGTTTTGTTGATTCTTTCTATGGTTTTTTGGATTCTAATTTGCTTAATTCTGTTTTAATTTTAATTATTTCTTTCTGTCTACTGGATTGGGGGTTAGCTTGCTGTTCTTTTCCAAGGAGGTCAGATGTCTCAATAAATTGTTGGTTTCAGATCTCTCCAATTTGTTGATGTAGGAACTCAGGTCTATAAACTTGCCTCTGAGCACTGCCTTTTCTGTGTCCCAGAGGAGCTGGTAATTTGTGTGTTCATTTTTGTTGAATATCATGAATATTTGAATTTCTTTTCTAATCTCTTCCATGACTCACTGGTGATTCCACAGTGTGTTGTTCAGTCTCCATGTGTTACAGGACTTTTTTGGTGGTTCTGGTGTTGAATTCTAATTTTATTCCCTTATGGTCAGAGAGAATGCAGGGCATAACTTCATTGTTTCTGAATTTGGACAAGTTTGCTTTTTGACTTAAAATGTGGTCTATTTTGGAAAATGTTCCATGTACTGCTTAGAAAAAGGTGTATTCTGATGCTGCTGGGTGAAATATTTGATAGATGTCTGTTAAATCTAGTTGATCTATGCAGTTGTTTAGATCTGCAGTTTCTCTTGAGTTTTTACCAAGTAGATTCATCTAGTAGGTATAGTAGTTTATTAATGTCCCCAACAATTAATGTCTTTGGATCTATGTGAGATTTGAGGGAAAGTAGTGTTTCTTGGTGAATTGGGGTGCTCCGTTGTTTCGTGAATAGATATTCAGAATTGTAATATCCTCCTGAAGGAGAGATCCCCTAATTAATATGTAATGACTTTCTTTGTCTCTTTCCACTAATTTTAATTTGAAGTCTATTTTATCTGATATGAGGATTTCAAATCCCACCTTTTTATGGGGGCCATTTGTTTGGTAGATTTTATTCCAGCCTTTTACTTTCAGAACATGTTTGTTTTTATTGGCAGGATGTGACTCTTGAAGGCAGCAGGTAGAAGGATCTTGCTTTGTAATCCAACTAGACAGTCTATTTTGCTTAATTGGAGAGTTACATCATTAACGTTGAGAGTTAGGACTGAGAGGTGTTTGGTAGTTCCTGCTTTGGGGCTGTGACAGCTGGGTTCTTCTATGGTTCTTGGATTCTCTGTTTGGGTGCGATTTCTTGGCCTTTATTGCAGTCCTGTTGGTTTTCTACCTGTAGGACATCTTTAAGTATCTTTCATAGAGCTGGTTTGGTGGAGATATATTGTTTCGGGTTTTCTTTGCTATGGAAGGTTTTTATTTGACCTTCTGTTATGAAGGAGAGTTTGGCTGGATACAGTGGTTTCAGTTGATAGTTGTTTGTCTTTAAGGCATGGCATACATCATTCTAGGCTCTTCTTGATTTAATTGTCTCTGCTGAGAAATCTGAGGTTATTCTGATTGTTTTCCCACTATAGGTGATTGATCTTTTCTCCTTGACAGCTTTAAGGATCCTGTCCTTCGTCTGAATTTATCCTGGTGGATTATAATGTGACAGTGGGATGCCCTGTTCTGGTCTGGTCTATTTGGGGTTCTAAAAGCATCTTGTGTCTGAATAGGCCTATCTTTTTGCATGTTCGGGAAGTTCTCTGTTCTGTCTCTAGGTGCTCCTCTACACCCATTATCCTCAGATTAGGCCTTCTGATGGTGTCTTCCATATGTTGAATAGATCTATCATATTTCTTGGATTTGTATTGGATATTTGTATGTTCTTTCTCTATAATATCTAGGCTGTCTTCAATCCCCGAGATTCTATCTTTTACATGGTCTAACCTACTGTCAAGTCTTTCTACTTTGTTTTTCCTTTCCTTTCCTTTTAATTGGTCATCCTTGATGTCTTCAAATTCTTTGTTGTAGCTTTGTTTTAGATTTTGTATGAACTTCTTTACTTCCTTAATTTGATGTCCAGTGCTTATTATCAAATCACTTAATTTATTAGTTATGGTTTCCTTGGACTCCCTTTCCTTCTGACGGGCTCCACTCAGCATTCCCTTTGTGGTCTCCCTAGATTCCTTCAGCTGTGTGTTTATGGATTCCATGAATGTCTCTATTGATCTTTAACCCATATAGTTTTGTAATTTGTATCATATACCTAGTTGGTAAGTACAAATTGTCATCAGGATAGAATATTGTATTAAAAACTGAAGTCCAACAATAGCCTTCCTATCCTGGGATAGAAAGCCTTTTCTATCAAATATATTCAAGCCATGGGAGTATATTTCAGACTTCACCAATGATTAGAAATTCTTGGCAATAATCTGATATACCAAAAAGATTTACTCACCAACTTTCTGTGTTCTATATCATACTTTAAATGTTCGGCATATAATTTGTCTTTGTGAAGTTGGATTGGAGTCATAAGTACTGTCCATAATTAATACAGCCTCAGCTTTAAAGCTGAGGCTGCCTTAGTTTCTCCTCCCCTAGTGAAATCCAAAGCAAAGCCTCTCAGTTAATTTGCATTTATATCAGTCAAGAAACATTTTGCAGGTATGAAAACATTTTAGAAAGATTCTAATTTCTCATCACAGAGAAAGAAAATTGCATGTGATTTAAAATTTTTTAAAATTAAAAAATTATCTTTAAGTAGAGGCACAAAGGTTATGCCCTTAACAAAGCAGTTTATGAATGCAATGAATCTTGATCACTGCCATCCCTCTTAACATCCTTATCCATCCCTCCCAGCCTATCCTTTCCCTTACTTTCCTTCATTTTCTAGGATATACAGTGACAATTTTTATTTGTCATAAAAATTATAATCAGTCAGCATAATTATTGGGAGGTGGAAAGGGGGAAAAGGAAACAATGAGTAGATATTAACAATTGCAGATGTGTTTGAGTAGTATCAGATTTTCTTTTGCTTGTAAATTGCTAAAAATATCTGTAAGGTCTTGTCAACAAAATGCTACTTTTGCATAAAGTTCATTGAAAGGTCTTACAATAATCCAGAGCAGCTGAATTTTACAATATTAATGATTCTAGCTGTTTAGATTTTGTCATTCTATATATAATCTTATTGCTAGATTTTTGAAGTTTTGAGTTCTATTTTTTAGAACTTACAGGTCTCAAAAGCATCAATATATTGAAGTTTTAGATTCAAGTCATTGATACTATTGGAAGAGGGTGGGATCTTTAAGTGGTATAGCAGAGGTCTTTAAGAGGTCTAGCATAATGAATTCAGTTTATTGACGTATATCCTTGAAGTAGACATTAAGATCTAAGCCCTTTATCTCCCCTTGTGTCCTTTATTTTTGTTCAGAGAAGTGAACTAGTAAAAGCACTAAGGCCAGTAAGCAGCATTTCAGAGTCCTTTAACTCTCTCTTCCAGAGGAGAATTCAGGACTTTGTTGCCTCCCAACTCCCATGGCATATTTCTAGATGTGACTACTTGCTGAGGACAGTAACTGGGAGATGTGTGCACCCACTGGGAACTAGCCTAGCCTACATGTTCAAATCTTCTTGCAGCCATCAGCAATTATATACCAAGAAAGGATGTTTGTGCATTGAATGGACACCTGAAGATGTCTACAACCTTTGACTGGTCCTGTCCTCAGCCCACACATAACAACAACTTATAAAATAGACAACAGACTCCAGCTAGTTTCCCTTAATCTGAGAAGTGTTGAGGATCTAACTCAGTGCTGAGCAACTTCTATACACCCAGTCCAACACTGATAAACAACACCTCAACTCTGACACTATATATTGTCTTTACATGACCATGAATATACTTCAACAGAAAGATTACAGTCATTCCAAATAATGACTTCTCCTCAGCTGTGCAAATCCCAATGAAGAAACAAAACAAATGTGAGAAAAAACAAAGCAAACCTTAAAACAATTCACAACTGCTAAGCCATAACTGAAGAATGTTCTTAAAGGATTCCTACCCACAGAAGAGAAACTACATGAAAGTATGGAAAAATCTCCACTCGATGTGGAGAATAAAAAAATGAGGATCAAGAAATAATAAGAAATAAAAATGACAGAAATTACTACATAGCTTTTAATAATAACTATAAATATTAATGCTTTCAGTTCCTTAATAAGAAGATAGGTCTTTGGACAGACCCAAACATATATTGCCTAAATCCAAATGACTTCACTAGCAAAAGCAAACATAAAGTAAACTGAAATGAACATGGGAATGCACATAGAAATATATCCCAAGAAAATGAAGGTAAAAGCCAAACAGGAGTAGGTATTTTCAAATATGACAAGTAGACCACAAAAAATAGGGATAGTTAGAAGAGAAAAGAAAACCACTTTATACTGATAAGGGAAACAATCCATCAAGAAGAAATGACACTCATAAATTCATATGAACTAAATTTTTGCACACTTAATTTCAACAAACACTAATGAACATTAAAGGCTAATAGAGATCTCAGCTCAATAATAGTAATTTCAAAAGAGTAATTATAGTTTTTTTTCTACTTTTTACAATCCAGAGATAAGCCAACCAGAATAATTTTTAGTTTTGATTCAGAGGAAGGATTTTAAAAAAGAATAGTCTGCAGAGAAGCTGGCTAAGGAAACATGGTATAAATTAATTTCTTTTTCTTTTTGCCAATAGTAAGCTTATTTGGAAAATTAACTGGTAGAGAGCAGCCTGAACTTTATTGTGAAGACTCTTCCATTAAAAATAATTACTTTATCGACTTTGCCTTTCTAAGGAATTATGCTATTTGAGTTCTCCCTGGAATCTACCATGTTTCAGTAAATAATACATTTGTATACACTAATTTGTAACAGCTAAAATATGTCTGTCATATTCTTAACAGGAGATCTCACTAATGCAATTGTTTAAGATTTTGTTGTTATTGTTGTTGTTTTGTTTTTGCAGGTCCTGGAGCTTGAACAGTGGGTCGGGGTGCTGTTGCTGAGACACTTTTGCTCAAGGCTAGAGCTCTACCACTTGAGCCACAGTGCCATTTGCAGCTTTTTCTCAGTGGTTTATTGGAAATAAGAGTCTTACGAACTGCAATCCTCAGATCTCAGCCTTTTGAGTATTAGGATTGCAGGTGGGAGCCATTGATGCCCAGCTATGTTTAAGTTTTTGAGGAACATCCATATGAACAAATTTACATATCTACAAATAGTGTTTTAGGGTTCCCTTTTGGTAGCATCATTGCCAGCATGTTATTGTTTTCTTGATAATGGCCATTCTAACTGGGGTGAGGAAGAATGTCAGTGTTGTTTTCATTTACATTTCCTTTATGGCCAGAGACATTGAGCATTTCTTCTTGTGGGGTGATAGGTGAGAAAGTTGAAAGTGGTGACATTGATCAAGATACATTGTATTCATAAAGTGCTTTGTCAAATAGCAATACCTTTGAACAACTACAGTAGCTAAAAATGGGAAAAATAAAAGGATAAGCATAATTACTTTTTTGAAGTGGAATGTCTCCTGTAAGAGATGACTAGTGATGCAGAATATACAATTGTTGCTGAATCCTAAAAATTTCCCCAAATACTCTGAAACACTAAATTAACATTTATTTTGAAGCACAGCAGCATGTGTTTTCTT
Organism: Dipodomys merriami; assembly: GCF_024711535.1. Classification (NCBI taxonomy): domain Eukaryota; kingdom Metazoa; phylum Chordata; class Mammalia; order Rodentia; family Heteromyidae; genus Dipodomys; species Dipodomys merriami. The sequence goes on along the minus strand of NW_027202382.1, from coordinate 12,371,894 downwards.
CCATCAAAATTAATTGGGAATGCATATTTCCGACAGTCACATGACAGTAATGGGCACAGGTCACTATAAATATTTGTATTGTTATTAATAGTGGCAACTTGTGTCAAGCTACGTCACAAGATTTAAACCCATTTTTCTCCTGAGAGGAAGATGAGATTTCATCTCTTCAATGTGCAGTTAAAATCCAAGGTATTTATAGTCATTCTTGATCTGAACTTGTAGTAGACATTTCTTAATTTCCTGTAAATGTGACTTCATGCTTATGATTTTTTATTTACACATGGATGCACAATACCTAATGTAACTCACCTATTTACAATGATTATATCATGCTTTCTGTTCTAAATGGTAATACATTATCCTTTCCTAGAATATTGTCAATAGTTATGGTGATGAACACAATCAAACAAAACAATTTTATCTTCCAAGCAATTGTATAAGTGAATCTATTAACTTCTTAATTGGGTGCTAGACACACAGCAGTAGCAGAACCATTTTCTTGTGGCTTTGGCTCCAATGAAAGGCAACATTTTGAAAATTGGAATATGTTTTCTGTTTTTCTCTTGTTTCAAGTTCCAATGAAAATCTGAGTGATTTACCCAACATGAAACTTTTCAGTAATAATTATAAGATAAGCTGCTTTCATAGACAAATTATCAAAGGTAACAATGTATTACATGTGATGGATTGTTGGTATATAATTAATTTAAAAGAAAATAATTGTAATTATATCAGAAATAATTGAAATCTTGATCAAAATTTAGTTATCATTCCTAAGAATATTTTAAAATAGTAAGAGCTAGAACAAGTTTTTATTGGAAACCATTAGTTATTATAATATTCCATTTTAAAGCACTCAAAATATTGCCTCAAAATCAAATCATGAACTAGAAATGGCTAATATTATTTTATCTTATAATTGATGTTTTATTCTTAGAGAATTGTTTATGTAATAGTAGGAATAATAATAGTAATGCCATACAGGAAAAGCAGTTAATACATAGATCCTACGATTACAGGTCTAAAATATCCTGAGTTGTCAACTCACTTTTAGGTATAATAAATATGTTCAATACCAGGGGATAAGTAAAAAAAAGATAATTAAAATTCACTATTTTTTCTGTATTCCAGAAATAATTACTTAAATTTTATAATTGACAAAGAAATATAATTTATAACAAGAAGATAAATATTCTGATGAATAGACAATAAGCGATCTCTGTCAGGCATGTAAGGAAATGGTAAAATGGAGGTAAGTTGATGAAATGTTTCTACATGAGAATGCTTATCCATAGAAGAAGGTAGAGGAGAGTCTCATTATGAATGGAACAGAAATGAGACTTGAGCCTTGTACACATCAAGTACACATTGTGAAGAAAGGTAAGAAGCAGAGTACTTTTAATTCAGCTCCTTGCCCTTGAATTTAAAGAAGAGTAAATGTTAGCCAAAGGTAGCAGACTACAAGAAAACTAGATTAGCTTTCTAATTATTTCTCTATGTATTATGAAAGAAAATATATTTTCCCAAATTAATCTGCAGTTTAAAAGTCAACATCCCAAGAGAAGAACAGTTTATTTTTGTCTTTTTTTGTTTTAATTTTGTTTTGTTTTTGGTCACAAGCAAATCTGTAAAAATATTTGATAACTTTTTGGTGAAGAAGCCATACAAAGAAAACTGTTAAAATGTGTACTTAAAACAAGGGGGAAGCTCACTATTAGTGGAGACAAATAAAACATATTTAGAAGATAAAAAAATCCTAAGGTTCTTTTTGTATTATCTTTCAGGCTTTTAAAAAAATATTTTAAGCCTCATTTTATAGAAACGTGTGATACAGATATACAAGGGAGATCATCTGTAGATGCAACTCAATTAGCAAACATTTCCTGACTCTGTTAGTGACAGGTACTGATCCAAATGCCAGGTATTGGCCAAAAGGATAAATCTTAGAGTGTTGTTTCTCTTTCTCCCCACCCCCTCATCTCTCTCTTCCTCTCTCCCTCTCTCTTCCACATTCTATTTTTTAGGCTCAAATTTAGTCCTCTTTCTTTCCTCTCTGTAATGCTATAATATTTTACAAAAGAATTTCTTTTTTGTAAAGTATTAAAAACAAGCAGGGTATGCTGTTTGAAATTCATTTCAGGCTCAGCATTATGTAAAGCTGTATCCCCTTAAGTGGAAAAACACAGAAAGAATATTAGAAATAGATTTAAAGGTTCATTGGTGATGTCTAGTGGCTAAAATTGTTTCTAAAAACTATATTCATGTGTGTCAAATGAGCACTTGGGCTTTGACCTACTTTCTAAACGTCAAATCTTATTTTGAGGGTTTAAACATTTGAAGCTATAGACTTGCCTCTTCTACAGATTTTATAGCAAACTGGAAGAAGGATTTCATGACTTAACATGCTGAAGCTGTTACTTACAGAATATTGATAAAGGCACCAAAGAAGAAATTGCCTTAAGTCCTCTAGGGAAGAAGAATAAATAGAATAAATGCTAACAGATGACATTTAGTTTGAAAAAGAAAAATTAACTTTGTACATACTTTCAGTCTCATAGATCCAAATACATAGCCTCATAACAAATCCATTGTGCCTTTTCATCTACTTATATACTAATATGCGTATGGATGGATAATTTTTACTTATAAATTAAAGAAGAATAATTATGCATGAAATTAACAGCAATTCCACTACAAAAAAAGAAAAGTATGGATTAAAAGTAGGATTCAAAACATTTATTTCATTCATGAAACAAGATGATGTTTTAGGCTATTAAAAGGAAGTTCAGTTTTAAATCAGTAGGACTAAACCTAAGTCCCAAGAAATTAGAAAAAGTATCATAAATATATTGATTTTAAGATGGATCTAGACCTACAAAATGATAATTCTGGATTATCTCACTAAGAATACATTTATCCCAATATATTGTCCACTTTTGTGGTTGACACTCATATTTATTCACAAAACACTATCGCTTTCTCAAAGAATTCGAGCTGAGTGAACCAGTGCTCTCACTAAGAAAGCAATTGTTTATCTTCATACTGGGAGTTAGTTTTCTTGTCTATTACTGTACAACCTCTGTTAGAATTACATAAGGTAATCTTTGTGAAAATAGTTGATAAAGTCTTCAGCTTTTATTTAAATTCTGTTCATCATAAATTTTGTTTATTAATTCTACTCATAGTCACTGAGACTGAGTTCTAACCTGGGATGGGAAGTAGGAGATAAAGTAATAAGAAAGGTCATGCTATTGTGAAACTCATATGCTTTTGAAGAAAAGAGGTACTTAAGGCCCAATTACACAGTCAATTGTGTACAAGTGATATTTCTGATAAACAAAGCTCTGATCTGGATAGGGAACTTAGTGCTGGCTGCCAGGAGGAAATGACACTTTAGGTGGACTCTGGGTTGGCATTAGAATTAATTAAGCTCAGGGAGACCCACTCCAGACTGAGAATAAGGTATGTTTTCACACTCTGAAGTGGGAAATACAAACCTTTCTTACGAGAACTGAAAGAAGAATGTGAGTCTAGCTGTCAGGAAATACAAGGAGAATGCACAAAATCAGGCTAGGAAGGCAGGTTATTCAGATTTTACTCAGATTTTTCACTAAGGACAAAGTGGATCTTCCAAAGTTTTTCAATCAGGATGTTGGTATGATAAGGTACATATTTTAAAATAATATCCCTAGCTACACATTGAGAAATCAAAAAAATGGTAGGAGTATTAATTGATATGAATTTAGAGAATTGGTCAAAATTAGAGAATTGGTCAAAGTTGACCAATCAAAAAATGATGTTAGGCAAAGAAGGGTGGGGGCAACAGAAATGCAGAAGGTCTTCCTGACAAGGGATCACTTCCTAGTAATGATCACTGATGTATATGTTACCCTAGCTTAGGTGTAGTTGGATTTCCAGAGTGAAATGTGAGCTTAAATATCCTTTTTTCTCAAGTGTTTGATTACTGATAGATTTTATTTTCAATAACAAAGTTCTTTTTATTCTATTATTTGAACAGAAATGCTTAAGCATGGCTATACAAAGCACAAATGGACATGGAATTTTCTTATTGACTACAAACATGGTATTTGAAAGCTCAGGGATTGATTTAATCAGGTGCTAGTTGATGAGCAGCTTACAGGAATTTCTGAACCTGGAGTCTGGAGAGTTTTAGTTTAAGCTCAGCAACTCTATTCCTTATATAGGGAGAAGTAATTCCTTCAGTCAAGAGAAAAAAATCATCTTTTTTGCTGGTTTCTTATTCATATGATTTTAAGAGAAGTGACATCTGTTTGGAGATATCCATTACTGCCTTTCACTCTCAGGGTTTTACCTTATTTGATTGAATCCTTACTAAGAAGCCCACTGAGAATATCAAGACTTAAAGTACATAAACGTGGTTCAGATAAGAATAAGCTTTTCTTCAAAGAGAGACCAGTATAAGATGTAAGCACAATAAAAAAAATCTAGTCCTTCTTAAAGATCAATCATCACATTCAAACAATGTAACATCAGTTTTGGCTTCCACAGAAGCCATATTTAGTATTTATGTTCTACATTGGCTATTGTAAAACTCATGTACATCTAGTGTATAAGTGTAACAAGGATCAAGTAATCTTGATTCATTTGGCTGTAGGGAAGTTACAAGAGACTACAGCTCAGGGTGAAAACTGGAGTTTAAGACCAATTATGAAAAAAATAATTATGAGTCAACATCTAGCTAGCAGGTTTAAGCATCCACCTGTTATCACAGGTTGGGAGTTCCTCCTAGTGCTGTTCTCATAGACAAATGTTTTTCCAAAAGAACAGAAAGCTAAGCCTCATACTTATCTCAAGGCAGTGATTTCTTAGAAGGATATGAGTTCTAATCCAAAGTGTGCTGCTCTTGTGATTTAAGCTTATCTGAACTCTACAGGAGTGAGTGACATCAGCTGAAAAGGCAGCATAAGGACCTCTGAAACTTTATTCCCTCATTGTCTCCACAAAAACAATAAAAAGAAACAAGCAAAAAAGCAGAAAAAATCCAAGCTGATATTTTTAGGGGTCCAGAAATTACACAAATGCTCATAATAATCTGGGATTGTAATTCAAGAAAAAATAGTTTTATGGTATTTTAACTTGCTTTTTATCCCATCTGCTTTTCCACATGTCAAACGAATCTTTGAAAATAAGAACCCTCTTTCCCTGCATCAGAAGTGGGACAACTGAGCTAGATAAAACACTTTCCAAGACTCATTTCCCCAAATCGTTATCATTTGAGCTATCTATTGATTTTTATGGAGAAAGCCACTCAAAATGCTCATCTTATATTTGGTGTAATGTGCCCAGTTCTGAAAGGCATGGAGAAAGCAATTACTAGCAAGTGGTTTAAGGCACAATTATCTACACAATGAATAAACATTGAGGCAAACCTTATTTTAGCCCCAACACTTAAAGGTCAATGAAAGTTCTACAGGCCTTTGAAGCATCCAATGTGTTCCTAAGCAGGTAGAAGGTCATTTACATGCTTAGGAATGAGCACTGCTCAGGAATGATCATAATGGAGGTAAATTGAAAGATAATAGCAGAAGGAACATGAGACATTAATAAATGTTTGAACATTAATAACATTCTCCTAAGTAACCAATAGAATTAAGTACAACAGAAGTTAGAGAATACATTTGTATAAATGAAACTATAAATGCACAATATTTATATTTAGGAAGTCATAGTAAAATCAGCATTCAGGAGGAAATTTATAGAGGTAGGCCTACATTAGAAAAGAAGATCTGAAACCAATAACTTAATATTCTGAGAAAAACACTAGAAAAAGATGGTCTCCCAATTCAAGGCAAGCAAAAGCAGGGAAAATACAGCATACACAAATAATATAGAAAGAAAGACTAAAAAAATAAGACCAAACATTGGTTCTATTAAAAGATCAATAAATTGAAATGACTTCTAGTTGAACAAACCAAGAATATAGAATTACTAAAAGTTGAAGGGGAAAGGTAAGTAATTACTATAGATATTAGAGAAAGAGGAAGGATTATAAGTGGATACTATGTAAGTAAAGTTCTGCAAAATTTAGGTCATAGTTCTAGAGAATCAAACACATGGTATTAAATCAGGTTCGTTCTGAGAAATACCTAATGGATAGTGGGTTCACAATGGTGGCAGCTCATGTGGGAGGAAGAGATCACATCTTTTTAAAAAATCATTATTTTCTTTAAGCAGTTGTACACAGGAGCTGCCATTCAACAGAGAAATTTATGAACACAGTGTCTCTTGCTTAGTGTTACCCCTTTTAACATTCTCATTGATACTTCTTACCCCATCTTTCCTCTTACTTTTCTTAATTCATAGGTTATATATACTTTTTTGCCATTTAACAAAGCACAGCGCATCTTAATCTGTGTTATCCCTTCAACATTTTTATCTCCCATTAAATCCACCCCTTCTCTTATATTTCTCAATTATGTGGTAGATATAATATATTCTTGCCTCTGTTCTACTCCTTTCCCCTGCTTATTCTTCTACTCTTCTTCCCTTGCTCTCTCCTTGTAAGTACTCATTTTCTGGTACTAATTTTGTTGGATTTTGACTTAGTCTTTCTAAAGAATTATGCTATTTGTGCTCTTCATAGAGTATATTATACCTCAGTTAATTCATTTATAAATGCTTGGATATTACCCAGTGTGTTTGCTTATAGATTTATAGGCACATTCTAGCTCCCAGAAATTAGGGAATCATGTAACCAATTTTTCTGGGTCTAGTTTACTTCACTTAGCATGATTTTTTCAGTCTTTTTATTTGCAAATGGTACACTGTCATTCTTTCTGATGTATGAGTAGAATTACATTGTGTATATATACTATATTTTCTTGATCCATTCATCCACTGAGTCTTTGGGGCTGAGTCTTTGCTATAGTAAATAAGGCTGTAATGAGCATGGTTGTGCTGGTAGCTTTAGTGTGGCCTCATTTGTGCTTTATTGAATAAATGCCCCAGAGTGGAATTGCTGGGACATGGGTTCTATGTTTACTTTATTGAGGGCCTTTCATACTGCTTTTAGAGTCACTGACAATCTTACATTGTCACCAACAGTGTCATAGAGTTCCATTTTGTCCATATCCTTGACAGTATATTATTGTTAGTTTTCTTGATAATGGCCATTCTAACTGGAGTGAGGTGGAATCCCAGTATTTTGATTTGCACTTTCTGATAGCCAAAGGTTAAACATTTCTTCCTGTGTCTATTGGCCATATTTATCTCTTCTTCTGGGAGGTCTCTAGATCCCCATATGTCACCTTGCACCAACATCAATTAAAAATAGATCAAAGACTTGACTGTAAGGACAGAAACCATGAAACTTTTACAGGAAAGGGTAAGGGAAACACTAGGGCTTCCGGGCTTAGGTCAAAACTTTCTAAGTAAAAGTCTAGTAACAACAAATCAAAGAAAAATTGATAAATGGTATTCATCAAACTTAAAAGTAATTCACAACAAAGGACACGGCTGACAAGCTAAATAGAGAGATCACAGAATGAGAGATTTTTACCAGCTATCCATCAGACAAGGACCTAATTTCCAAAGTATACTTAGAGCTCAAAAAATTAAATCCCTACAAAAACCCTCAAAGAAACAACAATCCAACTAATAAATGGTCTAATGACATGACAGATCATATCTTGAAACAGAAAACTGTAGAGTGATTCATTGGTTGGCCCCACTCTTGTAATAACTTGCACTTGTGAAGAATCAGGGCTCTCATGAGAGTAGGTGAATGTCTTTTAAGGCCAGCACGTCGAGCAACCTCTGACCTTTTTACTAATCCCTGCCTCTACAAAGTTCTGCTGTGTATCTCCTGTCACTACAACACTAGAGACCAATTGCCAATATATGAATACTTGGAGGAAGGTGTTTTGCTAATACCCATGCCATATCAGCACCTTTCCTATCTGATTAGGAACATCTCTGAAAAACACTTTATTTAATGCTAAAACACTGAGAGCATTTCCATAAGATCAGGAACAAGATAAAATGATCTAGTCTCTCTACTTCTATGACCCTGTATAAAATACTGAGCCTTTCCCTGAGTCTAATTTTATAAAAATGTGCTTCCCTAAAACAAATTGTGTCCAGAAACCAAGGTAAAAGTTAATACGCTTAATTAAGTGATGAAGTAAAAATTTCATATTTTCTGACATGTGTCTTATGTCTTTAGTGGAACATGAGCAGTGTTCTGAGAAAATGAATCAAACATCTGCAGTACAGTACGGAACTCTGTGCAGCCTGAGTGTGTGAGGCTTTTCCTAAATCTGGTCCCTTCTTAGAACCATGAGAAGATTCCATAACTTGCCACATAGTAAGTTAAATATTGTAGTGCCCTCATAACTACATGTATAAGTACTATCTCTATTTCATAAATGAAGAGAATGAGGCAGAGGAAGAGTAAAATAACTTTCTTATGGTCTCATTGCCAGTAAATGAGTAAGTCAAGCATCTACACGTAGCTTTTTCTAGATCTTCAATTATTTAATTTAATTATCTAATCCAAAAATTATTTGTACTTATAATATGAACCTACTTCAACTAATAATAAAAATTATGACATCAGGTTTGGAGGTGTGACTCAAATTGTAGAGTAACTGACTATCAAGCATGAGAGCCCAAATTCAACCCTCAGTATTGCAAGGAAATTTGTGAGATGATGATCCAAATATGTGTTTAAAGGCACAAGCTCAATTTTAAATATTTTGTGGTGTATGAACAAGTCATGTTGAAGACTGATTTTCTTAAGCAACCTTCCTTGCTTATATCCCTGATGGCAGATGAAGTGAACCAGTAAGTTTGCCTTAAAGACCTTCAACTACAATGAAAATCTTCCTTCAACATCTCATATACCTCCTCTGGAAATTACTCACTCCCTGAGGGAGCAACATAGGACATATTAACTATATTTGAGCAACTGGTTAGTTTGCAGTAAAAACGTGAAAGATATGAACACCAAAATACGACTCTTACACTGAGAAACTTCCAAGCTAAGAATTGGTGCTAGCTCTTATACTGACTTACAGGCTCACCAAGGAAAGAGAAGACCTAGCTCGATCAATGGCTAGAATGGAGGGTAAGCCTGAACAGGCTGGTGACACCACCTTGGCATCAAGCTGATGCCAGTGCTTAGGACACTGTAGCTCAGGCAGCAGTCTAGAAATTAAAGAGTAAACCTGGTTATGGCCCAGAATAGTGAGCCAATCGAGTGTGGAGATGATTAATGTGAAGTATGAGCCTTCGATGGGACATTGCCATACTGATGCCAAAGTCAAAGAAGAGCTGGGGGAAAGAAAACATTTCCTGATGGGAGCTGGTATCTAATTACTCTTTGGTCAATTTCAGATTTCTTGCCAGAGCTGATACAAGTACAGTGTAGAAATGACATGTGCACACTTAAAATGTGCAAATGCCCTAGGTTTGTGTTTTTTTTTTTTTTTGCCTTATGTTGTGTTTTTTTACGTTAACAAAAAATAAGAGTATTTTCTTATTTTATCCACCCTGAGAATTTATAACCCAGACAGAAACAAGTATAGTTTTAAGAAGGCTTGAAAAAGTTTTTTTTAAAGCTTTATAAAAGCAAAATTCAAGGGAAAATAAGAGAAAATGTAGAACTGACTTCTAGGTTAGCCCTGAAAAAAAGAGAGATAAAAAGTTTTTAATTGAGCAATGGAGTCATTTGGATTAATCACATGTGATTTGTTGCCTTTTGTGGTCGACAGAAAAACATCTACTTAAATGAGGACAGAACTGTGTTGTCTTGATCATTATCTACACTGAGATTCTGATGAGTTGAACTTCAGAGTAAGTTCCCTAAAATCAAGCTTTGAACTAGAATGAGCCTCTAAATGTATAAGTGAACACACTGGGTGCTAAAAGACAAAACATACAGTTGGATACGATAAATTACACAGGTCTGTAGACATTTGCACAGTGGGTTCAACAGCTATATGCTTATGATCATATAAAATGATATTTATCAAAATGAACTCCAAGAAAATGGAAACAAAAGGCTTTTTTCTCCATTTGTTTCAGTTTTTGTTTTTTGTACCTTTTGTCTTGTTTGTGAGTTTATCTGTGTGGTGGGGGGGGCAGATAAGGTTGGAACACAGAAATGGAGGAACAAAGTCTGAACAAATGCAACAGTGATACAATGGTCACTATGTTAAATGTGAACTACAACTTGTGGTGGGGGGATTGGAGGAAAAACCTGGGGAAAGCAAGGGAAGGGGCAACACCATTCAAAAAATATATACTCATTAACTGATATGTGTAACTGTATCCCCTCTGTATACTACATTTTCAATAATAATAAAAAATAAAGAAATAAAAATAAATCAAGCTTTGTTCTTATGTTTGCAATCAGAAACCAACAGCATACAGAGAAAGGTTTGGTTTTAGTCCCAGAATCAAATTTGGATATTTGTGGTTGAAACTGATTGCTTCAGTTTACAACTAAGGATCTCCTTAAGCTAGAGCTACTAATACGTAATAATAATATATGTACATTTGCCCCAGCTCTCAATTTTATAATAAAAATGATTGCAATTTTGATAACAATCCCGACCCTTGGAATTAGATCAGGTCTTTAAAAGACATTTTATAGTGTGTCGTTGGAATAGCCTCCCCACCAAGGAAGTGAATGGAGTCATGATCTCTTTATTTTTAAACTCAGCTCTGGAGTTGAAGGGATTGTTAAACTACCAAAACATTATTGATGATGATCAACACAAATGTTAGAAACAGCAGTCATTATATCAGAACACCTTCACTGGTTAGTCAAAATAAAGAAGAAAAGTTACTTATTTTGAAAGCATTTTGAAATGTGCCTACATTTAACTGTCTTGCTTTACACAAACATCAATTATAGTTCTGTGGTCTCTGAGCATCCGTTTGCTTCAAGTACATTTAGCTATACACTTGTGTGCATACACCAGGTAATGGATAGGTTTGACCGCTTATCTAATAGTGCTGAGGTGAGGGGGCAACTTTCCATGTAATGACCACCAAATTTTAACATAGGTATCGTAAGTCCATTTCCATTAAAAAATACTTCTTATCTTCTTTAAGTAGTTGTATGAAGGAATTGTCATTCACAGAAGCAGTTTATGAATATAGTACCTCTTTCAATGTCACCCCTTTAACATTCTCACTCACCCCTCTCAACCCACCCCTTCTCTTGCTTATCTTAGTTCTAGGTTATGTATTGGATAGTTTGCCATTTCACAAAGCAGTTTACATGTACAGTGTGTCTTGATCTGAATTTTTATCACAGTTTTGATATACAATTCAGTATTGGAACAATATTTCTACATCTCTGACAAAAGAATTAGAATTGCAAAGAAAAATATAGTGGCTCCTGCCTGTAATCCTAGCTACTCAGGAGGCTGAGATCTGAGTATTATTGTTCAAAGCCAGCCTAGGCAGAAAAGTCCTTGAGAATCTTATCTCCAATTAACCACCACAAACCCAGAAGTGGCACTGTGGCTCAAAGTGGTAGAGTGCTAGCCTTGAGCAAAGAAGTTCAGGGACAGTGCCCAGGCCTTGTGTTCAAGCTTCCAAGATCTCCTTCTCCCTCCCCCCAAATGGTAGGGAGAACATGGAAGGTACATGAATATGTCCTAGCAAAAGGTGATTTAAAAGAATACAAAGGTAATTTTTAGACACCAGGTCCAAACAACAAGATTTCCACGTCAGTTCCTACCAATCACTACTATATGCCAAATAAAGACACTGTAAAGGGCAAAGAATTGTTATCATTGGAAGGCAGCATGTCAAACTTTCTTCAGCTATCTTCAGGATAGAATGTAAGCTATATGGTTAGATAGATAAGGATCTGGGGGCGGGGGGCAAAAGGTATTTATGATTAGAGTCCCAGTTACAGGTTGAATCTGGCTGATATCTCAGTCCTTGTTTTGGAAAAGGTTCTAGAGAGTTATTGTTGCCATAACTGGTCAGGATACACAAGTCATTTTTGCCTGGTGAGTAGTCTGTCCTGAGGAAACTATTATGTCAGAGAGGGAGTTTTCTTCTTTTGTTCTAATCATGTTATTGATCAGTTCTGTACTTCCTAGATTCCCAGGTGATTGCACAGTGACTGAAGAGAGAATGGCTTAGCAGAAAGGCACATACAAAGTGGAGGCAGGAATGTCAAGCTTTTCTTATTCCTCAGTTAAGTATGAATCCAATAAAGGCAGCTTTTATGTACCTCTTAAAGATCCACAGTAAGCCAAGAGGAATGGGCAACTCTTGAAGTCAGTAGCTTCATCCCTCAAACTATATCAAATTGAAGCAAAACAATTAAAAGATAAACAAACAAGCATGACAGATACCGCTTTTGACTATTTTGTGTTATTAAGCTTATTCGGGCCATCAATTAAATCACAGGGGAACTTTTAGATTGTGTGTGCATATGTGTTTATGTGAATCATGAAAATAAAATGGAGATAGAAAAGCTAAAGAAATGATGTTCCAAACAACATGTAAGAGACTAAAAAATTCATCACGAGCAAGAACCAGAATAGGAACAGTTGAACAATGAATTACAAAGGAAAGTCTGAAGATGATTGCATAGAATTCAGAGAGGGAAAAAATAGAGCACAGCGCAGCAGATATTGGATATAAAGATTATATAGTTACCCAGACAAAAACAAATAACCAAATGGTTTCCTAAAATGTTCCTGAAGTTAAAAAGAAAGTTCTCTAAAAACAGTATAATACTTCACAATATTTAACAATATATTATTTTAGTAAAGAGGAGTGTGCATTTTTTTCCTCCACAGTATTACGAATGGATTTTAGAGCTTTATAGGACCCTGTATGTATTAGGTAAACAAATCACCACCTCTACTACTGAGCTACCCCCTTTTGGCACATTTTTGATAGCTTTCTATAGTTTAGGAGATATAACCACTTGTATAACTCTATGTTTGTATCCCCAAATACCTCCATACTATGAACAATTGCACAATAAATTCAGGAGCATTACATTAAAAACTGAGCTGAGATTAACACTCAAACATTTTAATGAGTGACTCGTAATATATATATATATATATATGTGTGTGTGTGTGTATATATATATATATATATATATGTATATATATATTTTTTGTTTGGGGGTCCGGTCGTGGGGCCTGAACTCTGGGCCTGGGCACTGTCCCTCAGCTTTTCAGCTCAAGGCTAGCACTCTACCACTTGAGCCACAGCACCACTTTTGCCTTTTTTTTTCTTTTAGCTTATGTGGTGCTGAGGAATCAGCAGGGCCTCAGGCATGCAAGGCAAGCGCTCTACCAACTGAGCCACCTTCCCAGCCCCTCATAATATTTTTTAAGGGTAGGCATTTCATACTAACCATAGTTGTGGGGCTTGAACTCAGGCCAGTGCCTCTATGTACTTAAGGGTAGCACTCTACCACTTGAGCCACAGTGCTACTTACAATTTTTGAGTGATAAGAATCTCACAGGGATTTTTCTTCTGTGGGATGACTTCCAACATTGGTCCTCATATCTCAGTCTCCTGAGTAACTAGGATTACAGTCTTGAGCCACTGACACCTGCTAAAAAAGCAGGTACTTAAAATATTTCTTATTGTTATTATAAAGGTGATGTACAGAAGAGTTACAGTTACATGTCAGGTAAAGAGTACATTTCCTTTTTGGTAATGTAAAAGATGTTTTTAAATAATAAAAACACATTCTGAAGCATCTACCCTAATTATACAAATACAAAAAGTCCAACACCTCCTAAAATTCACATTTCATTTTTTAATCAGCAAATAGTTGTACAAGATGATGAAAATTTATCATGCCTATTTATATGTCCACTTATATTTATGCATTTTGATCAAAGTTATTTTTTATATCATCCACCTCCATTCCCTCCCCGCAGTTATATTGTTTCCCACTTCTTTTTACTCATATTGAGTCCATCATTCCATTTTCTATTCTCTTTCCTCTCACTAGCCATATCCTCCATTCAAAACATGTTTCTACTTTCTGATATTTCACTTTGTTGAACTGTCTATTAAATGTTCAAACTCCATGGAGTTTTGCAACTTCATATAAGCCTTGCATACTTTGTTTAGTATGATTTTTTCCACATCCATTTATTTCCAGGAAAATGACAAAATGTCATTCTTCTTCAGGGCCAGATAAAATTCTACTACATATGAATTCTCACATTTTGGGCCAATTTGTCCTTTGTAGGAAGTCTTGGCTGTTTCCATAATTTGGTTATGGTGGACAGTGCTGTAATGAACAAAGGTGTCTTTGTTGTACCCTGCCAGACCACATTTTAAGAAGACAATTTCCACTCCAAGAATAAACCTGACCAAATTTTGTCACAGACAACATATATTTCTTCATGGTACAAAAGTCTGATTTCCTGTATTTATTTATGGAAAAACTTGTGAACACCCATAGGAAAATAAATACAAATTATTCATTTGAAAATGGCCAAAGCATAGGAAAAAATTTTGTGATGGTTTTAATGACAAATATATGTAAACTTCATTGTAATTATAAATGCTACTATAATTATAAATATAAACTGTACTGTATTTATAATCTATATTTTAATTATAATTATTGAACTAATTATAATTCAAGTTTACTTCAAGTTTCTAATCAATAAAAACAAAGTTTTTCTTGATGTACCAGATTGTCAAAATTCTAAAAAGTGTGAAAAGGTATAATTTTGGTAGACTATAGGAAAGTGTTATAATAAACTGTCTGTGGGAACATAAATTAAGTAACTATTTGAGTGGAAGATTTGAAAATAGCTTTCAGAATTGATTAAGCTGTTGAGGGAGATATGTTGCTTAGAGGAGAAATCTATTATGTAGAAGGAGGAAAGCCACCAAGGTTAGTGGGGACAAATAAATTAAACTAATGGATTAGGAAAATGATGCACATGAGACAGAACCCAGGAGAGGCTAAAATGAAGGCGAATATGAAAGTCAGAGGAAACAGAAAGAACAAAGAGATGTTTACCAAAAGTAATCTATGTGAAAAAAGATAAGAAGGAGTCTATCCAGGAAAAGTGCAATGAGGTAGATAGAATGGCTTAGCCAGTATGCCTTCTCAGGAAGCACAGATACTATCTTTGCCAAGTAGGTAGCCTTATACAAAAAGTACAAAGCAAACAAAACCAAGGGAATGAACATGCTAATGAATTCTTCTGTGGAGTCATTTAATCTGACATTGGAGAAAACTTGGGGAAGGAAAAGGATTTACAAAGAATTTCTGAGGAGCACTCAGGACGAAGTAAAGAATGAGGACGTATGAGGATCTTTTCTGTAGGGCTTGTTGCTTCTCCTCCCTACCCCCAGATCATAACAATCACTTTCTACAAATATAATGATATATTTTTATTGGCATGTCTGTATTTTTATCTCTCTACATATGCTATCATTCATTAGCTTCCACATATTAACAATCACCTATGCAAGGCTCCCTGATAGAAAATAAAGATTCAGTGCCCTTTTCAGTAAGAAAAATCTTATCCTTATGATAGTTAGAAGAAGAAAAATGCCAGTTAGGTGAAATATATGACTCTTAGAAAAGACACAAAATATTTTCTTTGCCTAACTCTAAAAAATGCTTTCACTGTTACTTTGGTATTAAATCATTGTATTAGTCAATGGTTTGCAGAGAAATATAACCATTACTCGGTGTGTGTATGTGTGTGTGTATGTGTGTATGATATAATAGGACTTGGCTCACAGGAAGACTAGAAATTCCAATCCAATATCTTCAAAGTGAAAGACAGGGCAAGTTAATTATGTAATTAAGTCGGAGTTCAAAAGCCTGACAAGCAAGGGAGGGGGAAAGGGGACACAGAAGAAGTTCAGTACATAAGTGACCCAGTTGTATCTCAATCTTTCCAAATATACAAAGTCCAGGAGCTTTACTTACTGAACACAGTCAAGAAGAGATGTCCTTATTCAAATAGTGCAAATTTTCTCTGCCTCCATTTTTCCTTCCGTGTGGACTCTCAGGGTTTGGACAATGCACTGATGATTTATTTTTTCATTGACTACCAATCTAAGCGTTAATCAGTTGCAGCAAGACCATTACATATATATCCATAAATAACCTTTTCCCAGTTATCTCAGCATTTCTTACTTAGTTTATTCACTTTAATATGTAAAACCACCATTATAATCATTATTTTTCTCCTTCAGATGGGATGTTTTTTGGCTTTAATATATATTAAATAGGATAATTAATTTTTGATAAGCATTAGGTTATTTTAATTTTTATTACATTTAAGTTCAAATTAAAATTTATCTGAAAAAGTTGCCCAGTGGGCTAGGAAGGTGGCTGGTGGCTCAGCAGTAGAGTGCTTGCCTAGCATATTTTCTATTTTCTTACAGAAAACACAAAGGTAACAAGAATCAACATGTGATGTGCATTTTTAGCTGCCATCATGGATAATTTGATTCTGTATATCTATTTAGATACACATAATAGTACTAAGCTGTGCACTTTAAATGATTTCAAAAAGTACAAGTAATATAAAATTGACAGAATTGATAAAATTACACATTTTCAACTGTTTTCCGTGATTAATGACAGCATCAATCATGGCCACATAGTCTCCAATAGCTTAAAAACTCTAATATAATTTACAACTACAATTGGGACATGCTTCAAAAATTGTTGATTTATTAGGCTTAGAGACAAATCTAAGATCTGTAGTCACTTCTGAAAATATGTACCTCTTTTTTTTCTTTTATTACATCAGGTTTTTTTTGGAATCCATTTACACTTGTATTCAAGGCAGTATTTGTAACAGTTCACACACAGGTATAGTCAATCCATTCTACAATGCTATTATTGAGATGCAAGTATGGGCTGCAGTGAGCTATGAGTTTGCTGAGATCGGGTCAAGACTATGACTCTGGATAATAACTTTGAGGAAAAACCTGGCAAGGCTGGAAATGGCCCCAGGTACTGATGGTCAACATAGTAGAGAAAGTGGATTAGTATTTAATACTTGCTTCCCACTATATGTCAGATCTACATGATTCATTTTTCTTCCTACCACAACCTATGGAAAGTCCCCACTGCCAGCTAATAGATGATAATGTTAAGGTTAGAAAACTTGATAAATATATTTTATCCTTGAATCATGGCAAAACCAAGAATAATGTGTAGAGTTTTCTGACACTAAAGCCTGTTCGCTCTACCCTGCATCACTCTTATTTCCCAAATTGAAGAGGACTACGGGCCAGAGTAAATGAGGACATTGCCAGAAACCTGGACTCAGGCCATTGGTACTAAATGCCATTGCAATGTCCTTCTCCTCCTTCAAAGTAGACAAAGTAGATAACAACATGAACAGAGGACAGAAATCCAGATAAACTGAGCCAAGTTCTTTCATATTATTTCAAAGGCCAGACTTTTTTTTTTGTAGGTCATGGGGTCTGAACTCTGGGCCTGGGTGCTGTCCCTCAGCTCTTCAGCTCAAGGTTAGCGCTCTACCACATGAGCCACAGCACCACTTCCAGCTTTTTCTGCTTATGGAGTGCTGAAGAATCGAATCCAGGGCCTCATGCATGCAAGGCAAGCACTCTACCACTGAGCCACCTTCCCAGCCCCCAGACTTCTTTTAGAGGGAAAATCCTCTCTCTAAATGGTATTGGCTGGAGTCCTGGAAGTAAAGGTGTAGAAACTCGTCGCATTGTGGATATGTCTGTGAACAGAACCATCATCACTTATGCAATTGTTTTCTGTTTCTCTGCCATTGCCAAGGTAGTTTTTGAGCCCTAATACCACCAAAATTGAGAATATTACACCTTCACCTCTCACTTGGATACATTTGTTCCATCTCTTTATTAATTATTAGGCTCTGTGCTAGGCACTGGGGATGAACAATAATTCATATGGACATTTTTCCAGGCCTCATAGAGTTTATCATTTAGTCAGGAATGGATAAACATGAGATTATAAAGAAGTGGGAAAATAAATGTTTGAAAATAGAATATCTCATTTTTCTCTCCTAATGAGAGCAGCTGACATGAACAATATTGTGCTGATTTGTTTGGGTACAGGCACAAGAAGAAAGAAGCCAAACTGGTTAGATTTTAGATTATATTGGGTAAGTTTTATTTATTTATAATCAAAATATGTAATGCATGCAAAATAAATGACAAAATAAATGAATTAATAAGATGCTTAAATTAAATAACAAATTGGTAGCCATACTTCTATATTATGCAGGATAGAAAAGAAGATGTGATATATAATCTTGGAGGTTAAGGAATTTCATCCTAAGTTTAGAAAGGCATTAACCTTGATCATTATTTGTCAACAATGAAAATGAAGCCCACAGACACAGCCCTTTTGGTATACATGGAATGCTGGATAATCCAAAAGTGAACATAGGAACCTGTATATTATTTACATAGATATATCAGTACCAGTTGATGGCATTTGAAAATATTTACTATGCAACAAGTACAAACAGAAGCTTACTAAGGAGGCTGAGATCTGAGGATCACAGTTTAAAACCAGCCCAGGCAGGAAAGTCCATGAGACTCTTATCTCCAATAAACCACTAGAAAACTGGAAGTGACCCTGGGGCTCAAGCAGTAGAGAGCTAGCCTTGAGCTGAAGAGCTAAGGGACAGTACCCAGGCCCAGAGTTCAAGCCCCACAACCGACAAAATAAATAAATAAATAACTATATAAATAAATAAAAGCTTATATAGCAGCTTATATAAAAGCTTATAGAACAACATGATCCTAGTTTTATGAGAGTTATATTAAAATCTAAATGAATTTCTTTGAGTGCTAGAATTATGAATCATTTCAAACTTTCTTTATCATGTGTTTCATAATCCAAACACCCTCAATACATGATACTTTATAATGTAAAATTTGAATATGGTTTAAAGTGTGTTTAGAAAGAGAACCATCACAGAACAACTTGAGAAATATCTGCAGAACAAGTTATGGGTAGAATCCTTCACTTTCTTTAGGACTGAAAAGGTAGGGAAAATGAGTGTGGCTTGTGGATTGATTGCACACATAACATCCTCCATCCTTGTCAGGACCAGCTTTCAGAGCTAAGTGTTTCCAGTGTGCTTACTTATCTTTCTCCCATAACCATCAATAAACCTGGAAAAGATAAAAACAAATGTGCTTCCTCCTACCCTAGAGTCCTGTGTAACTGTACATTTTAATTGTTTTCCATTTCCATATATTAAATAAATCTAACTGACTCACCATCAAAAAAAATCTTTCAGGGTAGATACTCTGCCTTGTTTATCTTTGTGATTACAGTACTGTATTAGCACAATATGTTGGGTTTTCTGAAAACCTACTGGTTCGCTTACATTGCTTTTCTAGTATTGGCTCCAAATCCTTAAATCCATCTTTATTTTTAAGTTTTAGGTCTCTACATAAAAAGTACATCTTGGGCTGGGAAGGTGGTTCAGTGGTAGAGTGCTTGCCTTGCATGCCTGAGGCCCTGGGTTCGATTCCTCAGCACCACATAAGCAAAAAAAAAAAAGAAAAAAGCACTCTGGCTCAAGTGGTAGAGCACTAGCCTTGAGCTGAAGAGCTGAGGGACAGTACTCAGGCCCAGAGTTCAGGCCCCATGACTGGATCCCCCAAAAATACATCTCCCCAATATTTGACTTTGATAGCTCCATGGAATGCCTTTTGATTATCTGATCTAGGCAGTTAGCACCATATAAGTAGAAATGTTGCATCATAGAAACAAGAGATAATAACAGGAGATAGAATGGAACCTTACACATGTAGGTGCATTTATACATATTCACTTGTGCTGTGAGAGGAAATCATTTTATTAGAATTTAACAGGAAATAATGATGTGATAGAAAGGTAAGAAGGAACTTCTACCTGGTAATTAAAAACATGTTTGGAAGCTGAACATTAGACAAAAAGTGTTTGTTCATAATAGACTGACTTAGGGATTTGTTTTGAACTTTAGATGTACCATTACCTCCTTGAACATGGAGCCATGACTGATTGTGTCCTCTGTATTTGAATTATATTTCTATATCCTGACCTCAATGAAACTACTGGCTGTTTGGCTGTTACTTGGCTTAAACTCCCTGAAGGGTTATTTCAACACCTCATTAACAATAAATTTGCTTCTCACATTAAGTCAACATTGGATCAAGTGGGGACATGAACCCAATTCTTCAATTAACCAAATTCAGGAAGCATAGACCAGATGAGATATGCAGTGATCCTGTTAATTGATCCTTTTTTGCTCTTCTTTAAAGCAGTAATAATTTACTTTACTTTTTAATAATTTTAGAGTCATAGGACTTCCAAAAGACATCCTTATTTCATCTCTTTCAAATACTTACAAATCTATTTTCTTCCTCATGGTGGAATCTTTACACAGTCTCTTTACACATACTCAATGAAAGAGTTGCTTTAAGCAAGGGAAATAAAAGAGGTGATGAGATTCCTGGAATTTTCATTAGAACATTTGAAAATATTTTCACTTTCTAATGGCCTTGCTTTTTTGTATTCAATAATATAGTAGTAGTAGTTTATCAGTTAAACAGATAATTTCCCAGATAATTTCCCTTTTTGTTTACCATCACTCTACTGTAAATTAGAACAGAATCTCCACAAAGCCATAATGAATAAATTTATGCAGATGGCTCAAAAACCACAGGGCTTCAGAGACCTCTTAGTGCCAGGCTAGTGATGAGAGGAGACCTCTAGTTAGAATTTTGCTGCCAAATTATTGCAATACCACAGGTCACTTGTCTGCTCCTTTGAATTCTCAGCATCCGCAAATGCAAAGTAAGTGACAGAATGATCTCTGTTGAACATACTACAAGATTAGGATTCTAAATCCACTCTAAACTATGTTTACACATATACATCTCATGCATGTGTATATAAATATATATATAATATAAACATATGTAAATAAATAATTAGAAATATATAATTAGAAAAATATATCATTAAAATGCTCATTTGATTACTAATGAGTGAAAATAAATGTCATTAGCTGTGAAAATCAATTGAGTAAATAGACAATGGTTCACGTTAGATTTAGGGAGAGATAGTGAATGAATGCCTAGCAGATATCTAGCTACTTTTTCCTTTCAGCCTTGTTGCAATGGCAGTTATTGTTAACTGATTAACACCCTATGACTCCATTGAGGATCATGAGGCTGGGCTTGAGGCCAAAACATTCAAGTATCTACTACAGAGAGATTATAAAATGAAATTCAGTGATGAAGGAGCGCTCAAGGTCATAGCATTGTGTAGAGGATAAACTCTGAGCTGAGGTGTAAATCTCATTGCTTTCTAACCTCTAGCAAGTAAGAGTTTTCATTAGTAGGTCCACATTCATTAATATGTTAGTCATATTGTAACTGGCAATGGATAACACATAACTAGTCAATAGAATTTATAAAAGCACACAGGAGGAGCACAGTCACACAGAGACACTCACAGATACCTGGGGGTAATGGGAAGATAGTTGATCACAGTCCCGGCTCTTTTAAACAAATGTGTACACATATTCATTGGTGGAATCTGTGCTGGGCATGAGGTATGCAGGAATGAAATGATTCAGACTTTTTCCAGGAATCATGAAATTTGGAGTCTGTTGAAAAAAATAGAGAAATATTGCATACATAAATAGATATTGGAGATCTGAAAGGAACATATAAGAGTTATAAATAGCAAGGGCATGGCATTTAGTAGTTCTTAGTCAATGCTTTCTGTACATGGAATTCTCCTTCAGGATGGAGATTTACATTTCTTAGTACAGTATTGCCTGTTGATAGGTTGAAGCAAAACTCCCTTCCAAGAACTAACCTTGACTAAGAGAACATGTTTTTTCAAGATGTGTTTAACTCCATAGGGACAGAAAACAGCCAAGGAATGGTACAGGCTTAGTCCCAATGGCTTCTAGTAGAGATATTTCTCTCAAAGGTCATTGAAACTTCATGAGTACCTTAGGCTTTGTTTGGGTGTCAAATGAATTGTCACACAAGTCAATTAACCAGCCCTGTGTTTCTATTCTTTCCCAGTGGCCAATGATTATCCAGAATAAACTCTGTGCATGATTTCACCATCTCAGCCTCTGCTTTTCCGGGAAACTGCTGTATTTCAGTCAGTATACTTTTCACTCATCACCAATGATAGTGAACCAGGAAGGTAATGGAAAGACTGCTTTGATGTTTGCAATCTCTATGAAGTTTAACAGGCTTAAGTGAGGTCATATGAGTATTCCAGGAACTTCTGATGCACTAAAAGACAGTAAAGCACAGGATGATTATTTATAAACACAGGGAAAAAATGTAAAAATAATAGGATCCTATTGCCACAGTGAGACTGCTATTGCCTGCAACTGCATGGAAGAAAAAGGCTAAGGGTTAGGACAGAACTGAATTAAATGTATAACCAAATTCTAGAAGAATCTGAATTCCAAAGTTTTGTACATGGTGATTCATGCCTGTAGCCTCAGCTAGTTGGGAGGTGGAGGAAGAAGGATCATGAGTTCCAGGTCAGCCCATGCAGTCATTGACACCTTAGCTCAGAAACAAAATACAAAGAAAAATAGCCAAGAGAGTGGCTCAAGTGGCAGGGCACTTGTGTAGTAGGAATGAGGCCTGTGTTCATAGCACCAAACAAAATAGTTGGATTTCAGCTCTCTTCCAGAACTCTCCTCCTCATGTTTCCTGTAACCTTTGCTCCACTTTCATCTTCATTTTTGCCGGCTTAATTTTTGAATTTTCATTTTATTGTACAGGTGCTGGACAGAAGGGATACTTGAGTTAGATAATGAGTACATTCACTGTATAGTCATGGATTTTTTTTCTTTTTCTTTTTTTGCACCAATATGAAAGCTTGAACTCAGGGCCTGGGTATTGCCCTTTTCTTATTTGTTCAAGGCCAGTGCTCTACCACTTGAGCCAGAGATTCAGTTCTGGATTTCTGTTGAATAAATGGACAGAAGAGTCTCATAGGCTTTTCTACCTGGCTTCAAACTGTAATCCTCAGACCTCAGCCTCCCGAGGAGCTAGGGCGATAGTGTGAGGCCCTAGTGTGGGTTTTTCTTAAATTTCTTTTTCATTGTAATATTATTTGTCTTTAAGATATTGCTTAGCTAAATTAAAACATTGGGACCAATTTGTTAATTTATAATACTTTAAAGTAGGCAAAAACCTGGCCCATAGGAGACTTGAAAGAGTCATAGGAAGGGAATAATTATCACTCACACTAAGCTGGTTCGATGTCAATAAGGACAGGGGACATATTCAAGCTGCATTAGTGACACATGTAATATTGAAATGATAACAGCTTATGTTAGGATAAAGCAATATATTGATAATAATTGAAAGGTAACAGAGTATTCTAAATGAAACTGTGGCAGACATTTCCTCTTCACTATTTGTTAGTTAGTACATTTGAGCAAGTGCTTATGCCCTATTTCTCGCCATATTTCCTTCTTAAAAATATAAGCTCTTCTAATGACACTAAATATTCTCTAATACTTTTTGTGTATCAGAATATGGGTTTAATAGCCATAAATTTCACTGATACTGCATAGTGATATGTATCAGTGAGCTACTGCAATAATAATGCTGTGTAATAGCCACAAAATCTCAATAATACTCAATGTTTGGTTAGTTCACTTCCTTGAGATTCGGGAAAATATTAGTCCTTCTTTATTTCCTTTTTGGTATTAGAGATTCAACCCCAGGAAGTCAGAATAGCAGAAATTGAATATCAACTTGTTCATTGCAAGAATTGTACAACCATCCCCCCAATAATACAAAAGAATAATATATAAAGTTGGTTCCCACTTGGTGCATTTTTGTGAGCAACTTTTTAGTGAATGACAATGAAATTAAAAATAATTTTTAACAAAAATTGGCATATTCACTTTGGAATTTTACTGTGACTTTGAAAATGTTTTATACAAAACGGAAAATGTAGTCAATTATGCTTACCAATTATCTCATTACCAGAACATTTATTTAGCATTTTCTAAATGTCAAATATCAATTACCTAAATGTAAGGAAAGAAAAGGTGAAAATACTTTCTCTAATTAACACTCTCCCCAACATGGGCATCTTTACCTGCGTTGCAAACACATTTATGATCTACCAATAACATACTTCTATTATTTTCTCTACATAGAGACCCTTAAACCAAGCACTATTTTTAAATCTTGTCTGCTCTTTTGGCTTTTGGCTTGACATTATTATTTACTTTAAATGTGACTTTATAAATATATTTACAGAAGAATATGAAAGGAGATTTTGTTAAAATACATATTTAGTGGACTTTTTAGAGATTTGAAATTTACAGTTTTCAGGTGTGATATTTAGTATTATCAAGTCAGTGCTTTGATGTGTACTATCTGCTCTTTGTCATTTTTTATTTGTTTCATATTTAAAATAAGGTACAAAATACTCTCATCAGAAGGTTTGGGTGAAAATCAATTGAAATAATATGTAAAAATATTTTGATTTTTTAAAGAGATATAAAAACCTTATTTAGCCATGAGATGTTTTTAAAGCCTCTTTTATATAAAAAACACTAAAAGAAAATGGAAAACGGTATTCTTAGTAGCAATTCTTAATAGAACTTTAGGAAGTAATTAGTATACTCTAAATATATAACCGTGTAAGCTCTATAAGGAAAGCCCATGTTTCAAAACAAATCCAAGCAGAAATAATGAAATATTTATTGAGCATCTTCTCTGTACCCAGACTCTGGAGATATCACAGGTGCTGTTTGTGTCTTTACACTGCTTCTGGGCTTATAGAAAAGTAATTGCATCCAACCACCAAAATTTGAATAAATCATGGAACATTGCAGAAAATTTACAATGTAAACATAGTTGAATCTATCATGCAGTTCATAATCAGGGCAAAATATAGGGATCAAAACAGTTTCTCTTGGGGGAAATTAAAACCCATGCTGCTGACTGCATGGAGATAAAACTGTGCTACAAGCAAATATCTCATAAGAATGATATGCTCTCTGAGGCAGAAATAGTTCAGGTTTAAACACTATTTCCCAAAGAGAGTAATCTTCGTGAGGCAAAAGGAAATACTACAAAATATTATGCATCAAATGATGTCCAAAGCTTTTGGGCCAACTCACTCTAACTAAACTTTGATGCTCATGTGGAAATACCATTTAAAATAATAGCCTGAAAACAGCTATGGAATCAGACTTCTCACTTTATGTTATCAAGTAAGTGTGTTGTACTTCCTCTGAACCACAAAATAAATTTTAAAAGTCTAATTTGTTATCACTTGGAAAATGAAGCCAAGACCTTAAAGCCACACAATTCTAGAGCTTATATATTAAAACTCGAACTCCTATTTCTAGTTTATACAATAGAAAACTTACATTAATTAAATATTATTTCATAATATTGTAGGAATATTTCCATTGTTCTATCATTAGTTATAATGTTGAATAATTTTGAAATGATATTCACAACCTTTTAAAATCACAAGTCAATAGAAACATCCTTATAAAAGTCAAGAACAGAAAAAGGTTATCATTACTTAAAATTGTTGTGGATATTCTAAACACTTCTAATAGACAATGGAAAGAAATCTGAGGGATGCAAATAAAAAAAAGTAGACAAGATTGATAATATTTGTAGATAAAGAGAACACATTGTAAAATCTTCAGCGTAGAAAATTACCTTGAATCATTAAACACATAAAATAAGACAAGGAGATTATTGGTGACAAAATTAAGAAAAACAAGTAGGTTTACAAGAGAGAAAACAAGTGCTTATATTACATATGTGCACAGTGCACCCATTTATCACCTGCATTTATCAGTCTCTTTTTCTTAACGGAGTTCTCAAGTAGAGAAAGTTTGTCATAACATGTATCAATTCATGACACATAATTGTATGTGTCCCCTTTTGTATGTGCTCCCTTTTACTAATATGATTATTCTATTTCATTATTGTATGAGTTTCTCATTCTGTCATATCTCAATTAATAACCATGATGACTTCCTTGAAGAATGAGGCTCACATGCTCCCAACATAGTGTTCTGCCTCACCACAACCCAGAAATAACACCTCAGTAGCCATGGACCGAAACTTCTGAAAATGTAAGTCAAAAGAAATCTTTTTCGACCTAACGACTTATGTCGAAAAATGAACTTAACAACTTTGGTGGGGGATGGGGGTGGGGGGATGATCGGGTTGGGAGAGGGGAGGAGTATGGGAAGGGATGGGAAGGGGAAACAAAGAGGAGGCAACAATGCTTGATAAGAAATGTACTCGTTATCTTGCCCATGTAATTGTAACTCCTCTGTATGGTATTCTCACACACACACAAAAAAAAACAGTGGGTAAGAAATAAATTAGCAGCCATCTAAAAAGAAAAAAAAAAGAAATCTTTTCTTCTTTACCTTCTTCTTAGTTATTTCATCAACTTATACTTGACTAACAATAGAAAATTAGCACCAGAGTGGGATTGTGGTTGTGACTTTATCTGACCATGCAGTTCAGATGTCTTTGGAATTGGTTTGTGGGAGGACTTTGGAAAGGTTTGGAAATGCAGGCTAGGAAAGTCTAAGAACTGAGGAGAGCTCAGAAGACAATTGTAGCATGAGCACAGAAGAACACAATAGTGCTGAGCACGTAGAGAGTAAAATCTGTGTTCATGAGGTTTCAGATGGAGATAAGGATGCTACTGGGAACTGGACTGTAGGCCTTTTGTGTTAAATTATGGCAAAGACATTGTCTACATTTTGTCCATGCCCTGACATTTTGTGTCAAACTGAATTTAAAGGTGATGGACCAGTCTGGTGGAGAATATTTCCATGTTTGCAACATTCAGGATGTAATATGAGTATTGCCTGCTGGTTTTAGCCAGATTTACATGAGAATCAGGAAGAAACACACACACACACACACACACACACATACACACACACACACACACACACACACACACACACACACACAAACACACACACACACATACACAGAAGAATTGAAAAAAAATTCAGTTTGACCAGAGAAGGAACACATGGTGGCAAAGGTAAGTGTGATTGTGGTTGCTGGAAAATGTAGTGCCATTACAATGAAGCTCGGGGCCTGGCATAGGAGGCTCACACCTATAATTCTAGCCACTTTGGAGACTGAGATCTGAGGATTGAGATTCAAAGTCAGCCTGGACAGGAAAATCCATGAGACTCTTGTCTCCAATTAAGTAAGCAACAATAACAACAAAAGCAGGAAGTGTAGCTATGGCTCAAGTGGTAGAATGCTTACCATGAACAACAAAAATTCAGGCACAACACCCAGGCTCAGAGTTCAAGTCCCAGGACTAGCACCAAAAAACAAACAAACAAAACAAAAAACAAAAGTGAAGTTAAGCAGTTTTTATTGGAATAAAAGAAAAAATACATCTTTTTTTGTTGTTGTTCGAGAGCATCTGAAGAATTGGCCACTCATCCCAAGTTCAAGGCTATGAAACTCTAAACTCTATTGAAAGGTCTTTGTTGCAGAGTACTCTGTCCGCACAGAGTTACCTAAGGATTTATTCTCCATGTTCAACCTTCCAGGCACCCAGAGATGAGTGACAGACAGCCATCGTCAAAAGGGTCTGGTTGCTACTTGAAAGAGTGCCAGACCTGGGTGCCATCCACATTTTGCTGGTATTGTGGGCACGCAGAATGCAAGAATTGGATTACAGAGGCTTCTACCTGGATTTCAAAGGACCTCCTGGGAGGCCTGGAAACATGCAGCAGGATCAGAATCCCTGGTGGACAGCCTTTGAGAAGATCCTATGTAAAGTTCTGAGAGTGAAGCTGAGGCTGCAATGGAGACCTCAGGAAGTCAGAGCTGTGAGCAACAGGCAAACATCTACAGAATCAGCCCAGGGCAAATGGACACATGGGCTGCAGTGGGGATGGTTGTGGGGGTGGATCTACCCAAGTCATGTGCAGCTCACATTATACTGTCCCTGGCTGCCATGTGTTTGGAGGTGGAAGGTTTATTCGTGTTACTCTTGTGGTTTGAGTCCTCCTTGATATTTTTTTTCTTCCCTTTGGGAATGTATATCCTGTCCTGTCCCACCACTTTCTTTTTGGTGTTTTTAGGGCCTCCCAGATAAAGAGTTTGTCTTGTCTTAGGGGTGGACCTGCATGCGGATTCTGGACTAATGCTACAACTTTTGAGACTTGGGGATGCTTGGTAAGGCGTTTTACATCAGGATAGGGTCTGGAGCCTTTGGCAGCCAGAGATGGAATGTTCTGGTTTGCATATGAAATGTGTGAGTCATGTGAAAGGGTGAGGTGGGGAAAGCGTTAGAGGTGTGGCAATATAATAAAGTGACTGGATCACGAAGGCTTTACTGTCATCAATGGGCCACGTGCATAGTGAATTCACAACTGAAGGCGCTGCTGCGCAGAAGTAGGGCTTCTCCGGGAGGGAGTGGATCACTGGAGGCTTGCCCTGGAAGCCCTTCTGTGTCCCCAGTACCTTCCTTCCAGGCTCTCTGAGTCTTGGTTACCATGAAGTGAACAGCTCGTTTATGCTCTATCACATATCCCGAAGCAGGGTGTTCTACCTCACCATAGCATGGAAACAATGGATCCAGCTCACCGTGAGGGCACATTTTTGATAATGTGAGCCAGAATAACTCTTTCTTGGGGATTTCATTGGATACCTGATCAACCATAACACTTCTCATCTTTGAGATACGCGATATGCTTCTTCCTCTCTTTCCTTCTCTCACTCCAACTCCTCCTTTTAGTACTAGGACTTGATCTCTGGACCTGGCACTGTGTCTGAGCTTCTTTTGCTCAAGGCAAACTCTCTACCACTTGAGCCACAGCACCATTTCCGGTTTTCTGGTGGTTTATTGGAGGTAAGAGTCTCAAGGACTTTCCTGACCTTACTGTCTGTTCACCGCCATCCTCAGATCTCAGCCTCCTGAGTTGCTAGGATTATAGATGTGAGCTACCAGTGCCCAGCTTGCATACTATTTTTGATGCTCATGTATCTATTTTACCTGTCACCTCTCAGTGATAGAGACAAATGAAATTTATACTTAAAAATGGAGTTGGGGAGGTGGGGAGGGGAGGGATGGTAGGGGAAAAACAAAGAAGGGGTTAACAATGCTTGATAGGAAATGTGCTCATTACCTTACTCATGTACCTATAACCCCTCTGTACAGTATCTTTACAAATTATATATATATATATATGTATATATGCTACTTAAAATATTTTCCTAGCAAGTATATGTCCAATGTTTCTTTTTTTGTACGTTTTTATTGTAAAAATACTGTTCTGAGTGGTTACAGTTACATGCACAAGGTAATGAGTTTCTTATATGGGCTCTTGTGATGATTGGTTTACTCTTCCTCTGCTGGCAAGGGAATAATGGCTGCTTTTAAATAATCCAGGATGACTGAATACATGGCATCCACCCAGGGGTGGATGTGTTCATGGTTGTGCATTAGTTCTTAGCATCCCTCAGGAGAAACATATTGCAGGTGCTGCAGGACCTAAGTGGGAATTGCACAAGAGAATGGGGTGAGCAGTAGTAGGCAGCCTTTACAAAATAGGCCTTACGATTTGCATTTGATTGTATTGTGTGAACAATTCTGTGGTCCAGGGATTTAAAATCCATCTAATGGAAGATCCGTTATTCATCACAATCTGGATGTTAGAGATCTAGTCAGATTTTGACCTTTCCCCCCTGGGTACAGAGTTTATCCACCCAGAAAAGGGGTGCTCATAGTGAGGCTGTTTTGAGGCTCTACAAGGGTCAAAGATGTCAAAGAACCCTGAGAGATATTAAACTGTGCAACACAGCTTGAAATTTGTACACTATTTCTTATGTCAAGGGCTCCCAGAAGCATCATAAAAGTTTCCCCTTTTTGTTTTCTCCAAATCAGCATTTGATCAACATCCCATTAACAACAGAAGTAAGACAAATAACCTTTCTGATTCACTGCACTTGTTCTAATGTAACATGGGACTACTCTGGCATTTTTATTTTTCATAACACATAACACATTCATATATGCAAGCTTCTTGCTAAGTCTCATGTGAACCTTATTATATTTAAAAGAAGAAAAGTGCTCATAGAAGGGTATGATTTCTTATTGCTTCAACTAGAATGGTCTGAAAAAGATTAAGTGATTTTATCACACTTAGTGAACTTCTCTTACCATCCTTGAAAAATAATTCAAACGGCACTAGCAGCAGCCATCACTTAATCAGTGGACAATATAGAGCTGAACACATGGTAGGACAATGGAAAATCTACAGATTCATACTGAGGAAGAAAACCAGGCCTAGTCTTGGAAAAGGTAATAATTGAAAGAAGAGACATTCACTTCACGCAGAAGATTTAATGAATAGAAAAAAAATTGGTGATTTCTTGGGCCTTTTGGAGAAAGTTTTATGCTTTTCTTATTCGAGTGAAATAGGGCATGTTTTCTTTTCACATGAAGACACCTGGAGGACAAGGTGTGTGATTTCTGAATAGTGGCCCAAGCATGTATGTAACACACGAAGATGGAAACTGGGGGAGACAAGAATACACTTGGGCCACTCAGTAGTAGCAGAGAAGAGGGGGTGGTATAGAAGGGGTTTGCTGGTGAGAAAATACTGAGCAAGCAAGCTGAGCAAGTGTGAGAGCCAAGTTGAAGTCCTGGTACACACACCCATAAGGAGGAAGAGGAGGAGGAGGAGGAGGAGGAGGAGGAGGAGGAGGAGGAGGAGGAGGAGGAGGAGGAGGAGGAGGAGGAGGAGGAGGAAAGCTCTATGATTACAAATGGAAGCATTAGATACCTCAAATCATTTTTTTCCTTACCGTTCTTAAAATGTGCTGGCATGTTTCTATAGACCATCTCTTATGATTTGTAAATCATGAGATATTATGTATGTTGTTTTCAATGTATTTTATTAAATCAGAGTGATTTTATGAGAAACACAATGAACTTTACAATTTATGTGGGGGGTGGGAGGGGCAGAGGGTGTAGTTGAGGAGGTGGAAGGGAAGGGATGGTAGGGGAAAAACAAAGGAGGAGGCAACAATGCTTGATAAGAAATGTGCTCATTACCTTGTTCATATAACTGTAAACCCCTCTACAGTATTTTCACAATAAAAAAACATTAGAAAAAAGAAAAAGTTATAAATTAATATGATTTATCAGTAGTGCAATACACAGTTGAATGATAATAATTTAATATATAAAAGAAAGAAAGAAAGGGCTGGGAAGGTAGCTCAGTGGTAGAGCACTTGCCTTGCATGCCTTGGTTCGATTCCTCAGCATCACATAAGCAAAAAGAAAAAAGCCAGAAATGGTGCTGTTGCTCAAGTGGTAGAGCACTAGCCTTGAGCTGAAGAGCTGAGGGACAGCGCCCAAACCCAGAGTTCAGGCCCCACGAATGGACCCTCCCAAAAAAAAGAAAGAAAGAAATGATCTAAGATTTCATGAAGAATTGTACCCAGTTACTCCTCATCCATACTGATATTTTATGAAACAGAAATCGGGTACTCAAATACTACCTTTCCCATATTCTAGATAGAGAACCATTGTCTAGTGTGTTACCCTTTCTGGAATCAGTTTCCTCATTAACGAACATCTCTCAAAGCATTGAAATTAAAATTATATAAGGAAAATTTAAGTTGATCTGTCTGAGCGACCAACTTAATATATCATATAATGGATGATCTGTGCTCCTGGAAATATTAACTCCCATTTGTTTTGATGAAATAATGTGTATTCAACTTAAACATTCCTATTAAAATATTATTTAATCATGCATAAAGAAAAAAATTGAATAGAAACTAGGACATAATACAAAACTGTTGGGATTTTATCATTCTGTATTTTATCAGAAGGGCATGTGTATCTACTTATCAACTTATAAGGCATTTATGGACAAAGTCAAATATAGACATTACTTTTGATCAAAAATAACTTACATAAAATACACCTGTAGTGTTTGGAAAAACATCAGAAAAATCCATTGTAGAGAAAGCAAGAAAACCTTGATTCTTCCAAATCTCAGTGCTTCCTTCTGGACTTATGAATGGAATAATCACCTTGCCTAGGATGGAAACTGAATTACAAGAGAGGTCATATAGCAGTACAGCTGCATGGTTATCAATCTCAAGGACAGATGCTAAGTCCCAGTAGGTACCATCAGTTGAGGGGACCAATAAGTTGGTTAGTGGTAAGTTGATGAAATCAGACATCTTTTACTCTGGAGGAGAGAGTAATTTATCCTGAGTGGCATTGATACACATTTTTTTCATGAGTTTGCCTCATTGCTGACAGCATCTTGGCAAATCACACCATTGAGAGACCAGTGAAGATCTTAGTTATCAGCATGGGATGTTTTAGATAATTTATTAGGTCAGGGGACCCACTTTATAATAAAGATATGGACACAAAGTCACTATATGGAGCCAAATACTATCAGATAGTTCATCAACCAAAGGCTGAAAGTCTAGTAGAACACTGAATGACCTTTTTCAAGATGAGAGTTTGAGAATGATAACCTGAGCATCGGGACATAACTTTAAAAACTTTTGTATAGGAACCCTACTGCATTGTTGGTGGAAGTGTAAACTTGTTCAACCACTTTGGAAAGTAGTGGAGGTTCCTCAAAAGACTCCACATAGAGCTTCCCTATGACCCAGCAATCCCAATTTTGGGCATTTACCCAAATGATCACAAACAAGACCACACTAAAGCTACCAGCACGACTATGTTTATTGCAGCATTATTTACCATAGCTAAGATATGGAACCAACCCAGATGCCCCTCAGTAGATGAATGGATCAAGAAAATGTGGTATATATACACAATGGAATTCTATGCCTCCATCAGAAAGAATGACATTGCCCCATTTGTTAGAAAATAGAAATACTTTGAAAAAATTATATTAAGTGAAGTAAGCCAGGCCCAAAGAAACATAGGTCCCATGGTTTCCCTTAGTTGCAATAACTAGTATATGTCTGAGACAAGCAGAAAAGGTCAGATAAGTTGATGTTAGTGGAAATGACTCCCAAGATAAGGACACAAGTGGTTTTTTCCTTTCTTGCTTTTGTTTCTAACATATTTATAAGGTGATTTTTTTTGTTCTTTTGTATATCCCTCCCCCACGGTATAACCCCTGTTTTCACTGTATTTGTTGTTGGTATAATTTGTGGAGTGGAAGGGAAAAAACAAATTGTTTAAATAGGGATATAGGTGGACCCATTGCAACAAGATGCTATGTCGAAAAATGAACTCTACAATTTGGGTGGGGGGCAAGGGGAAGAGTGTAGTCATGGAGATGGGAGGGCAGGGATGTTAGGGAAAAACAAAGGAAGAGACAACAATGCTTGATAAGAAATGTACTCATGGTAATTCTATTTTTTTTTTAGTTGGTCATGGGGTTTGAACTCTGTGCTGTCCCTGCACTCTTCAGCTCAAAGTGAGCGCTCTACCACTTGAGCCTCAAATGTTTTTTTCTTTCATGCGATTGTTTCTAACATATTTATAAGATGATTTCTTTGTTGCTTTGTATGTTCCTCCCCCACGGTATAACCCCTGTTTTCACTGTATTTGATGTTGGTATAATTTGTGGAGGGAAAGGGAAAAAACAAATTGTTTAGAGATGTACAAGACATTAGGTCCAAAAACAAACTTTACAATTTTGGAGGGGGCGGGGAGATGGGAAGGGATGGGAAAGGGAAACAAAGGAGGAGACAACAATGCTTGATAAGAAATGTACTCATTACCTTGCTCATGTAATTGTAACCCCTCTGTACGGTATTTTCACAATAAAAAACCACTTTTGTATGAACTTTATAGTAACAGCCAATAGAGTGTTATGTTTTCTACAAATAAATTATCTAAGTCCAGGAACCAAGTAGGAATGTTCCCTTATCATCAATTCCCATGCACCACTTGGCAAAATTCATGCTCCCAGCTCACACCAGTCTGAGCTTAATTTGGGTTCCTCATGCAAGAAGGCCAACATTAAAAGAAATGACTTTGTACACTGCCCAGGGATAATTGCCTCTGATTACCAGGGGAATATAAGACTACTATTCCATAAGGAGCTGGAAAGGGTAACTTAGCCAATTGGCTTGGTACTTCCAAGTTCAGTGTAACTATAAATGAGAAAAGCCATTATGCACAGCCTGAAATGTAGATGCATCTCAGGATCTACAAGATGATGAACAAAAATTGCAGCCTTAGGATTGTACAAAACAGCAAAGCATGTAGTGTGTCCTACAATTCATTTTATTTTTATTTTCAAAAAAATATGTGACTGTCTAGTTCTTCATAGAAGTAATAATAGCAGAGGGTGAACCTAATGTGTAATGAAAGGAAGGAACAGGGCAAAAGGCATTGCAGAGCAAATTGTGTTAGTTCTTTACTTACATCCTTTGGAGTTTAGATGACAAATTCCAACTCTAAGAATTTCCATTTACTTTGCTTGAGGGTTTCCTTTTCTGAAGCCAAAGATCTTAGCTGGGTCTGTAGGTTATCTGTGTTAGGGAAATAACACTGAGCAGCAACACTCAAATAATGTCCCATAGTCACTGGTATACAAATACCAGCTCCTTCATTGTAAAGGCAGAATAACTCTAAGGTATATATTAACATTTATCAAAACAACTCAGGAGATTTCCTACCTGTTGTCTATGGGGTTATTCAATTCGACTCTACACTCTTTTCTGGTTGCTTTCTATCACCTGTCTTGACTTTACTCCCTGAAGAGATCATCTTTCAAGGAAACTGCTTGCATTCAAATTATTATTTCAGAGTTGTCTATGGATATCTAAACTAGTAATGTGGGAAGGCTGGTAACAGAATCTTACTTGGTGTATTGTAAGTTCAAGTGTATAAGCATATATAGATCTGTTACTCCATGCTTATCTGTCAGGAAAGCTTAGTCATGTGGAGAGTTCTTTCTTCAGCTCTTTAATACATTCTGAAGAGTAGATGTTAGATGCAGGGCCACAGAGATGTTGCTGTGGTTGTGAGGTGGCACCATAAGTCAGGGCTCTAAACATATTCAATATTTGATGTTTTATGACTCCTGCTCCCTGTACAAGATGAATGATACACTATGAGTATTGGACATCCAAGAGAAAATTGAGGGGAGGATGATACAAAAAAGAGTAGAGGGTTTTGTCTTGTCCTCCTTTAATTAAGTTGGAGAAAAATTCTTAGCAATTCTTCTGTCAGTATACATTTTATTTCTCAATGGCAGAATATTTTCATTTGCGTTTACACAAGACTGTGGCTCAATATTCCTGACATTGTAGAAATTGGACTGATATCAGAACAAAAAAATGGTTATATAGGAAAGAAGAAAGAATGGTTTTGCAAGCACTTAACAAGAAATGGAATGACAAGCATGACACAGTGTCTGTAAATTTGGAGATGATAAGAATATTAGACGGAGGATGTTTATAACTTTAGACAGGAAACCATTAGATGTCATTGAAAAGTATAACCTTGGAAGCCAGGCACTGGTGGCTTATGTCTATAATCCCAGCTATTCAGAAGGCTGAGCTTGGAGGATTGTCATTAAAAATAGGCCTAGGGAGAACAGTTCATGAGACTCTTATCTCCAATTAGCAACATAAGGTGGAAGTAAACTGGTGGCTTAAGTGGGAGAATTTGCCTTGAGCAAAAAAAGTCAAACAAGAGTATGAAGCTCTGAGTTTAAGCCCCAGTAAACACACGCATGTGCACACACACACACACATACACATGCACACACACAGGTACACACACACACAGAGCAATGAGACTGAATGTGATCACTAAGTGATAAATGTCCTAAACGATGCCCTAAATGGACCATGCCTTGAGAGTCAGACATTAAGTCCTTGGAGGCTGTGAGCAGAAGGTTACGGTTGGAATTGAAATTTCCCCTAAAGTCTTGTGTTAAAAGCTTAGTTGCTAATTGATGGATCTTTGGCAAATGACTGGACTATGAGGGGTCTAGGTTCATCCATTCACAAATGGATTCATATTAGATGGCATTATTGAGAGATAATGGAAATTAGAAGGTGTGGTCTGGATGGATAAAGTAGGTCTTTGGGTTGTGCTATTGAGGGGAACAGCTTCCTCCAGTCCCCTCCTGACTCTGCCTCTCAGTCACATTGAGAGAGGAGCACTCTTCTGAACCACACACTCCTGTCACCTCTCTCCTGTGCTTTATCTTGGGTCCTAAGCAATGGATTGAGACCTTTGAGTCCAAATAAATGTTTCCTTCCATAAAATGATTTTCTCAGATACCTTGTCATGCTGATGAAAATGGACTGAAATTACATGTTAGAATTTTCAGATGCTCAAAGCAAACAAAAAGTTCTGATGGCAGGTAGACGGGACTCAGCTTTCTCTAAACCCTGTGGGATGTGGGATCTGAGAGGACAATTTACGTATCAGGAAATATGCACTTACATTTATGAGCATACATCTTCAGTTTCAATTAATGAAGACATTTTCCTGGAAATTTTTCAGGAATGCTGTAAAACTGTTATGGTGAGTTTTGCTATTCTAGCAACTTACATCATCATTGAGGACACAAAAATTTGTTTGCTGACATATGGAGTATAAGAAAGTTCAAGCTCAACATCGTACCATGGTTCTGCTGATTTTTTAAATAAGATTTTTATTGCAAAAATATTGTACAGAGGGTTACAATCACATGAGCAAGGTAATGAGGACATTTCTTATCAAGCATTGTTGCCTCCTCCTTTGTTTTTCCCCTACCATCCCTTCCCTCCCACCTCCACGACTACACTCCCCCCCACCTTGCCCGTGCCAAAGTTGTAAAGTTCGTTTTTCGACATAACGTCTTGTATATCTCATTGCTGCAATGGGGCCACCTGTGTCCCTGTTTAAACAATTGGTTTTTCCCTTCCGTCCCCCAAATTATGCCAACATCAAATACAGTGAAAACAGGGGTTATACCGTGGGGGAGAGACATACAAAGCAACAAAGAAATCATCTTATAAATATGTTAGAAACAATAGCAAGAAAGAAAAAACATTTGAGTCCTTATCTTGGGGTTCATTTTGCCTAACATCAACTTATCTGACCGTTTCTGCCTGTCTCAGATATATACTAGTTATTGCAACTAAGGGAAACCATGGGACCTATGTTTCTTTGGGCCTGGCTTACTTCACTTAATATAATTTTTTCCAAGTCTTTCCATTTCCTATAAAACATACATTAGATCTGTGAGTATTAAGAAATGAATCATTATTTTATAAATATGCCCCCCAAAATCTTTTTATAAAAAGCCTTCTCTGAAGAGGAAATAAGAATGGCCAATGGACCTGTGAAGAAATGTTCAACCTCTCTAGCCATAAAAGAAATACAAATCAAAACAACATTGAGATACCACCTCACTCCAGTTAGAATTGCTATAATCAAGAAATCTAATAATGACAGATGCTGGAGGGGATGTGGACAGAAGGGAACCTTACTGTATTGTTGGTGGAAGTGTAAACTTGTTCAACCACTTTGGAAAGTAGTATGGAATTTCCTCAAAAGACTCCATATAGAACTAACTCCCCTATGACCCAGCAATCCCACTTTTGGGCATTTACCTGAAAGGTCACAAATAAGACCATACTAAAGCTACCAGCACAACTATGTTTATTACACCATTATTTACCATAGCTAAGATATGGAACCAACCCAGATGCCCCTCAGTAGATGAATGGATCAAGAAAATGTGGTTTATCTATACAATGGAATTCGCTTCCTTCAGAAAGAATGACATTGCCTTATTTGTTAGGAAATGGAAAGACTTGGAAAACATTACATTAAGTGAAGTAAGCCAGACCCAAAGAAATATAGGTCCCATGGTTTCCCTTATTTGCTATAACTAGTATATATCTGAGACAGGCAGAAAAGGTCAGATAAGTTGATGTTAGGCGAAATGAACCCCAAGATAAGGACTCAAATGTTTTTTCTTTCTTGCTATTGTTTCTAACATATTTATAAGGTATTTCTTTGTTGCTTTGTATGTCCCTCCCCCACTGTATAACCCCTGTTTTCACTGTATTTGATATTGGCATAATTTGGGGGACGGAAGGGAAAAACAAAATGTTTAAATAGGAACACAGGTGGCCCCATTGCAACAATGAGATGTACAAGACGTTATGTCGAAAAACGAACTTTACAACTTTGGCATGGGCTGGGGGGGGGGTGTAGTCGTGAAGGTGGGATGGAAGGGATGGTAGGGGAAAAAGAAAGGAGGAGGCAACAATGCTTGATAAGAAATGTCCTCATTACCTTGCTCATGTAATTGTAACCCATCTGTATAATATTTTCACAATAAAAAAATAGATAAAGGTAAAAAAAAGAACTACTCTCATCTTCTTACATGAACCCTTTATCTGATGAAATTTCTTATGTTTGTATTACACAACTGATCAATTTAATGACTACAAATATTGATTGGTTCTTTTTCTGTATTAAACATAGCTTGGACAGAAGTCTTTTTCTCCAGCTTTTCATAAACCATAATATTTTTACAACAGTGACCAACATTTGTTCTGATTCCTATACAAGGAAAAGTATACAATATTTATGTCCAATATTTTCCCATGGGAGAACCAAGGTTTATGAGCTGCAACAGAAACTTCATGGGTATAAGAGCTATCAGTTTGGCTGTTTAATTCTCTCAGTATAAGAACAGAAAGATTCTAATGAGTTCTAATTTTATTTTATACTAGAACTCATTTTATATATTTAATACAAAGAAAACAATTAAACCTTTTAGTTATCTAGGAGAACTCTACTAGCATGTAAACCTAAAGAGAACCATCTCTTTAGAAATCTGATCTATATTTCATTTTGTCAGAGATTTGAGAAGTGTGCACCAGGGAAGAAATCATCTTGTTCCTCTCTGCTTTGGGCTGGATGTATGCTGGGAAACTTGATTGAGCTTCAGTAATGCACAACAGATTCATAAGCTCTGGGGACAATGCACAGGACACAGAAGTTAAAGGAATCTTTGAACTTCTAAAGGCTAGGCATCTCATATTTTCAATTTTCGTTTTATTACTTCTATTTCTGCCATGACAATGCCTCAGACGTAATGAACACATCCCACATTTAGAATTGAGAACATGACCCAGGCAACTAATCAACAGGGAAGAAGAAATAGAATGAAATTCCAGATTCTTTAAGGAGTAGAAAAATGATTACAAGCTGGAAATCTAAAAGCCATACTCACTGATGACTTAGTGCACTTTAAGGAAAGTTAGATGTCAGTTGGAAAAGTATGTTTGGTTCATTGAACCAGGGAATAAAATGACTAGACTGGTTCCTTATAAAGTCTGTCAAGGACAAATGAAGGTGCTGTTCTGGGATGCAGAGGCAAAAAGAGTAAACCCAGGGCGGGAAGGGGGCATATTCAGTGATTATGGGAGAACACATTGGGGCACTATATTTGGGCAACTTAGTCATAATATTCACTTTTTATGCAAAGGCTCTTCAAGGACAGGTTGCTCAACTATTGCTCAACAGAACCTTGTCAGACTAAATATTACCCAATATAAGAATTTTCTATTTCAAGTTGTAATTGGCCTGAAGACAGGAATAGGGCTAAACATGGCTTTCCAAGGCTCATCAAAAGGGGACCCATGATATACCTTTCTTCTCTTCCACAAAGGTGATGCAGTGGAAGTTGTAAATATTTTGAATTTAAGATGAGGGTTAGTAAGAACAAAGTGCCTTTATTTGACTTATAATACTCATAAGACAGAAGACAAAAGCTTCCCTGTTCTGTTGTAAGGTTATCCTATGTAACTGATTAAATGATATTGTTAAGTATCACAATATTAACTGCAAAATAATCTCAATCTCTCTCTCTGTCTCTCTCTCTGTCTCTCTCTGTCTCTCTCTCTGCCTCTCTCTGTCTCTCTGTCTCTCTCTGTCTCTCTCTGTCTCTCTCTCTGTCTCTCTCTGTCTCTCTCTGTCTCTCTGTCTCTGTCTCTCTGTCTCTCTGTCTCTCTGTCTCTCTGTCTCTCTGTCTCTCTGTCTCTGTCTCTGTCTCTGTCTCTGTCTCTGTCTCTGTCTCTCTCTCTCTCTCTCTCTCTCTCTCTCTCTCTCTGTTGTTTCTGGTACCTAGGAACTGTCACTGAGAGACTTTTTTGTTTGGCTCAAGGACAGTGCTCTTCCATTTGAGCCACAGCTCCACTTCTAGTTTTTTTGGTGGTTAACTAAAGATGAGAGTCTCACAAATGTTCCTGCTCAAGCTGGCCTTGAATGGTGATCCTTAGATTTCACTCTCCTGAGGAGCTAGGTTAGAAAACTTTGTAGCGCAGATCATGCGGAGACAACTTGAGGAATAGGAAGTGGAATCAATTTTTCTCTTATGAAATTATTAGCCTGAGTAATTAAATGCAAGTACTTGAGGTTATTTTCCTCATAACCTGAATCTTAAAGAGTTTCTTTTTTTCCTAAGATAGCTTATCTTTTTCATAGCTAAACTTCAGTAGTTAGAAAATTCTTTTTGCTTTTTACCTTTTCTCCTTTCCTCCCTCCCTCCCTCTCTTCCTTCTTTCATTCCTCCCTCCCTCTCTTCCTTCCTTCCTTCCTTCCTTCCTTCCTTCCTTCCTTCCTTCCTTCCTTCCTTCCTTCCTTCCTTCCTTCCTTCCTGTACTGGAGATTGAATTCAAGGGTCTCCCACATGCTAGCTGAATGTTCTGTTATTTGAGCTATGATCCAGGTTATGTGAAGTCCTAGAATTAGGTAAGTCAAGAAAATTGATTCCAATTTTATAAGACTAAGAAATTAGTGTAGAAAGATCCATAAAATCTCCTAAAACTGTTTTGGGATAATCTCCCCAAAATGCTTCAAGTATGGTGAAAAAGATCTGCCCTTTCCTTTGTGAAGGGCCAGAGACACATCAGTTTGTGGATTCCAACAAATGGAGTAAAAGTTTTCTAATATGAAATCTGTCTGGTAGAATGCAGATCTCAGGAAGGCAAACATCTGGACATGTGTATGTGAATAATATATTCCCTGGGTGTCATAGTTTGGGAATAACAAAGAAAGAGAAGATAACTGATTTCACTATCCCATGATACTAAATGTTCACATTTGTAATCTCAGTCATGTTCACAATAACAGATTTTAATAATCCTTTCTAATGTAAAGAATTGGGGAGTGACTAAACTTTTACTATATGCCTTAGTTTACACAAATATTAGGTGATCAGAATCCAAGCCAGTTTGAATCTAAAGCCAGCTTTCTTTTAAAATATAAAACCAAGTAGTGCTCACTCTCTAGAACTTTTGAACAATTTGATTTATTTTTCAAAATGCATATTTCCAGGCTATCCACTAGCCATTGATTTCACCAACTACATGCAATAAAGGTTCTTTTTGTATCTGTTCCAAAAATTTTCCGTAATTCAATGATCCCATCTGCACATTCCATTTGCTGGAGTGCTAAATCAATATTTCTCATAAACAGTTGAAATTCATACCACTGTGTGCATTGATGGTACCAGGCTCATCTAGATCAAATGCAAGTCTTACCTTTGCAACTGTGAGTTCCATCCTATTTGTGTCTCAGCTTCTGTCTTATCTGTCTGCTATTCACACCACTCCCTTTTAGGACTTGACTCTTCTTTCCTTCTCTTCCATTTTCCAT
The DNA here is from genome assembly GCF_024711535.1 of Dipodomys merriami. Classification (NCBI taxonomy): domain Eukaryota; kingdom Metazoa; phylum Chordata; class Mammalia; order Rodentia; family Heteromyidae; genus Dipodomys; species Dipodomys merriami. The sequence goes on along the minus strand of NW_027202382.1, from coordinate 12,330,193 downwards.
TGAAAGATTGATTTGTCTTTGTAAATGGCAAGCTAGGACATGTTTCTCTCCTATTTATATAGCTTTATATTAGCCCTTCTTTATCATATTTTGCTCTTCTTCCTCCATTTTATAAATTGAAAACATGAATGATTGTGTTACTGTATGAGCAGGTATTTTACAGATCTCATTTCATAAGACTTAGGAACTTAAATTTTCCTATCTATGAGGTCTACACACTGTCCTTACGAGAAATTATTGACTAAAACCAAGGTTACACTAAGCCATTGTTGTTAAGTATTGATTGCTTTGCTTTCTCTCAGGCACATTCATATTTCTTATGTTTCTGGAATGAGCAAAGCATCTTTACTGGTGAAGCAGAGGATGGTGGTCAAATTAAACAAATGAGGTTTTTTTTACTTGAGTATTTTCTTATGTTGTCATATAATTTGGAAGAGGGAAATAATTTTCCCTGCAGAGGCATAAAACAAATTAGACATAATGGCACATAAAAGGCTAGCCACAATCAGCCTCTTGAAAACTAATGCCTCTTACAGCATATGAAGCCATTAAAAAAGTCACACAATTTCTATCTGACTCAGGTTTCCATGCTCCAGCAATACATGCACTGTCGATCGACTACATTTTGGGAAGTTGGTAACAATAAATTTCATTGTAGGAAATTTATTCTGCATGACCTGAAGCCGTCTCCTTTTTTCTTTTTACTTTCTTAATTGTTACTTATTCATTTATTTTAATAAATATTTTTATTGTAAAGATACTTTACAGAAGGTTACAGTTACTCAAGTAAGGAATGAGTACATTTCCTATCAGCATTGTTAGCCCCTCTGTTTTTCCCTACCATCCCTTCCCTCCTCACCTCCCCAACTCCTCACTTCCCCCACTGAAGTTGGAAAGTTTGTTTTCAACATAGAGTCTTGTACATCTCATTGTTACAATGGGTCAACCTGGATCCTTATTTCACCATTTTGTTATTTCCCTTTCCATCCCCAAATTAGAAATAATGTATATACAAGATGCAGGGCACGGGAATCAAATACAGTGAAAACAGAGGTTATACCATGGGGGAAGAACAGAAAAGAAACAAAAAAACTCACATAGTATGTTAAAAACAACAGTGACAAAGATAAAACCTATTATGCCCCTATCTTGGGGCTCATTTCACTTTGCATCATTTTAGATGGTCATATGTACATAGTTTTGGACATTTTCTGCTTGTCTGGTAAGATTATCCTAGATGTATACTAGCTATTGCAAATAAGGGAAATCATGGGACCTATGTTTCTTTGGATCTGGCTTACTTCACTTAATATAATTTTTTCCAAGTTTTTCTGTCTCCTCTTTTCTACTTAAAATAATATTAATATTATATTTCCTAACTTGACATTTTTTCAGCTACAAATTTTACTACAAATTTGTTTTCCTGACATATGACCCTTGTAAAAGCTAGCTTATGTCCACAGAAATAGGAACACCAAGCACTGTGCTAGTCATCATCTTTCTATTTTTTTTTAGCAAGGACAAAATATATTAGGCCTAACACATCCATATAATGTGATTATTAGATTTGTAAGCAAATAGAAGCCCATATGATTGTGTTAGAGAGTCCAGTGTGGATGACTTTCAGGAGAGGTGCTGTTCTAAGCTCATTAGATCAACATCACACTGGCTCTTCAAAACTGTTGTTTTTGTCTCTTTTAGGCATTCTAGTTACTACTTTTAAGTTTTTTTGCTATTTTTTATTGTAAAAAAACTGTACAGAGGGGTTACAGTTACCTGAGCAAAGAAATGAATACATTTCCTATCGAGCATTGTTGCCTCCTCCTTTGTTTTTCCTCTACCATCCCGCCCCTCCCACCTCCACAACTATCCCCCCACCACCAAAGTTGTATAGTTTGTTTTCAACATAGTGTCTTGTACATCTTACTGTTACAATGGGTTTTATGTATGTATATGTACTTAGGAATGTATGCACAAATCAAATAGAAAATAAAGGAAAAAAGGAAAGATAAATTGAGTATTTCAACTTGCATTCTTCATGAAGACACTATAAAAATGAAAAGTCAATTGAATAAAGTATGTTGGATATAGAAAATGGTTTATTTTTAAATACTTTTGGTTAATATTCAGGATTTGTAAACAACTCCAAGAAACAAAGAAATAGCCGGGAGCTGGTGGCTCATGCCTGTAATCCTAGCTACTCAGGAAGCTGAGATCTGAGGATCATGGTTCAAAGCCAGCCTGGGCAGGAAAGTCTGTGAGACATATATCTCCAATAAACCACCAAAAAACTGGTGAGCTGTTGCTCAAGTGGTAGAGCACTAGTCTTGAGCTGAAGAGCTGAGGGACAGCATTCAGGCCCAGAGTTCAAGATCCACAACCAAAACACACACACACACACACACACACACACACACACACACACACACATATACACACACACAAAGAAATAAATAAAACTCAAAAGAAAAATAGACACTATTTTCAGAGGAGGAAGCCTAAATTTCCCATGAACATATAAAGAGGTATTGAACTTCATTCTGAAAACTCTGAATTAAAACAACACTGAAGTGCTTAATTTGTCATATAACAAAGTATCTGAAATGGAAAGTGATACTAATCTTAAATGATTTATTAGCAAATATTCCTATTTGAGGTTTTAAGGGACAATTTGGCTTTGCCATAGTATTGTATTTGGGGAGTCTCTTGAGCCACACACTTTACTCAGTCAGAAGAGCAGGTAGAGCAAATGGATTGGGTTATACTGGGGTATCTTCCAATCTTTACCATCAGATGCATTCTCTTTCTCTGTCCCCTTTTTGTACCATGAAAAGGCTTATTTCTAGGAATCTTGACCTCTGATTTCCTGATTTGATTTAGTCAATAAAAGTCACCAACTGGAGTCTCAGAGGAAGGGAGAGGTGGAACAGTGATCTTAAAAGATGAATGCAGAATAAACCATAGTTTAATATTCATTTAATAGGAAAAACATTTTATAATATAAGATTATTTATAAGAAACATTAAAGCTTGCTGGTGAAGTCAGTGTGTGTAGGACAAGAGTAGACTAATTCAAAGCACAGGCTTCTGACTTGCATCTAGAAAGAAGAGGCCCCTTGGTTGTACTTAGAGATGCCAGGTAAAATCCATACCTGCTTTGACATCTTCATTTTCTGTCCATCCACTCAGTTACCTCTTGGAGACTCAGTGAGGCCTATTTACTTGTTTACAAGGTGGATAGGCAGATTGTGTTGATGCAAAGAGGCAGCAAAACTCCCCTTCCTAGGCCATCTTCTATGAAGTCCTACAGAGAGCTGACCTTCCCCTCACAAACCCTTATCACTTGCTCTCTTTGCTGAGACAGAGGCTTTCAGATATGAGTGACACTTGGGTTCTCTAAACCAGAAAAACAACACTGATCAATCACAAACAAGTTTTTCAATATGGTGTGTGTGTGTGTGTGTGTGTGTGTGTGTGTCTGTGAGTGTATGTGTATATGCATGTGTGTGTGTGTGTGTGAGTGTATGTGTGTATGCATGTGTGTGTGTGTGTGTCCATAAATGTACTAACAGTCAAATAGGCAAAAGTATTAGGTTGCTATGAGAGCTTGTGTTCGTGTTTTCTCAGATTCTACAGACTACTTAGTCACATCTGGCAGTAAATCCTCCTTGTAACTTGGGTTTTTTTTTACTCCACCAAATTATGAAATAAAACATTTTCATGTTGTTTTCAACATGAACTTTGTGCTAAGAAACACTCCCTCAAATTTTAGCTCACCTCTTCCTCCGCAAGACTCTTGCAATCATTCTAAGCGCTTAGATTCTTTGTGCCTCTGAGCCTCCGTCCAATGTGCTGGGTATAACCACTCACAAGAAACAGATATTCCTTAACAAAGAAAACATTTCTACTGACAGTGCTATTAGTTTAATATGCCAATTAAGTAAATATTCTCTAAATAGACCCTTTTCTGCCCTAAATTAACCTTTAAAATAGAGAATCATTTTGCAGTGGGGAAAAGCATTCATATCACATGATTCTTCTTGTTAGAGTAGACTTGTATCTTAGATAGGAACTTTAAAAGAGGAAGAAGATGGCTACACATGTCTGGAAGCCCAAGGTGCCAAGTATCTGAGCCTTCTCCATTTTCAGTGTGCACTCTAATACTTGGTCTTAAAAGTGAGATTATTTTTTTAAATGGAAGGGAGTGTCTAGCAAGTTCCATTCTTCCTCTTTTCCTCTAGGAAAATACAGCTTAGGAAACTTAAAGAATTACTAACTGTGAACATTTAGTCCATCTGGAGTAAAACCTTTGTTATAAGAATAAGAGTGAAGGGCTGGGAAGGTGGCTCAGTGGTAGAGCGCTTGCCTTGCATGCATGAGGCCCTGGGTTCGATTCCTCAGCACCACATAAGCAAAAAGAAAAAAGCTGGAAGTGGCGCTGTGGATCAAATGGTAGAGCGCTAGCCTTGAGATGAAGAGCTGAGGGACAGCGCCCAGGCCCAGAGTTCAGGCCCCACAACTGGACCCCCCCCAAAAGAATAAGAGTGAAGGAATGGGAATTTTTTCCCCAAGAAAATATATAATATGTTTCTTAGTACTAACAAAGAATTCATGGTGATGTACTGGAAATCTACTTTGCAAAAATATGTAATTTGCAGTGTGATCTCAAGCAAGTACTAAATTGCCCTAAAACTAGACCTGGTAGTGAGCACCTAACAACCCAGCTACACTGGGGTAGACATTGAGAGAAAATTTGGTTAGAGGCCAGCCTGGGCAAAAGTTAGTGAGACACCACCTCAACGAACAAGCCAGGCCTGGTGTCACCACAGTATAGTTCCAGCTACACAACATGCGGAAGTAAGAAAATGGCTCTGGCCAAATTATTTGAGTGATAATGAAAGAAAAAATGTGCAGAAGAGGCATGGCTCACATGGTCCCTTCTTTAGTAAAACACAGATGTTACACTATATTACCCATAAAGCCATTTGAAAAGGTAAATTCCACATCTGCAGTCTTATTTTGTGTTCTGGTAGCACTGGGTTTTGAACTCAAGCCCTCATGCTTGCTAGAAAGGAAAATTACTGCCTACCCACACTTCCAGTCTTTTTCTTTTGACTGGTTATTTTAAAGATAAGATTTACTTTCTGCCCAGGTACATATGATCTATTATATTTTTCATTATTTTGTGATCTTCCTATGTTAGTCTTCTCATCATAGCTGGGTTGACAGGCATGTTCCACCACACCAGCTTCTTCCCACTGCCTAGACTCTTGAGGACCTTCCTTCCTGGACTACACAGGAAGTGAGATCCTCTGGGGCTCAGGACCTTTCTTCCTGGACTACAGGAAGTGAGATCCTCTGGAGCTCAGCCTCCCACACAGCTGGGATGACAGACAACTGTGCCCACATAAAAATCCATGGTTCACTTACTTGGTGAAAGTGAGTATTGAAGATGGACTAAGAGGCAGAGAATAAGATGTGGGAGGATGCTGGAGGAGGCCAATAGAATACAGATGAATATCTCATGCTCTTCTCCGTAGTTCTGTGGGTTTGATGAGTCTATTCCACTTAAGATGTTCAGGACATGCTGCATTGTCCAAGGAGGTACTTCCTTTCACAGAGCTCATTCTTGCTGTCTCATTGGCTTTCTTGAATGATGGATGCATTTATGTTGATGTAAAGCCTTTATTCAAAATTCAGGAGCTAAAAGAATTCCTTAGCATGATAAATTGGTGATAATTTTGTAGACAACTTTAACTATTGACAATGAATTTTTAATTGGAGAGTGATGGAAATGTAATGAAGTAATTACTGGGTAATTGCAGTTTTATTACTTATATGTCACTGCCCACCCTCTTTGTTTGGAGATGGCTGCTTTTTATATGCATTTTATATGTTTTTATTACAGAAGGAATGCAAGACAGCCAATAGTGAGTACAAAAATGACAGCAAAATTATACAAGTGGGTGAACAGGAAAAAGTTCACAAGAGAAATCCAGGAAGCCAAGTAAGTACTGACTAGGATAGAAATCTAAAATTAAAATTCTGGGATGTTTTGTAACATCCATGGGTAAAAGGACCTCTTGGTGGTAAGACTCACAGTCTTAATGTCTAGAAAATTATTCTGTTAATTATTATGTTGATTTATAAAGTGGAAAAATAGTAACTCATGTGGTATCTAGCAGCTGTTCAGTTTTTCCCTAGAAATATTTTGTGGAAAACTAGCATACATTTTATTTCCTATAGGTTAAGCCAGATGAAAAATCATCTTTGAAAGAATTTGATAGTGGATATCCTGGGAGTTTGGGTAGGGAGACTTAACACTTTAGACATGTTAGCAAAGCTTATATACATACATGATATATATATATATATATATATACATATATAAATTATATAATATATACAATATAATATATATTCATATGATATACACATATTTATTCAGACTCCACTCACAATTGATGACAGCCCATTGCACAGATCTTTAGAATGCAGTAGGTGACAAATGGTTTTCCCCTGACCACTAGGTACTTCTTTTTTTATTTTTAATACGTTTTTTATTGTAAAAATACTGTAGAGAGAGGTTACATTTACATGAGCAAGGTGATGAGTACATTTCCTACCAAGCATTCTTACCTCCTCCTTTGTTTTTCCCCTCCCCTCCCCCTTCCCCACTTAAAATGGAAAGTTCGTTTTTCAACGTAGTATCTCGTACATCTCATTGTTACAGTGGTCAGCCTGTATCCCTATTTAGGCATTTTGTTTTTCCCTTCCCCTCCTCAAGCTAGGTATTTCTCTATCACCATTCTATGAGGTTCTACATGAACACCTGTAAAACTGGATTTGCTTTCTGGAATTAGTGGGTCAACCTAGTGAAAAGAAGATAGTATAATCATGCCACAAATGTTTGAAAATATCTCACATCCTATGAATTTTAACCACACAGCCCTCTTTAGCAACCTACCCCTTGCAATGAACATTGTAAGAGCAGATAGAGCTAAAGTTAGCTGCATGATTGCCATGTGACAGCTGCCGCTGAGCTGCCTTGCTCTCATCATAATTCTTGGAGGAGATACTTTCATGATATCTGCTTCATGTTTGAGGAGACAAAGAGGCAGAGTTTAAATTGCTTGAGGTCATGCGATCTGTCCAATTCTAGAGCTTGACTGAATCTTAACCAATATGATACATAATCACTGTGGTTCTAAATAACTATGTTTGAATAGGTGAATATTTACACATGTCAAAGATTGAGCTATCAAGATGATATTCAGTGAAACATTATTTCTATTTCCGTTCATGCTATGTTGATCATGGTATTCAAAGGTTTTATTTTATTGTGTATACTTTTCAGAATCAGAAAGTATGGTTCATCAATTTTAAAAATAGAAGTGTATCTTTGAGGGTTTGTTTTTAAGGTTATTTTTTAAGTTTGAAGTATAGTTTAGGTATGAGGCCCTTGTTGGATGCATTGCTAATAAAAATATCCCATTCTGTGGGCTTTCTGTTTATCTTGTTAGCTACACCATTCTCCATGAAGAAACTCTTCAGTTTGATGCAATCCCATGTATGCATTCTTTTATTTGTTGTGATTCTGGATCTTTACTTAAGACATGCATAGGAGCCCTAGTATATTTCCCTACCTCTTCCTGTAATATTTTCATGGTATCTGGCTTTACACTGAGGTCTTTGATCCATTTGGAATCGATTCTGGTGCAGAGTGATATGTAAGGATTTATCTTCATTTTTCTTTATGTGTATATTTTGCCACCACCACTTGTTGAAGAGGCTGTCTTTCTTCCAACCTGTGTTTTGGGCTTCCTTATCAAATATAAGGTGTTACATATCTGCGGGTTCATTTCTTGGTCTTTGATTCTGTTCTATTGGTCCTTAGGCCTGTTCTTTTGCCAGTATTAAGCTACTTTTATTATTTTTTTACTATGGTTTTGAAATGGACTTTGAAATTTGGTATTGATACTCCTCCAACACTGTTCTGCTTGCTAAGGATTGTTTTTGCTATTCAGCGTCTTTTATTATTCTATATGAATTTTAAGATTATTTTCTCTATATCATTGAAGAATGTTGTTGAAATTTTGATGGGTATTTTATTGAATTTTTAAGTGGCTTTGGGAAATATTGCCATTTTCACAAGGTTAAGCTTCCAATCCAGGAACATGGAAGGTTCTTCCATTTCCTTAAAATTACTTTAAGTTGTTTTTGCAGATTTTTAAAACTTTCATAATAGAAGTCCTTTACACACATGCACATATGTATAGGTATACACACATACACATATATATGGTGTTTATACATACATGTGTACATATATACATGTATATATACATGTTTCTGTATATATATGCACATACATACATATGTGTATATACATGCATATACATACATATGTGTGTATATGCACACATAGATAAATATAAATGTAAATTTTCAATTACTTAGTTAGGTTTTTAATAATAGTTTATGAGAACCAACCAACACACAATAAGAAAAGACATATTTAAATTCACAATGTGAAGGAGTGTATGTATGACAATAAAATCATAATCATAATAACAGAATATAGTCACCAATGCTCCATATTGCCCTCTTTTACACTCTCCTCTCCCTAATCCAGTAATTCTATCTTTAGGCAAATATTAACATGATTTCTGTCACTAGAGATCATTTCTGATTTTCTGTAATTCTGGTAGTGTAGTTTTTACTTTTCTTCTTATCCCTTTACCTGTTTCTTTTATTCAATGTAATTATTTGAAGTAGATCCATACTGTTCCATTTATCAATATATTTCTTTGTGGTGTGTGTGTGTGTGTGTGTGTGTGTGTGTGTGTGTATGTGTGTTGCTGGTCCTGGGGCTTGAATTTAGGGCCTGTGAACTGTCCTTCAGCTTTTTTGCTCAAGACTAGTGTTCCACCACTTCAGCCACAGTTTAATTCTGGCTTTTTGGTGGGTAATTGGAGACAAGTGTCTTATAGAATTTTCTGCCTAGGATTGTGATCTTCAGATCTCTGCCTCCTGAGTAGCTATGATAGATTGCAGATATGACTCACCAGCACCCAGCTATTGCTTTTTAAAAATAAAATATATGTATATATAACATATATATGTATATATAAAGATACTGCTTTTTGAAAATCAAATATGTGTGTGTGTGTGTGTATTTATTTCTACTTAATTTGGGTGTAATTTTCTTATGTGTTCCTTGGTTTCTTAAAGTAGAAGCTAAGACCATTAGCATTTTCTTTGTAATTAAGAAGATTTAGTGTCACATTTTTCCTGAAATACACATAAAGAAGCAGAAAAATACCTTCTATAGGAGCATAAAAGTCAATCCATTGGCACAAATGTTAGTTTTCACCCATAAGTACCTTATCATTCACATAGCAGTAGTCATAATTGCAGTTGTACATATTCACAAATTCAGATGATAGGTGCTGATGGCTTACACCTGTAATCCTAGCTGTTAAGGAGGCTGAGATCTAAGGATCACGGTTCAAAGCCAGCCTGGTCAGGAAAGTTGGTGAGACTCTTTTATTTTTTTCTGTTGGTGGGGCTTGAACTCTGGGCCTGGGAGCTGTCCTTCAGCTCTTCAGCTCAAGGCTAGTGCTCTACCACTTGTGCCACAGCACCACTTCCGGTTTTCTGGAGATAAGAGTCTCATGGACTTTTCCTGCCTGGGCTGGCTTTGAACCTCAATCTTCATATCTCACCCTCCTGATTAACTAAAATTACAAGCATGAGCCACCAATGCCCGGCGGTGAGCCTCTTATTTCCTATAAAACACTCAGAAAACCAGAGTGCTAACCTTGAGTTGAAGAGTGCAGGGACAGGGCCAGGCTCAGAGTTCAAGCCTCACAACCAATTAAAAAAAAAAGAAAAAGAAATTCAGAAAACAAAACCATGGAAGGTGTATAAATGTTCCAACTTGGACTTCTAGAGATAAAAAAATACAATGTATGAGATGAAAAATTCACTATGTTGTAAATGAACTTTACAACGTGCAGGGAGGGGAGCCGAAGGGCAGGAAAGCAGGACAAAATGCGGGAGGGAGTAACAATATTCAACAAGAATCGGACTCGTTTCCTTACTTATGTAACTGTAACCTCTCTCTACATCACATCTACAGTAAAAGAAAAGAAAAAAATAACAGGATGAGCTTAATCACAGATTCAACCTTTAACAGACACAGTAGAGAAAACAAATCTGAAATGCAGTGAAGAGAAGAAAATTTGAAAGAATAAACAAACCAGCAACATCAGTGAGCCTTGCAGCAAATTCAAGTTCCCTAAAACACAAATAGTGGCAGGCCCCACAGCACAGGAGGGAGGGTTGGGGAGATAGAACACACTCCCCTAGTTTGATGGGAATCTGCCAGATCAATATAATCCAGACATAAGAAACATCAAGAAAACTACAATTCAAGTCCAAACCAAATTGTTCAAAACAGTGAGAAGAAGAAACAATTCTCAGAAAACAGTCACCGGGGGCCAAGCCATGGTATTTACAGAGGAATGAAGATGTCTTAAATTACATGCAAAGAGACTAGGAGAGAAGGTGCCTGTGGCTTTATGGAGTTTTCTCAGTGCAAGCCGCTCTTCTCTGGGAACCTCACTTGAGAGTTCCAGCCATCTTGATCTGTAATTCTTCAGCTCCATTTGTTCCGTTGAAGCCCTCAAAAGAGCTCCCCTAGGCTCCTTATCCCAGCTCTGCTACTTACAAACAAAAGTGCTAAATTGGGGCTAACACAGATTGTACTTTGTTACCTGTATATCACAGATCACCATTCTGTTCTCTATGATGTGTAATGTTTTGAAATAGTTGTTTCATGTACTTGTCCAGTTTAAGTTGAATAAGGTGAGAAGAGGGCAAATCTATTCCCCGGGAACTCTATTTCAATTGGACGTGAAAACTCCTAACTCTAGTTTTTTACCTGCAAGGACTTGATATCATCAAACGACCGTAGACATCATCTAGGAGCTGAAAGATAGCTATAAAAACGATTTAAAATGAAAAGGAGAGAGAAAAGGTTTAAGAATAACTTATATTCTTTCATGGCTACAGGACTTTTTGTAGTTTCTGATGTGTTTTTTAAAGTGTTGAGTGTTCTTATTCTTGATTTGTATCTGCCTAGTGGGTCATTTGAACCATTGTTGTTGATATGAATTTCAATGTTCCCCATTTTTAAAGTTATTATTCCTTACATCTTTTGATTTCATTAGCCAAAAGCTCTGTGAATTGGCAGGAGTTTCACAAGTGACCAAGTTTCCACTTACTCATCTTGGATACTCTGCAAGGTCCATTCTCATCTAATGTCTTCTACCTCCATGGCAATCTTATCTTTGTCCCTGCTGTCATCTATGTGATCTATTCAGGTATAGCCCAACACACTCTAGTGAGTGTTATTACCTGTTGATAGAATAGAGGATATTTATTTGAAGAAGTTAGGTTGAGAGAAAGTATCATGTGCGACCTGTAAAATCTGTGTCTCCTCCCTGGAGCCTTCAAGTATTTTAATTATGTCTCTCAAGAGAAAGAAATGTCACCAGAAATCTGCATAGAAGAAATGGGTAGTGTTTCTGTTCTGAAAGTCATTTTGATTACCACTGTATTGTGTATCTGGGGCACTTACTGAGAAACGTTGACTCCATCATTGTTTAAAATGATTGCTTAGAGAAACCAGAACTATTTGTCAACAGTAGTTCAGTTTCCAGATTCTTCCCTAACCGGTTCAGGGGTCTTAACTTGCAATTCTGAAACCACAACACACTTACATGAAAAGTATGTAGAGGTTAAACATAACTTCCCCTAAAGTGTCAGAGTTATTAATATTCTATATTTATTGTACTCAGTGTGAATAGTCATGGGTCTTGCAGAAGAAATATTAATGTTGTTTGAACAAGAAATATTTCCTGAATGTCACTTCTGGAACTGCATAACATATGTCCATATAATAAAATGTAATATAATATAATACAACATAATACATACCTCATAAGGCCTTCCTAAAGTCAGAAAATAATTTTGAATTATGACTTGTGCCAATGAGTGGACCTCTAGAAATTATGAAGTGGATACACTTAAACATGTATCTATGCAATACACATGTAAACTAATGTGCATTGTTTTGAGGATTACAATTCTGGCAGATAAAAGAGGAACATTTTGATAGTTATTTTCTAAGTTTTTACCCCTCCTCAAAAAAAGAAATTAATACTACCTCTAGCATTAATTTTCATTACAATTTTTAGAAATCTTAGTCTGAAAAATTGAAAACATCTACTTTATTATCAGGATTGGAACTTTTGAATAATATGTAAATAGTTCAATAATTCCCTTTGTATCTTTCTATTCCTCCTCTTCCTTCATTTCTTCTTCTTCCTTCTTCTGTTTTGATTTCTTGGCTTTTATGAACTTTTATGAACTTTATATAAATGAGGTTATAGTGAATGCTCCCTTTTGAGTACCTACTCAGCATTTTTTTGAGGGTTTTCCTTATTGTTGCAAGTAGAAACTGCTCACTTTCATTCCTACATGGAATAAGATAACAAAAGTTTATTTACTATTTATTTATTTACTGTTGATAAACATTACGATTACTCCCAGTTTAAATCATGTTTTTTGAGAGGTGAGATCAAAAAGACCTGCCTGCTCATGGCTGGCACTCAACCACTTGAGCCATACCTCCACATCTCCCAGTTTTAATCTTCTAATAAAGCATTTATAATAACTTTGTATGACATGTCGCATCTTTACATATGAGTACAATTGTTGTTATAAGAGATGTGTGTAATTTAACTTTAGAAAACATGGTAAGTTTTCCAAAGAGATGGACTTACATTCACTCCTGTCATGTGCTATGATGTACCTATGATGATCCTGACTTTTTTTTTTTTGCTTGATTGTCTTTTTCCCAAGTATTTTTAATAGTTATATATGTGGCTGTAAGTCATTTGTAATAAGTGCCAGTTATAACTCTGAACCCTTAGTTGTGGTTTTTTATTCATACAGAGTTAATAATTATCAACCCTGGAGAGCAATGGGGTGACAGATGTCTCAGCCAGATCGCCCTCACATCCGGAGAGTTAATAATTATCATTGCAGGGGCTGGGAAGGTGGCTCAGTGGTAGAGCACTTGCCTTGCATGCATGAGGCCCTGAGTTCGATTCCTCAGCACCACATAAGCAAAAAGAAAAAAGCCGGAAGTGGTGCTGTGGCTCAAGTGGTAGAGTGCTAGCCTTGAGCTGAAGAGCTGAGTGACAGCGCCCAGGCCCAGAGTTCAGGCCCCACGACCGGACCCCCCCCCAAAAAAAAAATTATCATTGCATTAAAAATGTTCAGTTTATGGAATGCAAAAAAAGTTCTTGATGTTTGAATTGACTGAGAATTCAGAGGTTTTACTTTTTCATTGAGATATTCAGGTAATGTGGTTTTTTTATTCATGAAGACAAATAAATGATGATTGATAAAGCTGATGCCTTATGGTTGAAATCTGGTGAAGACCTAAATTTGATTTCTAAACCTTTTCCTCAGAGTATCATTATTTGTTTCTCAAAATATTTTTCCTTTTATTCTTTTGTGGAAAGATACAAGATATAAGTATTATGTTACCTGGGACTAATTATAAAAAGGAAAAGCAGAGATTGATCACCTTTAAGTGATTCATAAATTTGGCCATGCCAAGCTTTGCCTTGTGAACCATGTGATACCACAAATAAGGGTGAGTTTTTGTGAACCAAACTATTTTGTGTCCTGGCTTCACTCTTAGTACTCACACTCTTTCCAACTTAATACATAAAATTAGGTAACTACTAAAAATAGACTCAAACCTTTTAAATGAGCAAACCCTAAGGATAGTATTTCTAACATGCACATCACACAAATTCTAGGTCCTTCTATTTTATTAATGCTTTAAAAATACTAGGAGATAAAGATTCTTTTTCCCTTGGAGTTGCCCAAGTCTTTCAGTGTAGTTGTTCACCTGCTCCCATGCTCAAATGTACCTCATCAGGCTTTTTGTCAATCCCTCCAATTTCTCCTCATGAGAAACCTGTCTAGAGGCAAGCCACCCCAAAGAAAATGCTGGCAGTGGAAGTGTCAGCAAAGTAACACTAATTAGCAAACTAGCTAGTTTATATTCAGAAGAATAGTGATCTGACATATTTTCAAAGAAGATACTACTGTGTACCTTGTTTTTTTCCTTGTCAGTATCAAGGAAGCTTTGTGGAAGAGGGAATAAAAGAGGAAAATACATCTAGATTCCCTTATGTGTGTTTCTTTCAACCTGCTGCCACTGTTATTTTAGAAGTGTAGGATCTTTATGACATTGATATTAATATAGGAGGGTAGAATCTTTATGACATTGACTCTTTAAAGGATTATCATTAAAAAAATTTAAGAACCAGAGTGAAGTATTTTAAGAATCAGAAGGAAAAATTTAATAACTAAGAGTATTTGAATAATCATGAAAATCAACGGATCTGATTTCCAGCCTTAATAGGGTGAACAAACTTAGTCACAATTGTTACAAAGAATAGTAACAAAATGCACATCCATACCACAGCCTTTTTATCTAGTAGAAAGATGTCTAGTTCTTTGCATTTTTCCAGAACCCATTCAAATGGTCTTGGAGACAAGTATAAGACAAAGACATGGGGCTGTGTGGAGGTCACAGGCATCTCTTTTGTGAAAGAATGAAGCCATTTCTTCAGTACAATAAAGTATTATTGAATCAATATTTAACGTGTACCACAAACTGGCTCTGTAAATTCTGATTTTGTGCCAATCTGATCTTAAAATTCCTGGCTCATATTTCCTATATCATCTCAATTCATAATCTTCACGTATAACATTTCCTTCACAACCATCTGCCTTTAGTTTTTCTTTTCTTTTCTTTTAACTCTGGGCCTGGGTGCTATCCCTCAGCTCTTCAGCTTAAGGCAAGCGCTCTACCGCTTGAGCCACAGTGCCATTTTCAGTTTTCTAGTGGTTTATTGGAGATAAGAGTCTCACTGACTTTCCTGCCCAAGCTGGCTCTGAACAGTGATCCTCAGATCTCAGCCTCTTGAGTAGCTAGGATAACAGGCTTGAGCCACCGGGACCTGGCTTGCCTTTAGTTTTTAATGCCAATAGGCCTGGGGCTCCATTCTGACCGCTGATCTCACATCTTTTACCTAGTTTTTGTTATCTGAGTTGACAGCCAGAATTTTATTCAGGACATTTGGGTTAGTTGGGGGTCTGTGAACCCAGAGCATCAATAATACTTGGAAATTTGTTTTAGAAATATGGAATCCTACTTTCCCCAACTTCAGATTCACTGAATGAAAAAAAAGATCTCTGGGGACATCATCCAGCAACTTGTGTTCTAACAAGGTCTCCAGAGTATTTCAGGCTCAGCAGAATTTTTGACGCACTTGTCCTTGGCTACACTGTGAATCTCAGCGGCTGCATAGACTCAGGCTTTATTCCTGATGAAATTACCATCAGTGTGGGAGCTACCTCTTAACTAAGGGGCCCACGTTACTTTCTTCTCATGGTGCCACCCACGTGAGGGCTCCAGGAACATGGTGCTCAGAAAAGGAACGGATTGCTGGGAAGGAATGGTAAGTTAAAAGCATTATTATGTGCATTCTCCCTATGTGCCATTGGCTTTAAGTCAGTAACATCAGCACCAATCTACTTGTAAGGGAAGGTGCAAAATTTTGAGGAGAGGGGGAGGAGGAGTGAGGGAGGGAAGGGATAGTGGGAGTACAACAAAGGAGAGAGTAACAATGCTCGACAAGAAATGTACTCATTACCTTACTCCTGTAACTGTAACCCCTCTGTACAGCATCTTTACAATGAAATAATATTTTTAAAAAAGAAAGTGAAAAAAAACTGAGGGGAACATGTGGATTTGAATGAGAACCACATGCTGTTTCTGCCACTCACTGACTGGCCTTGATGCCCTCAGACTACCTCTTAAGCTTTCAATATACGCACCACCTCTTTGTGAAAATCTAATGGTGACATTCTGCTTGATCTTCACTATGCCTGAGAAGATGTAAGGCTTAATTGTGATTAATTGATTTTACATCTTAAATTTGCTATGTGCGATTAGCAAATTGCCCTTTGGTAGTGTTTAACAGCCGTATTCTTCAGAACTTTTGTTCTTCTCATTATGAAAATGGTACCTTATTCTGAGTTAAGCTTTAATTATTTGAAAATTTCTCTATTTACAAATGCTATTGTTGCTCAGATTTTTCAGCCATACATGATTCTAACTTTTAGTCTAATTTATTGAGATATTTCTCTTGTCTTTTAAAAAATTATAATTGCTTTGGGGTGTGTGCATGTGTGTGTGTGTGCACACACATGCTCATGCGTACAGAGAGCATCATGGAATTCACAGTGGTTGTGTATATTACTATTTGTATTTGCCATATTTCATCTTTTTGAAGTTAGTTTCCTGACAGTCTTGAAAAGATGTCTACACTTCAATTTCCTGAAAATATTGTCTGTGTTTTATGGCAACCACGGTAGGGAAAAATCTAGTAGGAAGTCATGAACTTCTGATGGAAACTGGCAATCTAATAAAATTGAGGAAAGAGGGACATTCTTGAAAAGAGGCTGAGCTGGTAGTGTTATGAAGGGCTGAAAAATAAAAATGATGGCATTGACATAGGAGTCTTTCAATAATCAACCTGTAATTTGTGAGCAGTTGGCAACAGGGCCACTTCAGGGAAATAGTCTCCTTAGCAGCCATGTCACTCTTGGCACAGGATGATTATTTGATTCTGTCTCACAGCCAGGATGACTCAACACTCTTTCTGCTGAACACAGTGCTTCCAAAATGAGGTCCATTAAATACATCACTCCTCTCTGGCAAGAGAAAAGCTCATCCCTAAGAATGTTCCCTCACTGGCATATGCCATGTGTCTTATTCCCTAAATTGAATTTGGCAGTTAGATCAACACTCCTATATTGAGTTACTTAACACAACCTTTCTGTCACCAAGAATAGTATGAGGCCGACATATGAAATATGTACCATCCCTTTGAGTGGCTTCTACATCCAAGATTCTACCATACGAAATGCTTTTTGGCTGTTTCTGTAATCTCAGGGAGATGCTCTGACAATGTCACTTGTCCAGATCTATCTCTATCCTATTCACCACTGTTGTCTCTCAGTTTTCTTCTCCCAAGTGAACTGACAGGGCTATATCTTTTGTTCTTCTCTGTGGATGTCAACCTTCTTCCTGAGAAAGCTTAATTGTACACTTGATCTCTATCCAACTCTGAAGAAATATGACCCTGTCAACTTTTATTTTTTTTCTAATTTTATTGGATTAAAACATTTTATTTTATGTGGTCCACTAATTTCAAGTATTTTTATTTACAGTGTTTCTTTTAAAAAAACAGCAGTTTGTGTGATCCCCCACTAGAAAAGGAATGGAAGTTTGTTTTGCTGCCACCCTGCAAAAATGCTAATTCAGATTTATAAATTACAAAATTATAAAAGTTATACATCACATTTTAGCCAGTCCAAATTTTTTTCCTGTTATTATTTCTTTTGATCTAAACAGGAAATTTGATTCATGTACATTCTTATAGACATTTTTGATAAAATATATTTTGTTCACAATGTGTTTCTTTTAATAGATAAAATACCATCTACATAGTTTTCCACGTTATTACTTAATAATCAAGCTTAAAGACCTTTCTATTTCATGGCACACAGACTTACTCCATCTTTCTAATAGTGGCCTAGAATTTTACAACCATTCTATTGATTTATATACCTGGTCCAAAACAGAGATGGAGTCTCAGTTTGCCTGATACCAAAGCTTCTCTTATAATAAAATGCCTAGAAAAATCAGTGTCCACTCACCAAATCTGACAAATGAAAGGCTGCAGTAGCTCTGGTTAACTTGCACTAGAGAATCAGTGGACATGTAAGGACCAAGTATCAGCTGCTCATCATGACCCCCCCACCCCAAGTTCCAACGTAGAACTCTTTCAAAACATTATTTTCTTTCAGAAGTCAATGTATATGAGGCATCAAAAAACAAAAAAACTTATGGTTGCCTAATACCTTAAATAGAAGAATACAGTATTTATGAAGGATTAAATATAAATCATCAGGTTGCTGAGGGCAAGTTTGCTTTCTGTTAGAAAATGAAGACAGGAAGAGAATTATTTGTACATGATGCTCCTTCACTTAGGAAATCATGTCCCCATAACCCACTGCAGTTTGAAAACATGGTAAGTAGAAGGTGCATTTAATACCTCTGGCCTAAATCTAAAAACACTAGGCAATTTCCTAAGGCAACTATTGGAGGGGATCTAAGAGTTGAGCAGGAATAAGTGTGTAGAGATCAAACCAGGATTAATCACCACTGTTTGACTTGCTTATTATTTCTGTATCTTCTTGCTTAAGCATCTACATCTCCTCGAGTTTTTGAACACTCCCAGAGAAGACTCTGTAGTCAGAGACTCCCTGTCTGTTATAAGTATATCAGCAATAAAGATGGCAGAGGTGATGATGGGAGCAGAGACCTTCTTCGGCATTTTTCACCTGTTAATTTGCCCTTGTTAGATGGAGCTGTAGGAAGTGCAAATCAGCACCCAGACTTAGCGGCTCTCTTCCATAGGAGAACATGTGGGTAGGCTCCAGGGAACATGAATTCTCCATGGTCAAAGTAAACCAGCTCAGGGTTTTGCTGGCACAATATCCTACAGACCATATCTCTTGATATGTAACTAACTTATGATGCATGTAGCTTATAGCATATGTTCCTAAGGAAAAAAATCCAGATAATAACATAAGTTATAAAATAGAAATGAATAAATTATATGATTGAATGATGTCATTACATAATCAAACAATATATGCTAAAAACCAAAGACATCGACTCTGACTTTGCTCCACCATTTACAGAGCTCAAGAAAACACAGAAGAATGCATCCCTGGGGGAGATAGTATGATGTGAAAAGCTGCTTTCAAATTGGATTTGAGATACGAATAAAATACTTCTGCAACCAAAGAACTAAGGTTTAAAAGAATTTTGAATGTTTTTCAGGATTTATAATGATGCCTTGGTATTCAAAGAAATGTATAGTGACTTAGTTTTGACTCTGAGTTGAGCAGTTGATGTTACAAAGTAATATTTTCTGAAGAATCTTAACTTACATATTGGAGAAGGCATCCTAAATTTTGGTACACCAAAACAAAATAATGTAAGTAGATGATCATCCATTGCAAGCATTGTGGCATAAATATCACAAATCCTAATTTTTTTCTACAAATAACAGTTTGAATAATAGCTTTGTTTTCTATTCCTCAAGTGATTTACTAATACTTTTTTTCCTGTTCTTTATAATTTGGCTGAAGAGCTGCCTTGTTATAAACCAGTCTGGTAAGGTTGTTGGGGTAAAAAAAAAAAGTAAGCAAATGGTCTTAGCACCTAAAATCTCTGGACTCCAATAATTTTCATTTCACCGAGCTGTGCACTTATTTCTTCTGCCTGGGGATGTCAGTTCCAATCACCTTCTCCACTCCCAGGACAGAGTGAAGGAGACACTGAAGACTTTGGTTAACAGCCTGGAATTCAATTCAATTCTGTATACTCTAAGTGCTGCTCTGTGCTAGCCATGGATCAAATCCTCTGAACTCAGAGACACAATGTACTTCATGGTTGCCCTTCAGAAGACACTGGCACAATACCATTAATTTCATTGATCAGGGATATAATGAAGCAATGAAGAAATGATGAAAATGTGATGACAGCAGTTCTGTTCTCCCAGAGAATTGGAGTATCAGAGATGGCGCCAAGGTGCTGGTGAGTTCATTCTTGAAGCACTAGATAGAGAAAGCTGAGATGAATCTACCAACACCACACACACAAAAAAACTTATGTTTGTTTGCCAAGAGAAGACCATAGTGTTTTCAGTGCCATTCAAAGCCAGCCCCAGCAGGAAAGTCCACGAGACTCTTATCTAGAAAACCGGATGTGGTCCTGTGGCTCAAGTGGTAGAGCGCTTGCCTTGAGCTGAGCTCAGGGACAACGCTCAGGCCCAGAGTTCAAGCCCCATGACGACAAAAAAAGAAAAGAAAAGAAAAGAAAAAAAAGTCACTTGTTATAGGCAAAAAGTTTTAATATTCCCAATGGGGTTTCCTAATGGAGAAAAAATATAAAAATACAAAAACAGATTTTATAGTTATTTGGAAATTGGAACCTAAAACAATTTAGTAACTCCTTGAGAGATACAACCATGATAATTTTCTAGTTTTGGAGATAGACATGAGAGTTTGGGAAGCAACTTAGGCAAAAAAAATGTAGAAAGGCACAAATGGCTAATGCTTTTTCAAGAAGAAATAGCTAATCTCTTAGTCCTGAATCTATAAAATAATTTAAATTTGTTGGTATTTTCATTAAAAAGGAAACACAAAGCCAAGATATCCTTGCTCATGAATTCTACCAAACACTTAAGGAAAAAATGACACCAGTTCTAGGGTAACACTCATGCAAGATGATGAGGAAACCACTTTTCCATGCTTTTAGTGAGGCTAGCATTTCTCACATACCAAAACAAGAAAAAGATACCTTTTGTGAACGTAGATAGTAAATATTATAAAATATTCTAGAAAATTAAATGTAATACTAAGTGTGTCAAATATAAAAGATAATATACCCTGGCTAAAATGAAAGACTTATCATAGGTATGCAGACTTGGCTTTATGTCAGAAAATTAATCAACTTATGTTTGCCTGAGTAAAAGGAACAAATATAAACACAGAGTATGTGTTTGAATAAGTTGTTTAAGAATTTGACGGTGAATATTTTAGGAGGCTGTTGAGGAAGCTAAAATGTCAAAATAAAACTGAATTACCATTGGCATAGACAGTACATTTAATTGTTAGTGCAAACCATAGCAAGGTCCAGCATTGGTGGCTCATGCTTGTAACCCTAACTACTCAGGGAGCTGTGATCCAGTGAAGATTGCAGTTCTAAGGCTGACCATGCAAGACAGTCCTTGATATTCTTACCTCAAATTAAACACCAAAAAAGCTGGATGTGGAGCTGTGAAATGGCAGAGCACCTTCATCGAACAGTAAAAGCTAAGAGATAGCACCCATGCCTTGATTTCAAGCCCCAATTCCAGCACACACATGCACACACACACACACACACACACACACACACACACACACACACACACACACACACACACACACACACACACACACACACACACACCAAACACCACAAACAAGTGAACAAACAAAATCTACCATGAATATACTCATTAGTTTCAAATATAGAAATGCATAAAAATGTTTGGTGAGGTCTGTGACAGGGTATTTGTTCATATTAAAATTAGTGCAGGAATCTCTCCTATGTACATTACCATGCTTAGAGCATCCTAGACCTTCATTTTTGGGAGGCCAATTACAATCTTATTTCCCATGTTCTAGCAGCTAAACATATCTCTTGCCTAAATACTCCTGGGACAATTGCTCAGTGACCAGATGGAGGTGGAACAGGGAATCAATATTTTATTTAAATAAAATATATACTTACAGCATTCATACAAAAGTGATGCAGTGAAAATTAAAAATTAAAGTGCTAAAGTTGGATTATGTGGTTGTCAATATCCCTTGAAGTCTGACATGTTATGCAGGCCCCAAGTTCTGCTTTTAAGCCACATTTCTTTTAGCTGTAACCTACATTTTTGTTTGTTTGTTTTGACAACCAAATCTGTGCAATTTGGTAGAGTTGAGTGCATAAGTTTGGGTACATAAAAGTATGTAAAAACCTTATCTAACATTTCACATTGTCTCTCTGGGCATAGGACACAAATGACACCAAAATGCAGATTTTATAGATGCCAGGAGCAAGAGAACAACATCTTATAAGCACCTATTCCCCACACCATGTTAGGTATTTGTTCATGAGCAACGACTGACATACCACATCTGTGAATGTCCTTTCTAGCTGTCATTCCGAAATATTTCTCAGTTCTATGACCAGGAAAATAGGTTATGATGATACAGGTCTAAGTGAACTCTACAAATATGTGCAATGACTGTTCCAAGAGAGTAGCAGGGGCTCCTCCCTGAAAGAACAGCGAAACTTGAGGAGAGCTGCAGCTTCTTAGGGGATATGAGGCAGGGCTGTGGGTCTTAGGTTGGTGTCAGCTCAAGTCCTCTTAATGGACAAGTCAAACCAATAACCTTCTCATCCCTTGCAGTGGGAGCCTCTGGTGATAAAATTAAATCTCTTTTTGTTGCTGTTGTTTGTTGTAAGTGTTGAACTCAGGGCCTGGGCACTATTCCTGAGCTCTTTTGCTCAAGAATAGCCATCTACCACTTTGAGCCACTGCTCCACTTCCAGATTTTCTAGTGTTTAATTGGAGATGAGTGTCACAGACTTCCTATTCAGGCTGGCTTTGAACTGTGATCCTCAGATTAGCTACCAGAGCCCAGTCAAACCACTTTTTATGTTGTCATCACCTCTTTAACCTCTTATGGCATGTCTTATCCCAATATGAAAATGATCTGACTTGGAACTGATAAGACTCTGAGAATACAATTTTCTCTTTATTGAGTTTATCAAGGCAGCTTTATTATGTGTTAAGAAATGCATTGAGAGAGATTTTATTTTTCTGGTAAATCACATCTAACTTTCTCTTTCTAAGTTTAAATGTGGCTTTACTCCATTAAATTAGAAAACTGAGATACAGTCTGCTCTTCACTATCTACATTTCTAGGATAAGTGTTTGCTATTCAGAAAAATAGTATACATATATATATACATACATACATACATATACATACATTCATAATCGGTTTTGTTGTGGCTGATCGTATTTATTAAAGCTGGTAGAAACAAAAGAATTTTCACCTGAAGTAAAGAAGCCTTTTATTTTTCAAACCTGAGAAGATATTGAGGTAAATAGTGAAAGTGCCTGGGTAAAAGCCATCAATTCCGATGACAGATTATTTTCAATAATCCCAGGCAATTTTGTTACCTTGCTGTTATGTTTAGGTGATAGCAAATTAAAATGATAAAATGTCTTTATCTCTTTCTTGCAGCTGTTTTAGCCAACCCATAAAATGAGTTTATACTGTCAGCTGTACCTGTCCAGAGATATATAAATACAGGTGGCATTGTTCTTTCAGTGTTCACTGGGCAGCATGCTGGGAAGACAATCTAATGGACCATTTCTAAAGAAAATGTTGCCGTGTCTGTTTTTCAATTATTTGAGAGATAGAGACATATATCGCTTTGCCTGGTGTTGGGGTCATCTCACTATATATATTGTGGTAAATTACTGTAATAGGAGTGCTTGACATGTCTCATTAGAGTGGAAAGAAAGAACAGATTGGATGGAAATACCCATTCATTCCTCCTCCTCTCTAGTGTATATTCCCTGACTGCAGACACTGAGCTTGTCAACCTTTCTCCCATTGCACACTGCCAGAGAGCAGAACGGAATTGAACAAGCTGAGCACTCAAACAAGCTTGTTCTCTCTTTTATATGATAAATTTTTCTTTCTCAAACAATTAAAATATAAATATAAAGTTGGATTTAGTTTTGTTCTCTTCGATACCCTAATATGTACAATACCCTAATATGTGCTAGGTGCTACTTTTTTTAAATTTGAAAACTTGTTTTATTTTTTAAATTAATTAGGTATTATTATCTTTAAGTAGTTGTACAAAGGAGTTGCCCTTTAACAAAGCAGTTTATGAATACAATGTGTCTTGATCAGTGTCACCCCTTTCAACATTATGTTTTGTGGTTTTTTTTTTTTTTTTGTTTTAGGAACTTGATAGATCTTTTTGCTAAGTTTGTGGTTTTGGTCCTTTCCATTCTCTTCTATGGAACCATGCTAAAAGAACTACACTTGGCAGTTTGGCTTGAACAAATAGCTCTGAAACTATTCCATTTCCACAACATCTTAGTACATCCTTCCGCATTCCATCTCATGTTGGTCTTAGTTAGCTTTCGGTTACAGTAATCAAGAGTCCAGTGTTCCATACCTGGTAACATAATTAGGTTTACTTTGTCTCATAGATTTTTTTTTCCTTTTCTTTTTTTTTGTCTGTAGTAGAGTTTGAATTTAGAGCCTGTTACTTGCTTGGTTTGGTTGTTGGCTTATGTTCTACCACTTGAGTCACCAGCTTGGCATTTTAACTAGTTATTTTGGAGGTGAAGTTTCATGGATATTTTTATTTTTTTCTGGCATTGGCCCCAAACATTTTTTTGCATCAAAACAGAATTTATTGAAGAAACCTATTTATATTATCTCAATGAATATGTAAAAAAATCCCATGTTCAATGCTAATATTTGCAATCATAATATCTTTTGGCCAGTTACTCAGATAGCTACAATTCATATTCTGTTTTACATAATGTTAACTTATGAGAGGTAAGAACAAGTAGCACCATTTATAATGCTACAAAAATGAGTTTATAAATATAATTGCCTCACTACCCATCCTTCTTTCTTCACCTCCAAAGACTGAAGCATGGCTCCCTCTGAACTGCAACTGCTCCTGAGTGGGTCCAAGCAGACCTCAGCTATCCAGTGCTGTCCACTGAGGCAGAAAGCAGGTGGCCCCAAATGTTGACCCTCCAGAACCCAGCCTCCTGAAGAGCTAGCAGGACAAACATGATCCTCCAGCAGTCCACTTATAATTTTGAAGGCTGGGATGCTGTACTTCGGACAGCTGCTCCTGACAAAAGTCTCGTGCTGTGACTTAACATGGTGAATGGTATAATCCAATTTGACAAGTTGTGGGTTGGTGCTAGAAGAAGAGAGGGAGAGGACCATATCTATATCTATAATGTAAACAATACATAAATATGTATATATATAACATATGTATATAATACACTATATGTATATAATATATACATATAGTATATTATATATTATATAATACACTATATATAATATATACATATAGTATATATGTATATATTATATATGTGTATATATACTATATCTATATATACTATATGTATATAATATATACATATAGTATATTAATACACTTATAGTGTATAGTACATGTACTATATACATATAGTATATAATATACCATATAGTATATTATATTATATAGTATATAGTATATAGTATATAATATATAAAGCATACAATATATAATATATATAATATATAATATATAGCATATAATATATAGTTTATGATATAATATATAGTATATAATATATAGTATATAGTATATAATACATAATATAATATATATTATATTATACAATATATAATATAATATACTATATATATACTATGTATATATTATATACTATATATAAAATATACTATATGTATATAGTACATGTACTATACATATATATTATATACATATAGTGTATTAATATACTATATGTATATATTATATACATTAATATACTATATGTATATATTATATATATAGTATATAATACACTATATGTATATAATATATACATATAGTATATATACATATATAATATGTCTATAATACATATATATTATATAAATGGAAAACAGAGAAAACATTGTACCAGTTTGGTATGATATTCCACTTGAAGAATTGTGCTTTCTGAAGATCCTGAAAACAACTCAGCTGCATGGACATCACTATGCCACTACTAAATCCACAAGACCTTCTATTGACATTTAATCATGTGGAAGACTGAGATCTATCTGAGAGAGAGAAAGCCATTAGTATCAGTGCTTACAAGTTAGCATAATAGTGACCTTGCTTTCTTTGCAGACACTGAAAATATTCTTTTGTGCTTTGAGACAAAGAAAAGTGCTGAAAGCAATTCCTTGATAGTCCTGGGGAAATGTTTTTTTCATATATATATATATATATATATATATAAAATTGTAAAGATACTGTACAGAGGGATTACAGTTACATGAGGAAGGTAGTGAGTCCATTTCCTATGGAGCATTGTTACACTCTCTTTTATTTTTCCCCTACCATCCTTTTCCTCCCTACCTCTCAACTCCTCTCCACCTCCCCAACTCCTCCCTTTCCCTCTCCCACTTCCCCTCCCCCCTCCCCGGAAAGTTGTAAAGTTTGTTTTCAACATACTGTCTTGTACATCTCATTGTTACAATGTTCTTTCCCCCATGGTAAACCCCTGTTGTATTTGATTCTGGTTCCCTGCATCTTGTATATACACTTTTCTAATTTGGGGAGGAGAAGGGAAATAACAAAATGCTGAAATAAGGATACAGGGGAGGCTCAAGTGGTAGAGCGCCAGCCTTGAGCTGAAGAGCTGAGGGACAGTGACCAGGCCCAGAGTTCAGGCCCCACGACTGGCAACATAAAAAATAAAGTACAGAGAAAAATGCTTTAAAATTATACTGAATGATATACAAAGATATTGAATGAAAAAAATACATTCCAAAACTGCAGTCAAGATAATATATATATCTATGTATATGTTCATAGAAAGAGATCTCTATAAACAAATTTTAGTGTGTCTAGAAAGACTGTGACCTTTTTTTCATTGTAATAAATATATATTGTTTTGAAAATAAAATCCTCATCTTAAAAACAGAAATCTTAAACATAAAAAGATACTAAATGTAAATTAGCCAGAAATAACTGATCAATGATATGTTTGGGGGAAACTTTTCCTCTTCCAGAATAGAAATTTTCTGTATTTACAACTTTCCATGTATTATTCTCAATCTTAAAAAATAAATAAGCTCCTTTTAAAATAGAAAAAAAAGGATACAAGGGAAATGCTTTTGTTCAAAGTTTTGAAACTGTTTTTAACCTTAAACAAGTGCTCTGTTCTTAGTGTCAGATACCTGCCATATTGTATATAGTCAAGGGGATGTTTTGTCTTCATTGAAAAAATAACAGAAAATATTATTATAATAATTTGCTTCCTATCTAATGGCTTAGATGTAAATACAGCATTTAAATTATAAGGTAAAAGAATTATTGACAGTCATTTAAAAGATGGTGTATTTGAGGATGTTGTTAACGAATAGAAATATCACTTTATGTATTAACATAAAGAACAGTGGATATAGCTGTGCTCTGTGGGTGTGTGGAGAAAAAATGCTATGCTATTAGTTGATATTAAACAGTTATCTATAAGTGCACACCATGCACTCACGGTTGTGCAAATTTGTATTGTTATCTCCAATTTGAGAATGTCTATCATAGATCCTGACAGCTTATTTTTTGAAAGACAAATCAGTGTGAGATTGTATACTGTTAACTTACCTGCAGGCTTCTAAAGGAGAAAAAGCAAATAAAATGGATTGTTTCCAAAAAGGAAGCTACATGTCCTGCATAACAAAGGCATGGAGTTACATTGCTTATCCCAGCCTGTATCAAAGACTTAACCTTCAATCCTGAGAGGAAAAAAATAAGTTTGAATTCTTATTAGCTATATATTATGATAAATTTGGCAGATAGACTTAGTTTCTCTAGATGTTTACTTAGCTAGACGATGAAGAAAGTCACATGATCTTATAAGGGTGTTGTGAAAATTAAGTAAGATAGTATACCAAAAATACTCAGCAAAATGAGTGTCTTATAGTTTATATATTAGTATGTATAATCTCTTTAAAATTATTATTATATCTACTGTATCTACTTTCAGTTACTGTTAATGATGATCAAAACAAAAAGTCTGTCCTTGATTGTCTTCTCCTTTTGCTTTTTATTATTTGTACTTTGTATTGCCTGAGATGGGAAGTCATCACAAATATATCCAAATATAAGAAGAGGGATAACAGGTAGCTTTATGTCTAAGATCAATTTAACTTTCATGATAGCAAAAGACAGATTAATCAAATAACGGTTATGATACTCTGGCAAGACAATCACACTTATGACAATACAGATGATGCAAAAGGATTGGAGATCTTACTGGAAGTATATTGGTCACAGATGCCTCCAAGCCAACTTGTACTGTGGTCGTTATACAGGGACAATAGCTATAGCTATGATTGAGTGATTCTAAGATTGCATACAAAGGGACCTTAGATCATAGTGAAAGCATGGAGTATTCTTTTTTTAAAAATTTTATTGTAAAGATGCTGTACAGAGGGGTTACAGTTACATGAGTAAGGCAATGAGCACATTACTTGTTGATCATTGTTACCCCCTCCCTTCCTTCTTGTCCCACTATCCCTTCCCTCCCCCACCTCCCACACTCCTCCCCACCCTACCTCATGACCTTCCCCACCCAAACCCCACCTCCTACCCCTGTTCCTTTCCAATATACTATCCTGTTGGTATCCTTGTTGCAATGGGTCATCCTGTGTCCTTGTTTCAGTGTTTTGTTATTCCCCTTCCCTTCTCCAGATTAGACAAATGTATATACAAGATGCCGTGTACCAGTATCAAGTACAGTGACAACAGGGGATATACCATAGGGTGAAGAACATAGAAAGGAAACAACAACAAAAATAAAATCACACGGTACATTTAAAACAATAACAATAAGGACAGACCCCTTTTTTCCATATCTTGGGGTTCATTTCACTTAGCATCATCTTATATGGTCATTTGTACATGGCTTTTGAGGTTTTCAGCTCATCTGACAAGATTATCCTTTTTTTTTTTTTTTTGCCTTCCTTCCTCTGGCAATCCTGGGAAGTGAATTGTGTCTGATTAAAACTTTTCTGAAGTTCAAATGGCCAGTAAATACACGAAAAAAGTGCAACCTGGCAGTAAAGGAAATGTAAATTAAAATAACTTTGAGATTCCATCTTACTCCAGTCAGAATGTGCATCATGAAAATGAGAAGGTAAACAACAATAGAAGCCAATGAGGATTCAGGAAGAAAGGATCTTAATATGCTGTCACTGTGAACGTAAATTATTGCAACTACTACGGAAATACAATATGGAGACAAGCATAGAACTACCCTAGAATCCAGAGTTATAGTAAAGGGGCTTGCATTATCTATGGTAATTGCTGTGCTATTCATCATAGTCAAGTTATGAAAATAGATCAGATGCCCTACAACAGATGAATGGATAAAGAAAATGTGTTGTACGTGTATGTGTTTGTGTGTGTGTGTACATACAATAAAATTTTATTCAGCCATCAGGAAGAATGCCAGTTGCAGGATAATGTATAAATCTGGAAAGTATCATTCTGAGTGAAGGGAGTTAGGCCCAGAAAAACAATGGCACATGTATCTCTCATATAAAAATTATAGACCCAAAGTGCAACCTCCCAGTAAACACATACTGGAGTACATACATATAAATATGAACAACATGACTAAGGTAGAGTAGATTCAGAAGTGAAATTCCACAGTGTAAACACAGTGGAACACAGTGGTAAATGAATGAACGAATATCAAGAAACTAAAACAAATTTTGAAAGGCCACATTAGTGGGGAGGTGAAAATGAATGGGAAAGGAAATGATAAACAAATACAGTCACAACTCAATTTACACATATGAAACAGGAAGAGGGAAATGATGCAAATGTTGGAGGAAGGGGTTAGGTGGAGAGGAGAGAGAAAAATGAAAGGGTGACTCTAGTCAAGTTGGAAATGATGGACATAAATGGACATTTTAAATTGCAACACCCATGCACCACCATTTAAAGATTAAAAAAAATGCCTTCTGGGAGTTGAGTCTGAATGTAGAATGTAAACTGTCTTTAATCATCTCAGTGGACATCATTTTGTTTTCATGTTCATGTATTCATTCATGAAATTATGTTCTGAGTTTCTATAAAGTGTCTAGCATTTTGTTAGACTTTTGGGATGTTCCGACAAATAGGAGAGAGTGACATTGTGCCCCAAATGGTATTAGAGACTAGCGAAGAAGAGAAACACATAGTGCTTGCAATTAAAGTGTGAACTGCATAATGAAGGACACATGAAGGTGTGGAGATTCATGAGGGAGAGAACAGATAAGCTTCAGGAGAGGGTGTAAATATTCATATAAGAAGGGAACAGGCTGAGAGAAGAAGGTTTGAGGACTCACACAGAAGAGAATGAACAGGCTGATATGATAGGGTATAAAGACTCATGTAGGAGGGGAGTGAATGTGAATGATAGTAAGACAGGAGAAGATGTTATTCATTGTACAAGAGGGGGTAGGCAACCTGATAGATTCTTCAGGCAAGTTCTTATCTGAATGTATTTTTATTTGACAGTGATCGTATGACATGTACATGCATATATACCCATGCATGAAGACGGATATGTAACTTTGTAGTGCTTAGTATTTTATCCTTCAGTTGTATATTGTTCAATAATTAAAAAGAGGTACAGGGCAAAAACTAAGAATGGCTGCCAGGTGCTGGAGGCTGTAATCATAGCTATTCAGGAGGCTGAGATCTGATGATTGTGGTTCAAAGCCAACACGGGCAGGAAAAGTCTGTGAGACTCTTTAAATAATTGTACAAGGAGTTATTCAACCAATCATTTTATAAATACAATGTATCTTCATCAATGTCACTCCTTTCATCTTTCTCCCCATCTTCCCCACCCTCTCTCTTCTCTCATAGTTTTTAATTTTGTAGGACATAAATAGAATATTATGATTCCATTCTCCCCCTTTCTTTCTTTATTCATCAACCCCTTCCCCTTGACCTCCTTTCCCACCTTTCAAGTTCGAGGTTCTGAGTATTCATTTTATTTCATTAATTTCATTTAATACTAAATGAGCAAATCATAAATGCGTTTTACATGTTCATTCACTTTATCACAGGAACTTTGAAAAATATATTCTACCCTGGGTCATAACCATAGCTAATACAGGGATTGATCTATATTACAAAATCAGAACTAAGATTCTATAATGACATTTCCTGATTACTCAAGGTTGACAACTGAACCCAATGTTGTTAAAAACTCTTCTGCTAAAATCTATGTGATGGAATAGACGTTTTTATAAGCTCAAATATTTTACATATTTGGAGGAGCTCTTTGTTTACAAATACTTATTTCAATAAGTAAAAGTTTTCCCCAAATAAAGATTTACACCTATATTTCTTTAAACAGGTAGTTAATCTTTTGACTTAAAATACATCTTGATATACAAATTGTCAACAGTTCGGGTTTTTTTTCAGTCTCAATTTTGAGCCAGAACTGGAACTCGAAATCAGAGCCCACTACTGCTCTTACTCCGCTTTCTTGCTCATGGATGATGCTTTATCACTTCATGCCGTACCTCCAATCCAATATTTTACCATTTAACTGGAGATAGAGTTTCTGACACTGGAGATAGAGTTTCCTGGGGTAGTTTTGAACTTTGATCTTCAAATTTCAGTCTCCTTAGTAGTTAGGATTATCAATGTGAGCCATGGGCACCTAGCAAAGTGTCAACAAGCCTTGTAACTTGGTTATCCTTGTCTGCTTCTCCCTCCCCATTAAACAGTCTATCCTACCTCTGAACCTATCTTGTGCTGACATGCTTATGGCTTACCAGGGCACTTTTGTTGAACTTTGGCTTCAGCTGAGTTTGGTGGATAAGATAGCAGAGCCCTCTTCCCTTAGGCTTTGACATTGCTCCTGGTCAGCTCTCTTAAGGTTCCTCCTCTTATTTCCCCTATACTTTTAGGCGTAGTTACCTCAAACTTTAGTTGCAAACCTGCACACGCACGCACACACACACGCACACGCACGCACACACCCACACCCACCCACCCCCCCCCCCCACACACAGAATGATCAGAGCTCTAACATCTTGCCTTCTGCTCTCACAGTAGTAAAATGAATAGGGACACCATGATGCTTTGCCTCTGCCATAATCAGAAAAGATTATTACAGACTAGACCCACACATTCTGAATAACATGCAATATAGATTCTGAACTCTTAGACTAATGAACTCTGCATGACCTGGCCAGACATATGAATTCTGACAAAAATCTTCCTCTGTTTGTGGGCCAGAGATAATTTCTCTTCTTACTTAAGACTATTTAGTCATTTCTATGCTTTCGTAGTTTCTTCAAAATAGCCAACAAGTTGTGCCTGATCTACATGACATATTTGTGGGTTTGAGAATACCACCAGGTGATTACATCTCAGTGCTGCCCTCACAGGCTTGCTCTAATTGGAGAAAAAGAGTTAGAGGTGATCTCCACAGCTCTATTAAAAAGTAATGACATCCCAATTTTCCTTGTGCCAGCATTTGTCAATATTTTTTATTGGTTCCCCCTTATGCCTCCTTATAATTGTTTTTTTCATTAAATTAACTTCAAATTTCAACCTTAGTCACATGTATTTCCTCCTTACATTGCCAGGACCCTTAATGGATAAAGTAACATAACTCAGGAATGGAATCAGAAGGATGGCATTTCTATTAAAGAGCCGATTAGTGATAGCTAGCAGGAAACCGATCTGGGGAAAGTGTGGCCTCATCTGTTTATGTTGTCTCCATACTGTGATGCTCATGCTATGGAATCTCCAAAAAAATCAACAGTAATACCTGATCATCCCACTGGAAGGCTATGGAGATATTCTTTCCTGTTGCATGTAAAAGCAGTTATACTATTTTTATTTAGTTGTGTTAAACAATTTTCCAAACGTTAGAAATGGAGCTCAGTTAATACTTTTTAAAGTTATTTTCTACATGACTCCAAATTTTGTCCATTTTTCCAGATTTAAGCTCAATTTCACTAAAATTCAATGCAAATAAAATGGGAAAGGGGTGTTGTTGGCAAGAAGCAGAATTGGGAATAAGGCTCTTAGAGATAATCTCTGGATAAAAGATTTAGCACTGCAATGGATATTACAGGCAAAGTCTAGCTTCATTTGTTTTACTGATGCTGCTTCATTTAAGCAAAATGTGTCTTTATATCTTAGGCAATTAGGCAATGAATTAGAAGAATAGCTGAAAGGAAGAAAATAGATTAGAGAGTCACTTCACTGAAGCCAGGAAGGAAATGGATATTTAACTTATTCTAAGATTCATTAGTCTTAGCATTTATTACTGCAAAACTCAGAACTACAATCATGTAAATATGTGTATTATACTTAAATAAATCAAGAAAGGATCCTTTTAAAAACTGCCAGATGTTTTGTATGTCTCTGGTGGCAATAAAAGTATGAATTTTAGCTATATGAAACATCTGTCAGAAATACACACTTGCTTGAGGAAGTCACCAACAGTTCAGTCATGAAGAATTCTGAATAATGCATAAGTAAGCAAAAAGACTGTTTATTCCACTTTAAAGTAAGCTGAATTCTCCAAACAATGCTATACATAGCTACATTTACATTATGTATTTGTGTTATGAGTTAAATGCATAAAACCATATAGGATGCTAACTGACACCTTAATGATGATGATTCATTAGTTTTCTGAAGTAATGGAAATTATTATATTATGGAAAGTAATGGAAATTATTATATTAGTTCACATATTAGTTCTGAAATTACTTCAGAACTAATATGTGAACTAATATAATACTAAGGACTAATTCTAATGATTGATGTTTTAAAAATTAAAATATAAATAATTTAAGAGAAAATGGTTATATGTTTAACATTGTTTTAAAGGTCTTATTTAACTTTTGTATGACGATGTTGATATTTTAATTGCATTTCAAAATTGAAGAGTTGGGTGGAGGGTATAGCTTAGTTTCAGAGCACCTGTCAGTATGTTCAAAGCTCTGAGTATGATCCTCAGCATGGCAAATGAAAAAGAAAAAAAAGAAACACAAGATGAATTCTTGCACAAAGTGTAGAAATTGAAAGGCCATTTTCACTTAATTTCACTTAATTTTCCAAGTTTATCCATTTTCACTTAATTTCACTTAATTTTCCAAGTTTATCCATTTCTTTATGAATCAGACAATTTTATTCTTTCTACTGTGTGTGTGTGTGTGTGTGTGTGTGTGTGTGTGTGTGTGTGTGTGTGTGTATGTATGTAACATTTTCTTGATTCATTCACCATTGAGGGGCATCTGGGCTATTTCCATAGCATGGCTATGATGAATAGTGCTGAAATGAACATGGTATAAAAAAGACATAGGATGCTAAATACTGGTGATGTTACTGTAAGCTTGCTTTTGTTCTATTGGATAAACTAGCAGGAATTGGGTAGTGCTATATTTAGTTTTCTGTGTGGTTGAACAAGTCTATATTGAATTCTCACCAGTATTTGTTGCTGTTTGTTTTCTTGAGAAAACAAACCACTTTAACTGGAGTGAGGTGGAATCCCTGTTGTTGTGAATTGTATTTCCTATATGGCCAGAGATGTATTTTTTATGTGTCTACTGGCCATTTTTACTTCTTCTGAGAAGTTATCTCTTTAAGTCATTAACTGAGACATTGTTTCTTTGAGGGTTTAATGTTTTCACTTTTTTGAGCTTTAAGTCTATTCTGGATATTAGACCCTTGTTAGGTATAGCTGGTAAAAATCACCTCCCTTTTTCTGGGGCTTTCTGTTTAGCTTGTTAGTTATGCTCTTTGCAATGCAGAAGCTTTTAAATTTGCATAAATCCCATTTATGAAGTCTTTCTTTGATTTGTTGTGTGTATGGACTTTGTTAAGAAAATTTTGACCTTGTGCCCTGGAGTCCTATTGTTTTCCTTACCCGTTTCCTGTAATAAGTTTATGGTTTCCAGACTTGCGTTGAGGTCTTTGATCCATTTTTAATTGATTCTAGTCAAGGTGATATATAAGGATCAAGTTTTCTACATGTGGCTATCTAGTTTTTCCAGTATCTAATGGTTATTATTTTTTCTAATGGTTATTTTTTAATACAAAAGGAAACAAGACAAAGAATGTAGCTCAATGATAATGATCACTTTCTTAGCTAGCATGAACAATTCCCTAGTTTCAAAATCATAATTGTATAAAAGGGAACAAATCTATGAAAACATATATGACACATATTTAAACCGGGATAAGATATGCATGACTGTTAACTTCATTTTTCTAGAACTGTTTCAAAGTACATTGTTAGAATATTGTATGCTTTTAAAAAATATGACAAAAGAAATTATGGACAAATAGAAGTTATACAAGATAATTATCACAAAATATTTCTCCATGAAAACGAATGACTACTTGTCCAAAAGACAAGTTCCCTTTAAGACTGGCATATACCATTGGCTGGAATAAAGGTCATTGAGATTGGATCAAAATACCAATGTGGGAAGAATTCTTGACACTTGGACAAGCAGTTCTTCTGGAATTAAAGAGTCAATTATTCTTCAATCAAAAGATCTGAGCTACTCTTTGGAAATTAATTTGGCTAGAAATGTGAGGTGAGTGTTACTAAGCAGGTAGTAAGGAGACAGATGAGGGAAATGGAGCTGAGAATTGAAGAAAAGCAATCTAAAGGCCATTGGCATTTTACAAATACACATGAGATTGAAATCTGTTGTTGTCAGTAGTGATGCCAATTTATTTGCTTTCATAATTTCTCATAATTACTTAAGCATGAAATAGTTTAGCATTGATCTAAAATTTTAAATAGTGGATGAAATATCCTGGGCGCCAGTTGCTGACACCCTATAATCCTAGCTAGTCAGGAGGCTGAGATCTGAGGATAGTGGTTTAAAGCCAGCATGGGCAGGAAACCCCATGAGACATTTATCTCCAATAAAGTACTCAAAAAAGCCAGAAATTGTGCTGTGGCTCAAAATGGTAGAGCACTAGCCTTGAGCAAAAGAGCTCAGGAATAGTGTCCTAGCTCTGAGTTCAAGCTCTACCACGACCACCACCACCAACAAAACAATCACAGAAAAAGAATTGGACAATTCTTATGCTGGTATATATCATCAAATTATATATAGTGTATTGTTAAAATGCTTAAAGTTTTTACTCACTATTGAATGTGGCTTAGTTTGGTAAATTGTTTTCCTAATAGAATGTCCTGAAAGTGTTGGTGTGCTAGGTCTGAACTGAACCCTTCATAGACCTGAACCCTTCATAATCCTCTGTGCACTTCAGATTGCTGTTTAAGAACTTCCACCAAGTAAGCAAGCCACAGTACAACATACAATATTTCTGTGAGATCAGCTGTTCTAGCTGAAGCCCTAAATTTGTCCAAGGTCACCAACAGAAACCAACAGAGGACCCCAGAGTGCTTGCAGAAGTGTGAGTTTGCTTTAAGTTGTTAAGTTTAAGCTTCATTTATTAATCTGCAACAGCCAACTATCATTTCCATAAAGAGGAGAGTGTATGAGTGACAGTTTCTCCACACTAAATCAATAATGCGGTTTTTCCAGTATATTTATTGTTTGGATTTGAAGGTTTCTTTTTTCTTTTTCGTTTTGTTGGTCACGGAGCTTGAACTCTGGGCTTGGGCGATGTCCCTGAGCTCTTTTGCTCAGGGCTAGCACTCTACCACTTTGAGCCACAACACCTTTTCTGATTTTGTTTTTGTTTTTGTTTTTTGGTGGATACCTGGAGATAAGAGCCTTACTGCTTGGGCTGGCTTTGAACTGTGATTTTCAGACCTCAGCCTCCAGAGTAGTTAGGATTACAGATGTGAACCACTAGCACCTGACTGGATTTGAATTTCTCTAGCAAAACAACGATCCTGTTAACACATACTTATTGGTTGCTCATGCTGCTTTTTTTTTTTTTTTTGGGAAAAAAAACAAACCAGACTCTTTGTGTCTGCTCTCCTTTCAAAAATATCCTTTGAAAGTCATAAAATCTAATTGAAAGGCAAGAGAGTCCTAACTTCAAATTTGAATTACAGCTTATTACTAAGCTTTTAAAGTCAGGTTAGTTCTTGAGTCAAAACCAGTTGGATTGCACCTATGTATGGTATAGTGGATGATGATAATATTATTGCAAAAATGTATGCTAGAATGATGTTGGTAAAAATTTGATAGTAAAGCCGGGTGTTGGTGGCTCACACCTGTAATCCTAGCTACTCAGGAGGCTGAGATCTGAGGATCACAGTTCAAAACCAGCCCTGGCAATTCATTGTATTTTCATTTGGGTTTCTGAAGATTTGTTCTTTAATTTTATTGAAGAAATTCTTGTACAAATTTGATCAACCACTATAATCCTCTTTCATCATTTCCCCTTGGTATTAATGATTATTGCTTTGATCTATTGGGTAGGAAGATAACATGCTATAAATGATGTTATTTTGGTAAGACTATTCAATTTTAACCTCATACATGACAAGAAAAGAGTGTAGAACACCCTCAACTGTTCTTTTCACACTTGCACTATTTAAGATCACAGCAGTTTATTTTTGAATTTCAAGTTTCTTAAAAGCCAACTTAACATATGGCAAAATGAAGTGGTAGTCTGTAATTGTTTTAATTTTAGTGTTAGACTAATTTCTGGCATTTGTGGGATATATTTTTACTTTTTTGAATTTTATATTCTCCTGGCAGCCAGTGAGTTTGAGAAGATATTGAGTTTACTTTTTTTTGTCTTGATTATTTGATTGCTCATTACTTTTATTTTGCCAAAGAAATATTTCTGTTTTTTTTGGGGGGGGTCTGGTTGTGGGGCCTGAACTCTGGACCTGGGTGCTGTCCCTCAGCTCTTCAGCTCAAGGCAAGCACTCTACCACTGAGCCACCTTCCCAGCCCTCCAGAGATCTGGGATGGAAAGAACAATACTGGTGTCATATATTGGCATGTCCAAAATATAGCTGTTGAATCTGAAGCTGACAGTTCAGAGATCTATGAAATATCCATGGCAAGAGCAGAGCCACGTATTATAGTGTGTTGAAGACCCTCTAAAGCTGTAATAGTCATAGAATGCTCTTGTCTGTATTAGATCAAATTAGCTTGTTTAGAAGAACAATGGTGAAACATGAAGTAGGACTAGAAAACTAATTAATCCTGAAATGCTGCTTATGATTATAAACCTATAAAACATTTCTCTCTGAATATTGTGTAGAATAATCACCAAAGCTTTCATAGAGGATTGATGAGCAAGCTAAATAAAAGAATCCTGGAGATTGAGTTAGCAGTTAGCCAGAAACCATAGGAAATAAAAAGGAAACCCAGTCGGGTGCTGGTGGCTCATGCTACCAGGAATCCTAGCTACTCAGGAGGCTGAGATTGCAGGGGTGCAGTTCAAAGCCAGCCGGAGCAGGAAAGTCCATGATACTCTTATCTCCAATAAACCACCACAAAACCGGAAGTGGCTCAGTTGCAGTAGAACTCACCTTGAGCTGAAGAGCTGAGGGACAGACAGTGCCCAGGCCTAGAGTTCAAGCCCCATGACCAACCAAAATTTAAAAAAAGTAAACCTAAAAATTAAGGATAAGATCATAGAGTCTCTGAGAAAAAGTATTGTAATTAAGCTTTTCAACTGATAGGTGACCAGCCTATGTTGCTACCAAGGTCATAAAATGTCACAGATTGCAGTTTTTTAGTATCTTACTCAGGATTAATGATATGTTTCATTCCAGCCCGAAGTGGGTCAGCAAGTAATTCTAAAACAATAGTTCTAGTTCTTTATGTAGCCACCTAGACAAGTAAGATGTACTCTAGGGGCGAATGTAATTTAGGAAACCCCCTCTACCTATGGTACAGTGACTCTCCCATGGGGTGGGAAATGTAATGCTCCCGAACCATTCATTCCTGTATTCTCTTTGCAGCTGTCCTGGAATCCAGAGATAGACCATAGAATGCCCACCAGGTATTGATGACTTATAGCCAGGCCTCACTGGTCAACTTTGAGGCAATGGACTATCAAACTCTGCCTTGGACTGCTTCAACTATGAATATTTTCTCACACACTGTGTTCAGTTTTCCCTATTTAACTGTAGGTCAATATGTATACCCAAGAAAACAGCTAATAATGGAAAGAGGTGACTAGACATAGGCAAAAGGTTGTCTTCCTGGGCATATCTGTGCTACACAATTTTTCTCTTTCATACTTCTGGCTTACTAAACTTGTTTATTACTTTTACGATGTTTGCATCTTAACCTGAATTCTCCTTATGCCAGATTCAAATACCACAGTTGATTATCTACACTGAATTTCCTATAACATTGGGAACACACACATACACATACACACAAAGAGGCTTCTTCACTTTGTCAACATTTGCACTTACCAAGAAAAATCTATAAAATCTATAAGTATAACCAATAAGAAATATGTATAAAGCAATACATTTTACTTTCCAAATTATTATGGGTATACTAAAGAAAAGCATTTGTTTGAGAATTTGCATCAGTATGTGCACTAGCTTCCTATTTTTGGAACACCATTTTTTTTACTTAAAAATGTCTAAGATACATATGGTTATTCCAACTTGAATATTTGATGGTCATTTTCTTAAAAATGAACAAATCAAACTTCTCACACCAAAGAAAGCAATGAATAGGTCTTTGGGTGAAGATAAAAATTCAACCTTTCAAACAGAATTTAGTATCCTGGAAAATCTATATGTGCTAAAATGAATTCAATGACAATAGGTGATTTTATGTGTATAATGAAAAACATCAACACTTAGATGACATGTGTAACTCAGTGAACCATTGTTTTCCAATAACCAAATAATGATGACATAACATTTTTATTCAAAATGCAAAGGGAAAAAGATATTTTAATGTAGCAGAATGTGGAAACATCACTAAGATGCGTTCAGCTTTTATTTTGTAACTAAACATTTAAGAAACTACCATTTTAGACAATGAGATGGAGGGTTGGAAGGAGAATGTGATCATCATATTCAATACATATGCTGTGAAATTAGGAAAATTGAGAGGACAGGTAGGGTTGGGAAGGATGGGGGAGAAGGATGAAAGGGATGATATGACTCAAGATGCATTGTACTTCCTAAGCTTTGCTTTAATTTCCTTTTCAGCATATTGTCTTATTGCTCTAGCTAGTCATTATAATACTAAGTTAAAGAGAAGTGGAGAGAGTAGACAGCCTTGCCTCATTCCTGGATTTAGAGGAAATGGCTTTAGCTTTTTGCCATTAAGTATAATGCTACCTGTAAGTTTGTCATACACAGCCTTCATTATGTTCCATGGTTTCCTAGTTTCTCCAAAGCTTTCATCATAAAGGGATGTTGGACATTTTCAAATACTCTTTCTTTATCTATTGAGATGATTATGTAGTTCTTATCCTTGTTAATGTGATGAAATACATTAATTGACTTGAGTTTATTGAAGATGATTATGTAGTTCTTATCCTTGTTAATGTGATGAAATACATTAATTGACTTGAGTTTATTGAACCACCTTTGCATTCCTGAAATGAAACCTGTTTGATCATAGTGTATGGTTTGGTTTTTTTTTTGATGAATTGTTGAAGCCTATTGGCCAGAATTTTGAGAAGTTTTACATCGATGTTCATCAAAGAAATGGGTCTATAGTTCTCTTTCTTTAATGAGTCCCTGCCTGTTTTGGGATGAGGGTTATTTTGGCTTCATAGAAAGAGTTTGGTAGTGAACTTTCATTTTCAATTTCATTGAAGAGTTGTCGGAGTATTGGTGTGAGTTCTGCTTTGAAGGACTTGTAGAATTCATCTGTGAATCCATCTGGTCCTGTGCTTTTCTTGGGTAGGAGGCCTCTTATTGCTTTTTCTATTTTGATGCTTAATATGGGTCTGTTAAGTTGGTTTAAATCATCTTGGTTTAGTTTGGGCATGCAATATTTACTAGAAATTCTTACATTTTTTTCCAAGTTGTCAAATTTGGTAGCATGAAGTTTTGAGAAATATTCCCTTATAATGTTCTGAATCTTGGTTGTTTCTGTGGTGATGTTTCCATTCTCATCTCTGATGTATTCCCTTGTTTTTTTTGTAAGATTTGCTGATGGTCTGCCAACCAAATCAGATGTGCCCCTTAGTAGATGAATAGATCAAGAAAATGTGATATATATATATATATATATATATATATATACATATATATATATATATATATATAAATGAATTCTATACTTCCATCAGAAAGAATGGCACTGTCCCATTTTAAGGAAATGGAAAGACTTGGAAAAAATTATATTAAGTGAAGTAAGCCAGACCCAAAGAAACATAGGTCCCATGGTTTCCCTTATTTGCAATAATTAGTGTATGTCTTGGATAATCTTAGTAGATGAGCAGAATAGCTCAATAGCTATGTACATATGACCATATAAGATAACGCTAAGTGAAATGAACTCCAAGATATGGATACAAGAGGTTTTTCTTCGTTGTTGTTGTTTTTAATGTGCTATGTGATTTCTTTTTTCTTTGTCCCCCTAGGTTGTATTCCTTGTTTTCACTCTATTTGATTTTGGTACCCTGGTATTGCATATACACTTATTTGAATTAGGGAAAGGAAGGGGAACAACAGAATGGAAAGATAAAGGACAAGGGGGAAACCAATGCAATAATGATATACACAAGGTAATATGTTGGAAATGATTTGTGCAAGTTGGGAGGTGGGGGTGGGGGAAGGGAAAATAGGAGAAAAATGAGGGAAGGTATAACCAGTTTGACGAGAAATGTACTTATTACTTTACTTATGTAACTCTAATCCCTCTGTACATTACCTTGACAATAAAAAAGAAAAAAAAAGAGGCATTGTACCCATAAACTGACATGTTGAGCAGTAACTAAATTCTTTGTACAACTACTTAAAGATAAAAATAAAAGAAGCTTGGCTGGGAAGGTGGCTCAGTGGTAGAGCGCTTGCCTTTCATGCATGAGGCCTTGGGATTGATTCCTCAGCACCACATAAGCAAAAAGGAAAAAGCCGGAAGTGGTGCTGTGGCTCAAGTGGTAGAGCGCTAGCCTTGAGCTGAAGAGCTGAGGGACAGTGCCCAGGCCTAGAGTTCAGGCCCCATGACTGGAATCCCCAAAAAACAAGAAAACTAAAAAAAATAAAATAAAAGAAGCTACCAAGCTGGGCGCTGGTGGCTCACACCTGTAATCCCAGTTACTATGGAGGCTGAGATCTGAGGATCATGGTTCGAAGCCAGCCCGGGCAGGAAATTCCATGAGACTCATCTCCAATAAACCACTAGAAAACTGGAACTGGCACTGTGGCTCAAGCACTAAAGTGCTTGCCTTGACCTGAAAAGCTGAGGGACAGCACCCAAGCTCAGAGTTCAAATCCATGACTGAACAAAAAATAAATAAATAAATAAATAAAAGCAGCCATTTCCCAAACCTTACCATAAAATAAAAAATATTTTAAAATATAGATATTTAAACGTATTTATCTCTTTTCCCAACTAAATGCACGAAACTGGATTTTCTTTATATACTAAACAACATTTGGAAATACATTGAATATAGAAGCTGAGATATTAGCATTCTAGTAAGTTAGATATTAAAAGATCATTGGAAAACATATAAACAATGTTACTCTTTGGCTAATTATTTTAAACTATTTGCTTTTAAAATATGTTACTTAAGGTAACTTTCCATGTTTTTATATAGATATTTATCAACAAATCTGCTCATAAACATAACAAAAATTCTGTTCTAATTTAAATGCAGATACAAGTTACAGGAATAGGTTCTCATTATTTTTGGCAGTTCTGTATTCTGTCAAGGTACAGACAACAACATTTGATATTATTCATATAATAGTGGTCAAGCATATGGGGTCTAGTTGAATACACATAGACATACACATGTATACATAAACACAAAAGAAAATAAAATTTAGAGAAGAGAATGTAGTTTTTTTAATTCAAAGAAAGCAGTACTAGCTCTACTGTTTGTGCCAATATGTAATTTGCTTATGATAGGTGAGGGTGTAATATAATTGCTTTAGTCATAGTGTCAATTTTTTTACACAATGAAATGGACACTTTCAGAGACATTAAATCAGCAACTGCAATGATACCAGCATAATCTGAGAATTATATACTTCATGAATAAAGAAAGTTTTAGTAACATCATGGCAACAAAAAGAGCTAGTACAATTATAAATGTTGGGATACTAACAGATATGTCACATATGATTCTGCATTTTAAAGGACTTAGCATTTATACCATTAACTCTGTGAGCAAATTTTTATTTTCTTTTACATCTCCTTTAATACACATATTTTGTGTGCTGATAGTGGCGATTAAACTCTTAGTATAGTTTCTTTAAAAGCAAATAAGACAAAAATGAACATACAAATTACCAACTCCTCTGGGACACAGCAAAGGAAGTACTCAGAGGAAAATTCAAAGCTCTGAATTCTTACATCAACAAATTGAAGAGATTTTAAATGAACAATTTAATGATGCACCTGAAACTCCTTGAAAAAGAGCAACAAGCTAAACCGCAGTCCAGCTGGATGAATAGCAATATCAGACTTCAAACTCTACTACAAGGCCACAATAATCAAAACAGCTTGGTACTGACACAAGAACAGACCTGAGGACCAATGGAATAGAACTGAAGACCCAAAAATAAACCCACAGACCTATAGCCACCTAATCATCGATAAGTGAACCAAAAAAAAAAAAAAAAAAGAATGGAAGAAAGACAGACTCTTCAGTAAATGGTGCTGGCAAAATTGGTTAAACACCTGTAGAAAATTAAAGCTAGATCCTTATATATCACCCTGCACCAGAATCAACTCCAAATGGATCAAAGACCTTGAAGTAAAAGCAGAAACCCTGAAAACATTGCAGGAAGGGATAGGAGATACTCCAGGCCTAAGTTTTTTTTCTTTTCATATATACTTTTTATTGTAAAAATATTGTACAGAGGAATTACAGTTACATGAGTAAAGTAATGAGTATATTTCCTATCGAGTGCTGTTACCTCCTCTTATGCTCTCCCCCTTCTATCCCTTCCCTCCCCACCTCCCCAACTCTGGTGCCCTGAATCGTGTATATACATTTTTTTTTATAATTTGGGGAGGGGAAGGGAAATAACAAAATGCTGAAATAAGGTTACAGGATAACCCATTATAACAACGAGATGTACAAGGCACTATGTTGAAATTGAACTTTACAACTTCAAACTTTTCTTAATAAAGACCCAGAAACACAACAAATCAAAGAAAGGTTGGACAAATGCTATTACATGAAACTGCAGAGCTTCTGCATGGCAAAAGACATAGAAAGCAAGATCAATAGAAAGCCCACAGACTGGGAGAAGATCTTCTCTAGCTATAGAACAGACAAGGGCTTCATATCTAAAATATACTTAGAACTCAAAAAATTAAATCTCCCAACAACAAATCTTCAAAGAAACAACTGCCCAATAAATAAGTGGGCTAAAGACTTACAAAAAAAACTTCTCTGAAGAGGAAAGAAGGATGGCCATTAGACACATGAAGAAATGCTCAATTTCTCTAGCCATAAAAGAAATGCAAATCAAAACAACATTGAGATTCGACCTCACCCCAGTCAGAATGGCTGTAATCAAGAAATCGAATAACAACAGATGCTGGAGGGGATGTAGCCAAAAGGGAACCTTACTGCATTGTTGGTGGGAGTATAAAGTTGTTCAACCACTCTGGAAATCAGTATGGAGGTTCCTCAAAGACTTCACATAGAGCTTCCCTATGACCCAACCATCCCACTTTCAGGCATTTACCAAAATGCTCATAAACAAGACAACACTAAAGCTACCAGCATGACTATGTTTATTGCAGCATTATTCACCATAGCTAAGATATGCAACCAACCCAGATG
Organism: Dipodomys merriami; assembly: GCF_024711535.1. NCBI lineage: Eukaryota > Metazoa > Chordata > Mammalia > Rodentia > Heteromyidae > Dipodomys > Dipodomys merriami. Next base: position 12,285,646 of record NW_027202382.1, on the reverse strand, counting down.
CCCCTCAGTAGATGAATGGATCAAGAAAATGTGATATATATATATATATATATATATATATATATATATATATATATATAGTGGAATTTTATGCCTCCATCAGAAAGAATGACACCGCCCCATTTGTTTAGAAATGGAAAGACTTGGATGAAATCATATTAAGTGAAGTAAGCCAGTCTGAAGGAAATTTAGGTCCCATGGTTTCCCTTATTTGCAACAATTAGTATACATATAATCTTATCAGATGAACCGAAAAGCTCAAAAGCTATGTACATATGACCATATATGGATGATGCTAAGTGAAATGAATCCCAAGATGTAGACAGAAGAGGTCTGTCTTTGTTGTTGTTTTAAATGTACTATGTGATTTTTTTGTTTTCTTTGTATCTTCTTTCCCCTATGTTATACCCTCTGTTGTCACTGTACTGATTTTGGTGCCCTGCATCTTGTATATTCATTTGTCTGATCTGGGGAGGGGAAGGGGAATAACACAAAGTTGAAGAGACTAAAGAGGCAGAAAAACCAGAAGTGGCACTGTGGTTCAAGTAGTAGAGTGCTAGCCTTGAGCAAGAGACACTCAGGGACATTGCCCAGGCCCTGAATTTAAGCCCTAGGATTGACAAAAACAAACAAACAAACAAACAAATATGTGCTTTAAAAATACTTTAGTAAATGAAAAGCTCAGGGACAGTGCCTGGGCCCTGAGTTCAAGCCCCATGACTGGTGAAAAAAATACATAGAGACAAAGATAAATGAATACAGGGATACAAAATATATAAAACCTAACAATGATTTTGGTATATGAATTCTAGTATATACCAATTCCAGATCTACAGACTTCTTTTGCACATTATATGCATTATTGCAAATGCGAAAGCATAGCTAGAGTTCTCTCAGTTTGACTCAACAGTAAAATGTATGGTCTTTCTCTAAGTGTCTTTCTGGCCAAGTTCTCATAAAATTAAATGTAGTTTCATTGAGAGGCTTCTGTATACATTTATTGGGCTATCAATTTTCTGGATAATTGATCTTGTATTGGATTCCAAACATGTTCAGCTACATTAAATTTCAATGTCATTTTTTTTTCTAAATGATTTCAGTGTCCATAAAAGGACTGTTGTAAAGAAATATTTTACCATACACATTAAAAAAGAGAGAGAAATTTTTCATATAGTTTAATTTGACACAAAGGCTACACATTATAGAGGGAACATCCAATCATTCACTAAGGCATACACACACATGTTAAATAAAATAATCAGGAAAATGGAGTGACAAGATGTTTTAAATAGTCTCATAATCCTTGAATAAATTCTAATATTACCTATGAAAGAAAATTTGGAGACATTTAAATAAAAATATTAACAAAGATAATTGTGAAAAGAGGAAGGTAGAAACATTTATTTTGACTTCTGGTACTTGTGCAATTGTAGCAAACCATTTGCATTATTTTGTAATAAAGATCTATTTTAAAATTGTGAACCTGTTTTGCTCTCTAATTGAGTTTATCTCTCCCATTTAATAAAATAAGAAAATAAATCTAACATGCTTTCGTTTTATGTTTTGGTGTGATTCTTCTTCAGGGGGTATGTTTAACTGTGAACATTTTTATTGGGTTTCATACACCTTGAGGTGTCTAACATTTCTTCATATTTATCTATTGTAGGAACATGTTGTTTGCTTGCCCTAGTTGAAGATCTCAGTAGTTCAGCTGGTTTTGTAGCAGGTCTCTAGAGAAAATGTGTGGAGTAAGAGAATATATAGAGTAATGTTCCCATGGATGAAGACAACGACTACATTTCTTTCCTAGGAGGTGAGGATAGATCACAGACCATAGTTCGGAGGCCAGCTATCTTCAGGAAAATGTTTTTCACATATATACCGAATGGATCTCTGAATGACAAGGAGAATCATTTGGAAACATTATTCATAGCTGAGAAATCTATCATGTAACTTGGCAGGATTCTGCCATGTAGTAGCAGTAGACATGTCCTCATGGAGTAGTGAAGACATAGCTTAATGAGCATGTTATATGAGTCTGTGCATGAAGATAGTGAGTTGCTTTAGAACAGTCATTAGAGATGAGAAATGAGTGGAAAATAAAATATGGTGTGAGCTGGAGAGGGCACAAAGATTCTATTAGAGCATATGTACACTGGGGTAACAACTCTTGGAGAATCGCTCATATCTGCAGAATGAGGCTCAGTTTCTTTCCCTCATATTTACAGTAATGATGTTTACTTTAAGGGTAAATACTTATAAGGGAACAAGTTATATATTTTTTTCAGCAATAATTTGTAGTTTTCATTGTCCAAGATTTGTACTTTTTTAAATTAAATTTATTTGTCGCTATAGTGAATAATGCTGCGATAAACATAGTTGTCCTGGTAGCTTTAGTATGGCCTTGTTTGTGATATTTTGGGTAAATGCTCAGAAGTGGGATTACTGGATCCAACCCAGATGTCCCTCAGTATATATATTTATTGGAATTCTATGCCTCCATCAGAAAGAATAACATCACCCCATTTGTTAGGAAATGGAAAGACATGGAAAAAATTATATTAAGTGAAGTAAGCCAGGCCCAAAGAAACATATGTCCCATGGTTTCCTTTATTTGAAATAACTAGTATATGTCTAGGGTAATTTTACCAGACAAGCGGAAAGTGTCAAAAGCTATGTTCATATGACTATGTAAAATGATGCTAAGTGAAATGAACCCCAAGACAGGATCACAAGAGATTTTTTTCACTGTGGCTGCTGTTTTTAATATTCTATGTGATTTTTGTTTCTTTTGTATGTTCTTCCCCTTATTGTATAACCCCTGTTGGCACTGTGTGATTCTGGTTCCCTGCATCCTGTATATACATTTTTCTAATTTGGGGAGAGGAAGGGAAATAACAAAATGCTGAAACAAGGATATAGGTTGACCCATTGTAACAGTGAGATATACAAGACACTATGTTGAAAATAAACTTTACTTTTCCCCCCTGGAGGTGGGGGAAGGAAGGAGTTGCAGAAGTGAGGAGGGAAGGGATAGTAGGGAAAAACAAAGAAGGGGTAACAATGCTGGATAGGAAATGTAGTCATTACCTTACTCATGTAACTGTAACCTCTCTGCAGTATTTTTACAATGAAAATATTTTAAAAAATAGAAAATAAAAGAATAAAAAATAAACTTATTCCTAGGCATTGTATTTGTTTTATACTACTAGAAGTAGGTTGTTAAATCTTCATATTGTAGGTGCTCATTGCTCTTAAATAACAGTTTTAAGTTGTTTTAAGTTATGATCATGAGTTCTAAAACTTTATTGTTTTTTAGTTTATGTCATGGATTTCTTAAAACTTTGTCTATACAACTTGTACCATCTGTTTTTGTTCAATCATATTGATTTTAATCTCCACATCTTGAATAATTGTCCTGGCTTCAACTTTCAATGGGATAGCATTAAAAAGAATTGACATATTTTTTTTCTTATAAATCTGGCAGAAAAAGTTAAATACAAAAGTATATTTATATTGTGTTACCTACCTGTGCTTTTTTCTGATGATGTTGATAATATTTTACTAATTATGTTTTTCTATTTATGTGGATTTGAGTTATCATTTAAAGTCATTTTATTTCAGTGTGGATGACTGTTTTCAGTATTCCTTAAAGTGAATAAATATTTCTAAACATGAAGAGTTATTTTAGTTTTTGGTTACTGAAAATATGTTAATGTCTTCTTCATTAATGCAGAGTAGTTTTACCAGATATAAAATTCTTAGTTGACAATTTCAGCACTTCAAACAAGTCATTTGCTATATGATTTCTAGAGAGTAGCTGTTAACTTTACTGAAACTATGCTATGATGCGTGGACTTTCCCTTTTATATTCACTATTCTATATCTAGATGAGATTTTCATTGGTATATTATCATGAGAATCAGTATGGATTTCTTTTATCACTTGAAAGTGCTAGCATTAGTAAGACCTACTTATGCGAAAGAATTACAAGAACAAAATCCTTCATAAAATGTACCCTGTTAGGGAGACTTCCTGGAAATCTTTAGGTTTGTTCCAAACTTGGGTCATATTCTTCTTTCAGAAAAAAAATATTTCAATTATTTCAGACAGAAGTCCTGCTTTTCAACAACACTTGAAAAAATTTAACGATGAACTCTTATCTTTTTTGTAAGGAACAATAAAAATGTTAGCTACTCAAGACTATTGATGAGCTTTAATCTTTTTGCTGCTAACACATAGGAGTATACTAAACCTGGATATATATATGGAAGGATTATCTCTAGAATTACTGACTGTATCTATTGATAACATGTCAAAATCATTTTGTAAAGGGGTCTTAGCAATTCCATTCATTTGATCAAAATTCATACCTTTTTTGGATTCCAGCCCTTAGTTTAGAAAATGTTACTAATTAAATAAGTTTACTACTTCACACTATTCCAAATTACTACTGTACTTTTTAAAAGTAACAAAAATGAAAAAAATTTTCCTAAAGTAAATCACATAGAAGAACTTACTTTACTATAATTTAATATGTCATTATTTTTGGGTCCAGTCGTGGGGCCTGAACTCTGGGCCTGGGCGCTGTCCCTCAGCTCTTCAGCTCAAGGCTAGCACTCTACCACTTGAGCCACAGCACCACTTCCGGCTTTTTTCTTTTTGCTTATGTGGTGCTGAGGAATCGAACCCAGGGCCTCATGCATGCAAGGCAAGCGCTCTACCACTGAGCCACCTTCCCAGTCTCGTGTCATTATTTTCAAGGACTCAGTTGTGGATTTAGTTTAACAAGAAAAAATTGTTTGCATTGTACCTAGCATTATTGATGATAATAAAAGAAAGAAATGGTGCTGGGTACTGTAATACTAGCTATTCAAGAAGTTGAAATTTAGAGGACTGTATTTCAAAGCCAAGTAGAAGCAAAAAAATCTATGAAATTCCCTCTCAAAAATAAAAGTGGAGTGGGGGCATAGTTAAGGTGGTAGGACACCAACAAAGGAAACAAATGTTCTGAATTCAAGACCCAGTAATGACAAAAAAGGAAAGAAAAATAATTTGAAATAGAAAGTAGTTATGTCGAAAAATGAACTTTACCACTTTGGTGCGGGGAGGGTGGGTAAGTGTGGAGGATTGGGTGGGGGCGGGGGAAGGATGGGAAGGGATGGGAAAGGGAAACAAAGGAGGAGGCTACAATGCTTGATAAGAAATGTGCTCATTATCTTGCCCATGCAATTGTAACCCTCTGTACAGTATTGTCACAATAAAAAATAAATAAATAAAAAGAAAGTAGTTAGGTCAACTTCATTTAAATGTGGTGTTTATAACACATTTAAATTATTTTTACTGAATTAAGATTGTTGACTTAAGATCTATAACTAGATATATGGGAATATGTAAGCAAAACTTATATTCAGTAGGGAGCTATGAAAATACAAATAATCTATGAAGTATTTAATGTAGCCAAAAATGCACAGGAACATATTATATATGATCACAATCTTAGAAAATGCAAAATCTATTCTGTGAACACTCTGTTGTATTGTGTGTGTGTGTGTGTGTATAAATATGTGTTCACATACATCTATATACACACAAAACATCTAGAAAAACTAACAACAAATTGATTTAATGTAGGAAGTAAGATAGTAGCTTGGGAGTTAGAGGGATGACTTTTTTTTATCTTTTTATGGTCAAATATATGATTTTTTAAATATTTTTTATTGTAAAGATACTGTACAGAGGGGTTACAGTTACATGAATAAAGCAATGAGGACATTTCCTATTGAGCATTCCAACCCCCTATTTGTTTTTCCCCTACCATCCCTTTCCTCTCCACCTCCCCATCTCCTCCCTCTCTAAACCCCCTACTGAAGTTGTAAAGTTCATTTTCAATATAGTGTCTTGTACATCTCATTGTTACAATGGGTCAACCTGTATTCTTATTTCAGCATTTTGTTATTTCCCTTCCCATCCTCAAATTAGAAAAATGTATATATGAGATGCAGGCACCAGAATCAAATACAGTGCCAACAGGGGTTGTACCATAGGGGGAGAACATACAAAAGAAACAAAAAAAATCACATAGTGCATTATAAGTACATTAAAAAGCAACAGTAAGAAAGGTAAGACCTACTGTGACCCTATCTTTGGGGCTCATTTCACTTAGCATCAACTTATATGGCCATATGTACATAGCTTTTGATCTTTTCTTCTTTCCTAGACATATACTAGTTATTGAAAATAAGGAAAACCATGAGAACTATGTTCCTTTGGGCCTGGCTTACTTCAGTTAATATAATTTTTTCCATGTCTTTCTATTTCCTAACAAATGGGGTGGTGTCATTCTTTCTGATGGAGGCATAGAATTCCATTATATAATATCTCTATCTATCTATTTATCTATCATCTATCTATCTATCTATCTATCTATCTATCTATCTATCTATCTATCTATCTATCTATCTATCTGTCTGTCTGTCTGTCTGTCTGTCTGTCTGTCTGTCTGTCTGTCTGTCTGTCTGTCTGTCTGTCTGTCTCTCTGTCTGTTTATCTAACATTTTCTTGATCCATTCATCTACTGAGGGACATCTAAGCTGGTTCCATATCTTAGCTATGTTGACTAATGCTCCGATAAAAATAATTGTGCTGGTAGTTATAGTATGGCCTTGTTAGTGATCGTTTAGGTAAATGCCCAAGAATGGGATTGCTGGGTCATAGGGGAGCTCTATGTGGAGACTTTGAGGAACCTCCATAATAATTTCCAGAGTGGCTGAACAACTTTACACTACCACCAATAGTGCAGTAGAGTTCCCTTTTGGCCATATCCCTTCCAGTATCTGTTATTCGATTTCTTGATTATAGCCATTCTGACTGGGGTGAGGTGGAATCTCAATGTTGTTTTGATTTGCATTTCTTTTATGGCCAGAGAACTTGAACATTTCTTCATGTGTCTATTGACCATTCTTATTTCCTCTTCAGAGAAGTCTCTAAGTCTTTAGCCCACTTGTTGATGGGGCGTTTGTTTCTTTGAAGATTTGTTGTTGAAGGATTTAATTTTTTGAGTTCTAATTATATTTTAGGTATGAGACCTTTCTCCATTGTATGTCTAGTGAAGATCTCCCAGTCTGTGGACTTTCTATTGATTATGCTAACTATGTCCTTTGCCATGTAGAAGCTCTGCAGTTTCATGCAATCCTATTTGTCTGACCTTTCTTTGAGTTGTTGTATTTCTGGGTCTTTATTATTAAGTAAATTTTGCCTCTGCCAAGGAACGCTAGAGTTTCTCCTATTCTTCCTGTAATGTTTTCAGGGTGTCTGTTTTGACTTGGAGGTCTTTGATGTATTTGGAGTTGATTCTGGTGCAGAGTTATATAAAAGGATCTAGCTTTAGTTTTCTACAGATGTTTAACTGATTTTACCAGCACCATTTACTGAAGAGTCTGTCTTTCTTCCATTCTACTTTTTTAGCTCCCTTATCAAAGATTAGATGGCTATAGGTCTGTGGGTTTATTTGTGGGTCTTTGGTCCTATTCCATTGGTTCTCAGGTCTTTTCTTGTGCCAGCTGTTTTGATTACTATTGCTCTGTGGTAGAGTTTGAAATTTGGTATTGATATTCCTCCAGCACAGTTCTTTCTGCTAAGGACTGCCTTTGCTATTCGGCATCTTTTATTGTTCCATATGATTTTTTGAGTTGCTTCTATTTCATTGAAAAATGAGGTTGGGATATTGATAGGAATTGCATTGAATTTGTAGATAGCCTTTGGCAGTATTGCCATTTTCATGATGATAATCCTCCCAATCCAGGAGCATGGGAGGTTTTTCCACTTGCTTAGTTTGGCTTTAATTTCCTTTTTCAGGTTTTGAAAGTTTTCATCATAAAGGTCCTTCACTTCTTTAGTTAAGTTAACTCCTAGGTGTTTTATTTTTTGTGAGGCTATTACAAAAGGAGTTGCTTTCCTGATTTCAGTCATGCTCTTTTCATTATTGGCATGCAGAAAAATCACTGAATTTTTATATCCTGCAGCTTTGCCAAAGTTTAGAATCCACTCGAGTAACTTGGGAATGGGGTTTATGAGGTTGTTCAAATACAAGATCATGTCATCTGCCAAAATGGAGAGTTTTACTTCATCTTTCACTTTTTGGATCCCCTTTATGTTTGCATCTTGCCTTATTGCTCTAGCTAGGCATTCTAATACTAAATTGAAGATACGTGGAGAGACTGGACATTCTTGTCTTGTTCCTGAATTTAGAGCAAATGGCCTTAGCTTTTTGCCATTAAGTATAATGTTGGCTGTAGATTTGTCATACACAGCCTTTTTTATATTGTGGAATGTTCCATGGATTCCTAGTTTTTCCAGAGGTTTTCATCATAAAGAGGTGTTGGATCTTGTCAAATGCCTTTTCTGCATCTATTGAGGTAATAATAGTTCATATCCTTGTTCTTGTTGATGTGATGAATTATATTTGTTGATTTGCATATATTGAACCAGCTTTTTATCCCTGAAATGAATCCTGTTTGATTGTGGTGTATGATTTTTTTGATGAGTTGTTGAAGTCGATTTGCCACATTTTCTTCATGAAGTTTTGCATTGTTGTTCATCAAAGAAATGGGTCTATAGTTTACTTCCTTTGATGAGTCTCTGCCTGTTTTGGGATGAGGGTTATTCTGACATCATAGAAAGAGTTTGATAGTGAACTTTCACTTTCAATTTCAGTGAAGGGTTGGAGGAGTATTGGTGTGAGTTCTGCTTTGAAGGTCTTGTAGAATTCCGCTGTAAATCCATCTGGTCCTGGGTTTCTTGGGTGGGAGGTCTCATTGCTGTTTCTATTTTGATGCTTGATATGGGTGTGTTAAGTTGGCTTAAATCATCTTGGTTTAGTTTGAGCATGTCAATATTTGCTAGAAACTCATCCATTTCTTTCAGATTCTCAGATTTACTAGCATAAAGTTTTGAGAAGTATTCCCTTATAATGTTCTGAATCTTGGTTGTTTCTGTGGTGATGTTTCCATTCTCAATTCTGAGTTTATTTGGATATGTTCTTTCTTTTCTGATAAGATTTGCTAAGGGTCTGTCAATTATGTTAGTTTTTTCGAAGAACCAACTCTTTGTTTTTTTGGTTCTTTCTATGGCTTTTTTGGACTCTAATGTATTTAATTCTGACTTACTATTAATTATTTGTTTCCATCTACTAGATTAGGGTTCGGCCTGTTGCTCTTTTTCAGATCTCTCCAATTTGTTGATGTAGGAACTCAGAGCTATAAACTTGCCTCTGAGTACTGCCTTTGCTGTGTCCCAGAGGAACTGGTCATTTGTGTGTTCATTTTTGTTAAATATCATGAACATTTGAATTTCTTTCCTAATCTCTTGCATGACCCACTGGTGATTCAACACTGTGTTGTTCAGCTCCATGTGTTACAGGATTTTCTTTGGTAGCTTTTGGTGTTAAATTCTAATTCTATTCCCTTGCGGTCTGAGAGAATGCAGGGTATAATTTCAATGTTTCTAAATTTGGCCAAATTTGCTTTGTGACATAAACTGTGGTCTATTTTGGAGAAGGTTCCATGTGCTGCTGAAAAGAATGTGTATTCTGCTGCTGGGTGAAATATTCTGTAGATGTCTGTTAAGTCTACTTGATCTATGCAGTTGTTTAGATACGAGGTTTCTCTGTTGGGTTATTGCCAGGTTGATCTATATGGTGGGGATAGTGGTGTGTTAAAGTCCCCAACAATTAATATCTTTGGATCTATTTGAGATTTGAGGGGGCAGTGTTTCTTGGATAAATTTGGATGCTTATTATTTGGTGAATAGATATTTAGAATTGTAATATCCTCCTGAAGGAGAGATCCCTTAATTATTATGTAATGGCCTTTTTTTAAAAAAAAAATCTCTTCTCACTAATTTTAAAGTCTATTTTATCTGGCATTAGTATTGCAACTCCTGCCTGTTTATGGAGGCCATTTGCTTGGTAGATTTTATTCCAGCCTTTCACTTTCAGAATATGTTTGTTTTTGTGGGCAAGGTGTGTCCATTGAAGGCAGCAGATGGAAGGATCTTACTTTTTGATCCAACTACACAATCTAATTGGAGAGTTAAGTCCATTAATATTGAGACTTAGTACTGAGAGTTGTTTGGTAGTTCCTGTCATGTTATCTATCTTCTTGGGGGCTGTGCCAACGAGGTTATTCCTATGATTCTTGGATTCTCTGTTTGAGAACTGTTTTTCTTGGCCTTTATCATGTTCTTGTTGGTTTTTTATGTGTAGGGTATATTTAAGTATCTTTTGTAGGGTTGGTTTGGTGGAGATATATTGTTTCAATTTTTCTTTGTCTTTCTATTATGAAGGAGAGTGTAGCTAGGTACAGTATTCTTGGTTGATAGTTGTTTGTTTTTAGGGTGTGGCATATATCATTCCAGGCTCTTCTTGCTTCCAATGTCTCTGCTGAGAAATTTGGAGTTATTCTGATTGGTTTCCCTTTATAGGTGATTGATCTTTTCTTCCTGACAGCTTTAAGCCCCCAGCTTCTCCTTTGCTATCTTCCTCCATACTCCAAATAAATGATTTTAATTGATTTCTAACATCAATGATTTGCTTTTATTATTAAGGAGGAAAAGTATATGCAATAAACTTGTGTTTTTAAGACCTAAGAGTAAAGTTATGTCATAGTGGCAATGTCATATGTTATACTTGGAAATGTAGTCTGTAGATGAGTGTCTAGTGATAAATATTAATAAAATGGGATATTGAATCTTACTAGGGCATTTATAGATTAGAAATTTCAATGTGGATATGAATATAGTTCTAGGCATACCATTGGTATATTGGACAGGAAGTGCTTAAAATCCCTAGTTACTTCACTCTTTTTTAAAGAGAGAAAATAGTAGCCTAAATGATGCAAGTGCTTGGTTAGAAATTTAAATTCAAATTAAGGATACACTGGATACAGAATCATAAATATTCAGTACAGTGTTATGTAGTCAAATGAAACAACTGTAACATTCTAAATTTTCTCTAGTAGGCAGATGGTTACATAAATTTTAGTTAAGTTCCTGCAACCAGTATTTAATAACATGGGACTGAAATCATGCAAAGATGATTTTTTAAAAACAGACTTGCAAATGGTATTTGCAAAATGTTATCATCCCCATTATAAATATGTACCCATATGTAGGCAATATGAAGAGTAAATATAGTAAGTTGTTATTAGCTTTTATCCTTCAGTGTTGAAGAATGTATGCATGCTTTTTGAAAATGTCTTTCAACAACTGGCTTACAGTCTCAAATTACAGAGACAAAATATTTCCTTTATAAATACAAAATCAGAAAATAATAACTTTTTACAAATCATATACTATTTAAATCTATTTATTTTTAGTTATAATGTTGGACATTGCTTTAGGTATTTGTGAGTAGTGAGCTTCCTTCTTTTCATGAAAGTCTTAAAGGCAAATAACCTTTAATTCCCAGGTGATATATACTATGACTAACAAAAGTGATCTTTCATGTACTTTAGCAGAGAGAAACTTTACTCATCTTCCAAAGAAGAGAAGACAGTAAGTCTCCAGTATTTTACAGCTATCAGGTCACTGCAGCACATTTTTCTATCAAAGGATGCACCAAACTGTGAGAATGTGTAATCCCTGCAAATGCTTCTATAGAAGGATGCCAATAGTTCTACCCATAAAATGAGAGAAAATGAAGTTTTGTCATGAATGATGACAAGAGAAGCTCTAGGTCAATAGAATGACATTTACAAAATTTCGACAGCATGAAAAGAGGAGGCAGGGTCAATTTCTTGAAGTAGAATTCACAGTCATTTCTACTCTCATATGACGATATATACTATTTTTATGATCATACATTTCTGATTCTATAATCCGAAATCTGAAATGTGTCAGGATATATTCTAAATCTTAGGAATGCAAGCTCAATAAGTACTTCTGGTCTCTTGAGAAATTTACAGTGAGGGAGATTTTATTGTACTAATGTCCCTTAAGAATTTAAAACAAGTACAGAAGAAAACAGAAAGCTATTGCAATACCTATGCTTTTCTTTGCTACTGGGGGGAAATCAGATTTAAAACTCCATAAATACACCTGTTATTCTGGATTAGTTTCTGTTTTTTCTCCTTTGGTCTAATCTTCACAGTATCTTGGCATCTTGACACAAGCAGATTCATTTGACCAAAACAATAAGCAAGATAAAACTTAATTCAGTGGCTGGTGTGGAAAGCAGGTAATCTCTACTTCTTTGTGAATTCAATTATTGGAATGCCCATCACTTCCAGCACAAAAGCTACAAATGGGAGTGGGTTTCATGGGAGACTTGTTGACTCAGCAATGTGCCCCCCTGAGACCTGTTCTAGGAGCATCATGGAGTTTTGCTTAATGTTCTTGCTATCATTGAAATATCTGTTTTCAAATCTTTGATATCCACGGGTAGACACAGATTGAAAATCAAGACAAAAATATACCTTTAGCGCCATACTATAAATGTAATATTTGCATACCAGTAATCAACACAAAACAATCTAGCACATATTATAAGTGAGGGTAGAGGAGAACTCTTTACTTTCATATACCATTATTTTATAAATTGATACGATTATTTGGATCAGGGCAAATTTGACAGTAAGTGTCCACATGTTAAGGTGAAACTTCCTGTCCTACCATGTCATCCCAATATGGTAAGCCTTCCACATATAAGATGAAGTTATCCATCCACAAGTTATCTGACTCCCCCATCCTGATGTAAGAACTTTCTTAAAGAGAGAGAACACTAGGGGTAGAATGAATTTTAACCTTTTTCCAGAATCTTTCTGTCTTTGTGTCTAGCTTGTAGAAAGAAAGTCATCATTTCAAGGAAAGGAAATCTTATCAGACTCCTGAAGGTCAGAAATTACTCAAGGGAAAGAGGAAGAATACAGTTCTGTACATTTGCTGAGGCAGGTCCCAGAGCATCACTGGGAGAGAATGTGATCATTTATGTCCACACGGGGACACAGAGCACATATGTGTGTATATCTGTATATGTACATATATCTGTATATATACGTATGTACATATACATATATACATATGGGTGTATATATATTTATAAGTTATATGTACATAAAAGATAGGGATTTATATGCATGTATATATGTATATATATATATATATATATTTATAAAACCAAATGTAACTTGGAGTAGTGATGGCAGAAATGAAATTAGGAAACTTTCCCTCAATGTGTTTCAGGCACCAGTCCTTGAGACATGAGGATGTGGGCCCTGGGGGTCACATAACGAAAATGAATGTAATTAGTGGAGATACAGGTGTAAATTTGACAATGGCTGAGTTGTTTCAAAGATAAAAGCATTGCACCTTATCATGTTGATGTTTACTTTTAAATTCTGTATCTTGGACATGTGGCCAATAAAAAAAATAAGCTATCAAGGAGAGTTGGCTATTTTTAGTCTCAGTTAACTGATTCCTTTTGTCTCTAGGATAACTCAGGACTCCTACAAGAGTCCTGTGCTCTTACAGGTTGCACCAAATACAGACCCAGAGCTGGGCAATGTATTACTTAAAGCACACTGACATATCAGTGTATGTTCCTAAGAGGCATGTCTGGAAAAATAGGTGCCAGTCTAGATGATGTGGCAAATAATCAGTTATGGGATAAAGAAGTTTGCTTTAGTAGCTACAGAGAAGTCCATGTGATACATTAAGGGCTAATTGCAGGGCTCATACCTATAATCTCAGGCACACAGTAGAGAGAGGTAAGGACTATCACTGTTTGATCTCAACCCTCCTAAAAAGTTATTGAGACTCAATGTCAACAAAAGATGAGCACTTATCAGCCCATCTACAGGGAAGTTATAGTGAGGAGGAACATAGTCCAGGGAGCCAAAGCAAAACTCATGAAACTCCATGTGAAAAGTAATAAAACAATAAGATCTGGAGGTGTGGATAACATGTTAGAATGTGCCTAGAAAACACTATGTCCTGAGTTCATTTTTAATCACCTCTGGTTGTACAAAGGAGTTGCAGTTTGTGAATACAATCCATCTTGCTCAATGTCACGTTTTCACCCATTATTCCCAAACCAACCCTTCCCCCACTTCTTAATTTTGTAGGTTAGGCATTGAATTCTTGACTGCATTCCCCCCTCTTCTCCTCTCTGTTCATCTACTCCTTTCCCTTTGATCTCACCCTACCTAAAACTCACTTTACATTTTCTTAATTGTGTAGGATACTCATTGATTTTTCTTACTGCATCCTCCCTTCCTTTCTCCTTTTCACCTAACACTACCACAGAAACACACACAAACTATTGAAGTGATTTTTTTCTCCCTCCAGATGACATAAGAATAACACGAGAATGAACCATTTTCCAAAATCTGAACTTTTATGACTTAAGTCTTTATCAGCCTTTTCCCCCCTTAGAAACAATGTTATAATGTTTTTGTTAACTTTACCAGCTTATTGACCTACATTTTATGAAAAGCTTATTTTCATTTTGGCTTTTTCATGCTTATTTCTAGAGTTTCTATTCTCTTACATTAACCAAGTCTAAATAATTTCTCTGAAGTGGAATGCCTCAAGGCCAGTTGTTACAGAGGTTAGAACTATACTGGGCTTCATTTAATAATTGGCAAAATTAGCCTTTTAAAGGACCATTTAATCCAGTTTTCAATATTACTTCTCAAGAAGGTAATTAATGAGCTAACCATAATTATATATGAGTGATAAAGCATAAGGAAACTTGAAATTAAATCAGTGTTGAGATTTTGGTGCACTCTCATATATGGTGTTCAGGTGTTACTGGGCTTTGAACCCATTGAGATACGTCACTATATTCTTATACCAACCCTTTCCACCAGGCCAGTTATGTAGCTACCTAGTAACATGTAAAGTGTATTATCCAAATTAATTTCTTAATTGGAACAATGGTATTTCTTATTATTTTCACAGTTTATAGGCTTCTGAACTGTATTCTAAAAGAGCTGGGAAAAATATATGTTTTTCTATGGTATGAAATTCCCATGACTCTGGACTTCCTACCTCTGGTGTGGAGAATTTGTCCCAAAGTCTGCAAACATGTTTGAGATGCAATTACCTCATTAAAAAAAAGCTTCTCTCCTAAACAGTACTGAATATTCAATTGAAAAGTATCTTGCATCTCATTCTTGGAAGGACTACAGAAACATAAAGTGTTTCCATCTGAGGTATCTTAACAATGCTATTTATTATTCTTGGGTTTTTATTAATCCTTCAGTGGCTGCAATTTTAGCATTGATGAATATAGAAAAATGAAGTAGAAAAAAGTTTAATAGCCTATCACCTATGGATCCTATCACCAGAGTTAACAGTTATTAACGGTTTGAAATAGAAGTTATTTTGTGGTACCAAAAATGTGGTATCTATATCCAAAAAATGTGGTACTGAATCACAATGGAATTTTTCAGAGCCATTAGGAAGAACAAAATTATATCATTTGCAGGGAAATGTATGGAACTAGAACAAACCATATTAAATGAGGAAAGTTATACTCAGAGAGCTTGTATCTCTAATATGTGGAAATTAGATCTAAACTACACTGGAACATGATAAATTATACAGTATTCTAGATACTCACACACAAAGATCAAAAGAGGATAATCTTAGGAGAGAAACAAAATGATGCAATGCCTATGTGCCTCTTTATAGTTATATAAATTGTATATACCTAAATGAACTCCAAGATATGGAAACAAGAGAGCTTTCTTTTCTATAAAATTTATTATTGACAATTCTGTCTTCTTTTCTTTATGTATGGGGTATTTGCATGGAAAAAGACATGATTTTGTGTATATGATATATACACACATATGTATGCACAAATACATGTATACATAATATATACAGACATAAAAATACTATATTAATTTAGATTTAACCATGATCTTGTTTGTACACACTTTTTAACAAGTACAGAATATTTCAACATCGAGAGATGCTGTAAGTGATATAATCCATTCCTCACCACTGGATGTGGAGATATTTAACTTTATCATTTTGAAAAATTCGAACTGAATATTACACATTTGCCTACACCTCAGATTCTTTTCCAAGTCTCAGTTTGCCAGGCTAGTACATGAGAGTGCTATTTTTCTGTCAGCATGTAAAATAATCACACATTTGTCAGCTTGAGGTTTGAGAACCCTGTTCTTCCACAACTCATCTAGCTCTCCTCCTTAACATTGTTTGCCACTTGACCTTCTCAACCTGAAAAACCTCAAATGGAGAGCTTTCCCAAAATGAGTCTTCTTGGACTGCCATTGCCAAATCCTGAGGCTTGGGTGTTTTAAGGAGGAAACGTGTTCTTGTCAGTGCTAGGCTCCAGGAGTCCATTATGAAGGAATGATAAGAGTGGTTCCTAATGAGGCTACTCTCTGACTTGTCCATTACTGATTGCTATCTTGCTGTGCCATCATCTCACCCTCTTCTGTGTGCTCATAGAGATGGGAGGGTCTTCCTCTCTTCTTGTAAAGACACTAAATTAACTGGATTAGGAAGCCTTTGTGGGTCATTTATTCTTCATCATATCCTCATAGACTTATTTCCAAAACCACAGTCACAGTAAGAGTAATGATTTCCCTCTAAGAATTTTCAGCAGATCCACTTTCAGTCCAAACAACTTCCTCTGTTCATCTCCCTTCGTGATTTGGCAATCTCTCTAAGAAGAGTCCAGCACCCTTGAAGGGCTCATTGAAGTAACCTAGGCCCACAAAGGGTAATCTTCCTCTCTGTCAGTAGATTGAGATCTTAATTACACTTGTTAAATCTATTCACTGTAGCATCTAATTAGTAAGTGTCTGAAGAGTCACAAGAAGATGTATTACATTGAATGTGAGAAGTTTGAGACCATCCTGAAATCTGGCCAAGGATGCCAGTCAAAGAACGTGATATATATTGTTATATGGCATTGTGATGATGTCTCAAAACCAGGAGCAATACTAGCTGATCCTGTAAGTCATGCCCCTCGCTGGATTTAGTTTCCCTTTCCAGAAAGTGAATCTATAATCTATTCTGATTTCCTGACCTGATAAGTTTCTTCTTCCAGGAATATATGGAGGTATATGTGCATATGTGTGTGTGTGTGTGTGTGTGTGTGTGTGTGTGTGTGTGTGTGTGTGTGTATTACCAGTGCTGTTTCTGTAGTTGTCTAGTCTGTCTTTGCACTCTTAATGAACTGACAGCAGTGACAATTTCCTCAAAGTTTAAAGTAGAAAAACTACACAAATGCAAAAAAAAAAAATACAAAACTTAATTCTCCCCTTCTAAGAAGCGCCAGGATGGTGAAATTCCCTGGGTCATTTAGATTGCTTGAGGATTATAATAAACCCTCTACTTCTTTAGATGGTAGGAGCTCTTGTCTGTGACAGGCTGTATTTCAACAGGAGATGACAGGCATTTGATGAGAGATTTTAGTATTTTTCCATGTTGCCTTTGTCATTTAATAAGCTCCTTTAAAAGTGGAGAGCACAGCATGGGGGTGCACGTTACTGTGCTGTGAATGTCTGATCTCTTTGCCTTCACACCGAATGACGACTGCTTGCCTCTGGGGGGCACCATGATGCGGTTTGCCATTCTAATTTCCCAGCATAACCTCTGATTTTTCTCTCAAGTGCTGCCACCCCACACAGTGATCACCAAAGGCATTGTCAACAGTTGCTGTTGAGTTTACACAGCACACTGCCAGTTCCTGACTTCCCAAAGCAACAGGAAAAAGAAACAAAAAAGGCGAATTTGTCTCCATTTTCATTGCTTATCAGATTGTTAGTGGTTCCTGCTAGAACAAAACTCTTCCTCTTTCCGAACAAAAGAAGCCTAAACTATTCATCCCACCTAGTTCTGGAAGCTTCTTTAGGAAGATAGGGCAGTTACCCAAGATTTCAACAGACCATCATCAGTACTTACCTGTGATGGGAGAACACTGTGATTGTGTTTGGATACAATGCAGTGAATAATATGTCTGTTGATTGGTTCAGTCAGTCAGTGATTGATTGAAAGTGGCACTTAATTGTTTCAAAGTCAAAATTTCTGTCTTACAACTTTCACTGCAACTCTTCCTCTCATTCATGCAAAATAGCAGGTCACAATCATAACCACAGTGTCTTTTTAATGATAGCAACTTTTATTGTGCTTGTACCATGCGTCAGGGATTGGAATAAGCATTTCACATTGTTTCATTTACCCCTTATGAAAGCACAAGTAAATAGGGGCTATAATTCTGTTAGTTTATAGACATATAAATTGAGCACAAGGATCCTGGAAATAATTATTACAAAAATAACATACCAGCCATTCTTTCTGAATCGGAGACTATTTTCTGTTGGAGCTCTCATGAAATACTGGGATTTTAATAGATTGTGCTGTTATTATTATTATTTTACCTAGAAACACAATATGCTAGAGTAGACAAAACAAAAGCTTAAAAACTAGCCCAGGCATAGTGGCTTATATCCATGGTCCTTAATACTCAAGAGGCAGAGTTGAAGACAATCACAGTACAAGACCAGCCTGGAGAAGTTAGCAAGATCTCATCTCATTACAAACAAGCCCTGTGTGGTTGGGGAACATCTGTAAGTCCAGCTACATGGGGGACGTAGGTATGAAGACTGTATTCCAAGGCCAGCTTTGAGAAAAAAAGAATGTATATCTGACTTACCTGAAGAATAAACAAAAAGCAAGAAAGGCTGGAGGCATGGAAAAAGTGGGAGCATGCTTACTCCATTTCCTTTCCTCTTCTTCTATATCACTGTCTTTTCCGCTTTCCTCTTTTGCTTTTAAGGACCCTTGTGAAATCCAAGTAACTTCTCGATTTAAAGGTCAGGTGATGGGCAGCCTTATTCTCATTGACGAAGTTCCTCAGCAGAATCTACTTTAGTGTTTTATTGACTAACTAGATAATCAGAACTTGTTGACATCAGAATTCTACTTAAAAATCTTCTTGACATTTTCAAAGGTCTCTTTTGAGACAGTGGTCTGACTCATAGCATACCAAAATATTTATAATGAGAAATAACTCATTCTGTTTTATTTATTCATTGCTATTTTTCAATCATTAGTAAGCATCTGAGATGCCCTCTTATATTTACTTACAACAAACTCAACAATAATGGAATTGTCACAATAAACTCATTCTTCTATTTATTCAGCTCTCAGTAATAACAGTGAGTAATGAATGACAGTGAGTCAGTTTTCCCAAAGTTGAAAGATAATGAATAGGAAGAATACAATTGTCTATAAAGTGATGCCTGACTTAGCTTGTTGTATTGTTTCCAAAAGGTTTTAAAGGAAAACTTTGTCTGAATTTGAACTAAGACTATCTGGAAACTGAAACAAATTGAGTCATTGGAAAAAATATTTAGCACATTCTTGCAGATATTCCTGATCTGAAATATTTCATGGGGCAGAAGTTAGAAGTCTGTACATACATTTGTGTCTAATGGGAAACATTATAGAGTTACCATAAAATTATAAGGCAAAAGTTATTGTATTAAAATTTTTATAACATTTCAGTTAAATGAATGGTTCAGCCTTTCAACACATTTAGGTCAGTTTCCACAGAAAATAATACCCATTCTGATAAAGTCCATTCTGTTTTAAAATAGTCTTGATTCTGTGCATATTTTCCCCTCTGCTAAATTCTAATAAAATTTTATATGAAAAAATAGGTTTGGCCGGGTGCCGGTGGCTCACACCTGTAATCCTAGCACTGAGGAGGCTGAGATCTGAGGATCTCGGTTCAAAGCCAGCCCAGGCAGGAAAGTCCATGAGACTCTTATCGCCAATAAACCACTAGAAAACTGGAAGTGGTACTGTGGCTCAAGCGGTAGAACGCTTGCCTTGAGCTGAAGAATGCAAGGACAGCGCCCAAGCCCAGAGTTCAAGCCCTATGACGGACCAAAAAAAATAGGTTTTATAAATCAATAAAATAGATTACTCTCTTCAAATATTTCCAATATTGATATTCATAGTGAAGAAAGATCAGTCTCTTGAAATTATTAAAGAATTAAACCTGAGGCTGTCATTTTATCTTGATGTATACAGAAATGAACCTTTCTATGTATGTATACATGTGTTTATGCATGCATATGTTGGGGAGGTGGAAAGGTGAAATGTGGACAGGTGAGGACAAACCTAATAGTTAAAATCAGGTTTATTAACATTAAACACTTAAAATAATTAAGTGAGTGCATACAATGTACTTAACCTGGAAGGCTAGAGGACATAATTTTTAAGAGAGATGGAATCATTCCTGCTCCTTGAGAATTAAAATTTAATTGGTCAAAATTATGGTTTCAAATTGAAGAATCTGGATCACAGAGAGGATCAGACTGATTCACCTCATGTGACAAGGAGGATGCACTCCATTGGCATCAGATGAATCACACGTTGATGTCATGGCCATCCATGATTTTTACTGTCAAGAATTACTACTGTATCTCTTGACAGCATTTCTGTCTTCTGGAGAAAGCAGAGGATGGAGTAAAGGCTTCCTTTTATTTATTTATATTACTTATTTATTTTTAAAGGTAGAATGATCTTCTGTAGAATTCTTCACTCTACACTCTGACTAGAAATGTTATACTCAGCTCCCTATGTACCTCCAAGGATAATATAGACCTTAAGCACTATCACCAAAATAAAAATCTCATTTCATCTTAAAGAAAAATTAAAGAACAGGGAATGAATTTTAGAAGGGCAAAAAATAAGTTTGTTATTCATCGTGACTGTATTTTGACCAAGATGAGAAAGAAATGAGACTATGGGCCTTTTCTCAACAGTACTCAATCAAGCAAACCCTTAGTATAGAGCTGGTCTTGTATAGTCATTTCGGTTGAAAATATTAAGGTGTCACACAAATTGAGCATAGAATATGAATGTAAAATAATAACATATAAGAGAAGTTTCTGGCTGGGGCATGCAGTAGGACTGTATTTCCCTTTGTTCTTGAGATACATTCTCAGAAAACACATATGATGTGGAAGGTATGATATCTGGCTGGAAGCTTTGAAAAATTTCATTCTTACTGCTTCCTTTGGTAGCCTGGGCTCATTCTGGATGGCGAGTACTATATGAGCTTGTATCCTGGAAGGTGGTTACTGAGGGAGCCTGTGTCCTGAATGTTGGGTGCTGTACTAACGTGTGTTGGATGGTAGGTACCATGTAAACCTCTGTCTTGGCTGCTGAGTAATGAGTGAGCTTCTGTCCTAGAAATAGAAGCATCAGTTGTCCATTTCTACCATGACTGGGAAACAACCTGTGGTTTAAGCTGTGGAGCTTTTGCTGTTATTTATTGAGCATAGCACAGTTCCCTCTGACCCATAGTATAGCCCAACCTATTCTGATAGACACACTTATTTAATTAATTTGTATTTCACTGAACAGGTCTTCCTACTACTGTTATACTTTACGACTGAGTTTATAGAGAGTCAGAGGTTAATGATCTGCCTACTGTCACACAACTAGTGAGCAACAGGGTCCATCCAGAATTGTGCCCTGATTTTATGTTTCCACAAGTCATCCTTCGGAGCTCCCTGGTGGGCTACAGTACAGTCATAGACAAGGAAAAGGCAGCTTTACTATGTGACTTCTCATTCTCTCTTCTTCTTTTTTTTAAATGACTCCACTGTCCTGAAGTCAATGATTCATTTCCTTACTGATAATTTTATGATGAGAAGGACCTTTAATATCACACAGAATGATAAAACTAATGGGAAGTAAGACAGCTTAGGATTTATTATTATTTTAACCTGTCTATATTTTTTACCTATACAGAAAGGTCTAGACTTCTGAGTACGATTTTCACCCAGTACCTTCAGAATATCATGATAATAATTTATAGCACACAAATGATTTTACCTTCACATATCATATTCTCATTTGAAGTGATACTCAAGCAGTAACCTAGCCAGGAAATTATGTGAAGTAATATACATTATATTCTAAATCATTCTTTGGCTGGGGGGGGCACATAGGCCTTTAAACTAATGGACTCACACTTACTAGGAAGATGCTCTCCACTTCAGCTATGCTACTGTCTTTCTTTTGCTTAAATTAGTTTTTAGTGGCCTTGGACTGTGATCCTCTTATTTTCATGAGTTGTATACAGATGTGGCCAACATATCGAAATTTCTTGTTGAAAGAGGGTTTTCATAATCTTTCATTCCCCATACTGGTTTCAAGCTGTGCTCTTTCTCTTTTCAGCCTTTTCTTCTACAAGAATAAGGAACAAGAAATAAAATAATATGATTCATTGTATTCATATACTACTTTGTTGAATGGCAACTCTGTTGTAAAGCTTCTTAAAGCTATAAACAAAATTTAAAAAAGAAAGCAGCTATAGCAAAATAAAGAAAAGAATCTCTAGGGAAATTATAACCCAACAGCTGATCATTCATTTAACCAACATCATTAAGAACCTTTTACATGAAAGGCATTGTTCAAGAGACTAAGAATGCATACACATTTATGAGCTTGCCTGTGCTCACAAATGACTGAACATTGTGTAATGTGCTTGGGAGAGGAAGAACATTCTTCAAGACTTGTTGAGCCATGGAAGGCTCTAGACGAATGGAGAAATGAGCCAGCCATTCCAGTATTTGTGGATCATTGCTCAGATCTGGAAAGGAAGGAAATGTAAGGAAGATATCATGTAATGGATTAAATATGGAAGCAACTGAAAGTGTCATGCTCAGGAAGGTACACTTTGGAATTGAGATAGAATTGTTAGTAATGAGATTTGAGAATGAGATTGGCAGTATAGATGTTTAGGTTATGAAAAGATATGAATGTGATATGCTGTGCTATGAGAATGGATTCAGTCAGCTTTTACACAGTGATCTCATACACACAGCACTGTCCTCAGGCATCAATCACATGATTTGCGGGAGTGTTGAAAAGTTCAGAGAGTAAACATGAGGGGTCCAGGAACATCTGGATTTCAGAATCTCAGTTGAGGCCAAATAAGGATAGAAGCAGTGAATGTGGTGAGGAAATATAGATTGCAAATCTTCACAAGGAACTATCTGGGTTAGTTGACAAGGGGAATGAAGGAGAAAGAGTGATGGTGATCCTCTGGTGTGAGGTTTCAAAGTGACCGGAACATTGGAAATGTGAATGACACTCATATTTGTGTAAAAGTGGTCTTCGCCTTGAGCTTCTGGAACTCAGGAGTTCAGTATCTGAATTTAGTGGACACAATTCAGTCTATCTCCTGGGAATGGGGAGTAGGCAGAGGGCTTGCATAGAGACAGAAGGAAATTGGGGGGAATGATGAATATTTTTTCTCTTAATATTTTCAGAGTAGGACTGCAATTGATTAGAGATAAATAGAAACTGTGGGAAGTTAATTGACATATAAGGAGATCTATACTAAATATATCATGTTGTGAAGACATTGCTTAGTAATCAGTCCACAGAAAAATGGCAAGATTATTACTGAGAAGATTGATGTTTTAAATTATCGTTAAGTAGTTGTACAAAGGGTTTAGAATTCAACAATCAATTTATAAGTGCAATACATCTTGATTAATATTATCCTTTTATCATTCTCCTCCAACTCACCCAATACAACCAAGACTGACTGATTTTTTTTTTTTTTTTTTGGTTCAGGTCCAGATCATGGGTCTTGGGTTCTGGATGCTGTCACTGAGGTGTTTTTTTCTTTTCCCTCAAGGCTACTACTTGAACCACAGCTCCATTCTTAGCATTTTGGTGGATAGTTGTAGATAATAGTCTCTTGTATTTGTCTGCCTAAGTTGACTTTGAACCACAGTCCTCAGATCTCAGCCTCCTGAGTAGTGAAGATGACAGGTTTGAGTGACCAGCTAAGACTGATTATTCTGTAGCTGACAATTTGGGTACAAGACATAAAACAGAGGAAAGAAGATAGGAACAGTCATTTCTAGATAGCATTTGCTTCTTAGATTATTTAAGGGGCAGGATTTATTTTCTATTACTTACTGTGTATTATCTTGGTCTCTCGTTGTTCCTTGTGGGAGTATACACTGTATGTGTCCAACACTAGATGGTATTGTACTCCTTCAGTTACACTGGACTCTGGAAGAAGGGGCCTTTCTGTTTGTGTGTAATCTGTGAGCTGAACATGCTTTAAATGTGAGATCAGTAAGTCTTAGTAAAAACAAATGTTTTTTTATGTGTGAAATATGGTTTTAGGAGCTATGAATCAAACTTGTTTCTCAATTTTAAATTTCAGTGCAAGTGTTCATGATGACCATGGCATGTATTCCTAAATATGGACATAGTTATTTGAATGTTGTCAATAAAATATTCTTCAGAATATAATAAAAATAGGGGAATTATACTGTCTTTAAGACACTTCTGTAGCTGCTTATCAATCTTTAGTATCTTAGATTAATTTAATACTATGGATCAAATTTTTATCTTAAAATAGTCTAATTGGATCTTCAATCACAATGAATATCTGAAATTTAAACTGAATGCTGACATTTGAACGTAAGACTGACAACAATTTTTATTATTGGACTGGATATTATCAATGATATCACTTGTAATTGCATGCTCACGGAGGCTTAATGACAGCAAAAGGATGAATCTGTAGTAAGGGTAATTTGGCTCATGTGTTCCTTTTATTTGGAAAACTCCTCTCTTACATTTCCATTTCAGAAAATATTTCAGGTAATTCATGTTCCAGCCAATGTCACAGTTACTTTTATAACTATATATGCTCTCTATAAACAGACCAATGTTTTAGAGTGGAGGGCATATTTCTCACTTTGACTCTGCATTTTTTCAAAGCAAGGTAAGGACTAATCCTTTAATAAACTTTCTGTTCTTTCAGAGCATTTTCATTACCATAAATTGGTAATACAAGAGGGCTTCATTGTGATATAGCCACACATTTATAGAGCATCCAATGTCGGTGGGTACCAGAGGGAGAGGGGAGGACTAATGGAGAGGTTGAAAGAGAGTGAATATGGTGGAAATATTTCATATGCATGTATGAGAATAGATTAATGAATCTCATCCAAATTGCTTTAAGAAGAGGGGAACAGAGAAAGAGGGCAAATGATAAAGGGAGTACATTTGATTAGGGTAAATTGTGTGCATGCATGGAAAAAATGATTGTCAACTGACATTATTTATTTATTTTTGTCGGTCATTGGGCTTGAACTCTGGGCTTGGGTGCTGTCCCTGAGCTCTTCAGATAAAGGCGAATGCTCTACTGTTTAAGTCACAGCACCACTTCTGGTTTTCTAGTGGTTTATTGGAGATAAGAGTATCATGGACTTTCCTACCTGAGCTGGCTTTGAACCATGATCCTCAGATCTCAGCCTCCTGAGTAGCTAGGATTATAGGCATGAAACACTGGTTCACTGCTGTTGAGCAGGTTTTTCTCAAAGGTAATTAAAAGTTGTTATTTTCCAAGTGTTTCCAGGATAACTTATAGGATAGAGAGGGAACTAATTAGGCTTTGGCTATAAATTAGTTCAGGCAGCTAAAATCTGAGAGGAAAGGGGAGCACCTCCACCATGTTTAATATGCATATGTACATGAGATAATTGTTCTTATTTCCTGAGACAATTCAAGGAGAGAGGGGTAAAGAAGGAGATGTGAGAACCAGGACTGAGCTGTGAGGACAAGTAGGAGTTTCTATGAACACTTCAGGAATGCATTATGCAACATAACTAAAATGTGCTCATCACTTTCCTGAGAACTAGAGAAAAAATAGTTTCAGATTTGCATACCAGAATTTTGCTTATACTACTCAAAGTCATCTCTCTTGAAAGATAGTCACAGATGGTAAATAAATAGGGTAACTGGATATGGCAATTGGGCTAGAGGCTACCAATCTTTGATTATTAAAATACAAATTATGTGTAATTAAATTAGGTGTGATTATATGCCATTAAAAATAAACATTTGTGATATTTACCAGGTCATATATAAAAGGTCAGATTTAAATATGTTCAGAGATGCTGAAGTTTAGTAGGAAACTGACTAAATTTGAATCTAAATAGCATGTTTTACATTTATTTCAACTCCAAAAAAACCTATGAAGTTTGTAAAGCTCAAAAAATTAAACCCATCAAAAACAAACTCTCAGAAAAACAACGATCCAATTAAAAAATGGCCTAAAGACTTAAAGAAAGACTTCTCAGAAGAAGAAGGAGTAAGAATTGCCAATATACAAAGAAGAAATGTTCAACATTTCTAGCCATAGAAGAAATGCAAATCAAAACAACATTAAGATTCTACCTCATCCCAGTTAGAATGGCCATTGTCAAGAAAACTAACAATAACAGATGCTAGCAGGGATGTGACCAAAAGGGAACACTTCTACACCATTAGGGGGACTGTAACTTATTCAACCACTCTGGAAAGCACTATGGGAGTTGCTCAAAACACTAAACATACAGCTTCCCTATAATCTGGCTATTCTACTCCTGAGCATTTATCCAATTGACCACAAATTAGGCCACACTAAAGCCACTAGCACAACCATATTCACTGAAGCTTTGTTTACCATAGCCAAGATATGTAATCTAACCATCTGCCCCTCAATGGATGAATGAATTGAGAAGATGTGGTATATAGACACAATACAATTCAATGCTTCTATCAGAAAGAATGGCATTGCCCCATTTGTAAGGACATGGAAAGACTTGGAAAAAATGATATTAAGCAAAGTAAGCCAGATAGAAAGAAACATAGGTTGCAGGATTTCCCTCATTTGTAACCATTAGAAAGAATTTATAAGTAAACACATTGGATGGTAAAAGACAAAAAAATGCACTTAGACATGATTAATTGTTTAGGACTCTAAACATTCACACGGGAGACAAAAAGAGGATATTCACAGGAGAGGATCACAAAGGCTCAATAGCTATGTGTACACGATCATATAAAATGATGTTTATCAAAATGAACTTCAAAAGTGGAAATAAGATTTTTTTTTGTTATTTTTGGTTTTTGTTTTATTGTAACAATATTTTCTCCTTTGTCACTGTTTTTGATTTGTGTACTTTTTGTTTTGTATGTAAGTTTATCTGTTTTGGGGAGGTTAAAAGACAGCACAAAAATGGTGGGATAAAGAGTGAACAAATGCAGCAGTGATACTCCCTAGACACGGTGTTGAAAACAAACTATACAACTTGTGCAGGAGGAGTATGGGTACAAAATGAGGGAAGAGGTGACACTGTTCAAAGAGAAATGTACTCATTACTTGACTTATGTAATCACCTTTACGATAAAAATTAATTAATTAAATATGGTAAAAAAATTGAAGAATAACAGGAGTGGATCTGATAAAAAAAAAACCCTGAAATTTGAAGCTTTTAAAAATTACTCCAAAGTGGGTTAATTTCCTCTTCTCTGAATCTCAACCCACACCTGCACTGCAGCAGCACGCATTATCCTCGTAGGCACTTCACACATACCTCTCCTTTCACTAACATTTAAACTCCTTGAAATCAGGGATTACTTATTATTCATCATTGTTTCAACACGTTGACAAAATTTAATATTACAATATTCTATGCGATCCAAATGCATGTAATTATGTTTTAACATCCATTGAAGATTGCATAATAGCAAAAGCTATAAATTTAGCAATGCTTTCAATGAACTGCATACCTAATTAGATATAATATCTGAAATAATAGAAAACAGAGAGGAACAATTATCTGGGAGAAAGCACTAACACATTTTATAGATAATATTTGATGTAATTTTGTTTATGCATAATTTGCAAAATCTGTAAAATGACACAATTTCTCTGTTAATTTTAAATGCAGTGTTTTTTAATAAATATACTGATAAAGATAAAAATCCTTTTGTAAGCCAGGCACTGGTGGCTCACACCAGTAATCTTAGCTACTCAGGAGGCTGAGATCTGAGGATCGCAGTTCAAAGCCAGCCAGGGCAGAAAAATCCATGAGACTCTTATATCCAATGTACCACCAGAAAACCAGAAGTAGTACTGTGGCTCAAGTGGTAGAGTGCTCTCCTTGAGCTGAAGAGCACAGAGACAGTGCCCAAGCCAGAGTTCAAGCCCCACAACCGACCAAAAAATAAAAAAAATTCCTTTTGCAGCAAAATTTCCTACAATATTTCTATCTAGAGTGTGACATCATGAATATTTCTGTTATTAGGGATCCAACAAAAAAGAATTGTTAACAGATAAGGTAAATACAGGCACAAGTTTGTTTTTGCTTGCTTGTTTTGGTCTTAGGACATGGCAGCTCCTTTCAATTATAAAAAAGTAATAATAGTAATAATAAAAGTAGTAACAATAATAATATAGGTGCCACGTAACAATATGCAGATGCCTTAGCTATCTCATTAAAACAAGAGCATAGTGAGTACTGAAACATTAGAAAAACACAGACCCGCATGCGAATGTCACAAGTCATGGTTCAATTTCAAGCAGATCCAACAAGGGATACAGTATCCAGTCCTATAGCTGAACACTATGCAGAGTTGTAGAATAGCATTCAATAAAATCATTCATCTATTCCTGGATTGTTAAGAGTGGACACTTTTATTTGTTTGGTTTTTTTTTTTTTTAAACTGTATTTTTTTTGTCTTTTCTTTTTTGGTACTGGGGATCGAACCCAGGACGTTGCACTTGCTAGGCAAGTGCTTTGCCACTGAGCTACATCCCAGCCCAAGAGTGGACACTTTTAATCTACAGTTGTAACAATTGTAGAAAATGCTCAGTGAGTCTGTCAAGTACTGCTTCCCCCTCATCCTGAGTGGGAATAACTCAGGGTAAGTACGGTACTCTGGGACTCAGTGAGGCTTGTCATGGAGTGATGTCTTCCAAGTAATAGTCCTGACAGGAGCAAGGCCTCCAGAAGCAGGAGTTTGTGGCTTCAGTTGAAGTTCTCCTTACAGCTGAAGTAGAGTTTCCTCAGGCACCCATGGATTGTTCAAAGAAGTCCAATTTGACAGCTGATCAACAAAAGAATTACTGCTTAGTTGTCAGCTTTCTGCCCAAGGCAGCCAGACACAAGGGAAGGATCTGTTAAATAGGTAAATTGGCCTAGCCTCCAATGGCTTAGCTTATTTAAGGAAAAAGGATATAACTAATGGTACTTCCAACAAAGTCCTATCATTAAACTTAACAGTGTTTAATAATGTCTAAGTCTTAGTCAAATACCTTCAGGTAGAGTTAGGCTATTCTTATCAACATGAGGATTGGATATGAACAGTGGTTCAAATGTTAAGCTACTTTCAGTCCATTTCAGGTACTGCTTCTGTTTTTTATCTAAATAAGTAATTCATCTACTCAAAGAAGATAAAAATTTGGATGTAAAATGGGTAAGATAAGCCAATATTAATTTGATATAAATTAATTGTAATCTATATTTCTGTTAATTTTTTTCTCAGAAAATTAAGCATTTTCATCTTGAAAGTCCAATTTCAAACATGTACTTTATAAAAAAATTCAATTTTATTTTATTTGTCGGTCATGGGGCTTCAACTCTGGGTCTGGGCACGGTCCCCAAGCTCTTTAGCTCAAGGCACAAACCAGCAGCACCCAGCAAAATTTTCAACTTTAAAATAGAAAATACTAGGAAGGATGAATAAATTCATAAGTTATCTTCATGTGTAAAATAAATTAATGTTTAATTTATTGGATTTATAAGACTTACTGAAGAGCTTCTACATTTAGGATGAAGGGAAGTACTGAGATTTGAACTCACATCTTCATGCTTGCTAGGCAGGTCTTCTATTACTGAATGATGCTTCCAACCCTTTTTTGCACTGATTATTATTAATGTGGCAAAGCAAGGAGTTTAGTAGAAGAAAGATAGAGAAAGTACGTGCCATTAAGAGAAACCCAGAACTCTAGCTAGATGGTTAAAAACAAAGTTAAAGTAGGGAAGAAGGATCCATTTCCTGTTCCTAGGAAGGAAATGGGAGTTAAAGTTTGCATTTGTTTTTCAGAGCTGAGGACCCAAATGCATTGCTTATTCTTAAGAAAATGACTCTTGCTTTTTGTCTTGGCTTATTTGGACCACAATATTTTTATTGCTATTTTCTGCCTATGTTAGTTAGCTGGATGACAAGCCAGATCTTCATGTCCAACCTTTTCTGTGGAGATAATGTCTCATGAAATCTTTGTCTTGCTCACAGCTGGTCTCCTAATCTCTACCTCCTGAATAGCTAGGATTACAGACATGAGGCACTGGTATCCAGCAGTATTTTATAGCTTAACAAATACAATAGAAGTAAATTTTCATACACATGCTCAAAATATCCCAGGTATAGATCCATGGTGTGTATGTATATGTGTTCAAACTCAACACATGAAAATAGTGCAATGATGTCTCATGATAATTTTGCATAAGTAGTTAGTGTTCCAAGTTGAGTAGCCACAAAATAGCAATATTTGTGTTGGCTTACTGATTTAGTCTCCTTAGTCTTATATTTGTAAAACCTATGATGAGATATATGAACTATTTGTAGGCATTTACATCATCCCCCACATTTTCTAATAAAGCCATAAAGAACAAGTAACCTGACTGAGTATAGACGAATACCCAACTTCATCAGAAACTCAATATGGATCATATAGGGAAGGTTATTCATTAAAATAAGTTTAAATTTTTTCACATTGTGAACAACAAATTGTAGAAGTCACTTTCTCCTTCATCTCACCTTCAGCAGTTCATATTCATGGAGAAATATAATGAATCTGCACACATACAAAAACATGAAGTATTAGTGTCTTAATACATTTATCTTTAAAATAGATTTGTAAACACTACACAAAGGAAAAGGCACTGCATAGTTCCACGAATAAATGTGATAGATAGCAGTTGTTTGACTCCCCAGAGATAGGAGAAGTTTGAGTCATCCATCAACAAGTGTTTATTGAGCATCCAGTGTTCCTTTACAAATGTAAGAAAGAAAAGTCAATAACATCACCTAGCCCACTCCTATTGCACAAGAAAAAATGTTCTAAAGACACATACTTTTGTTACACAGACTTTTAACAAGGAAATTCATTTTTTCAAAACATCAGTTATACTTCAAAATGTTCTAAAGTGAGCATACATTTTAATGATTTCTGTGAAAACAAATTATGCGAATCCCATGTATATTGTTCTTTAAATAAGACAAATAAGTTTAAAATGATTAGGGAATGTTAAATGTGACTCTAGAAATGATAAATGGATAGAGTTGTACAGATGTATGTCAAGAGTATTGTACAATGGGAGCAGTTTAGCAACTGAGTTTTTGTTATATTGATTTTTAATATATATTTTTATTGTAAAGATACTGTACGGAGGGGTTACAGGTACATGAGTAAGGTAATGAATACATTTCCTAACATTGTTACCCCCGCCTTTGGTTTTTCCCTACCATCCCTTCGCTACCCACCTACTAAACTACTCCCTCCCCCTACCTCCTCCCCCTGCTTCCTGAAGTTCATTTCCAACGAAGTGTCTTGTACATCTCATTGTTACAATGGGTCAACCGGTTTCCCTATTTCAGCATATTGTTATTTCCCTTCCTCTCCCCAAATTAGAAAAATGTATATACAAGATTCAGGACACTGGAATCAAATACATTGAAAACAGGAGTTATTCCATGGAGTAAGAACATACAAAAGAAACAAAAACATGTCACATAAGACATTATAAATACATTTCAAACAATATCAAGAAAGATAAAACCTCTTGTGTCCCTATCCTGGGATTCATTTTGCTTAGCATCATCTTATATGGTCATATGTGCATAGCTTTTGACCTTTTCTACTTGCCTGGTAAGATTATCCTAGACACATACTAGTTATTGCAAATAAGGGAAACCATGGGACCTATGTTTCTTTAGGTCTGGCTTACTTCACTTACTACATTTTTTTTCAAGTCTTTCCATTTCCTAACAAATGGGGATGTCATTCTTTCTGATGGAGGCATAGAATTCCAGTGTGTGTGTGTGTGTGTGTGTGTGTGTGTGTGTGTGTGTGTGTGTGTGTGTGTGTGTGTGTGTGTGTATCACATTTTTCTTGATCCATTCATCTACTGAGGTGCATCTGGGTTAGTTCTCTATCTTAGCTATAGTGAATAATGCTGCAATAAACATAGTTGTGCTGGTGGCTTTAGAATGGCTTTCTCCTTGTTTGTTTTCATTTGGGTAAATGCCAAAAAGTGGGTTGCTGGGTCATAGGGGAGCTCTATGTGTAATCTTTTGAGGAACCTCCATACTGCTTTCCAAAGCGCTTGAACAAGTTTACAGTCCCACCAACAATGTTGTAGGGTTCCCTTTTGGCCATATTCCCACCAGCATCTGTTGTTATTGGATTTGTTGATTATATTCTAACTGGGGTGAGGTGGTATCTCAGCAAGATCAATAGAAAGCCCATGGACTGGGAGAAGATCTTCACTAGCCATAGAATAGGCAAGGGACTCATATCTAAAATATACTTAGAACTCAAAAAATTAAATCCCC
Source organism: Dipodomys merriami (assembly GCF_024711535.1). Classification (NCBI taxonomy): domain Eukaryota; kingdom Metazoa; phylum Chordata; class Mammalia; order Rodentia; family Heteromyidae; genus Dipodomys; species Dipodomys merriami. The sequence goes on along the minus strand of NW_027202382.1, from coordinate 12,253,162 downwards.
CAACAACAAATCCTCAAAGAAACAACTGCCCGAGTAATAAGTGGGCTAAAGACTTAAAAAGAGACTTCTCTCAAGAAGAAATAAGAATGGCCAATAGACACATGAAGAAATGCTCAGCTTTTCTAGCCATAAAAGAAATGCAAATCAAAACAACATTGAGATACCACCTCACCCCAGTTAGAATGGCGATAATCAAGAACTCTAATAACAACAGATGCTGGAGGGGATGTGGACAGAGTGGAACTTTACTGCATTGTTGGTGGGAGTGTAAATTTGTTCAACCACTCTGGAAAGCAGTATGGAGGCTCCTCAAAAGACTCCACATAGAGCTCCCCTATGACCCAGCAATCCCTCCAGAGCATTTACCCAAATGAAAACAAACAAGGAGAAAGCCATACTAAAGCTACCAGCATAAGTATGTTTATTGCAGCATTGTTCACTATAGCTAAGATATGGAACTAACCCAGATGTCCCTTAGTAGATGAATGGATCTATCTATCTATCTATCTATCTATCTATCTATCTATCTATCTATCTATCTATCTATCTACACACACACACACACACACACACACACACACACACACACACACACACATACCATGGAATTCTATGCCTCCATCAGAAAGAATGACACAACCCCATTTGTTAGGAAATGGAAAGACTTGGAAAAAATTATATTAATTGAAGTAAGCCAGACTCAAAGAATCATAGGTCCCATATTTTCCCTTATCTGCAATAACTGGTGTATGTCTAAGACAAGCAGAAAAGGTCAAAAGCTATGTACATATGACCATATAACCTGATTCTAAGCGAAATGAACCCCAAGATAAGGACACAAGAGATTTTATCTTTTTAATGTACTTATAATGTACTATGTGATTTTTTTGTTTCTCTTGTATGTTCTTCCCCCACGGTATAACCCCTGTTGTTACTGTATGTGATTCTGTTGTCCTGCATCTTGTATATACATTTTTCTAATTTGGGGAGGGGAAGGGAATTAACATAATGCTGAAATAAAGATACAGGATAACCCATTCTAACAATGAGATGTATAAGACACTATGTTGAAAATGAACTTTACAACTTTGTTGGGGTGGGGAGGGTTTGGGGAGGGGTAGGAGGAGTTGGGGAGGCAGGGAAAAGGATGGTAGGGAAAAAAGAAAGGAGGGGTAACAATGTTATATAGGAAATGGAATCATTACCTTGCTCATGTAACTGTAACTCCTCTGTACAGTGTCTTTACATTAAAAATACATATTAAAAATTATAGTACAGATGTGGGCTGGGGCTCATGCCTGTAATCCTAGCTACTCAGAAGGCTGAGTGAGATCTGAGGATCATGGTTGAAAGCCAGCCAAGGCAGGAAAGTCCATGAGACTCTTATGTCCAATTAACTACTTGAAAACTGGCAGTAGCACTGTGGCTCAACTGGTAGAGCACTAGCCTTGAGCTGAAGAGCTCAGGTACAGAGCCCAGGCCCAAAGTACAAGCCCCATGAGCAACAAAAAAAAATTGTAGCGCATAGCATAGAACATTTCTATTTCAAAAGAAATAGAATGACAAGAATCTGACTCATAAAAGGTTTAATGTACTTCTATTCTGAAGAACAACAAGATTAGGAGGAGGGGGGAGGCTGGGAAGGGATGTGAAGGGTAAACAAAGGAAGAGGCTGCAATGCTTGGTAAGAAATGTACGCATTATCCTGCCCATGTAATTGTAACTCCTCTGTACAGTATGTTCACAAATAAAATAAAATTAAATTTAAAAAAACAAAAAACAAGATTATAGATTACTATATCCTGAATTGAAATCTTCACATTTGAATTCACCGCCCTTTCTACTATTTAACAAAAGACATAAATATATTATGAATAATAACATTATAGTCTGAAATCACTGTATGTTTTTATTTTTATTTATTATACATAATAAATTCTATATATAGAATAAACATATATAGAATAAGTACATTCTATATAATATATATATATATATATATACATTTATTTATCTATCCATGGCATGCACAAGTCAGAGTAAAAATAAACTGCACAGGTTAAGTAAGGTCTGTGCAGTTTACTTTTAGTATTGTCCCATATACTTACTTTAAAAATTTGAAATCCCACAAGTAATAGATGTATTTATAGTTATACCCATCATAGCATATTAATAAAGAAATCTGTAATTAATACTGATTCATACTTATAGTGAAACAAATTTTCCACATAAGTGTTTAAGTGTTTCTTCTGAGGGAGTGGGGTTGAATGACCCTTTGACATTTGCCATGTTTGCTATACCCCTTTCTACCAGCTCTAACCCTTAAGTAATTCCACTGCAAATCTTCATGCCATCTCATTGCCTTGTGACTAAGGTCCAGATTCTGTCACAGAAAAGTCAATTGACTCTGGCCTAACATCTTGTGCAGTGCTTCCATGAATTGACTCATCCCATCACAGGAGACTTCTTTGCCTTAACTGCAGTGGCTAAAAGGGTAGTAGGGAAAACATCTACCACCTTAAGGTGAAATAAAGATGATGATACATGCTTGCGTATGGACAGGTGTGCTGAGGGTCTTGAGACAGTCTGGAAGGTGAACACATCTGTTACTCTGGCAACGATCTGCTTCCATTGGGGTAAAGGACCCATTGCTAAATTATGTTGACTGTAACAGCTGGCAAGCACACACATGCCCATTCTGCTGCCTCCAGCTTGTAGCCTTGTAAAGAGCCTCAGATTGCAGAGCCTAACCGGGGACTAGTCAGCCAGAGTCTTAAATCAACATCACAAACCAGAATGTGAAATGATGCCATTGTGTCTCTGACACCTACCATTTTCTTTTAGTGTTGAAATTATCCACACTCCATGAACTAAATACAAAATTACATTTTTAGCAATTTCATAGTTTTTAATTTTAGAGATAATGATCTGGTATTTTCCCCCTGAGCAAGCTTAAAACTTTTCTCGTATAAAAGTGTTTTATGTAGCTCACATATTATATTCATGAGCTCATATAATGGTGCTCATAATAAAAGTGTAAACAAACAACCATATTTTAAGATTTTAATTTTTAAAAATTATTTATTTAAACATATGAAGAAGTTAAAAGTTCTTAGATTTCCCCAGGCCTCACCTGAAACCTGTTGAGAATCTGTCAATAACATGAGAAATCGAGGAACAGTCTTTGGTAATTGCTCTGATTTAAAAATTATGAAAAAGAAGTATTATATTCTAGAGTGAAGTAGACATAGTTATCCCTCCCTAGTAACTATATTCCCAGCAAGGGTCATTTAACTAGGATGTGGCTAGGTGAGGCTGTCCACCAGAATATGGGGTTGAGGAAGACCAAGAGGGGCTATCTGGATTAATAACAGAAAGCCCACAAGATAGGAACTGCCCACCTTGCCTGGAGTTGATGTCACCCCCCCAAGCCTTTGCCTTTGTAAGTAATGACCTGTTGTGTGTGTGTGTGTGTGTGTGTGTGTGTGTGTGTGTGTGTGTGTGCATGTGTGTGTGTGTGTGTGTGTGTGTGTGTGTGTGTGTGTATGAGACCAGCTTATATAAAACACGGGATCTACCCTCCCTCATCATCAGAATTTCTTTCTAGTCCTATCCAGGTTTGAATTGGTGACAATAAACTTCTTTATTCTCTCTAAAATGGGATCTTGATTCTTGGTCTTGCTCTTCTGCCCCTGTTGCAACAAGAGAAGATCAAATGGCTATAGCCCAAATAAGATTCCTAGGATAAATCCACGGGACCCATAGGACCGTAGCAACTGCATTTCTGGTTAGTTCATATCTAAAAAATTATGTATCCCAACATTTAGAGACATGTCTAAGTCATGAAAGGTGGAGTCATATAGTCTACTTGGACCACAGTGAGATTTTATTATACTCCAGAGGGAAAGTACAAGGACTGCAGGATGAGAGGAAATGGTTCTCCTTGTGAGTTGAGAAGGCCATCTTTTCTTTTTGACTCACCTGTGGGGATTCCAGCTCCTCCCACTAGACACTTCTACTACTTACCATGTCTTTCTAGGGATAATACAGAGGGAATAAGGGGCCACCCATGTGTATCATATATCATAGTGTATTTAATCCAACAAGTTCCTCTGAGTTAGAATACCTGAAATCCACCTGTAGTATAAAATGAACAAATAGCATTAAAAACCTAGCAATATTATCTACTATTCAGACTCATTCTTCTACCACCCAACTTAACCATCCAACAGAGGTAGAGGCCAAATATTTATTCAGCTTTACTCCCTGTCTTGCTTTGTTTGTAAAATTCATGTAGAGAAATACTTGATTGGAATTTTCTTTCATTTTATCTTTTGACACTGCTAAGTGTGGCCTTGACACTTAACTGCATTAGGATTTATTGTGATTGGTGTTTTTCCTCTAATATTAAATTATTTGTAAGTTGTTTAGTTGACTTCAGTGTTTGGGGAAGAAAATCTGTTCTTGTTGATGATCTTACTTAGTGGATGGAGAAGCCAAGATATGATCAGATGCTCAATGTAGGCCAGGGATATGCATAGCAATAGATTATATATTTGCAACATTTCCATGTATGTAATTTAAATATTTTAAAAGAGCCCTCTGTTTATGCATTTTAATAAAGTATTGATTTTTATTCTTTCAATAATATTTTTCAAGCTTTGTACTATCTTCTGAGATTTGTACAAGATACCAAACTCTTGCTGTGAATGCAACAGATAAAGTCTCCAAGTACAGTAATGAGATCACAGATGTGGCATGAAGCAATGACTTACAAAGTTTAAAAGAAAACTGAATATGGTGGTCAGGGAAGGCATTTTTCATGAGGTTACATTTGCAGAGTCTCCTGAAGCAAGAAACAAAATGTGCAAAGTTATCCATAGTAAAAACAGGGTTTAGAAAAGCCCAGGTTTTTGCCTATGAGATAAGACAAATATGTCTTCTGAATTTGTTTCTTACTCATTCTTCCTTCTGTGAGATGATAATTGTCTCCGCAGGTCTTTTCCAGGCTCCTCTGTGTGGTAAGATGGCTGCAGCAGATTTGGGGATCTGACTCCTCATGAACTAACATAACAGACTTATCCAGGGAATGAGGTTCTGACTGGTTTAGGATTAAGCACCTTGGTACTTTCCTTAACACAAGGGTAGAGGAATGCTACTTGTCCTCAAAACATAGTCATTAACAGGAAAATATAAGATCTCATGCAAATTCTACTAAAAAACACCTTCCCAAATTATTTTCAACAGAATAAGAGACTGTTTAGTACAAATACAGATTTTTCAGATTATAATGGGAATTTAGTATATAGTGAATCCAAGAAGATGCTCTGAATCATGAGAATAAAACAGCAAACAGCTGGTATAAAATAGGTGTATGCAATCATATTCATAACTGAAAAAAGGGTTAGTTGATCAGAAAAGCCATATAAACATTTTGATAACTATGGAAGTAGATATAAGCATTTTTACACACATACACACACACACACATATACATATACATACGTGTATCCTTGCTCATGTGCAACCATTAATACATGGACATGCAAACTCAAAGCACACACATAGAGCCCAGATAACCTTCTATCATATATTTTAGCTACAAGGATTTGGTTCTTCTTATATCTTACAATTTTTCACTCATCAAAGAGAAGCTTTGCTAAGCCATTTCTCTATAGATCTAACCTCAAGCTATCAGGGGCATTTTTCTTGGAATGAATAAGGTCAATAAGAGATTGTGAAATTAAAAGTATTTTTGCTGCCTTTGGCAAATAAATTGCTTTGTAAAGACCTACTCTTCTCTTTTCCTATTTCTATCCCTCTGACCATAAAGTAGGAGTTTCAGACTACTAGGAAATATGAAAGAGAAAACTTGTAACACTTTTTTTTCAAATCAGATTCATTTCTTCTACAGGAGAAAAGGTAATTATTGGGAAATAATTGGAAAAATGGGAAAAATTTTTTTCAACAAGAGAAAGTCAATCTGCTTCCTTCACAGCTTTGGCTCCTTCTGAATTCTTTTTTCTTAATTTAATTTTATTGTCAAGGTGATAAACAGAGGGGTTACAGTTACATACATAAGGTAGTGAGTACATTTCTTGCCGAACTTGTTACACCCTCCCTCATTTTTCTTCCTCATCCCCTCTTTCCCAATTCTCCCCTTCCCAACCTATACACTTTATTTCCAACATATTGTCTTGTGAGTATCACTGTTGCATTGGTTTGCCCTCTGTCCTTTGTCTCACTGTTTTGTTGTTCACCTTCCCCTTCCTTATTCAGATAAACATACAATACACAGGGTACCAAAATCAAATAAAATGACAACTGGGGATAAGGGAAAAAACTCAAAAGTAAAAAGAAATCACATAGTGCATTAAAAACAACAACAACAGAGAAAAACCTCTTGTTTCCATATTTTGGAGTTCATTTTGCTTAGCATCACCTAACATCTTCTGCATAGCAAAGGACCTAGCTAGCAAGATAAATAGAAAGCCCACAGATTGGGACAGCTTCACTAGCCATTCAACAGACAAGGGCCTCATATATAAAATGCACTTAGAACTCAAAAAATTAAATCCCCCCAAAACAAATCTTCAAAGAAACAGCTGCCTCATTAATAAGTGGTCTAAAGATTTAAAAAGACACTTTTCTGAAGAGGAAATAAGAATGACCAATAGACACATGAAGAAATGCTCAACCTCTCTAGCCATAAAAGAAATGCAAATCAAAACAACATTGAGCTTCTACTTCACCCCATTATCAATCTAATAACATAAGATGTTGGAAGGGATGTTGCCAAAAGGGAACACTACTACACTGTTGGTGAGAGTGTAAACTTGTTCAACCACTCTGGAAAACAGTGTGGAGGTTCCTCAAAATACTAGAGCTCCCCTATGACCCAGATATTCCACTTCTGGACATTTACCCAAATGAAAACAAACAAGGCCATGCTAAAGCTACCAGCACAACCATGTTTATCACAGCATTATTTACCATAGCTAAGATATGGAACCAACTCAGATTCCCTTCAGTAGATGAATAGATCAAGAAAATTTATATATATATGTATATATATATATATATATATATATATAATTGGAATTATATACTTCTATCAGAAAGAATGACATTGCCCCATTCATACGTAAATGGACAGACTTGGAAAAAATCATATTAAGTGAAGTAAGCTAGACCCAAAGAAAGATAGATCTCATGCTTTCTCTTATTTGTATATATCTAGGATAGTTCTAGCAGATGAGCAGAATAGCTCAATATTTATGTACATATGACAATATACGATGATGCTAAGCAAAATGAACTCCTTCCTAATTCTTCTGTGTGACTTGTCATAGCTTGAATGTGTGTGTGTGTGTGTGTGTGTGTGTGTGTGTGTGTGTGAGTGTCTGCTGCTTCTATGATACTGGGAAATAAAGTAAGTGAGTTCTTCTATTCTGGAGAAATAAGTTCATTGTCCAATGCATAGCCAAGGATGACTGCAGAAGACAACTGAGGAAACAGAAATAAAAAAAGATTACTGATTCAAAGTGCTTAAGATAGGTCTTCCATGATTAAACTGTACTATCAACCATTAGGTTTCATAAAATTACAGTTTACTTTTGGTGGTTTGTATTTTAATAATATAGTACAATTGCTAGTTTCATACACCTAGTAATTGTTTGTGTTATTTATAATACTTATCTCAGGAGTATGGTGCATACTATTAGCAGAAATCCTTGTAGTAGCAGTAAAGATTACTGAAGAAAGTCTTTGTACCTTCTATATGTTGTCATATTTTAGAAGCATTTTATTCATTCTTAATTATAACCCCTGAAATGTGCACATCAGAATTAAAGTTAATTTCTCTACTACTATGGCTTAGACAAGTTGTCCCTGTGTTCAAGGCTTGGCAGCATCTTGCAATGCCATTGGGAAATGACGGATTGCCTTAGAAGTTGGCTTCCAGCAGAAGGAAGTTCAATTATCAGAAGCAGGCTTCATTCTTTTCCTCACTTAGTTCCTTTGTCGAAAGATTGAGCCATCATGTACTTAGTTGGTCTTGTCACAGCATTAGACTTTGCTGAAGGGCCAAAGGTGATGTTGCCAATTTGAATGGGACTGAAACTTCAAAAAAAAAAAACAAAAACATGTTTGCTATTAGTGTTTGTAGAGCTATTTGGGAACTCTCCTCTGGATTAATCTTTATCTGTTCTAATCCCTGATTATCAAGATTAGGAATTGAGATACCTGAATTTGCCATTTTTCTTGTGTTTTTCCGGCTTACTCGGCCCATTTGAGATGAAGATTGCACCAGTTCTGTGCTAGAACACTATCTTAAGGCAACCATCAACCAAAGTTTGCATTTGTACAGTCAATAGTCTACAGATACAATCTAGTTCAACAGATACATCTATTCAACATCAAACAACTATATGTTAAAGGACTTCGAACCGCAGAAAAGAATTTGGAAAACCAGAAATTATTAGGATTAGGGAGAGATGTGGGTATTGGCTCAGGCCGAAATTTTCTGAATAGAGACCCGGAAGCACAACAAATCAAAGAAAGGTTGGACAAATGGGATTGCATAAGATTGCAGAGCTTCTGCAGGGCAAATGACATAGCTGGCAAGATCAATAGAAAGCCCACCGATTGGGAGAAGATCTTTACTAGCCATACAACGGACAAGGGTCTCATATCTAAAATATACTTGGAACTCAAAAAATTAAACCACCCAACAACAAATCCTCAAAGAAACAACTGCCCAATAAATAAGTGGGGGAAAGACTTAAAGAGAAGCTTCTCTGAAGAAGAAAGAAGGATGGCCAATAGACACATGAAGAAATGTTCAACATCCCTAGCCATAAAAGAAATGCAAATCAAAACAACATTGAGATATCACCTCACTCCAGTTAGAACAGCAAAAATCAAGAACTCTAACAACAACAGATGCTGGAGGGGATGTGGACAGAAAGGAACCTTACTTCATTGTTGGTGGGAATGTAAACTTGTTCAACCACTTTGGAAAGCAGTATGGAGGTTCCTCAAAAGACTTCACATAGATCTCCCCTATGATCCAGCAATCCCACTTTTGGGCATTTACCCAAATGTTTACAAACAAGACCACACTAAAGCTACCAGCACAACTATGTTTATTGCAGCATTATTTACCATAGCTAAGATATGGAACCAACCCAGATGCCCCTCAGTAGATGAATGGATCAAGAAAATGTGGTATATATACACAATGGAATTCTATGCCTCCATCAGAAAGAATGACATTTCCCCATTTGTTAGGAAATGGAAAGGTTTGGAAAAAATTATATTAAGTGAAGTAAGCCAGGCCCAAAGAAGCATAGGTCCCATGGTTTCCCTTATTTGCAATATCTAGTATAGGTATGAGTCAAGTGGAAAAGGTCAGATAATGTGATGTTAGGAAAATGAACCCTTAAATATGTATTTTAATGTTTTCATTTCTTTCATGCATGTGTTTCTAACGCATTTATAAGATTATTTCTTTGTTGCTTTGTATGTCCCTCCCCCACAGTGTAACCCCCGCTTTCACTTTATTTGATGTCAGTATAACATGTGGAGGAGATGGGGACAAACAAGTCGTTTAAGGATTCAGGTGGACCTGTTGCAACAATGAGAAGTACAAAATGTCATGTCAAAACCAGCTTTACAATGTCGGTGTGGGGGGGGAGGGGGGTGTAATTGGGTGGGGGGAGGGGGGAGGCAGGGAAGGGAGGTGAAGGGTAAACAAAGGAGGAAGCTGCAATGCTTGGTAAGAAATGTATGCATTATCCTGCCCATGTAATTGTAGCCCCTCTGTACAGTATGTTCTCAAATAAAATAAAATAAAATTAAAAAACAAAAACAAAAACAAAAAACCTCTGGCCAACTTTTAACATATATTATTTTGTTACAGTATCAGAAAAAAAAACTAACACAATTACATTCACTGGTAGTTATTTCTTTTATATACTGTGGTGTTTATAGGCTTACCGACCCATAAAGATGAAGGGTTTGTTTGTTCGTTTGTTTATTCTTTTGTCTGCCATAGGACAATGAACTCTTGTCCTGGGCACTGTTCCTGAGCTTTTGGTTAGTCTTCTATTACTTTGAGCCCCAGCTCAACTTCCATTTTTCTGTTTTTTGAAGATAAGGGTCTCATGGACTTTCCTGTCCAGGCTGCCTTCAAACTGTGATTTTCAGATTTCGGTTTCCTGAGTAGCTAGGATTAAGATGTGAGCCATTGGCTGAGAGTACGGTTTTGATTGAAGCAAATAAGCACTAGAATCGTAAAATAACTGTCAACATATCATGTCATAAAATAATCAGGCATTATGTGCTAAAAGTAGGAAGGTGACTTAAAATTTAGTAGAAAATTTGAGGCAATGTGCTTGTGTGTGTGTGTGTGTGTGTGTGTGTGTGTGTGTGTGTATGTGTGTGTGTGTGACAGAGACAGAAAGACAGACTGACAGAGAAAGGCTGTGTTAGAAAATTGAATGCAAAGAAGTGAAACAAAGGTCTGAAGTAGATAAGAAGTAAACACAGAGAATTATTTGAGAAAATAAAATTAAGAGAAAAGGAAGTGTTTAAGTGAACTAAGGCATAATGTGTCTTTTAGTAAATGATTATGTACACTGTACTAAACACTATGTTAAAATGAACTATACAACTTGTCCAAGGAGCAAGAGGAAAAAGCTTGGAGAAAATGAGGGAAGAGGTGACAATGTTCTAAAAGAAATGTACTCAATACCTGACTGACTTATGTATCTGTAACCCCTTTGTACATCACTTTTACAATAAAAATTTTAAATAAAGAAAAGTTAAGGAAGAATGAGTTGGGAGGAATGGGTAAGAATGTTAAAAGGAGTGACATTGATCAAGATGCATTGTATTCATAAACTGCTTTGTTTGATAACAACTCCTTTGTATATCTACTTCAAGATTATAATAAAGTAAAACAAAATAAAAACTGAAAGTGTTCTTTTTTAATGCACACATCAGTCACAGGAAATATATATGTGTGTGTGTGTGTGTGTGTGTGTGTGTGTGTGTGTGTGTGTGTGTGTGTGTGTGTGTGTGTGTGTGTATGTATATATGTGGTTGGTTGTGAAGCTTGAACTCTGGGCTTGGGTATTGTCTCCGAGCTCTTCAGCTCAAGGCAAGCACTCTACCACTTGAGCCACAGCTCCGCTTCTGGTTTTCTCATGGTTAGTTGGAGATAGTCTCTAGGGGGATTTCCTGCCCCAGATGGCGTTGAACCACAATCTCAGCCTCCTGTGTAGCTAGGATTATAGGCGTGAGCCACCAGCGCCCAGCAGGAAGAATACATTTTTGAACCTTTTAAACTCACTGTCTACTGATCCAATAATTTTATGTGAGGATGAATGAAGGGTCCTGTGATTAAACCATTCCTGGGTTGGGTACAGCCAGGAAGGAGGGTTTTGGAATGTGCTTCAGCTGTGAAAACAAATGTGGGTTGTTTAAGCCACCATATCAATGATATTCTGGCGAGCCTTCCAAGCACACTAATGCAACACATTTGAGTAATGGCCTCTCCAGTGCCTGATGGCTTAAATTATTAAATTGTTTTGAATAAGCATAACATTCTAATTTTAGAGCTGCAATCCACCCACCCATCATTCAGCTGCAGAGGTGGAAATGCTTCTTAAAAGCAATGCCACCTCTTATTTTGTACTTTGAGGTGACGGGATTCAGGCACCTATTTTCTTCTCCTTACTACTCACCACTGACTGATTCTCCATGCTGACTATATTCATGAGCCATGATGACCATGTGATAGTGTCCCCAGTGCACTGGCTCTTGTCCCTGCCTCTCTGGACCCATCCACCAAGCCCCTGAAACATCCTCATGTAAGGAGTCACTCAGAGGTGCTCTCAGACCAGCCTAGTCAGCTACCATATGGCATTTGTCAGACTCTGCCTTTGTTACCTATGCTGGGAAATCTCCATCCACCAGGCAACGCTGCCTCTTGCGGGCACAAGTGTCACAGCCACTTCTGAACTGTTGCGTTGGATAGGTGTCAGTGTGATGGCTAGTCTTCTCAGCTACTTTCACTGCACACTGCCATGTCTGCCAAACCCTGCTGGCATCGCCTGCCAGGCACAACAGAGGACCATCTGGCACTGTGGCTTCTGCCATCTCTCTCCAGGAGCTGTTGGCAAAGGACACACACACACACACACACACACACACACACACACACACACACACACACACACACACAGAGTTTCAACCCAGAAAGTGGTCTTTAATAGGAGACTTTGACAGAGAGGACCTAAAGTACCCCCCCCCGTTTCTGATTGTCATCTTACGGAGATTCGTTTATTCTTACTCCAAAGTCTACTTTCATAGAGGACCCTGAGATGTATTCATAGGTTTGGAGATGGTCAGAAGTAAATGGAAAAAAAACACAAAACACCATTATAAGAATGATTTGATGCATCAAGTGTTGTTTAAAGGATGAACGTGTTCTTTCATTGCTAATTTGGTCAGGTTTCCTCAGCAGACCTGAGAAAAGGAGAAAATAATGTCTGAAGGGCCTTTGAGGAAATTAGTCAGGAAGTGTGGAGAGGTAAAACTGGGATCCTAGCCTGATCCTCCTGACCCCCTGGGGATCTCTGATGTCAGATCTGTGAAAACTGTGCCTGTTCTGTGTCTTTTAGAAGGGATGGAGCTTTTTACAAAAGATTTAATTTGAATTAAAAAAGAGAAACTATACATGCCAATAAAGAACGCGTCATATCTTTTCCACAAGAGTCAGAAGGGTAATTCATTGCCCAGATGGTCTGTGGTTTATGTAAATTACTTTTTCTGGAAGAATGCTCATTTCTAACCAATCAGTCATTCATGAGTTAGAATAGTGAAGTGGATGGTGCTGCTGTGAAGTCACTATCCTGTATCTCTTCTTCTGACCCTGATTCTGGAAATGACTCTATGTTATTAAAATAATTCTAATTTTAAAATAAGGCCAATATTTGATTTTACACAGGCTCAGAATGCCTCTTCTCGGGAAAAGAGAGCTTACATTGAAAATTCAATAACTTCACCAATTTGGGATGATTTGGCCACCAATGACAAATTCATAGGTTAGCAGTGATGGAAAAGACTTTCAGCCAGCAATATTCTAGATGACTGCCTATTGTTTTATTTTCCCATCAATTCCTAACAGTAAGCCAATGGCTCAGATCTAATCCTCCCTGTTTTGGAAACAAAGAAATGACAGAGGAATAGTTGGAGAGAGAGAGAGAGTATGAGTGGTGGAAAATGAGGAGAGAATTACAGTAAGATGAATTCAAAAGAATGGAAGAGTAAAAACCTTCCTGAAAGAAGAAGTGGTCCATAAAGTGAACTATTAAAGAAAAAAAAGCAAGATAAGAGACCTCCAGTAATTTGATGATTTTGGAAAAGGCAGGATTGGAGATCAGGGAACTAGAGGTGGGGAAATAATGGAGTGAGGATGGTTTAGTAATATATTTATTATTAACCGGTACATATATATCTCTCTATAAATGTTACACACACATATGCATTGAGTGCTTACTATGTTGTAGGCATAGTATTGAGTTCTAGAGGATTGAGCAACAAGGCTATTCTTATACTCTTAGAGCTTGGAAGAAACACTGATGAAATAACATACATATTAAATGCAAAAAGAGGAAAGAAACACAAAAAATCACTCAGAGCCAGACTGGGTAGGGGCTCTTTATATGTCAATGTCTCCATAGGGAGGGGCACATTCTGCATGTTGTATGGGAAGACATGAGTAGGAAAGAAGTTTAAAATTCCTTAGCTTGGGAATTTGATTAGCTCTTTCATTTTCAGAGAAAAATAAATGTAGTGGCAACTAAAGTAATGTGAAAGAAATCAGAATCAAAAAGATAGTATGTAACACATACACCATCCAGTCCAAGGGAATATACTTTGAATAATCCTTATTGAAATTGACCATTTTTCACACTGTGGCATATGGAAATATTTTACACCATTTCTCACTCATTGAATTTCAGTGTGTTCTTTTGTTTAATCATTGCTACCATATGAAATCAAAACACCATTCTTCACATGTGAATTGAATAACACATGGGAGGCTAACATATTTGAGTATACTTCATAACCTTTCTGTTTTTTAGAGTAACAAAGATGATTTTGTATCTCTTCACAGAATTATAATAATAATTTTCAAAACCCCTATGGTAAATACTTCCTACTCAATTGAAAGCAATTAAGGGATATATAAATAGGATGTAAGAAATCATCTAGAGCTTTTCACATTGAATTACTGTCTTGTTTAAATACTTCTTGATATAGACACCCATTAATGACATTCCTCTTTCCTCGAGCACCTGTTCCTGGTAAAAACAAGGGGTGTATTGATTTGCTGCAATTTATCTTCTCCTAGGATTTTTGTCTTGACAGTGTGAGAAGATTAATTGGAATTAATGGCATTTGCACAGCTAATTAAAGTCACTCTTCCTAAAGTCAAATCAATTCCTTTAATCAGAGGAGTGACAAAGCCTTGCTTACTTGTTATAGTCTGCATGTAAATATTCCCTGGATGGATTGGAATCTCTATAAGCATTAGGCACAGAATACCATAATGACTTGAGTTGGCCAGGAGTCTTTCTGGCACTTAGTAATTTACAAAATGTCATTTGTGCCATTAGTGTACACTCCATGAATGTTTTAATTAACTGTAATTAAAACAAAATTTACACCAATTTTACACATGGCTCATGTTTAATACTCCTTATAGCAGTTGATATAATATGCAAAAACCTCAATATAATTCATAGGCAAAGTTCACATCATACGGAAGGAAACAGAGGGTTCAATAATCACTGGCCTATTTAGTCATAACACTGAAGTTTATAGAATCTGATTTTATTATGTTCTGCCAATTCTTTTCTGTACATGGGCTATAGGTCTCTAGGGAAATTGTTCATCAAAGCCTAATCAATTCAGGCAAAACTCACGCATATTGGGGGATATTTGTGATAGATCCATGATAATTTTTATGCATGTTGCTATTGAGTGTCAAGGCAGTGGTGATGTGGCATTGAGCAGGTGATTTGAGTGGTACCATAGAGAACCTAGATATTCTCTTCCTCTGTCACGTCAGAAACAAGATCATGACATCCAAGACTGATAGGAGCAGAGTCAGTATGTAAGAAATAAAGCAAGGTAGCATTTGAAATGAACTAACAACATTTTACAAGGTAGGTGGAGTATTTGCTCTCCTACGGTGTAAACATCAACATTTATCAAATGTCCAGGACTTTGTTTTTTCATACTGCAAATCTCTTCTACACCGTTTTTCCCCTTTCAGCCTGGCCATTGAACCCAGCCTCAGTTTCTGTATTGTGTGTAAGCTTTGACCTCTTTAGCACTAAACTTCTCCTCTCAAATAGTTCTATAGCCCTTATTTCCTTTCCAGAGACTTTTCTGACTCTGACAATGAAACCAAAATATGTGTAACCCTCAAATGAAGGGAGGTAATGCCTCGTGGACCAGCCAGGCAGTGGTAAAGGTAGGAGTGATAGATGCACTTATGGTATATCCTTCATCCCTCAGAAAAATGGCCGATTGTATCAAACACTATAGTTGTTCAAAAATATAGCCAATTTAATATGTTTACACACTTGTCTACCCTGGGGCTTTCTCTTATTTCCTAATCTATGCTCATGGACTACAGGTGTGGTAGTTGTGATGCATGCATACAATGTCATAATACTGCCATTATGGAAAAAATCCTTGATGAACAGGGCAAAGAGGCGAAAGTTTAATAACTGACTGAGTAAAATAACCTAATATTTTAGAATCATTAAAGAAACCTTTGTGAAAGTAATTGATGACTATAAAAATGTGAAAAAATAGTTGGGTAAAATAGGTTCCTGGGATATACCTGAATAAATGATTTTAATGTTATTATTCTTTAGTAAGTACTAGTAAGCTAGGGATGAAAGTCTTTTCTTATTTTGGGCAGTACTGGGGTTTAAATCCAGAGGTTCATGCTTTTTGCAAAGTAGGCACTTTATCACTGAATCACATGTTCAGCCATTACGTTGGTGCTGGCTATTTTTTGAAATATCACCTTGCTTTCTTATGGAGACACTATGACTTGAATGTATGCTTTCCCTCACAGCTAGATAACAGATGTGTACCATCATACCATCCAGTCCTGTCACTCTTTTGCCTGGGATTGCCTGAAACTGTAAGCCTACCAACCTCAGCCTCCCTACAAAGCTAGGATGACAGGTACATGTCACTTTGCTAAACTAGTGGTCTTATATACTTTTCTGCTCAGACTGTCTTTAAACTGCTATCTTCCTAATAGCCTTTCAAATAGCTAAAATTACAGGTAATGAGCCACCAGCACACAGCTCATGAACTGTTTTTCTTTTAATGGATAAACACTAGGAAAAAAATGCTTCCTCCCACAAATGTGATTATGAGCAGGTCAGGCATTGACACTCTCATTTGTGGTAGCAGCAGAGAAAGATTTTTTTCTCATCATATTCCCACCCACATTTCCACCATATTGGAAAGAACATTTTCCTAAGAGAGATGGTCTATTTCCACAAGAAATTCTTCTCCATAGCAGACTCAGAGAGTGGAGAGTGGCAGATGCGACAGGGCAGGCTTTGAGCCATGTGCCATGTCCTTGTAAAGGCCCTTGGACTCCTTTGGCTGAGAATCACCATTGACTAATACACAGAGAGTAGCACTGCTTTTTTTGACACCTACATGAAACTTAAAAATATTGGAATATAATCATGACTTCCTTTCCCAGACATCACTGTAACAGTGCATGAGACATAGTTCCACTCTATAACCAATTAATTTATATATATATGCATATATATATATATATATATATATATATATATATATATATGAGTTTCTTTTGGTTTTGGGTGATGGGATGTAAATTCTGAACTGGCTTCAATGTGTCATGACAGAAGGCATTGAGGTAGAGATGTTACTTCTCCACCCTCCTTCACGTGCCAGCTCAGGCAACCTGAGATCTGTTGAGAGGGTAAGGATTTCAGTAAAGATAAGATTGTATTACACCTCTCCCTGATCTAGGTCTGTTGTGTATATCTTGCAGTTTACAACATCATTTTAAAGATATGACTTGCCTGCAAATTATATTGCCATCTACTACAGTAGGATATGCAAGACATATAGAAGAGGCAGGAATATAGTAACCATTTACTAATTTTTAGTTGCTGCTGTGCATTAAACTTATCTCTTGAATTAAATCTTTTCCTGGATATCTAGAAATGAGTTGCTGTGGTCAATGTTTCTCGTTCACTATTTTTTACCTAGAAAGTGTTTTATTTATTTTTTATTATTATCTTTAAGTAGTTGTATTAAGGAGTTGCCACTTAACAAAGCAGCTTTTTTTAATATATTGTCAAGGTGATGTACAGAGGGGTTACAGTTACATAAGTAAGGTAACGTGTACATTTCTTGTCAAACTTGTTACCCTCTCCTTCATTATTCTCCTTTTTGAGTACAGTATATCTAGGGAATGTGTCTATGCTCAGTTCTTCAGGGTCACCAAGATTTAAGCAGCTAACATTCCTGAAAATACTTGCCAACAGCAAGCCCTTACAGAATATTGATAAAGATCTGAGAAAGATTAATCCTATATTTTATATAAGAGGAAATAGGATTACTGCACATACTTTTGCAATCATCAATATGGTGCCCTATCTTGCTGCTGTTGTTCAGAATAATGACAATAGAAATGCCATACTTCTCAGAGTTGGTTACCAAGCGGTTTGCTGTTGGTTTCAGGAAACACCTTGATTGATAGGTGTTATTCCCAGCAGAAACATTTAATTCATATTCATGGTTTTGTGTGAATATCTGGTTTTACACTTAAGAAGCAGGTACCTAGGATAGAAATTTAGGCTGAATAGGCTGAAGTCCAAGTGGCTCAGTGACTAGACACTTTGATCCTGACCAATCTGGTTATGAATTATCATTTCAAAAGTATCTAGGACAGATAAAAGAGAGGGTCTTGCAGATTAAGGAAATAAGTAAGATCTGACAAGGGGAAATGGAACAAAGTAGCTTCATCTTCACTTTGGAAGATAATCACCCAAAGAGAAGCCAGAGCTCTGAGGATGCGCTGGGCCACAGGGTAAGAGGCCACATGCTGCATGGACGAGATTCAGCAAGCACAGTGAATGTTGATGTGCGTGGAAAGTGTGAGGTACCAGCGAGGAGCTAGGATTATTAAAATGAATTATTAATGACTCTCACCCTTCATGCCTTCACATTTTGAGGAACACAGACATGGCATAAAGCATTTCATTTATTTTTGATATTCATATTACCATTATGGAGATAGGACTTCCAGCACTATGAACAGCCTTGAAAAGTATAGCTTTGAAGACAATTAATCTTTTCTAAAATATTCAGATACATGGATAAAAAATGAATTTAAGATACTCATTTTCTGTCTGGGTCTGATAGTCAAAAAGAAATCCATATTTCATTTTAATGAGAATTACCTATTTTTCTTTTGAGTAATGGATGCCTCAAGATTATACAATTCACAGAATGCAATTTGTGCAATTATCTCAAAGTTAATATACACATGTGATGACACTCAAATTATAATAATCTAATATAAGATGTCCTTGTGCCTCGTACAATCTCTACATTTAAAAAATTCTCCAAAAGAATTTAGAACAGAGATTAAGCTTCTTGTTTGTGTGTGTGTGAATAAATATATGCATATATATAAACCCACAAATGAATATATACATATAATATGTAATATTTGTGATCTACATCTTACTTCATTTAAATTCATTTGATCACATTAAAGTATAAGTTTTTATTGAGTGTAGCACAATGTTTTGAAGAATATATATTGCATATATATAGTATATACTATATATGTAGTATATATGTGGTATATATACTATATATAAATATATATACTATATAGTATAATCTATAATAATATATACATATAGTATACTATATAATACATGTATTTAGACTGTTCATGGTATAGATACACACACACATAATATACATTATAGTTATGTATATGGGAGCAGTTACATCTCACTAATTAACAAACCTATTGTTTTACATAGTTATCACCAGGTATCTTGCTATACCTGGTTTCTGTTGCTAGAATTGCTTGGAGAATCATCCATATTTTTTGCAAGTTTATGTTATGTGTTTAATTTTAGTGCTCATGGCATATCATATATCAATACATCAGAATGAATTTATATATTCTATTGTTGAGGGACATTAACGCTATTTCCAGTTGGTTATTGTGAGTAATCTTATTATAAGTATTTCCCCATATCTTCTATTGCACATGTGCATGAAAATTGATTTTGTGTGAAATTTAATCTGCAAGACATAAGGTTTGA
This sequence comes from Dipodomys merriami, assembly GCF_024711535.1. Taxonomy (NCBI): domain Eukaryota; kingdom Metazoa; phylum Chordata; class Mammalia; order Rodentia; family Heteromyidae; genus Dipodomys; species Dipodomys merriami. The sequence continues at coordinate 12,233,726 of NW_027202382.1, read as the reverse complement.
TAATAGATAATGCCAGAGAATTTTCTAAGTATGTGAACCAATTTATATCTTTACAATATATAAGAATTTCCATTGTCTGTATCTTTGTCAATGTCTTTAATCTATCATGATATTTAATATAAGAAAATACTGTAAATGGAGGTGGCTTATAAACAAAAAAATTATACCTTAGAGTTTTAGAAGCTGAGATGTCTAAGATCCAGGCAATAGCAAATTCAATATCTAGTGATGGCCTAGCTGTACTGGATCATGTGTATTCATTGTGCTGTATCCGCTCATGGCAGAAAAAGGGTGAAAGGTCCCTTCAGGGCACTAATCCCATCATAAGAGTGCTACTCGAAGCATCAAAGTAAAAATAAATGAGCTAAAAAGACAGCTTTATCTAACTGTGCTGGAAGGTAGGGTAGCCCAGTGGCAGTTACTTGTGAGGCTCTGTATTTGATCTTAACACTCAAAAAAATGCAGAAAGAAACACAGTAAAACAATGCAATTGTAAGCTAAAAATTTGTACTTTGGTGTTTATAAGAAACCATGACCTATCTATAAAACTCAATCTACCTAAATAGACCATTGTCACCTTTTGTCCAGGTTATCTGTTATTTTCTATCAGATCTGGTATTTACTCTCCAACTTTTCTCTCAGATAATAAACCTGTATGTGTATGAACTGCTAACCACAAGTGTGTGTATTCTTAAGGTAATTTACATGCCAGTGGAGGAATTTTTCCCTGCTTCTCTCTTGGTAACCTGGGGATATGCATGGGGATTAATTTTATCATAATGGCAAGCTGTCTGTAGCTCTTCCTTTGCAGGAAAAATTGCTTGGGACTCAAACAACTGGAGCGTTAAAAGACCTGAATACATCTACCCACAAATACTGCCTTTCTTGTTTCTCCTTGTACAAAAAAAATCTTTCAATTTAAAGATGAAATTTCATATGGCCTGATGATAGTTTCATCTGTGGGTGTTGGTTTCTTCCTTGGAAATGATAATCCCTGAAATGGATACAGATGAATTCACAAAATGCAGTCTCTATCACAGTTTTTGGAGCATCTGAATTCTCAACTATTTTCTACTTTGTAGGGAAATAGTTTCCCCTCATTTTAAGGATGAAGTCCCTGATATCTAAGATATATGATTGACAAGAATGTGATCATTTCCCACTACCATCCTTTTGATCCTACAGTCCTGAAGTAAACTTGATGTTTTATGTACTGAAAATATTCTAGAGGTTTCACAGATATCTGTACTGATGATATTTTCAATCCCCCCATTAAAAGGAATTCCTAAATGGAAGACCAGATCAAATTTAAGCCTTGAAAATTTATACACATCTTATATGGAAGCACAACTTTGCTATACACTCCATTCTTTTTGAGCACAATGAAATTATTATCTGATGTCTATTCCACCACTGGTACATCAAACAGTGTGGGACCCCTGTGTCACGGAGAAAGCACAGGAAACTAAATATAAAGATATACTCTTCCAGTGTCTAGATACTCTCCCCTATAGTAAATACTTCTAGCATTTGAAGTAGGTCTTGCATGAGGATGAATGTTTGTTTGAAAACACAGGATCAAAGTCCACAAAACACACAAAATCATACTTTACTGAATTTCTAAGCATTTATTCTTTCTAGATTTCCCCCCCTGAACTTTGCCATTTTAGTGTTAAGTGCTTCTTGATCAACATCACTTCTTCCATCATTCTTCCTCTCCAATCCATCTATGTGATACTTTTTCTTTCTTTGAAGTAGGAATGAGGTAATTGGGAAGTATCAACAGATTTCTAATAGAAAAGTAATTGAAGTCTGGAAATCAGGACATGTTTAATAACCTATATTGGAATCAGGAAACATTAAAGGAAACTTGAATAAGCATAAAACAATGCAAGCTACTTGGTTTAGGTGGGGTCTCTGTCTTGGAAAAATGGATGAAAACAATACTAAATAGTGAAATGAAAAAAGTTCACTTTTGTGAACTTTGTGAAGAAAGCAAAATCAGTCTTTCTTGCTTGTTAATTAACTGTTATATCTTCGAAGTCCAATACTGCCATCTCTAAAATGATCAAGCCTATGATTATAAAACAGCTCATTATAATGTATGTGCTTTTCTTTGTGTTTTTATGGTTTGTGTATCCTATAAAGCATTTCAAAAACATTTTCCTGGCAAAGTCTCTGGATATTTCCAAAAAATTATAAACATGTACAGTGCACGAATTTGTATTTCTTCCTTTGGAGAGCTAGATAGATTAGTCAAGTATGTTTCTTTCGATAAGTCATCCAAATTTTCTTTCCCATAAACACACTGTCTCATATCTGCCATAATCTTTTCTCTTTCAACAAGAGTTTCTTGCTATTCTACCAGTGAAAATATTGGTCAATGAGTACATCGTATTTCTAACAGCCCCTCTCTCCCCCGGTCCCCTATGAAAAGAATCAAACTCATGGAATTCCTATATGGATACTTGTCCAGAAAACAGATGTGTCCATACATAATCACATAATCATGGATCCAATAGTTGTTTTCAAAGTGAAACAAGTACTTTGCTGTTATTAAGCCTTTAGCATTTCACATTATTCTTTGTAGCTCTTATGTTTTAATATAAATTCACATTTAATTTGTTTCACATTAGCACTCCCTGAAATCATTCAGTAACAATGTTTTCTGTCTTCTCTGCTCATTGAATATCTATTACTATTTATGCACCCCTGGAGACAGTAGTTTGCATTCTTTTTGGCAGAATTACATTTTGTTACTTTGGACTCAGAGTTCTAAGACTTTTGCATTTATTTAGTTGTACTTCTCATAATTAAAGTTCTTTTCGACAGTTTCAGATTTGGTATTGTTTGAGAATATAATTTTGCATGTCATGTATTGCCTCCTATCAGATCAGCCTACTGCTGTCAGAAGAATAGAGGGAGTATGAAAAAGAGGCAGATAGAGAGATAAATGTAGTATTTTCGCTTGCTGATTGCTCATAATGATGATAATGCTAATAGCATAGATTTATTGAGGTCATTACACATGTCCTGCTATGTTACAAGGGCTTTGATGTATTACTTAGTAAAGCCCACACTAACTTCACATTAGTGGCTCTTCTTATTCTCACATTTGCAGATAGTTAAATTGAGCTCTTGAGAGATTCACTCACTTTTCAAAGGTGACAAAGCCAGCAAATGGAAAATCAGTGAAACCTGTTCAATGTGTCATTGTTTACTCATCACACTATATGCTATTATTGTATATATGTATAAGAAATAAAAAGTATTCAAAATAATTTCCTATGCTACCTTATTAATAAAGAATAACAAAAAAATCAATGTCATCTAGTCTCAGGAAGGTATTATTTACATACTCTGCTTATCAACAACAAAATAAGACAAAAAAGTATTTGTAGTTGATGCTCCCTTTGTCTCTGAATACAACTCTTGCTTGTTTGTGTGGATCTTTGGATCACTTTTTTGACAATTTATAAAATTTATTTTTCTTTCTTTTTTATTTTATTTTATTGTTAAAATGTTGTACAGAGGGATTACAGTGTAAGGCGATGTGTAAGGCGATGAGTACATTACTTGTTGACCATGGTTACCCCTTTCCCTTATTTTTGTCCCACTATCCCTTTCTTCCCTCATCTTCCACACTCCTCCCTACTCCACCCCATTTCCCCTCCCCAAAGTTGTAAAGTTCATTTCCTATCTACTGTCCTGTGGGTATCCTTGTTGCAATTGGTCATATTTTGTCTTTATTTGAACGTTTTTTTAGTCCCCTTCCCCTCCCCAGCTTAGACAAATATATATATGCAAGCTGCAGGGTACCAAAATCAAGTACAGTGACAATATGCCATAGGGGAAAGAACATTCAAAGGAAACAACAACAAAATAAAATCACATAGTACATTTAAAATAATATCAATAATGACAGACTGCTTGTGTCCATATATTGGGGGTTCATTTCACTTAGCATTATCTTTTTTTTTTTTTTTTTTTTTTTTTAAATTGTATTTTATTTTATTTGAGAACATACTGTACAGAGGGGCTACAATTACATGGGCAGAATAATGCATACATTTCTTACCAAGCATTGCAGCCTCCTCCTTTGTTTACCCTTCACTTCCCCACTTAGCATTATCTTATATGGTCATATTACATAGCTTTTGAGCTTTTCAGCTCCTCTGATAATATTATCCTGTATGTATACTAATTATTGCAAATAAGAGAAACCATGGGACCTAAATTTCTTTGAAACTGAGTTACTTCACTTAATGGGATTTTTTTTCAAGTCTTTCCATTGTGTGTGTGTGTGTGGGGTGTCGTTCTTTCTGATGGAAGCATAGAATTCCATTATTACTGATGGATGAAATATTCTGTAGAGGTCTGTTAAGTCTAGTTTTTCTATGCAGTTGTTTAGATCTGAGTTTTCTCTGTTGAGTTTTTGCCAAATTCATCTATCCAGTGGGGAAAGTTGTGTGTTAAAGTCCCCAACAATTAATGCCTTTGGGTCTTTGTGTGATTTTAGGGATAGATTTGGGTGCTCCAGTATTTGGTGAATAGATATTTAGAATTGTTATATCCTCCTGTAGGCGAGATCCTTTTATTAGTATATAGTGTTCGTCTTTATCTCTTCTCAATAATTTTAATTTGAAGTCTGTTTTACTTGATATTAGGATTGCTACTCCAGCCTCTTTGTGGGTGCTCTTTGTTTGGTAGATTTTATTCCAGCCTTTAACATTCAGAATATGTTTATTTCTGTGGGGAGTCTCTTGAAGACACAAATAGATGGATCCTGTTTTTTGATCCAACTTGAGATTCTATGTTGTTTGATTCGAGAGTTAAGTTCATTTATATTGAGAGGATTGAGAGGTGTTTGGAATTCCCATCGTGTTATCTACCTTCTTAGGGGCTGTGTCACCTAGGTTCTGCCTGTTTATCTAATTCTTTATTTGGGGGCTGTTTCTCTGCCTTCATCATGGTCTAGTTGGTTCTCTATGTGTAGGACATCTTTAAATATCTTTTGTAGTGCTGGTTTGGTGGAGACATATTGTTTCAACTTTTCTTTGCTATGGAAGGTTTCTATTTTCCCTCAGGTATGAAAGATAGTTTAGCTGGGTACACTATTATTGGCTGATTATTGTTTGTCTTTAGGGTGTGGCATACTTTATTCCAGGCTCTTCTTGCTTTCATTGTCTCTGCTGAGAAATCTGTAGTTATCCTGATTGTTTTTCCTTTTTAGATGATTGATTTTTTTCTTCCTGTCAGCTTTCAGGATCCTTTCCTTAATTTCTTTTGATCGTGTGGGGATTACAATGTAGCGGTGGGATGTCCTGTTCTGGTCTGGTCTGTTTGAAGTTTTAAAGGTTTCTTGTATCTGAATGGGCCTATGTTTTTGCATGTTTGGGAAGTTCTCTGCTAGGATTCTGTTATATAAATTTACAAGACCTTTGGCTTCTGTTTCTAGGTTCTCTTCTACACCCATTCACCTTAATTTAGGCCTTCTGATGGTGTCTTCTGTATGCTGAATAGATCTATCATATTTTTTTATTTGTTTTGAATAATTGTTTGTTCTTTCTCTATAATGTCTAGGCTGTCTTCTATCCCAGAGATACAGTCTTCGGCATTGTCTAGACAATTGTCCAGACATTTTTTTATTTCCCTTCCTTCTAATTGCTCAGTTTTAATGGCTTCAATTTCTTTGTTGAAGCTTTGTTTTAGATCTTGTATGGATTTCTTTGCCTCCTTAATTTGGTTTTTCCTATTCACTCTCAAATCCCTTAGTTGAGTGGCTATACTTTCACTAGACTCCCTTTTTTTTGTTGGAATTCATTCAGCTTTCTGGTTGCGGATTCCACAAATTCATCTATTAATTTTTTCTTTGCCTCATCATGCTCATGCATAGCCTTATGTAGGCATTCAATTTTTTCATTCAGCATGTTTACCAGCAGTGCTTGTGAAATTTTGAGAGGTATCCTCTGGAGTTTTTATTAACTACTCTGTTGCCTATTTATCCTGGGTGGAATTCAAATTGCTTGATGTGCCATTTTTCCTGTGTTTCTGGGGCTTGCTCTGCCCAATTGGGAGGGAAAAGAAATCCAATTCCTTACTAGAACACAAGTACCAACCCAGAGCCCTGTAGTTGTACTGAATTTGGAGGTTTATAATTAATGATGGGTATTTTCATTCTATCTCACCTTTTTGAGAAGTGAGTATATGTCCAATTACAAACCAGAACACAATTCTAAGACAAGCACTTACCCAGAACCCTGTAGTTGCACAGACTTTGCACAATGAACAATGGGTATTTTCATTCTATCTCACTTTTTTGGGAGTGTGATTATATCCTATTACACATCAGAACACACAACTAAGACTAGCACTTACCCAGAGCACAGTAGTAGAACAGATTTTGGGGGTTTATAATCAACAATGGGAGTTTTCACAGTATCTCACCTTTTTGAGGACTGAAATTTTATGAATTACACACTAAACCTCAATTCTAAGACAAGTTCCCACCTAGACCCCTGTAGTTACATAGGAATTGGTAGTTCACAATCAAAATGTGTATTTTCACTCTATTTCTCCTTTTGTAATTGAAAACATCTCTACTTCCTCACTAGAACACAATTTTATGGCAAGCCTGAAACCAAAGCCGTTCAGTTGCACAGACTTTGGAGGTTGTAACTCAAAGATAGGTGTTTCCCCTATATCCCTCTTTTTTGGAGATGAAAGTATATCCAGTCTCTCCCCAGCACACAATTTTAAGCTAAGCACCAACTCAGAGCCCTGCAGTTGTGTAGACTTTGGAGGCACACAATCCAAATAGGTATTTCACTCTATTTCTCCTATATTGGATATTGCAGAATGGTTTTAAGACAAAATTTATACCTGGTCTGTATCTTTGCACTGATTTTAGAGGTTCCCAATTGTAGATAGATATTCCCTTATTTATCTCTGCTTATCTTTGTTAGGAAAGGGGTATTCTGTTTCAGAAGTTGGGATTATAAACAGTTATAATCAGTAAGTACCTTTGTTCTGAGGTTTAGGATGGTTTGGGCTGAAGGGATAACACCCTGAGCCACTGTGGCACAGTCTCTCTGACTACAGATATAGTCTAGTTCAATGTTTCACACTTGAGGATCAACAGAGTAACAAAAGCAAATTGGGAAAGAAGGCATAGAAATAATTGTAAATGGGAGAGGTGGAGTTGGGGAAAGATTAAGATATACAATGAAACACAGGAGGGGAAAATCAGATTAGAGGGATGTAGCAAAGGAGAGAGGAAAGTTATGACCTAGCTTCTAAGTAAGAAAGAGAAGAAAAATTAAAACAAAAAAGACAAAAAACAACAAAAAACCAAAACTCAAACAAAAAAAGAAAAAAGTACATAAAAATTAAAAAATTAAAATTATGTATGTATGAAATAATAATACTAAAATTAAGAATAATATTGTGCAGTAGGGAATTGGGTAATCAATTTATACTCTGAATTAAGTCTATACACAGTTATGGAGGAATCTTAGTGGTTATCGTAGGCTGTGTAGCCAGTTATGAACAGAACCACAATGAGTAAGGAATAAACAACAGCAACAACAACAGAATTGTTGCAAAATAAATAATTGTTGCAAAAATATAAAACAAGAAAAAAAACTAAAAAGCAAAAACACAAAAAGAAAAACTGACAGGAAAAAGTAACAGAGTTAAACTAGTTGCAAAAAAAAAATAAACAGAGGAGAAGGATCAAAAAAATTTTTAAAGAAGTTTAAAAAATGAAAACATAAAACAAATCCTTGGGGCAAAAGGAAAATGAGAGGAAAAAAGTATCTTCTACTTATTTATTCCCCTAAGTCCGTGTTCCAGTCCTTGGTTTGCTTGTAGTGATCGGTTTTCCTGTTTGCTTGGTTGGTTTCTCAAATCAGCCTGTTTGGGTGTGCAGAAAAAAGTTCTGCTTTACAGGCTTGAGGACTTCATGACCTTCTTCCCAGGCTCAAAGGGATGATCTGTTGTTTTTATGTTTTTGTTTCTGTTGTTGTTGTTGTTGTTTTTTGCTTTGTGCTGCCTGTAGGAGGTGGCTGCAGACTGTAGTGTGTGGCTGCTGGGACTGAGCCTGGGGTGCTTGACGTTTTGGCCTATCTGGAGTCAGAGGCTTTTCCCAAACTGGGGAGCCCCCTTTGGAACACTAACCTGTATCCTCTCTTGGCTTTTGTAGCCTGTACAGTTTTTATTTATTATTTTTAGTGAATTGTAGTGAGATTCATGCAGAGGCTGCGCTGCCAGTTCAGCTGAGGTATGGGTGGAATTACTTTGTTGCCTGCAGTGGGTAGTGGGGGACTGTCCCTGCTCAATACCTTCACCGGTAGTGAAGGTTGATCTGCCCTGGGGGTGAGGAGTTCCTCTCTTCTGGGTAAGGCGCCTTCCCCTGGGTGGAGCTTACTCTCACGGGTCCAATTCCTTGCCCTGAAGAAAAATGGTGCTGCCTGCTACTTCTGTGTCCTGAGTTATCTGCTAGCCATTATGGCAGAGTCTATGCCAGTATCCAATATGGTGTCGTTCTCTGATGGCAGAGTGGGGGGTGGGGGGCTGCCTTCCCTGAGCTGTTCTGTGGGAAGGAATGGGGATATTGAGGAAACTCATGGTTTCCCTTGGCTTTTCGGCCTGTCTCAATCTGTGCCGGTGGTCAACAGGATGTGGAATTCTGCTCCTGAGCATCCAGTCTGTGCTGTAGGTGGCCTTTTGCTTTGGCCTTGTCTGGCTGGTTCCACGGCAGCTGCTTGTGTTCAAATCTTTCTTCTGGTGCAAACTGCGTGAATTTTTCCTCACTAGGCAGAATCTCTGTACTATTACTGATCACTTGGTGTGATTTTTCCTGTAGTGAATTATCCTTCTAACTGGGAAAACTGGTTTCTTGGAGAGAACTCACATATAGCCCAGTTGTATCTCCGCCATCTTCCTCTGGTCTCTAAATGTTTATTTTTCTTAGGCTTAAATTTGAAAAAGTTATTCATAATTAGTACATTACAGTGATCTTTCTAATGATGCCATTAAGTGTGAACACAAAGTTTTATGAATAAGAAAATTTTAGATGGCTCATTTATTACAATATAGCAATCATAAACAGCAAGATACTTTCCTTGTATTGTTGAATATGAATATAAATTTTGTGAATGAGAGTTTTATTATGATTTAACATTTATGAAATGCAATAAAGTTTACATTTATCTCCATTTTCAAATCACTGTGTTTGTTCTGAGGGGGGTCTATAGGCAATACTCCAGATAAAGCTATCATTTCTTTGAGTACTTGCTAAGACACCTGCGATCAAAAGTCACATTAAGCATGAGAAAGATGAATTTTTCTCTAGTGTTTTGTGTTTTATATATATATATGTATACACATACATATATATTTCCTAATTTGGACTAAATATTTAAGAATATCATTCAGTAGGATAGTCTATGGTGGTTTGTTTGCTGCTGTTTAGATAAAATGCCTAATATTTTGCTTTTATCAGGACAAGAACAGCTTGCAGGAAATGAGCACCCATTCTCCAAGAAGAGAAATGGCACAGATTATGATCACTGAACTAGAATTAGATTATGTTAGAATCTGGGCAAATGCCAGCCTCTGATTATCAACATCAAATGCCTTTTAGTTTCCTTGTGATCACTGTCATTTTAAACCAATTTTAAACTCAATTTTGTGATTTAACAAAGTAGACAAGCATGAAATGGATTCTCTCTTCTGTCTTTCTCTTTTTCTCTTTCTAATAAAAATGGAATTTTCAGTGAATAACAATGCTGAAATAACAATTCTAGATTTCTTCTAATTTGCTATGCAGCACTGTTTCTTTGTGACAGATTTGTATCTTCCACATCTGGGCTCATGCTTCTTCAGACACTTGGAGTTAGGTAGAAATATAGGGCTGACCTCTGGCTGGAGGGAAAAATGGGTGTCTATCCACCTCTGAATGAAATATTCACACAACTCTACTACCTGCTTCCTTTTGTACAGACTCTGGAAATCAAGTGTGAAATGAGGGATATCGTGTAGGGGTAGCAGGTCAGTTTCAACTTCCAGGTATAGAATGATGCAGAGGAATAGTGAAGTAAAGTGGCAAGTTTAATTAAAGCAAAAAGTACAGTACAGACTTTCGATGGAGAAGTTCCCAAAGCTGGGGGGCCAATGGAACTCCTCAAGGAACTGGCATTTATATGACTGATTAATTGTCTTCCTGTTTTGGAACATGATTATGTAGTGATGGCCCACTGTTGACTTGGGTCACTCTTTGGTCTGTGTCACTGAGCTCTAGTGTGGAAGGCTTTCTCCATGAACCTGGAAACATGTGATTGGAATCCATATTCAGAGACCCAAGCCCGTCTATAAGTAGCCTGATGCTCTTTTCAGATAGCTATCGGGAATCAAAACCAGTCTTTTGTGCAGTGTTATCTTCTCCATTTTGAGATTGCTATCTTCTCATCCTCTTTTTCCTATGAACCCTACTAGCTTTCTCTCAGGAGGTGGGCCTTTTGAAAAAGGCTACTATTTATATCCCCTTCTCTTCCCTTCATAGATGCTCACACATTCACACACACACTCATGAATTCATACACACACACACACACACACACACACACACACACACACACACACACACACACTGGACCATGATATATGCAAAAAATGTTGCACCTTGTTGTAAGTAAATCTGCCCTGAATAATAGAATTATTGCCGGACTGAAAAGTGTGCATGGAAATTAAATTATTCTAGGTGTGAGGTATGCACAGTAATGAAGTATTTAAATCCATACCCGACCTTCACGTGACAAATGACTTAACCTCTCTGTTCTTCAGATCCTTCCTAAGTAGCGTGAGAGTGATAGTAGCTTTTTTTACAGGTCTTAAGTGTTGACCAGTTGCACACATATAGAGTGAGTAAAAGAGACACGGATGAGTTACTGTAGCCTTTAAATACTTCTATTTTTTGTAGTTAGTACAGTTCCTTTGGTTTGTAATCTGTCTTAAAGCATACAATTTTTTTTACCTTCCCTTTTCTCTTCAAAAAAGAAGAAACCTCCAATAATCTTTCAATAATGCTTTAGAAAGAGCTTTAGAGAAAATCACTATTGAGAGTTGGTTGAACTGAAGGCCCCAGTTGGACACTGAACACTTTATTGTATTCTCAGACCTTGTACAAATTACATTTTGACTTAATTCCTCATCATTACAGTGGAACATTAGATCTCTACCTTTTACACTGTCTTATCTGAGATATCTGGTTCTCTGCCTGAGGCTGTGCCTACCATTTCTTTAGACCTGGGGCAATTTCTAGTTTTTTCACTGATGAGAAGACCTATTTCCCATGCAGTGCCTGTGCCCTTTCCTTGTCATTCAAGGAAGCACTGTCAGTTCTCTCTGCGGCTACTCCCAGTCTAGAAGGAGACCTATTTTTTCTCTCTAAGCCTAGAGGCCTGTTCATATTCACTCTCTGTGGAGCCACACAATCTCTGATAACTTTTCTCTAACAACATTTCTCCTATTTCTCTTCTATTATTTCACACAAAACAAAAGAAATGATAGGTCATGTTAAGTAGATGCAATTTCCATAGGGAGAGTTGTTTTTCCAAAATGTGTTCGAGCCCATTAGCTGTGGGCTAGTCTCAGGAAGGCTCTTTTGGGTTTTGCTTAGGCAAGCAACATGGTCATCCTTTTGCCCTGGTCAAGCTCAAGGATGACTATGAGATCAAGATTATTATCGTCAACAAATGGCTACACACTCAGGGGTTTTCATTTTGTCATTGTGTGTCATCTTTCTTTTACGTAAGGTTTTAATTTGGCCTTTTTAAAGTTTATTGCAATTAAATCCAAAGATGGGAGTCTATGAATATGAGAAAATGTAAGCTGCTTAGCATGCGGGAACTTAGTGCAATGGAAAATGAGCTACAAAGAGATAGGTGAGGCATATTATAGAGACATGATTGGTACTAGGTATCATTATTGATAATAATCATAGTTCAGATTCTTAGAATAAACAGAATAATTTTTCCCTATGCTGGTGCTGGTCCTGGGGGGTTTGAACTCAGGGCATGGGCACTATTTCTCAGGGTTTTTTTTCTTTTCTTTTCTTTTTTCTCCCCTTAAGGTTATCTCTCTACCATTTGAACCACAGCTCCACCTCTGGATATTTTGGTTAGTTAATTGGAAACAAGAATAGCATGGAGTCATTTTCACAAAGAAATGTACTCTATTTAGAGTACATCCATACATCACCCTTATAATAAGAAAATGCATGAAAAAGCAAAAATGTCTCATTGACTTTCCTGCCCAGGCTGGCTTTGAACCATGATCCTCAGATCTCAGCCCCCTGAGAAGGTAGGATTACAGGTGTAAGCTACTGGTGCCAGGCTGAAATACCTTTTAATAGGGGAAGTTTGTGCTCATAATCTATAGAAAGATTATTTACAATCTTCATTTAAACATCTATTTGAAAATGAGAAGAATGTTGGAGATGTCACTCCTTCTACTTAAATAGGAAGGAATTAAAAGATGCTTAATACCTTGCCTGTTTTAGCTCAACTATTTTAAAGGTGAACTGGAAGCAGAAGAAAGCTAAAATGGAGTTCCAGACACACTAATATGAAGACTTTTCCAAAATTTTCTGAATTTTTCTATATTTTCAAATGCAGAAAAAATAATAGTGTAAATATTGAAATAGGGTTCACTGTAGGATATATTATAATGAATCTAAATAGTCATAGTTAACATAATCTAATAATATATATTGTGTGATAGTTAATGAATTCAACTTGTCCTAACTTGAATATTTTCAAAATGACCTGAATTAGAAACTATGTAAAGGCGCTGATCAAAATTTAGTAGTAGCTGTTATTATTTCCTTCATATACTTATGGTTTTCTATATGCATTCCTTTCAAATATGGCCCTTTACATTTCAACATTTCACTTGTTTGGTTATGTACTTTTTATCAGTTAATTTACAACTAATCATTGTATAAATCGAATAAATTGTGGTGAAGTTAACTCCTGATAGCACTTTCAATTGAGTCTACCTATAAGTTAGTTATTCGATGAGTAATTTGTTTTAAAGCAGCTTTAGATATTGCCTACAAAATATATGTCTTCAGTGAGACTTTTCAGGCTACAAATCAGTTGACACATTTATTAATTTGAAAAACAATGTTTTAATGATATCTCTAGGACTTGGAAATATTCTTAAGAATTTCACCCTTGACTCATACCTATACTAGATATTGCAAATAAGGGAAACCATGGGACCTATGTTTCTTTGGGCCTGGCTTACTTCACTTAGTATAATTTTTTCCAAGTTTTTCCATTTCCTAACAAATGGGGAAATGTCATTCTTTTTGATGGAGGCATAGAATTCCATTGTGTATATATACCACATTTTCTTGATCCATTCATCTACTGAGGGGCACCTGGGTTGGTTCCATATCTTAGCTATGGTGAGTCAAGCGGAAAAGGTCAGATAATGTGATGTTAGGAAAATGAACCCTTAAATATGTATTTTAATGTTTTCGTTTCTTTCATGCATGTGTTTCTAACGCATTTATAAGATTATTTCTTTGTTGCTTTGTATGTCCCTCCCCCACAGTGTAACCCCTGCTTTCACTATATTTGATGTGAGTATAACATGTGGAGGAGATGGGGACAAACAAGTCATTTAAGGATTCAGGTGGACCTGTTGCAACAATGAGAAGTACAAAATGTCATGTCAAAACCAGCTTTACAATGTCGGTGTGTGGGGGGGGTATGATTGGGTGGGGGGTAGGGGGGAGGCTGAGAAGGGAGGTGAAGGGTAAACAAAGGAGGAGGCTGCAATGCTTGGTAAGAAATGTATGCATTATCCTGCCCATGTAATTGTAACCCCTCTGTACAGTATGTTCTCAAATAAAATAAAATTAAATTTAAAAAAATGAATTTCACCCTTGTGATGAGAATAAAGAAAAAATAACATTGTCAATGATTAACAGTAGATTGAAAAAAAGCCCGTGTGCAACAGGACAATACTATTTGGGACTATATTCAAGAGCATATATATATATATATATATATATATATATATATATTCCATATAATTTATCTATTCAGGAAGCTGATTGGAATCCTCTCAGTTGTAACTATGGATATTTTCTTGTACCACATCATGGCCAACCTCATAACTACCCAGAGAAAAATAACAAGTCCACACCTGGCCAGATTGCTATTTCCATTGCATTGACGAGTGAGAATTTCCAACTTCTCTTTTATTTGTATTCCTAGACTAGCTTTTAAAAATGTTCCTCTCTAGTCAAGTTTCTCCAAAAATACATAAATAATAGGATAAGAGGGAGAGAAGGAAATAGGAAGAGACAATGAGGATGAGGGAGAGGCAGAGACAGAAGGATAGGGGAGGGAGGGAGGGAGAGAGAGAGAGAGACAGAGAGAGAGAGACAGAGAGAGAGAGAGAGAGAGAGAGAGAGAGAGAGAGAGAGAGAGAGAGAGAGAGAGAGAGAGAGAGAGAGAGAGAGAGCGCAACTTACTTACTGACCTTATTGTATAGGTCAAGTCCCATATCTACCAAGGCAATGGAAATCCTGTGATAAAATTCCATCTTAATCTGAAGGATTAATCACGTTTGAACGTAGGAAACTGCTGTTGTTTTTTTGTTCAATTTAAATGTCCTATCAGATTCTATCAGTTTTCTGAATCCATTGTTTCTCATCCAAAAATGTAAGTTGAGTGAGCTTCTCCACTCAGCTTAGCAATGCAAATGTCAGTATGTCCCAGAAACACCCTCAAAGATACGTCTAAAATAATGTATAAACAGTATCACTTAGCCCAGTCAAGTTTGTACTTAAGTTTGATCATCACAATTAGTCAGAGGAATTCACTAATGTAAATGCTCAGAAAGCCTTCCTGTACCTATTCATAGGCTTAATCAATTGGAGGAAAGTAAGTGTCAATAACTTAGACCTAACTCTCTGTCTTTCACTTACTCCTATATGTGGTTTAGGAGACTAATGACCTCAGATTTAGCCCACTGCAGAGCTTACCAGTTAGTTGCCTTATCCTCTCAGGTCCTAATACTCATTATGTCTCAAGTTGTTTTATGCAGACAACCAAAGCACCAAAAGAACCTTATACTTCAAGTGTATATTTAGAAAGAGATGATATGCTCTAATTTAATATCTAGTAGAAATCCATTAGAACTCACTACATTCACATACCGAGAACTTGATTTGATAGTAATTTGTTATTTTGTTTCCAAAATTGATTGTTGTTCCTTATATATGTCAGCATCAGTAAGATCAGAGAGAAGAATAAAATGATAGATGAGACCTGGACTTCTCTTGATACTTCTTCTCACTGTAATTAAGATTTCTTTCTTTCTTTCTTTCTTTTTGTCGGTCGTGGGGCTTGAACTCTGGGCTTAGGCGCTGTCTTTGTGCTCCTCAGCTCAAGGTGATCACTCTACCACTTGAGCCACAGTGCCACTTCCAGTTTTCTAGTGGTTTCTTGGAGATAAGAGCCTCACAGACTTTCTTGCCCGGGCTGGCTTTGAACTGTGATCCTCAGACCTCAGCCTCCTGATTAGCTAGGATTATAGACCTGAGTCACCAGCGCCCAGTTTGTAATTAAGATTTCTAAGTAATATGAGTAGCAATAATACAGAAAGACTGTAGTCATGTAGAATGTGGTCTATAGGCATGGAAGCTTACACTTCTGGACAAGTGATTTACAAATGAACAGCAAAATCTTCACTCCAAGGTTATTTTTTTTTCTTTCTAAATTGTCATAATAAAATCCTAGATTGAGAGGGATAATTACAGATTCCTACAAGGGTTAGTTTTATGGATCATCTGGTTAGGCTCTCAGGCTCACTGTTTATTTGAAAGTATTTTGTAGATGTGGTTAACATCTACAGTCAGTTGGCTCTTTAACAGAGATAATTCTCATTAATGTGATTGGCTTCATCTAATTAGTTGCAAGCTTGTAAGAGCAGAACTGAGGTTTCCCTGGAGAAAAGGAAATTTGTCTACAGGTCAGCATCTGTTCTGCCTCTACTTGACACAAGCCAATTCCTTAACAGCTAGGTTTGTCTTTCCATCATCTTATTTCCAGGGATTCTTTGCTCTCATCCTATTCCAATTTTCTGGTATAAAGAGCTATTTTTATATTTACAGATTTTGAAATAATTTCAAGCAAATATATTTATGTACTTTGTAAGTAACTTTTTTTACCATGAAAAATATAGAGTGTGCAGTGTACCATTTAAGGTTTTTTTGTGATAATTTTGATGCTTATATTACCAAGAGGGGTATAGTGGAAAGAAAATACTATATAGGTTTTTCTCTTTGCTAGTGACCACTTTCTTTTATTGTCATTGTAGTGTTGATATACAGAGGGGTTGTAGTTACATGAATCAGGTAATGAGTGCAGTTCTCTTTGAACCATGTCTCCCCTTCCATTGCCCACTACTGGTTTTTCCCTCCTCTCCCCGCCCATAAGATATCTAATTCATTTCCTACATAGTGTCTAGTGAGTACCACTGTTCTATTTGTTTACCCTTGTTACACTTTTTTCTGTGTCCTCTCTTACCCTCATAAATAAAAACAAATGGAACACAAAAAAAGGAAAATAGAACAAAAACAGCAACAATGGCAGTTAAAAAAATGTATCCTTTTTCCTTTTCTTAGAGTTCATTTCATAGAATATTATTTTATATGATCCTATGTACATCACTATTGAGCCTTTGTTAACTCCTTTGCATATCCTCTTTTGGTTTTAGTGTGTGCCGTTTCTTACTTAAGCCTAAGAGCAGTGAGTCTCAGTCTCATTTTTTTAAAACTTCTATTGTCTCCATTTCAGGTAACAGTACAGTCTGAATTCTCTTCTCTATCGACTCCAGTGCTTAACAGTATGCTGGATACACTAAAGGTGATTACAATGATAAACACTTACTGAATAAATGGCAAATAAATTAAATACCTTAGGGTCTAAGCCATAGTGTCTTTGTATGGCATGGCCCATGCTTCTCCAAAATAGCCTTCTCTGTTATATGTAATGCAAATTACAATACCTCTCTGGGGGCCAGCATTTAGTGTATCATAAAGTATGGAAAATGTATTTTATGCTTGTAGTGAACTAGTGTCAGGTGTTCATGATAGTGCTGTGCACTCAGCCAGTTTTTAAATATATTAGAAAATGATTCATGATGAGTTAGGCAAAGAACATTATGCAAATGATATCCCTAAAATATAGTTTAATTCCAAAGACTCAATCTTTCTCACATTTTAAATAGTTAATCATTTGGTTCAACCGTCTGACTTCATGTCAAAAAATTCGGAATAAAAGCACCAATTTTCCACTATCCAATTGTATCCTAATGCATTTCTGTCTAGCTGGAATTTTAAATAAATAGCTAAGAAAAGATATGGGGCTACTTTATAAAATGTAATTTGGAGTCTATGAAGATAGTTAATAAAATTTCCATCAGAGAGAAACTGAAGGGAAATATAATCACTTGGTCAAAATTATAATTGTCCATTTAGGCTTTGAAATAGTGAAATTAAATGATGGTATATTTGAATTTTCACACCCAATTCCTTTGGAAGATAAAGGTTCAGAATATTGTAACATCCTGCCAGGATAAGTAACTCTTTTGCAGTTCAGGTATAATGAGGTTTTTACCTTAAATTTTACCAAACTTTTTCTAAGAAATAGTACTTATAGATGAGGTAAGAACAGATTTAAGTGGACTTTTTAAATTCTACATTTAAATTGCAGGAATATTTTATTGCTATGAAACAATCTTTTTTTTTTTCTGCTCCTGAGGCTTGAACTCAGTGCCTGGATACTGTCCCTAAGCTTTTTTGTCTCATAGCTAGTGTTCTATCTCTTGAGCCACAGTTTCGCTTCTGGGTTTTTGGGGGTAGTTAATTGGAGATAAAAATCTCATGGACTTTTCTGCTAGTCTGATTTTGAACTGTGATCCTCACATTTAGCCTCCTGGGTTACAAGTACCTTTTTAAAATCCTTAACTATTACCATTCTTTCAAAGTCATTGCTGTTAAATAATAACTCATATCAAGATTTAAGATATATTTTCAAAATTCACTGGCACATTTACACACATTCTCCCATATTTAGTACATTAAATAGGTTGTAAAAATCTGAAAGTTTAGCACCTGAATTTATCATGAGTGCCATTACTTTAACTATTAGAAATAAGTAAAATTAAATGGATGTCACTGTAACATATTTTAAAAATAACAGAGAAAACAATATCACTAAGTATGAAATAAAATTTTTATATGTTGTCTTGGATAAAAGAAGTTGTATGTTATTTAGGACCCTATTGCAAATTTGAAATTTGTGGGCTTATTCATATCCAAAAATCATTTGCTGATTGAAGAACTTACATACTTCCATATGACTCCTAGGAATATAAATATTATTATTAAGGAAAACAAAAAAATTAAAAGTAGGATGACTTCTTTATGTTATTAAATATTAGTTGATGTATTGGACTTCTACTTTGTGAACAAAACTGTATTCATTAAAGGAACTGATTTTTTTATACTGGATACTGTTTTCCATTTAAATCATGTGTTTTCTAATGTTAACATAAATACAGAGTATTAAGGTATGTCTATAGCTCATTACTTGTTCATTCAACTTGCATTAAACTTAACATGAATAATTAATATAAGGCTTAAAAGTAAAATGAAGTTTGGAATTCATTGCAATGGAAGGTAGAATTTTTTTTTTTTTAATTTTTCTCTACAAGGCAGGTACTCTACTGCTTGACCCACACCTCCAGCCAGGAAGTCAGAATTCTTGACCTTGATGTTTGATCTTGACTGAACTACTCTGAAGTTCTCTTTGATCTCAGCTTCTCCATGTTAAATTAAGGCAGTGGACCTTTTCATTGCTGCTGATCTTTTTTAGTTCTACAACTTGGCTTGGGATTGTGCAGAAGGGAACCCTACCCAAACATTTCCCTACCATCGTTTAGATTTTTATTTCCTTCTCTGTAAGTTTTTGAAAGAAGAATAATTCACCCTTTTGTGAGGGCATCCCTTTCAACCTTCAAACCATTGGAGACAATATTCCTTCTGATCAAAGAAAATGATTTAACCACTGATGACTGAATTGCTAAAATTACGTGGGCACCCAGTGGCCCTTACATTACCTGTTCTCTGCAGTATATAGATGGAGAAGGCTCTTTCATTGCAGAAATGGCCACTTGCTTTGGCTTTCTCCT
This sequence comes from Dipodomys merriami, assembly GCF_024711535.1. Classification (NCBI taxonomy): domain Eukaryota; kingdom Metazoa; phylum Chordata; class Mammalia; order Rodentia; family Heteromyidae; genus Dipodomys; species Dipodomys merriami. The sequence goes on along the minus strand of NW_027202382.1, from coordinate 12,214,448 downwards.
TTCAGAAATATTCTCTCCCAGAATTTCTTTCTTTAGTGGCTTCAGGGGCAAATTAAATTGAGCTCAACACATTTAACCACATGGACGTTTTCTTTCCTTGTATTTCTTTCCTTCATACACAGTCCTGAATATCTTAAAATCTTTGTAGGTTGAAAAAACTCCATCTCTACTTAACTTTCTAGGAAGATTGTATGCTTTAGTGCCTCAGTGTAGGGTTTAACATACCAAGAAAAAAAGGCAGAATTTTCTTCATACATAGATAAATGTAAATTTTCCCACACCCACTCCTGAGAAAAGACTATCCTGTGAGCTATGAGTCAAATAATGGAAGGCAGTGCAAACAAAATTTCCCAGAAAACTAACAGGTAAAATGATGACAGTTACATAGGAATTGGTTTGTAAAGGGTCTAAAGTCACTCTGCTTTCTTCACTGGCTGCTAGGCTGTCTTTCTTTTTGAAAGTGGAGTATGGCGAGGGTGATTTAAATGACATCAGGGAAATTAAAATACTAGAGCAATTTCTCTTCTTATCAGGTTGTAACCATTTACCTTGAATATACACATTTGACAGTTACAAAAGCTTTTAATTTTTAGATATTAAAAAAAATATTAAGTGAAGTAAGCCAGACCCAGAGAAACATAGGTCCCATGGTTTCCCTTACTTGCAATAATTAGTATATATCTAGAATAATCCCAGCATATGAGCAGAATACCTTAATAGCTATGTACATATGACCATATAAGGTAACGCTAAACAAAATAAACTCCAAGACATGGACAGAGGTTTTTCTTTGTTGTTATTTTTAAAGTACTATGTGTTTTTGTTTTTTTTTTTGTCAGTCGTGGGGCTTGAAGTCTGGGCCTGAACACTGTCCCTCAGCTCTTCAGCTCAAGGCTAGTGCTCTACCACTTGAGCTACAACCCCATTTCCTTTTTGTTTCTTTTGTATGTTCTTCCCCCTATGGTATATCCCGTGTTGTAACTGCATTTGATTTGGGTATGTGGGCATTGTATATACATTTATCTGAATTAAGGAAGGGAAGGGGAACAACAGAATGGTGAGACAAAAGACAAGGTGGGAAGCCAATGAAATAATGATATTCACAAGACAATATGTTGAAAATCTGTACAACTCGGGGAGGGGATGGGGGGAGGAGGGAAAGTGGGAGAAAAATGAGGGAAGGGGGTAACAAGTTTGACAAGAAATGTACTAATTACTTTACTTATGTAACTGTAACCCTTCTGTACATCACCTTGACAATTAAAAAAATAAAATAGAAATAAATGGGATTTTGCAAAACAACAACAACAAAAATACAACCCAAGCTTACCAAATGCTAATAGGGGCTCTATTACTTTACCATCTCCAGCTCTTCAGTGCTACTAAAAATGATTTTAACTATGTCTTTTTTCTGGTGTTTTCATTGTTTTTCTTTTTTTTGGGGGGGACTGGTCATGGGGCCTGAACTCTAGGCCTGGGCGCTGTCCCTCAGCTCTTCAGCTCTAAGCTAGCGCTCTGCCACTTGAGTCACAGCACCACTTCCGACTTTTTTCTTTTTGCTTATGTGGTGCTGAGGAATTGAACCCAGGGCCTCAGGCATGCAAGGCAAGTGCTCTACCACTGAGCCACCTTCCCAGCCCCTTTTCATTGGTTTTTATGGGAGGAGAAGTTTGTTGAAAGCCTGTGGCTTACTCATGTCATTGCGCTTTACTGTGATTTCTTCTTTTCTAACATGACTCTTTCAAATCTTCTCAGATCCATATTCTTAACCCCATTGCTGTAAGCTGATATAGTCTTTAATTGATCAAAAGAATGCCATAGAAAGGAACTATCTCCATATTTGTACTAGTAAATAAGTGAATTTGCTTCATGTGTAATTACCTTAACACTCACCTCCTTTTCTCATAAGAGATATGAAGCTTCTGAACCACAATCTAGCTACCTGCTCTGTACATTTCATCTCCCCTTTTATTCTAAAGAACTCTTCTCTTTCAGCTCTTTTCTCCTCTTCCAATGACATTCTTATCTTCTTTACCATTACCAGAAATATGCATCTGTATTATAATGTATCCTATGTTGCAATTTTACCCTCTATTAGCCACCTGTTTACTTCCTATTTCTTTTTTATAAAATTATTTTTACTTATTTATTTATGTTTTGTTTATGTGGGGCCAAGGGATTGAACCCAGGACCTCATGAATGCTAGCCAAGCACTCTACCATTAAGCCACATACCCAGCCCAAATATTTGTTTTCTTTCTATTTTTCCCAGTCTCTTGAGAGTTTTCTTCAGTCTAACTTTCAAGAAAGAAGTCTTTCAGAGCCAAAGAGTTGGACTATTGAACCTCTGGGAACTAACAAGGAGAGTAAATCTGACAAGGTTTTGGATAAATAGAGACTGGCTAACGTATCATTCAAAGCAAGAATAAGTGATAGTGATTCATGTCTGGCAGGTCTACTAGCAAAAGTAACTTGTTGCTCACTCAGTTTTCCTTTTACCTTTTAATCTTTTAAAAGAAACAAAGGAGGATTTATTCCACCCCTCCTTATCCATTAGATTTCTATCTTACATGAAACAAAAGACTTCAACAAGTAGATTGTATTTATTATAACTTTTTCTACATTTTTTCCTGTCAAATCTATGACCTACTGTGCTATTTTTTCTTGCCATGTTGAGTTGTAAATGTGGGAATTTGGTTCCTTTAATGTAGGCAAATTACTTTGTTTAGTTGTTTTGGGGACCTGGTTAGAATTTTGGTGTAGTACAAGAGTGGAACATAATTTTCCCTCCAAGCATAAGAAAATGAAATAAGAATGAGTTTTTCCTGATACAGTATTTACTTTTTTTAATTTTATTTTTATTGTGAAAATACTGTACAGGGGAGTTACAATTATATGGGCAAGATAATGAGTACATTTCTTATCAAGCATTGTAGGCTCCTCCTTTGTTTCCCCTTCCCATCCCTTCCCATCCTTCCCCGCCCCCCCCACTCAATCCTCCCCTCCCCCCCACACCAATGTTGTAAAGTTCGTTTTCCACATAACGACTTGTACTTCTCATTGTTGCAATGGGTCCACCTGTATCACTATTTAAACGACTTGTTTTTTCCCTTCCCCTCCACAAATTATACCGACATCAAATACAGTGAAAGCAGGTGTTATACCGTGGGGGAGGGACATACAAAGCAACAAAGAAATTATCTTATAAATGCATTAGAAACAATCGCATGAAAGACAAAAACATTTGAATACATAACTTAGGTTTCATTTCCCTAACATCACCTTATCTGACAGTATTTATTTTTTATAAACATTTTAGAAATAGTAAGCAGGAGGTACCTGAGTTTGCTTCTACTTATGTTCCTCTTTGATCCCATAAAATTAGTCTATGCCTTACCTGTGAAAACATATGCAAATGATGTCGTAGAAATCCAAGTAATAGATTAATTTATAGATATTTAATATGTGTAATTATATATACACATCATGTATACTATAATGTTATATATACTATAATGCTTTACATATACATAAACATACACACCCATATATACATATTATATATGTAATTTTCATACATATGCATATTATGCATGTATTCATATATGTACACATATACAATGCACATGTTTTATATACATATGTATTATAGCATATGTATATTATATATAAGTATGTTATATATGTATATGTGATATATATGTATACATAGGTATATTTTGTATGTAGGTATAGATACATATATACACATATGTATGTGTATACACATGCTCATACACATACACATATATTCCTATACATATATTCATGTATACTGTTGTATGTGTATGTATACACATATATAACATATATGCATATATAACACATATACATATACATATGTCCATGAGCTACTTATATATCATGCAACATACAAATATGTAAATACACACATGTTATATGTTTATATGTATGCATTTGTATACATATATGTTATGTGTGTATATGTGTGTGCCCACAGTATATAATATTTTCTGCCTCCTGAACTGAGCCAGTAAACACAGGCTTTCCCTTCCACCTTTTCTACCTAAGCAACATCATGCTTGTGCTATTTAATGGTTTTCAATATGCTCCTAGAGACACAAGTTTTCAATAAACCCAAGCTGACCTGGGTCCTCTCTCAGAGGAAGAATATCTTGCACAGATGGTTGCTATAGTACCTTAAAGGAATGAAGAGCTATAGAACAGTCTTAGTTTACAAATTGGTATCCCCATGTCTTTTCCACAGCTACCTTGACTGGTAGAGTTAATCAGAACAAGCTGTAATCTGAACTATGATACTGTAACACGTATGGGAATGTTAATATTTATATGATGTAATTCCCACTTTCACAAAGGATTCCAATGAAACTAAATTGCTCCTTTTCCTTTTGTGTTTCTGTGAGTACAATCCTGGGCCTCAAATATCTAAGCAAAATCTATTACCAAGCTAAAAACATCTATGAAAAATTTATGACTGAGCTGCATGCTTTACCTAAGCACATATTCTAAAGAGCCACATTAATACAATGAATATATTAAAGCAATTGGTTTTAAGCTAGATCTTGCCTAATGTTAAGCTGTAAAGAAAGCATCTCATATATTTCTTTTAACTATTCATTGAAGAAAATTAATATGATCCTACTAGTTTTAAATGGATTTATGAACAAATGCTGTAAATTCATTTGTGTATGCAATGTTGGCACTTGTTGATTTCTTGAATTTCTTGATTTATGGAGTTTGTCAGAGGTCATTGTCCTGAGTTTAACTTAAATGCTTATATATATATATATATATATATATATATATATATATATATATATATATATATATGTTGTAATGAAATAGAACTTATTTTTTTACAAGTCTGGGTGTTTAGTGTTTCTTCTATTTGACGTTTTCTAACTATAAGCTCAAAGACTGTTCATGGTGTTCCATGGTGTTTGATGTAAGGATGGTGGCACAGTTAATATTATAAATTATCCCTCAAGTTTCTTATACAATAGGAATTCTGATAATTTTCATAAGTGCTTAAAAGGGTATGAATATAAAAACATTCCAAGGAGTGTTGATTTGTTAAAGGGAAAAATCCTGTTCCTATCATTCTATCACATATTTAATGAAGGAAACAGGAAAAATGGAGTAAGAACATTATTTCATTATGTGTATGGTATGTGTGTGTGCATATGTGCACATGTGTTTAGAAGTAAACATTTGTTACCAACCCTGTGATCATTACTTGTCTGTTTCTTAAAAGTAGCACATTTGCTGTATTCTGTTTGTTCTTAAGTCAGATGTATTGAGAGAAGATCAAATGGAACAGAAAAAAATCATTTTGAAATTTTTATCTGATCCTGACCCATTTAATCTTGAGTTCAGCTACCCAGAAGCACTTTTTCCTTAAGCCTGATTATTAGTAGAAAAATGCTTCTTGTTAAACTACAAAGAAAAGCTTTCTAAATCTGGACTCCTGTGAGCTCTCTTGTTTTCAGTAACTCATAGAACTGGTATGAGATGTTTATTTGATTTAGAGTAGAGTTGTGGTTTTTGTTGCTGTATTTGTTTATACTGAGTTTATTCTCTGGAAAAACAGAAGTTCTTATGTCAGTCTATGAAACATAATGGTTTTATATAAGCTTCATGCAGGCTTTGACAAAGAGCTTCACTTTGGTAAATAAAAATGCACTTCACATGGGATTGTATCATAATAATAGGTTTTTAAATAGCAATGACAAATTTATGAAAACCTATATACTCCATTTGAGCTGCTCTTTCTCTTGTAAACCATGCTTACTCTCAGAATAGCCAAAGTTTCAAAAGTCTATTGACTGAATGGAGCAAGAAGTTAATTCCTGCCTTTCTCATGTACCCTAAGAGGTGAGCCTTGCATGTGAATCTATTCTAACAATATAAACCTAGTGAACCAAGTAGAGATTGAGCTCACAGTTTCTGATCTTTGGTATATGATACACATGAAAAACTCAATTAGTATGATAAAATAAAAAGAAACATAGATATTTTTTAACTGCTATTGTATAGGTCTAAAACTTCCCCCAGAGATATGCATGAAAGACTTGGTTTCCAGCCCCAAACACTATTGGGCAGAGATAGGACATGGCTTTAGTGGAAGACCTCTTTTTGACAATAGTGGGATATTGGGAGTCTAGTTCTTTCATTTCCTTTTTATTTGCTAGATACCAGAAGGTAAACAACTTGTTCCACCGCAGACTTGACCATGGGCTGAAGTCTCTGAAAATAGGAGTCAAAAGTTTGCTCTTTTTTTTCTTTCATCAGTGTGGTGCTCTTGAACTCAGAGCTTGGATGCTGTCCCTGAGCTTTTTCCATCAAGACTAGCATTCTATTACTTTGAGCCAAAGCTCCACTTACAGTTTTCTGAGGTTAATTGGAGGTAAGAATCTCTCAGACTTTACTGATGAGGCTGGCTTTGAACCACCATCCTCAGATCTCAGCTTCCTGAGTAGCTAGGATTACTGGTGTGACCCACTGGTACTTGGCTAAACCTTTGCTCTTGGTAAGTTGATTACTTCAGTTATTTGTTGTAGTAACATTGATCTGACTTAGACATTAACGTTAATATAAGACAACATAGGTAATTTGCCTGTTTATGATATGGGCTACTGAATCTGTACTCTGATACTTCAGTCCATTGTTTCTAACAAAAATTAAACTCTGCTCCTAAATTTCCTTGTGTTTCTCCCCCCCTCACTGCCATCATGATATGGAACATGCCTTTATTTTCCTCAGCCAAGTTCACACAACTGGTTTAAATGAAAAAGTAGCATTGCACTGTCATATGTATGCGATGTGAATAATAACTCGCTATGAACAGAGATTCTTCCATGTTAGTAAAGAGAGAATACATGTTTCTTGTGTATTTGACTTTTAAGCATTGTACTTGATTGATAGTTTTGAGACAAACTTTCAGTGCCTTGTTAAAAGCAAGGAAGCATGTCTGAAACAGCTCATCAGTCCAATGGCTCCTATAAATGTAATACTTTTGTTTGTAGATGGAAGTGTCCTGAGCTTGTTTATTTTTTCCTGTTTCTACAGTACACCATTTGCATTCTTCCTAGAAATATCATCTCACTTGACAGCTTTTCATTAAATTCAGGAGTATTGGGATGCTTACAGGGAGCTATATTTATCAGGACTTGATTTTATAAACTACAAGATTCTTGCAGTCCTGGAAGACATTCAGAAATAGCTTTCTCTGCTGTGTTTTGATCTAACTAGGTCAGGAATGGTCTAAGGTTAGTCCATGGTATTTTATTACTAAAAATCCAAGTGGAATGTTAAAAGAAAAAATAAATTTGTATCAGTCACACGAATTTACCTATGAAGAGAATTATCATAATGTATTTCCCATTTCTGTACATTTGTTTGTCTTGGCCAACGTCAATACTCTTTTTGGGGGCAGGGCTTAAGAGGATTTTTTGCACTGTGAAGATTGGATTGTGCTTGTTAGTTTGCTTAGTGAGTCCTGTTTGGTGTTAGTAACACATTTTACTTCTCTGTTAGAGGAAGTTGCAGGCAAGTTCAAGTTCTTTTCAGTTTTTGAAGGCCTCATGTAGATCTACTTTGTGTTGGTTATCAGTATTAGGACATCAAGAGCCAGTTTACAAAGTTCCACCTATAAAATTTCCACAGATAACTTTAATAGGAGGCCACATGTGCTTCACCTTTATAAAATGTTCTACAAGATGCTTACAAATATTTTATAAGAGCTGTAGGTCCTTTGCTAGCAAGGAGTAAGTTCCTCTTTAGTTATCAGTTTCCTAATCAGTCGTTTAATAGGTGTGTGAGCCGTGAATTTCTCCTTTTCACAACTCAGATGTGGTAAAAAATAAACCTGAACAAGACATGATAACTGTCCTTGAGAATTTTGTGTTGTGAAATTGAAAACCATCATGAAACAATCGATCTCAGTAGACTCCTTGAACTGGTGCATCTTTGACAATGGAGACAAACTATTATAAGAAATTGAAGGGTGTCAGAGTCAGAGGCTGGTGCTTCTGCTTCAGGTCCTCTCCTTACAGCCAGGGACTTCATGGTGTTACTGGACTCTGAATTACAATGTCCATATTTGCAGAGTAGGACGATCTTGTTAACTTATTGAGAGGGTTAGAAGATGTATGGATATCCAATACACCAGTTAGCATTTAGTATGTTTTTACTAAAATTAGCAGAAATCATAATTTCATGCTTTTACTGCCATCTACTTCTAAGAAGGAATTGGTGATGCAAAGCAAGTTTGTAAACTTTTTGCCCCTTTACTCTGTTTTAGGGACTGCAGAAGAAACTCCTGACAAAATTGAATTATGAGTTCCTTTTTATGTTTTGTTAATATGCACATAGACAAAAATAGAGCAATAGAAAAAATTAAAGCCATCAGGAAGGGAGAAAAAATGGAGCTCTGGATGTATAAGGAGTCTGTATAATTCTTCCCAGTACATTCATAGTTCACAATACAATTTTGTTAAGCTGAAAACATACTAAAAATGACAGATGCTTTTGCTTTAGTAGCTATGGTATCCAGAAAAATAAACCCATGTTTTCTTTGTTTTGGAACAATGGGAAAACTTCAGGAATCGTAGTTGGTAATTAAATTTTAGACTACTCTAAACATTTGTACTTCTATTTTTAAATACCCTAGGAAGCAAAACAGAACTCATAGAAATGTTGTGTAAATGGAACAAAATGTTATTACACTCTTCAGAATGTGGACATACTCCCTGTAGCATTCACTGTAGTGGTAGGTAATTATTGAGCCAGCAGCATGATAATGAGGAAATATAATATCAGCTTTATAAATATATAGAGTACAATATTGATGATAATAATTACAGAAATAGCTAATCTAACACTAGATATTTTTACATATTTTTGTGCATATAAAATTATTTATCTTTATGAACATTGCAATAAAGTAGATTTTTATTATTTTCTAATAATATTTAAAATATTTCTTCTAAATCACATAGAAGTTGGTAATTTGTCAAAAATTATGAATTTAGGCCTGGGAAGGTGGCTCAGTGGTAGAGCGCTTGCCTTGCATGCATGAGGCCCTGGGTTTGATTCCTCAGCACCACATAAGCAGAAAAAAAAAAGCTGGAAGTGGCACTGTGGCTCGTGGTAGTGTTAGACTTGAGCTGAAGAGCTGAGGGGCAGTGTGCAAGCCCAGAGTTCAGGCCCCATGACCGGACCCCCCCAAAAATTACGAATTTATTATATGAGAGAAGTGGAATCTGATCTCATACAAGACTGGTGGCTGGCCTATAATACTAATAATTGCACTGTTGTGTGTGAAAACAGTAGTATGTTCTTGTAGTATGTTCTTGATTTAAATAAATTCATACCTGATTCTAAAAAAGGGAATTAAAATGCCCATTTAATTAGCTATAAAAGATAAAGCTCACTACCATAGTGTCTTCCCACCTGTTCTTATTCAATATACATGCTGTGTATATTTTGAACCTTATAAGAGAAGTGCTATCAAAATGATAACACTTTATGAAAGTTTTCAGTAATGAGGAACTGTTTGAGTAAGGTAGATAATGCCTTGCCTTATGAAATGATTGTGAATTTATGGTTTCACATGTTCCTCAATCATTTATGATTACTCATCTCAAAATACCTATATATGCAATTCTCATAGCTGTTTTAAATTCAGCTGTCATTCATTGTGTTTTACTGTAAGGAAATTTTAAGTAGCTTTAAGCTGGTTTAATCCCTTAAAAGGTTAATTTAATGATTACATTTCAGTGTTACCAATAGAACAAATAATTTTAAGATATTAATGTGTATCTGGTTGCTTACCACATTATGCATGTTCAGTAACTCAATAACAAGAAAATACCAATTTTTAGGAAGATGTATTTTCCTACAAATATACTGCAAGCCTGATTTATTTGTCAAGTTATTGCACATAGTTTTGATCAAGTGTGACTAGTAACAAATATTTTAAAAATTAAAAGAAATTTATAAAAGAATCAAATTTCTATACTTGCAATACCCAACTTGAGAACTTTTCTCTCAGTATCATGTTACTATCATTTGCACTTAAATCATTGTGTGATCTGATGAATCGTTCTCTCTCCTTAATTTTGTAAAAGATATACCTCCCCAAAGCAAGGTAAAAGTTGATATGCTTAATTTAAGTGATGAGGAAACAATTGAGATTCATTGAAAGGTGGCATATTTTTAGCAAAGGTTGAGTGGCATTATGGGAAAAATGAATCAAGCAGTGTCTCACTGAACTCTATGTGTCTAGAACATGTACTATTTTTTTCCTTATCAACTATCTTTTGAGAACCACACACAATGGTGGATAACAAGCACCTACTGTATGGTAAAAGATGACAACCTTTTTCTGGGTTCTACTATATTTTTAGACCTTAAAATATCTTCCAACTGCTTATATGCTAAAAGCTTCATCTGTAGCCTGGTGCTGTTGTTAGGCAGTAGAATTTTTAGGAAGTAAGATCTAGTGGGAGGCCTTTAGGGGAACTCCTTTAAGCAGGGTACTGTGTAAAGATAATTTGTTCCTCTTCCTTCCTGGGATTTCCTTCTCTGGAATCAACAACAGCTGTTTTGTTCTACCATGTGCCCCAACCATTGCTTATCCAGCCCTCCATTATTTAATGGGTCCATGTGACAATGGATTCTAAAACCATAAAGCTGGATAAACCATTTCTCTTTGTAGGTTATTGTTATAGTGATGCAAGGCTAATTGTGGTAGGTTCTGTGCTAGCAGTCTTGTTCCTTATGCAAGTTACACTTTCAAGGAGTGTTATTTAGAATGAGACTATTCAAACATTGTTGAGTAACCTTGGAAAAGTTTCTTGTCAATTAAAGCCATACTTTCCACAGCTACAGGAGAAACCTGGTCCTGGCTGTGGCCTCCACCACTTTCCTTTCCATCCTTTCTATTCTGCCTGCCTTCAGCTGGCTTCACTCGTTAGTGAAGCTTATGTAATGCTTTATTGTGGACAATACTGATGTCCAAACACATACTGATCTTCTAAGTGGCTTCTGTCTATTCAAGCTTTCACTGAAATATTAATTCCTTACAAGATGGGGGAGATGCACTTACCATACACACAGACACACACACACACACACGTGTGTGTGTGTGTGTGTGTGTGTGTATGTGTGTTTGTGGATACCTGCCTTGATGCCCTATCTCATTTGCTGTTTTTTTTCTTTTTTCTTTTTCTTTTTCTTTTTTTTTTTGCTGGTTGTGGGGCCTGAACTCTGGGCCTGGGCGCTGTCCCTCAGCATTTCAGCTCAAGGCTAGCGCTCTACCACTTGAGCCACAGCGCCACTTCCTGCTTTTTCTGCCTATGCGATGCTGAGGAATCAAACGCAGGTCCTCACTGATGCAAGACAAGTATTCTACCACTGAGCTACCTTCCCAGCCCTCTTACTTGCTTTTCTTGGGATTATCATCTGAAAGCATCTCATGCATCATTGCTTACTTGACATTGTCTGGGTTTCTGTGATGGAATGCCTTTTCTATAAACACATAGGATTTTTTTCACTCTTTTCAGTATATTATCCATTGGCACAGATATATTTTTAATAAACATGTGTTGAATAAAGAATCACTACTCTAAGATTCAAAATAGTTTATATGAAGACAAATGACAGAATAGGCATGCAAGTATTTCCTGAGCTGTAAAATACTCCAAAAATTATTGTCATTGGGTGAATCTTAACACTTTCAAGTATACACCAAAAATATGTAGCTATTATTTGAAAAATTAGAATTTGAAACCAGAAATGCTTGCTCTAAGATCTCTAAATGAATATTATGCGTTGTTAGAGAAGTTGGAAGCATAATGATGCCAACTTTAAAAAATAATTTCATTCTTTATATTGTAGATTCAGTTTGATATAATCAAAACTTCCAGTGGGGACTGAGGTGGAACATTTATCTGCTTTAAGTAAAGTTTTGGATTTGATTCCCAGTACCACAGATAGATAGATAGTTAGATAGACAGACAGACAGAGAGACAGACAGAAAGACAGACAGACAGACAGACAGACAGATAGACAGACAGACAGACAAATAGACAGACAGACAGACAGACAGACAGACAGACAGACAGATAGATAGATAGATAGATAGATAGATAGATAGATAAATAGATAGATAGATAGATAGATAGATAGATAGATAGATAGATAGATAGATAAATAGATAATAGTTGGGTACTGTGGCATATGCCTGTAATCCTCTAGCTAGCACTTGGAAAGTTGAGGCAGAAAGATCAGGATTTCCAATCCAGCCTTTATATGAAGTTCCATGTTTTCCTGAGCTACATCAAAAGAAACAAAACAAAACAAAGAAAACTAAATCTTCCAATGGTAATCTGGGAATCTTTGCAATTTGCTGTAAGAAATTGTTGTAGAATATCTATTTTGTCTTTATGTTTGTGTTGCCATTGGTGGCAAAAGTCTGTTAGGATCATCACAGAAAATAATTTTCTTTTACTTTTTACCTTTCTAATTCAAGAAATAATTGAGAAAAAAATGTAGAATACTAGTGACTTCATGAATCCTGTAACTTGGCAACAAACTTTTCTTTGCCCTCCAGAGAAAAAAATGTGGCTATAGCTGGGCTGATTTCCGTATTAAGATGTATTTGCCTGGGGTGAACTCTCTCCGGATTCCATTCGCAGCTGCTAGGGGGGAAAAAACTGACTTAGAAGAAGCCATATGTGCTTGCTTTATAATTGTTTCAGACACTACTTGACAAAATTGTTTCTTTTTACTCAAAATACTGTTTATATAACTGACTTATATGTGCACCAATTCTTAGACTCTTTTTTAAATAGTATAAACAAGATGTGAGGTATGATTTTTTTATGACATCTCTGTCAATGTCATTTTAAGTTCACAGGATTGTCTATGTAGCTTCTACACAATGTGGCCTTAGAGTAACTGATAGTATTGTTTCTTCATCAGTCACTTTATAAAGTATTTCAGAGACATTTACTACATGTTGCTTATAAACCATCCAGAAAATAAAGACAACCTACTGGAAGACTTAAAACTTCAATAGTTTGAATCATTTACTTTAGGCCAAATGTAATATCTCATGAAATAACCAGAACATTGTATTAAGAACATTTCAACATATATCTAAAAATAGAAGTTTCTGATTTAATGTAAGCAATCTACTCAGATTTAGAGTACTAACAAAACAGAAAAATCATAATGCTGGCTGAGAGACTAACAAAGTATAATGTGTATTACTGAGGAAGCAAGATATTAAACTTCAGGTGAAAGAATGCCAAATGACTCACTGCCATTTTCACATTTGGGCAAAGAGTGTCTCAACATCTTGCTGTGTAGCTGCAAAGTGTGAGTCATGCAAACACAAATTTCTCACAGCAGCACATTTGATCTACTTTCGTGAACAAGTGTATTGTAGGAGGATGTGCAAATATTCCCATCACTGGACATATTTGATTGAAAGACAGGAAGACTGCTTAGTGGACATACTATAGGGAATTATAACATTATACATAATATTGACAAACATGAGACTCCTTTCATAGCCTAGATACTCTCTAGAGTAACTATTAGTGATCCATGCCTCAGACCTGAGAAGAATGAATTCTCTTATAGGCATTTGAAGAACAACCACCTTGCTTAGGCACTCTCTTATTGACTTCTGATTCTCTTTTAGATGTAGTCAAACATTCCAAAGGAAATACAGTTTACAGTACTACTCAGGACAAGTTTGAGTTTTTCTTCAGTCATTTGGGACTATCCAGTGACTGAAGAGCTCAGCAGTGTCCCCTAAATCAGTGTGGACCCCACCCTCCAATCTACTCCCAGAATCTCCATATCAGACTTTATGCAAAGGGTCAGCTAGATGTCCTGATGAGCTCCAACTGATATATATGTAGTTTTCTAAAGATCTTGTGTTTGAGCTCAGGCCTAGCAAGTGAATTGTCCCATGAACCAACAGACTGAATGGGATTTGGTTTTGGGAATGGTTGTTGATTTTCATTCACGTTAGAAACAGCCTGAGTTGAGTCTCGGAATTACCCAGGCTGCAATGAGAATGTCTGGACTCAAGCCATGTGGGGTTTCATTTGCTCATTTTAATTTCTTCATGTTCCAACCTTGGGTTGGCTTTAGTTAAAAACAAAAACCATCTGAGCTCAGCAAAGTTAGCAGCAGACATCCTTCACTTATGTATGCTCCAACAGTGACATCCCTGCTGGTCACTCCACCTTACATGTTCTGGATGCCATGTCCTGTGGCAGCAGTAGAGCTTGTCACATCGATGGACACCCAAGTCCTCTCCTCAAGTGCAATACATCTCCCAGTTTCAATCCCTTTAGGCATCAGACTGATCAAGCAGCATGGTACCTGTCCAGGTTAGCTTTCCAGGAAAGTTTAAGGCATGTGGGATAAATAACAGACATCCTTTGTGTAAACAAACCATGTATTATTCTGCTCATGAAGCTTTGGCCTAGCTTTTCTATTTGTGGTAGTGTGTGGAACAGGGGTAAGGTGAACCATGAAACAAATTACATTCTGTGAAAACAGTAGTGAAGACAATATTCAAGAGAATGTGGTATTCAATGAGAGGTTGTTTTACATTATATCACATAGAATTCCAAATGATATGTTTAACTATCAGAAAATGAGTTACCGCTTATAATTTTCTAGCTCATCTGGATAAAACTTACATTCTAGGTCCTTATCAACAGTGAATAGGAATAACTTCTGACAGGATCAATGGGAGTCATCATCCATAGTTAGCACTTTAAACAAAGGCAGCATTATAGGTGATGGTGTAATTAGCATCAACAGAGACAACACATTTCCATACAACTAGGGTCAAAAACCATGACATTTGGTATAATAACAATATTGCTAATATTTCTTCAGGGTGGGATGAAGGAAATAAGTCAGCGATAGAATATTTCATAAGCTAGAACATACAGAGAATTTGTGAATGTGAAGATGATGCTGGACACTAGGAAGAACTTCATATTCACCTATTTAAAATGAATAAACGTGTAAGTACTTTTTTACTCACTCTTCTGCATTTTCATCAATTAACTATTACCTTTAACAGGGACCCATGAATTTTACAATGAATGTGTTATAAAATTGCTTTATTGTAGAGAGGAGCTTTCTGGAAAGCTTTTTCTAGAGTTCTACAAACCCTGATGATGGCATTGGTTATCCATTTGATATTTTTTTAAGGTAATGTATGGAGGGGTTACTTTTACATAAGTAAGGTAATAAGTACATTTCTTGTCAAACTTGTTACCCCTTCCCTCATTTTTCTCTTACTTCCCCTCCCCCACTGCCCAGCCCCAAGATGTACAGATTATTTCCAATATATTGTTTTGTGAATATTGTTGTTGCATTGATTCCTTTGTCTCACTATTCTGTTGTTCCCCTTCCCTTCCCTAATTCAAATAAATGTATGTACAATACTAAAATACCAAAATCAAATACAGTGACAACAGGGATATACCATGGTGGGAAGAACATACAAAGGAAAACAAAAAATCACATAGTACCTTAAAAAAACAACAAAAACAAAGAAAATCTTTTGTGTCCATGTCATAGAGCTCATTTTGCTTAGCATCATTTTATATGGTCATATGTACATAGCTATTGAGCATTCCGCTCATCTGATAAGAATATCCTAGATGTATACTAATTATTGCAAATAAGAGAAACCATGGGACCTATGTTTCTTTGGGTCTGGCTTACTTCACTAAATATGATTTTTTTCAAGTCTTTCCATTTCCTTACAAATGGTGTGGTGTCATTCGTTCTGATAAAGCATATAATTCCATTATATGTATATATATATGTATATATATATATGTATATCACATTTTCTTGATCCATTCAGAGACTTCTCTGAAGAGGAAATAAGAATGGCCAATAGACACATGAAGAAATGCTCAACTTCTCTGGCCATAAAAGAAATGCAAATCAAAACAACTTTGAGATTCCACCTCACCCCATTAAAATGGCTATAATCAGGAAGTCTAATAACAGATGCTGGAAGGGACGCGGCCAAAAGGAAACACTACTGCACTGTTGAAACTAGGGATACAGAATCTGTCTTGTGAGAGAAGCTGGTATCCAAAGGAGAGCTGCTATTTATTCCAATTTAAATGACAGCAGGATGTCAGAAGATGCCTCTGCTAAAGGGCCATCTTCACTACTATACTACAGCCATAGTTAGTCAATCCCTTTCTATCCCTTTCTATCCCTTCCATTATTTAACTCTCTCAGGAGTTCCTTAGGCATACCTACCCTGATAATGCTTGCATTGTTACAAGACTTCTTTCTTTTAAATATCCATCTGCCTGGATGCCCATGGCTTATGGCTACAATTCTGGCTACACAGAAGGCTGAGATCAGTTTGAAGCCAACCAGAGCACAAAAATCTATGAGGCTCTTATTGCCAATTAAGTAGGAAAAAATGACATAGTAGAGCTACATCTGTAAGCAAAAAAGGTGAATGAGACCTTTTTCCTGACAAACTGTTTAGTGTTGCATCCTCTCCTCAGAGGGTCTCCCAAATAGAGTGCTATCATTTTTGCACATAATGTGTGTTCAAAGGGCTTTACATGAACTATATATGATAGGGTAGTTTTCCTATGTATTTTAAACAAGGTAACAAAATCATGTTTATGTACTAATTCTGATCATTAAAAAATAAGCCAAGAAAAGTTGGTAGTAATTCCTTAGATTTTTAACTGAATGAAACAGTTCCTTATAATAGTAATTGCATTGGAAGGGTAAAACACTAACTTAATGTGCATTAGATTTGTATGTGTAAGCTGCCAAGAACAATAAACTGCTCTGTACATTTGAAGATTGCTTTCTAACAACTTTCATCTTTATTTTTTTTCTGTAGAACTTAAACTTTACCAAAACACTTTGCAACAATAGCCATGTAGCAGAAATACTTTTTCTTTAAAAAAATGATGGTAGCCTAAAATATGATATTTTATAAAGTATTGTAATATTGCTTTATGGATAATTGAAGTAAAATTCTTGTTAAATGCACGTTAAAAAAGATAAATTTAGAGCTCCAGTCTCAGAGTTCAAACTGGGTATTGGAACAAAAATTAGATAAATAGATGAATAGGTAGATAGATGATATAGATAGATGAACAGATAGGTGATAAGTAAATATATAGACTGATATACATGAGATAAGAAGACTTTTTTCATTTTAATTCATTATTTCTTTTTTAATACCTTTTTGTTGTCAAGGTGATGTATAGAGGGGTTACAGTTACTTAAGTAAGGTAATGAGTACATTTCTTGTCAAATTACTTTCTCTCTCCCCAACCCCCCAAGCTGTACAGATCATCACAACATATTGTCTTGTGAATATCACTGCTATTGCATTGGTTCTCCTTGTCTTTTTTGTTGTTATTGTTGGTCATGGGACTTGAACTTGGGGCCTGGATGCTGTCCCTCAGCTCTTCAGCTCAAGTGGCTCTACCACTTGAGCCACCGAACCACTTTCAGTTTTCTGGAGCTTTATTAAATATAAGAGTCTCATGAGCTTTCCTGCTGGGATTGACTTTGAACCTGGATCCTCAGGTCTCAGACTCCTGAGTAGCTAGGATTACAGGTGTGAGCCATCAGCACCCAGCACCCCGCCTCCCACCCCGTTCTTTGTCTTACCATTTTGTTGTTCCCCTTCTCTTCCCTAATTCAAATAAATGTATGTACAATTCCAGGGTACAAAAATCAAACACTGTGACAACAGGGGATATACCGTAGTGGGAAGAACATACAAAAGAAACAAAAAAATCACATAGTACTTTAAAACAACAACAACAAAGAAATACCTCTTGTGTCCATGTCTTGGAGTTCATTTCATTTAGCATCATCTTTTTTTTTTTTTTTTTTTTTTTTTTTGGTCAGTGGTGGGGCCTGAATTCTGGGCCTGAGCGCTGTCCCTCAGCTCTTCAGCTCAAGGTTAGTGCTGTACCACTTGAACTACAGCACCACTTACGGCCTTTTCTGTTTATGTGGTGCTGAAAAATCGAACCCAGGGCCTCATGAATGAGAGGCAAGCATTCTACCACTGAGCCACCTTCCCAGCCCCTTAGCATCATCTTATATGGTCATATGTACATATATATTGAGGTATTCCATTTATCTGCTAAGATTATCCTAGATATATAGTAATTATTGCAAATAAGGAAAACCATAGGACCTATGTTTCTTTGGGTCTGGATCCTTGGCACAGGCCACAATTTTCTTAATAAAGACAAAACACAACAAATCAAAGAAAGTTTGGACAAATAGGATTGTATGAAACTGCACAGCTTCTACATGGCAAAGGACATAGCTAGCAAGATCAATAGAAAGTCACAGATTGGCAGAAGATCTTCACTAGCCATCTAACAGACAAGGGTCTCATATCTCAAATATATTTAGAACTCAAAAAATTAAATCCCACAAAACCAAATGCTCAAAGAAACAACTGCCTCATTAAAAAGCTAAATAATTAAAAAGAGACTTCTCTGAAGAGGAAATAAGAATGGCCAATAGACACATAAAGAAATGCTCAACTTCTCTAAGCCATAAAAGAAATGCAAATCAAAACAACATTGAGATTCCACCTCACCCCAGTTAGAATGGCTATAATCAAGAACTCTAATAACAACAGATGCTGGAGGGGATGCGGACAGAAGGGAACCCTACTGCACTGTTGGTGGGAGTGTAAACTTGTTCAACCACTTTGGAAAGTAGTATGGTCGTTCCTCAAAAGACTCCACATAGAGCTCCCCTATGACCCAGTAATCCCACTTCTGAGCATTTACCCAAATGATCACAAACAGGGCCATTCTAAAGCTTACCAGCACAACTATGTTTATCGCAGTTTTATTCACCATAGCTAAGATATGGAACCAACTCTGATGCCCCTCAGTAGATGAATGGATCAAGAAAATGTGATACACACCACACACACACACACACACACACACACACACACACACACACACACATACAAAATGGAGTTTCATGCTTCCATCAGAAAGAATGACACTAACATTTGTTAGGAAATGGAAAAACTTGGAAACAAATCATATTAAGATAAGAATTCTTTAAACTGGGAAACCTCAAGATTAAAATGAGCCTTTTGACATTCCTTAGCATAAGAAAGAACTAAACCCTGAACCTGCATAGTTATGCATTGCCCATGTTCTCAAGGGTATTTAGGTACCAGCAGTGATCTTGCTACAAGGACAACCAAGATGTTTCTGAAAATAGAAAAGCCATTGTTTTTTTTCCCCTTCATTTCTACAAAGACACTATGAGCTATGGGTCCCCAAAGTACAAGTTAAACTCTATAAGCCCCAATTTCTTTCCAATAATATTTGTCTTGTGAAGCTGTTGTGATGATTACAGATTATATATGTGGAGAGCATTTTACAAAACAGACACCTAATTAGAAGCAGAATAACAGGACTGTTGCCTGGTACTCAGCTATGTGTGGGCATGTGGTAGTCTAAAATTATCTTACATTTTCTGGGAGATCATAATGCGTTTGTGGAAGATGAAAGTTTCACAGTAAGTATACTAAGTGGGAATGGCCAAGGCTGCCAATGGAATGAAGTTATGGTACCACAGTAAAGAGTGAGTGCTTCACTGTATGAAAATATACCTCCTCAAATACAATCTGGAAGAACATAGTGCAATTAGCAATATGAACAACAGCCCTGTCATGAAGCCTGGGATGAAAATAGTAACTTTTAACAGCATAGAAGGAGCAAAATGGAAAGACAGATGTGTGGTTAGACAGATCTTGGTTTAGGTCTTTGGTCTGTACTTCACCAGCTTTTTTAACAAGTTCTTCTCTTGAAAAAGTTATTATATGTCCTACATCTTCTTCAGCAAATGTAGATTTTATAATTGAACCTACTTTGTGACTCCATGCCAGAATGACTTGAGGTAAATCATCACATAAATAACCATAAACTGTAAAGCTCTATAGGTGCATTCTGTAGTGATACACAATGTATTTCAAAGGTTCATAGGTAAGGTACCAGGGCTAGCCTAGTTTTCATAGTTGAAAATTTATACTGAAAAAGACAGCCTAGCACCAAGTGCTATTTTTAAGTGCTAATTTTTATATTGTGCATTATAAATAGAAAGTAATTCCCATTCTACTTTCCTTAATATTCAATGATTTTATTAGATAAAGGTTCAGGTTGAAATTCCTATTGTTCTTGTTTAATTGTAACTGTAATGATGTGAATGTTCCTTACAACATCTGAGATGACATTTTTTTTGGTGAAAAATTTTTATAAATAATTCTATGGAATGATTTTGAAAGTCTAATATTTAAGATTCCCCAAACTAATGTTTTAGAAAGAAAAATCATAAGCTTTGTGTGTGATTAGTAAAGAGTGTTAGCCTATAGTTACGTGGAAAATATTGTGCCATTTAGAATACTTTGGTGCGAAAAGGTTTTAGAGCAATTAATAATGCATTAGCAGACAGCTTTCCAGTGCTTAAAAAAATCGAATGTCTCACCATACCACTTTGTAATTTCACTCTGAGCCATCTGCCAAGCTAGGTGCTTTCACCACATTTTTGTTTTACATATGTGTCCTACTTTGAAAATCTCAACTTTTTTTTTCTGGTTCTGTTTTCTATAGACACCAAATTCAAATAACGAAATGTGTGACTGTTCCACATTTTCTTGTACAAATAGAAGTTCCACAGAAAATATACAAACTCTTAGTACTTGAGAAATAGTCTTTTTGCTGTAGTTAGTTGAGTGCTTTCTTTTTAGGGATAGTATGAGGGCTAGGGCAGGATGCTGAGTATGAAGTCTACTGCAGGATGGAAGAGAGACAACAGGGCAGGGTAGAGAGGGGAATCATGAGCACAAACCTGGCCTCAAAGCAGATCCTGCCATGATCAGTTCATGGGAACCAGCCTTGGGAGCAAGGATTTATGAGAACAGCAGACATGTGTAGCTGGGAAACAGAGGAAATATCTGGTAAACATTTAATGTCCAGCATTATGACCTCTTGCAGGTTGTTCGGGTAAGACCTGAAGGAAACCACCATGTTTGACCACTGTCCTGCTACAGAGCTGGTCTGAAGTTCTAGGACATAGACTGTGCACAGTACCTGGACTGAAGATTTGTAGATGGGCCTCGGGAATCTTCCTTTAAGGGATTCGTTTGTATAAAGGGACCTGGGATCTCCTGATCCATCACTTTGTCTCCCAGATGTTGGGACACTGTCTCCCTCAACACATGGCCTACATGAAGGAATATGGCAAGGTTACATTTTAAGTCTCTTTCAGGCTCTACTGATAGGTTGTTTTTTTCCCCCGCTCTCTTAAAAACCTGTTACCTACAGCTTCCCTTGCATTTCCACAGTCTTGATAAGTGAGAAAATCTTCGTACTGTACCTCAATTTGGCTAACAATAACAGAAGGATCTGATATATGCCCAAGAAAAATTCTTAAGATTTTTGTTGATACTTGGTTATTTGCAGCCATATAAAAACTATAGGAGGAGGCTACAATGCTTGATAAGAAATGGACTCATTATCTTGTCCGTGTAATTGTAACCCCTCTGTACAGTATTTTCACAATTAAAAAAACTATAGAAAAGGATTTTGTCTACCTACTGCTGAAAAACCAGTCCTTACAAATGTGGCTTCAGGCAATGAATAGGATGGAATGGAATAACCCATATTCAGTCATTATAATAAGACAGACAAAGCCTTCTAACTTGTACTGAACACGGGGGGGCGGGGGATGAGCAGAACATGGCCCAACCCCATCAAGTTTAATTCCTGGAACCTATAAATGTTGTTTTATTTGGAAAAGGAATCTTTGCAGATTTCATGGTTAAAACTTTTGAGATAAAATGAATATCCTGAATTATCTGTGTGTGCCTGACCTTATAATAAGTATTTATTGAAAGGGAAAGAAATGAAATGTTCTCATTTGGTGAAGATGGGAGCAGGCAGGAGAGTAATGTAAACTCATCCAGCCAAACAACAGAAAATAATTTTCTATTTTGGTGCTGATCCTGGGACTTGAACTCAGGGCTTGGCTGCTATCCCTTAGCTTTTTTGACTCAAGGCTAGCATACTACCACTTGCGCCATAGCTCTACTTCTGACTTTGAACTGTGTTCCTCACCTCTCTGATTAGCTGGGATCACAAGTGTGAGACACTGACACCAGATGAAAAAATAGCTTTATTACTTTTGGTCACCAAATTAGTGGTAATATGTTAAGGCAGTATTCTAATTTAATAAAAAATTATGCTCTGGGTATAAATGTATGACATGTATTTTTGTTATATTAACTTATGCATTCTTCAGACTCATCTATACTAGGAAGAGTATTAACTTTTTCACACATATATTTCATATATTGTATATCCATATATAATATCTATCCACATATATTATATATGGATATAATTTGACCATGTTTCTTAATCTAAACATATGAGAGTCTGTCCGTCTGGTCCTAAATTTGAGAATGACCTCCTCTTCAAGGATTCTTATGGAGCTGTTGAAGGGACAAGAGACCATTTCCTTATATGAAGCTTTCATTGTTACTTGCTTTCGAGAAAATGCACCAATATCTTTTGTACAAATGATAATAGTTTTTTTTTTTTTTTGGTCCGGTCGTGGGGCCTGAACTCTGGGCCTGGGCACTGTCCCTCAGCTCTTCAGCTCAAGGCTAGCGCTCTACCACTTGAGCCATAGCACCACTTCCGGCTTTTTTTTCAGCTTATGTGGTGCTGAGGAATCAAACCCAGGGCCTCATGCATGCAAGGCAAGCGCTCTACCACTGAGCCACCTTCCCAGCCCGATAATAGTTATTTTTATGCACATCTGGCCAGCTAAACATCAAGCAACCTATTAGATTCAATCATACCTTTAAAATTTGTATGGCTAAAAACAAATAAAAAACACCCAAAACAAAAATACAAACACCCCAAACCATTTACATGTAGGTTTATGGTTTATATGTAGGCTTACTAAAGTAATGACAATTGGTTTCTCTTCATAGAAAAATCTCAGTATCGCTAAACAGACTAAGAGTGGAAAAGCCTCTTATCTAAGAAAATTATCTACTTTCACTTTATAGGGCCTAAACAAAGAACTAAAGTCAGAAGGAAAATGTTAAGTGGTATGTACATGTAATTGCATTTGTTATACAATGATCACATTTATGCATTTGCAGTTCAAATGGTTTTCCGTTTTAATTTAAACTGATTGAACTATAGGCTAAATTTGTTTTTCATTTCCGACCTCCTTTAATTTCATCTGTAATATGCTAACAAAACACATTGAAACTAGATCCAGTTTTCTGATTAAATTGGGTGCACAGCTGACTAAGGCTTTGCTAAATCACAAATGAGCCCCATGCCCCCTTCACTTTTCCTGCTTGTTTGTCTATCTCTATGCTTCAGGATTGGTTAAACTCTCAAGCCAGTATGGATTTCAAGGATGAAGTAACATAGAATTAATACATAGTGTATTTTCTGCTTAGGTAATTCTGAAACAATTAGAGAGTTTATATTATGATTATAATTGTAGAAAAGATGAAAGATACTCATTGAAATAAATATGAGGTTATGTAAAAAAACAGCAAAGGAAATGAATGGTTCACTATGGATACATTTATGTTTTGCATGGTTTTGTTTACACGAACATAAATTTCATAGTTTCTTTTTATTGAGGAAACTGTAGTTCATCCTATGATGATCATAACTTTTGCTCTAGATGATCCTGGACCCTTCCTTCTGTCTCAGACTGCACATGATGAATCTACTCTTCCTTCTGAGTTTTGTAGGATTCTTTCCACTTACCATTTTCTGTGGAGGTATTGTTTCTTCATTCATGGTCTGAATTTATATTTCAAATAATCTTTGAAGTAGAACCTCTTTGTGCTCCAAGTTCACTAACTTTGGCTTGTCCCTTTGCACTAACCATCTGCCTGATGTGCTTGTCCATTAAGATTGCTTTTTGTTAGTCTGAATGGCTGGGCAGCTCTCCCTCTTTCGTATCGGAAGTATCTGTGTCTGCTCTATTGGTGTGCTCTGTAATACTTCCCACTAACAGTTACAGAGTAGTTTCTACAGAAAAAAAAACTGGCTTTCATGTAAAAATTGATTCCATCCTAAAATATGATCACTACCCCTGACAACATCACTTTGTTAGTGATAGATTTTTATATACGAAGTATCATTTTCATACAGTCAAAGGTGTAATTCTTACAGGCACAGATTGACAAGTGGCATCAAAGTATGTAATATTTTCATCATCTAATAAAGGTTTCCTCTGGTACTTTTCCATCAATCCACCACCTGCTCTAGACAATCACTACTTTGGTTTTTGTCATATCCAGTATGTCTATAACTTTAGATGGAATTTTCCATAAAAGGAAGCATATATTAAAAATGATAAATGCCATATGTATGCATCACACATTCTAGTTTTTTTGTGTCTGGATTCTTTAGAAACTTAGATGCCTCCAAAACATTCATGAGCTATTTTCCTCATTGGAAGAGATTGTAGCTAATTTTCCTTCAGAGAGGAGAGACTACTCAATTACATGCATTCTCAGCTGCAGTAATGTTGTCACCAAAGGTATAAAAATTGGTTCTTCAAAGGCAAGTAGTTAAAAAGAATTCACATTCTTTTAAAGTATAAAGCACAGATATTCACACAGTATATAAACAACCATAACATACCTATGGTGTTACTCTTTTATCAAGTAAGGTAATAAGAACAAAATGTCTTCTTTCAGGGGACTGAGAAACACCCCTTTGTAGCTTAAATATAATTTCTTAAGAAATTGGAATGGAATTTGTATTTAGACTATCTGTATTTAGACTTTGCTTATATACCTCACCTCCCAGACTAGTCACAAACTTGCACTCTAAGAAGTTGTTACCATGGTCTGTCCTTCATGGAGCACTCTTACATAGGTTCATTCCCAGAACATTCTGAACTTCACAGGGCTTCTCTGTGGCTTTAATGAAATGTACCCTTATGGGCTTCTCCTGTCAAGTATATTCTTGGCTATATCATGAAATGCCATATCATTTGACTTCATTCACTTTGCAGAATGTCTAAAATCTTAACTATATTTTTATATTACTCGTAAATGAGTCTGCTTGACTTGCTTGCCTACATTTTTTTTTTTTTTTTGTCTGTCATGGGGCTTGAACTCTGGGCCTGGGTGCTGTCCCTGCACTATTCAGCTCAAGGTGAACACTCTGCTGCTTGAGCCACAGAGCCACTTCAGGTTTTCTATTGGTTTATTGGAGATAAGAGTCTCATGGACTTTCCTGCCCAGGCTGGCTTTGAACCACGACCCTCAGATTTCAGCCTCCTGAGTAGCAAGGAGTACAGGCGTGAGCCACTGATACCCGGCTCTTTGCTACAGTTTTTTCCTAATCTTTCTCAAGAACCTGTCTGAACTATAATGTTCTCATTAATTTGTTAAGACTGGTAGTCTTGCCTCTGATTTTAAGCCCAATATTTCTAATCAAAATTATTTTTGAGCAAACTTACAAATTATTTATTTGGTTCTCTAGACTTTCCTTAACTTGGAACTTTTATTTAGTGCCCATTTTCTGAGAGCATGTCATATGTAAACCTATTGCTGCGTTTCAATCTTCTTTCATTATTCAGGTTTTTGATATGACTTATGTTTTTCATATGTAATGTCCCAAACGGGGACTAAAGGCTCGGTCACCACCCTGTGGTGCATTGCAGGCAGTAGAATCTTAGGAGGTGGAGTTTAGTAGAAGGATGTGAGGTTGTGGTTTTTGAAGAAGGTATGGAATCCTCTTTTACTCTCCTTTCACTTTCTTGATGCCATAAGGTGTCCAGGCTCTTCTACCACACTTCTGCAATGCTGTTCTATCTCAGAAAAGCCCAAAGTGGAAGAAGGCCAGCTGGCTGTGTATTTTAACTGTGTGATGCTGTGGGCCAGAACTAATATTTCTCCTTAAACTGTTTATGTCAGGTACTTTGTTGCAACGAAGGGAAGTTGACAAATACAAATGGCAATGGTGTATAATAAAGTAATCTCACTCAGGGTGTGTTACTCTATTAAATCTTAGACGAATCCCTTTTTTTTTTTTGGGTCCGGTCGTGGGCCTGAACTCTGGGCCTGGGCACTGTCCCTCAGCTCTTCAGCTCAAGGCTAGTGCTCTAGCACTTGAGCCACAGCGCCACTTCTGGCTTTTTTCTTTTTGCTTATGTGGTGCTGAGGAATCGAACCCAGGGCCTCATGCATGCAAGGCAAGCGCTTTACCACTGAGCCACCTTCCCAGCCCCAAGACGAATCCCTTTTTATTTTATCATTTTTGGCGCATAAGCTGATTGATGTTAGGTCCGTCCCTGAAAAATCACCCCTTCCATTGTTTTCTCTGCATGCACACGTGACCCCCTTCTCACCAGCCCTTGTGCGCATGCCTGTATCACCCAGGGAATGGCGCACTGGGGGTCCAGTGGGAGGTCCCCAGGCTGTGAGGTTATCGATCCTCTCTCTATGCAGTCAAACTCCATGATTAGTCCTCCCTTCCGCTATCCCGACCCCTGCATCCCTTGAATCCCCTGCACCCTCCATCTTGTGCAGTTCGACAGTATGCTCTCCCCGCAACACCATATGGCTGTCTCCTCTCGGTGAACCTTCCAATGGACAATCTACCATTATACTTTCCTGTGGAGTTACCAGAAGACAGTGTTAGATGTTTTTGTTTTTGTGATGATGGTATTTGTTTTATTTCCACCTCCTTTTCTTGAAGGCCTCTTATTCCCTTACTTTCATGAACTGGGTAATAGACACAGAGAGAAATGGCTGTCTTGGCTGAGAATAGTTTGCTCCTAGGTTTTGTAAAAAAAAAAAAAATGAAGAGAAATGAACCTGGGAACATACAGGTTCCTTTGCTCCTGTATGTGTAGTGGGTGATTTGACATTTGAGGCAGACTAGAAGTTTCCTGTCCTATACTGAACAGGAACGGTAGGGACATTTAGGGAAGCCTTTCGGTTCCTGGAAGACTGAAATGTTTATATTCACGCATTGGGAAATCTGAGGGTTTGCCCAAACACTGTTCGCTCCATAGTCCTACGTGTTTGGATGGCTCTTGAATCAATGGAAAATGAGTATCTTTGTATGGTTCGTGGTGCATAAATCTATTGTCTTTCTTTAAACTTCCCAAAGGTTTTAGGTCTGGAGTCTTGCATGATTCTAAGAAAAAGGGAGCTCCTGCAAAATCGCTGAGATTGAATTTCTCACTAAATATTCAGGAGAGGGGATAGTCAAGGGAGCTGTCAAAACTAAATTACACTCCAGTTTGGAACATAGGGAAATGTGTTCATGCACTCAAGTGTAGAAAATCAAATTTGTACCTATTTCATATGTAATAGCAACTGACTCTGGGAGACTTGACCATGATCTCTCACATACAGCCTGTGTCATTTTTTTTTTTAACCCACAGGGTTAGTTTTAATTTCTTTCTTTCTTTCTTTCTTTTTTTTTTTTTAAATAAACCTGGGGAATGAATCCATACCCTTTTTGCTTGCTAGGAAAGTGATTTACCACTTGAGATACACTTCCCAGGAATTTGTTCATGTTTTTGATACAGCATCTCTACCTTTTTCATGTCTGGCCTTCAAATCATCATGTCAGTCTCCCTTATGGTTGCCTGTGAGTAACATTGTATCTAGATAAGAGGACATTTTCTAAGAAATGTGTTTTTTAAGTTTAACAAATAATTCTATGCCCTCATTTTCTGTCTTGTTTTAATCCTCTTTTCAGTCTCCTTCTATAACTTGTGCTTTTCCAGATGCTCCCTCTGAGATGTGTCAGAAATGGAGAACGCACATAATATTTACATGCTCATGGTATTCATTTGACAGCCATAGACTTGCAGTCAGTTTGAATGGACCTTAATATGGATTTCCTTGGACATAATTTTGATATACTGAATGCTTAGTATTTTCTTTACTTTCCTGTTACTTGGTATATTTATAGGGCTATCCTCCTGACATTTTAAAAATGCATTTTGAAATCACAGAATTCATTGCAAGTGACTGTTACAGTCAGATCTGAGTATGTTTTTTGTTCTCTTCTTCCCAATTCACGTGGAAACCATAACTCCTATGGAGATGGTGTTGGGAGGCAGAGCCACTGGGAGGTAATGAGGTCATGAGGATGCCTCTGTCATGAATGGATTTGTGCCCGCATGGTAGAGGTCCTGAGGGAACTTGGCTCTTCCCATCCTGTGAGGATATGGTGAGAAGACACAGCCTGAGGATTGGGTCTCACCAGTTATCCTATCTGCAGATGCCTTAGATTTCTTAGACTTCAAAACGTTAAGAAATAAGCTTCTCAGAGTTACAATTTTGTGTTTTGTGATAATAATCCCAGAAGACTAGGATAGTGACTAAGACAACACCTTCGGGAATGAGACACAAAATAAATGTGATATGGGAGAAAGATAACTGTGAGAATTTAAGAAAGAGACCAATTTGCCCGGAGCTGAATGACAACAGATTTGCTAGCAGTTCATAGTCTGAAGTAAAGAGAAAAACAGTAAGCTCCAGGGTTTTCCTTTACTATGAAATCCCACCATGTTACTTATCTTGGCACAAATTCTTTTTAATTATACAATTCTTTTAAATTATATAATGCTAAGTAAGAAATCTTTTATGCTCAGTGTTTCAGTAATAATAACTTGTTATCTCTCATCGTTTCTCCAGACCAGGAATTTCAAAGTGACTTAGCTGGAAGGTTTTAGTTCAGTGTCTCTCTTCTGGTCATGGTCAAATATTAGCTGGATCTATAGCCACCTGAAAATTTGATTACTGTTGAAGGGTCCCCTTTTAGGTGATCTTGTGACAAAGCTGGCATTTTATTTGGGGCAATTTAAGAGATGGTTCGATTTTTTCTCTCGGTAGGGCTGGGTAAATTGTCACTATATATAGAGCATCCTCCAAATAAACAACCCTAAAGACCAGAGCAGAAATTATAATGCTGTTTATGACTTTCATTGAGCCTTGATTCAGTGAGGGAGGAGATTAGATAAGAAGACCAATACAACGAGGTAATAACTAGTGGGTGCATTCTATTGGCTGGCTTTCATGAGTTCTGTGTGTTACAGTCTTCTGAGGTAGAACTAGTAGTAGAGAAAGAAAATTTCTCTGGTTGTGACCGATGAGACTTAGCTTCTATATTACTTTCTTTTTTTTTCTTTCTGTTGTTGGAACCAGTAGTCACTATGTGTGGCATCCAACCCTGAAGTGCCCAAGAAAGGATGCAAATTTGTGGTCAAGTTGACATGAAGAAGATCTAAGTAGAATACTTTAAAAAATTATTTTCTTTTGTCTAATAACAATAGAATGACCTGTCACCATTCAAATATGACAAAGGAGAAAAACCAAACAATTGACAGAATGGAATCACCCTACCACATTTACATTTCTCATTTTCCCTGTGTTCGTGGAAGCTATCAATTTCTGTCTCCTCCACTTTGCTCAAATCTCTGAGCATTCTCCACTACCCTCATTGTCACATAAGGCTCTTCCTTCTTGCTTTCGTACCCTTCAGATTCACTTCTGAAAGATGAAACTTGCCTTTCTATTTCAGTACCATTTTTCTCCTCTTCTGTTGCCAGGGAAAAACTGTGTCTGCCCAGCTCCTCTCAAGCCTTCCTCTATGCAACAGAATTCATCTCCTGTAACTAGGACAATATACTTGCCACTGTTGCCTTTTTTTTTCCGTTCAGTTTTCAAAGCTTTCTTTTGTATTAGTTAAGTTTAGTCAGCCTGCAAGAGTGTTATAAGTTTACTAGTAGTGAATACATGGTGACAATTCCTTGAAATATCACTTTACTCTAGGTTTCAGTTATGAGAGTATGACAGGAGGTGGATTTTCATCGACTATAAGCTCTTCAGTTGTCATTACTATCATAACAATCATGGCGAGCTAATGGGCTGATGGCTAATGGGGCTGATACAGGCAAAAGATGACAATGTCTTTTGTAAACCACATTGCTAAGATGATTTCTTAAGTAAGTAGAAATTATTATTTTCAATGATAAGCATAATAATGATTTCCTTTAGGATGTAAAGTTCATTGGTGACATTAATAAGGGGCCATTTTTATGGTAACATGCTAATAATTGGTTTTGCCCATAGTAATATGGGTGTTTGTGAACTAAAAACAGCAAAGGAGCTTGTTAGAACTTTAAGACCAATTCTATCTCATAGCTGCAACCACTTGCTATTCAGAGCTTGTCAGCCTTCTCAGACCCAACTTTCCTTGGTTACTTAGACATACTTGTGGTCTCCCACTTATGCATATATGTCCTGGTTTATAATTCTATTTTTTTATAATTGCCCAAATAAGGTAATTTTTTTGCACAGGTCATTACTATAGTTTTGTTTCTATTTCTGTGTAATAATTTTTTATAATGATCACTTTAATAATAAGTATCTTTTATCTAATATTGATGACAAAAGAATGAAACTCATGAGTCATTTAGCTTTAATTATTTTAATTTTTATTTATTTGATTTTACCAATTATTTAATTATGGATTAATAATCCATTACTAAGATCAAATATCACAATGACAGGAATTATATTTATGGTTAGATAAGCTATAAAGATTTTCATATGGATTCAGACTTAATAACCTCCCAAATTATGTCTATTAGAAACTAATAGGCAGATAGACATCCTCATAAAATTGCTGAGCTACACAATAGCCTCATCATAAAATGAACTCCGTTAATGTGATAGCCTTACTTTGCATTTTAAAACAGTTGCTCTCTAACAGGGCTCCAATTATTCCAAAGTATATGTTCTTCAGGGTGTCTATCCTGTCAGAATAAATGTTGATACTGTTGGAACTCTGCCTCCTACTAGATGAGAAAGAAAGTAGCAGATTTTGTTTTATTAGCAGTAATACTTATGGCAATCATGCTATGTGGCAGTAATCATAATAATGCAAACTGAACAGGTGGTGTCTGTTATGATTTAAGAAGCCATATTACATGAATTAATTGCATATATGGGATCAATACCATCCAGAATTCATGACGTTCTCCTCAATGAAGAATATAATAGCTAATTCAGTTGTCTTGACAGGTATGAGCTAGACGAGAGAAACACTGTTCACTACATTTCTTTTTGACTCCTAGATGATAATGATAGAACACAAAAAACTGTAGGTAGTAATAAAATGCTTACTTATTTATTAGAAAGTCCTATGTGAAGCCGCTATCACTAATGGTAATAATGAATTTAAAAATCATGCAAATATGATGCTGTGAAGAAAATTAAGAATTAAGAGATGGGAAATAGCACACAGTTAAAAATTTAAGCATTTTTGTAAGTGATTAATATCACTCAGAATTTATCAGGCTAAGGACAGTCTTTAATATTCTAGCTCAAACATACAGTAGTAAATATTGTGGGTATATGTGTATGTGTGTGTCTGTATCTGTGTTTGAGGCTAATAGTAGATAAACCTAATTGAAATGCCTGATTATAACTCTTATGCAGTAAATTCAAGTGCAAGAGATGATTCTGAACTAGAAGATGATTCTGAGCTAGAAGATTTAACTTATATACTAAATTGCAAGGTCAAAGAAAAAGCCACAACTGTATCTGGTCTTCTCCTACCCCTCTCCAGAGGAGATCAAACCCAATATTACCAGAGAATCATCAGTTAACATAAATTACGCATATGCAATTTTATATCACAGAACAGATCAAATGCTTGTATGGCTTCATGTTGTATTTGTGTTACTGCTCACACCATGAGCTTGATTGACTCTACTGCTCTGTAACCTCCACATAGGTAAGACAAGTAGTTCTAGTGTTGAATTGCTTAGTTGATATGGTGTTAAGAGAGAGATTCAGACTGTATACACAAATTCATGAGTAGAATGTGAACAATGATGCATATTTGACTTGATCACATTAAAAATAAACTGATTCCTTGATATATTATTTTGGGGTACCTGTAGTTGGTTGAAATGCTTTAAACTGACTTACCATAGTTGGTTCTTTTCCGAAATCTATGTGATCTGAATATTGTTGTTGATTTTTCAGTAAGAAGGACTAGATTAATAGTATAGACATAATCAAATGAAATTGTTTTAATCTGAATGTGGGTCACATGGAAGTTTAGGGCACAAAATAGCTTAAATAGTGATATCCTGAGATATCTGGGTAAATAAAAAACATACATGTTGCCATTAACTTGACTTTTATAATGTGACATAGATGTTACTCTGGGAGAAGAGGACACTATTCATAAAAAAATGGGACAACTAAAATGCTTATGCATTTTTACTGATGCATATAGCTTTACAGTTCTCTGCAGCCAACTCAAATTGATGGATTCAGATCATGATTACACTAGTTACTTAGATGGTAAAATTCAGATTTTTATTTTACTTTATAAGGCTTTTACAGTTCATTTTCAGTAAGTAGGAGGAAGTAACGGTGCTTATTTGACTTTTACTCTTTCCTTAAAGCATTTGTGTTTTAGATTAATAGCATAGTAAGTGAATATATTCTTTTTTAAACATCTCACTGCTCTCAATAGTCTACTTATTTGGGTAAGGACTTAGAAAAATATTTATAATTTATACTGATGTCTTCTCTGTAGAGTAAGGTTAAATCAATATGATATTTGAACAAGGTCTCACTTCTAAGCAACAATTCTAGTTATTTGGTTATGGCAGAACTGGAATGCATATATAATTGGTACTATTCTTCAGCAAATTATCATTTTATATGCAAATACCCTTTGAAGAAGGTTTTACCCAATTTCAAATGATCTTTACAGGCTATGATTATGTTATAATCAACTCCTTTTAAGGTAAATTCAACATAGACCTTACATTCTGCATTGGATATTGAATACTAAGTGCTAACTGAACATATTTCCCATTTAGTCACAGAGAATAATTTTTCCTAATTAACTGTCTACAAGTAGCTTGTCTACTATCAAGTTTAGGTAAAAGTTCTATGTTCATTATATTCTTGTTAATTCATTGTGACAATGGTATGAAACTTAATCTTCCCTATTTTGATTAAAATATCCATTCTTTATGATATTTAGTTTTAGCTTTCCTATTTTTTAGTAGCATCCTGCAGTCATACAAGGGGATTCATCTTGACACAGTATAACTTGATCATAGTATAATTTGAACAGATTCACCCCTCTGTGCCTCTCCCTCCTCTTACCCATCCCTTTCTCAACTCGCTTTATTGTTCTATTTTCATACATGTACATAAGTGTTTGACCATATTAATCTTCCTTTACCCTCACTTCTCCCTTCTTCTCATTAGTATCCACACACTAGACAGGATATGTTTTACATTCTTGTCATTAATTTTCTTTTAAGTGTATGTTAATTGAGTATGTTAATAGAGTTTTACTGTGGCGTTTCACATATGAATATAGAATATTTTAATCATATTGACCTTTTGCTTATTCTCACAATCCCCATTACCACTGCTTCAATTATTCTAGTGTTCAGGGTGTTTCACAATGCAATATTCATTCCCAATACAATGTATTTCTGTGTTATTCAATGGAAGGAGGTATTTTGCTGTTATTTCTCCAGAAAAGATCTGAGTTAAGATAATTTTAAGAATTAAATGTACTCTATAAATGTTTCAGAAATCCAGATAGTTTTTAGATTTACTTATCATACATATCTGTAGCAAAATGAAATCAAATATTTATATTATTGATACATTATTATCAGTTTTCTCTAAGTTAGTCTTGGATTATCTTATTCCCATATTAAAATATTTTTCTTTTGCAAAGTGCTGGTGGCTCACACCGGTAATCCTAGCTACCCAGGAGGCTGAGATCTGAGAATCATGGTTCAAAGCCAGCCTGGGCAGGAAAGTCTGTCTCCAATAAACCACTAGAAAACCAGAAGTGGCGCTGTGGCTCAAGTGGTAGAGTGGTCTCCTTGAGCTGAAGAGCTGAGGGACAGCGCTCAGGTCTAGAGTTCAAGCCCTACGACTTGCATTGAGGTTTATGCATGAAAGCAGTTTGGAAGTATAGTTCTAAAAATTAAAAAAATA
Source organism: Dipodomys merriami (assembly GCF_024711535.1). Classification (NCBI taxonomy): domain Eukaryota; kingdom Metazoa; phylum Chordata; class Mammalia; order Rodentia; family Heteromyidae; genus Dipodomys; species Dipodomys merriami. Next base: position 12,180,263 of record NW_027202382.1, on the reverse strand, counting down.
TATAAAATTATTTTGTAATCTCACTCTGACCTTTTAATATTAAATTCTTTATAAAGACATGAATAATTATTTCAAAATGTATAAGCTTGCTTTTCAGTGTACGCCAGAATTTGAATAAAATATTTTTTTCTATTCTAATCTCAATCTTTCAAAAATTTTCAAGAGAGATCCCTTTCACATTTCAATAATTATACCCTATTCCCTTTGTGTCTATGACAGAGCTATATCCCTAACAAATTACTCAAAGATATATAGTCTATATACAATCAGAATGCAAAAGGTATAGTTTGTTCTCATCTCCAGGAGAGTTAATCCCCCAAGTTTGTTCAGAATACATCTAGAGATTTTTATGTTATGAAAGAAATAAAAAATATTATTGAGCAATTCTTATCCCAGAATATAAAATATTATCTCATCCCAAATTAAAATTGCTTGATTATTTCAGATGGGCAGTTTTATCTGGACAATTACAAATGGGTCAATTAATGTAATTTTGGGAGAATGTATTTTCTAAGGTCACTGTTTCTATTATGCAGGCAAACACATTTATGTGCATTATGCTCCAAAGCAAGCATTAGTAGCATTTTTGTGTTTCCTATCTACACACACACACACACACACACACACACACACACACACACACACACACACACACAAAACTGTTGAATTTTCCATGTTTCATAGATTAGAATTGCACATTCTTGATCAATGGTATCAGTAATATAAATAAATCTATTGTTCCCAATATAAAACTTCAAACTGTGCCTTAGTTTTCATCATCTACATATATATTCATACAAATAAATTTTGTAAATTAATTCATATTGAGAGTTTTTTTATTCCTTTTGATGTGTCGGAGATTAAATACACAGTCTTGAACATATTATGGAACACTCTACTGCTGAACAATTCCTTCAATCTTGAAATGATTGCAAAATAAGTCACATCCAGTTAGATGTCTGCTACTGAGGAAATAAAATTCATTTACATGCACACTGGTAGAAAAGAGATTGTAAGAATAGTTCCCAAACAGTAAGGACTATGGAAGAATAACTTTTCTAACATGATCAAGAATGGAGGAATGATATGGCTGGTGAGCAGGTTAATGAGAGATGACTTTGTCTTTATTTAAAAACAATTAAAGGTGAGAAGAAATATGCAGAGTAAGAGGTATGGTATAGATATGCCACAGAAAGAGGGCACTTCAGTCCACCTACAGCCATCTCGCAGCATCTTCCTATTTTGTTTTGTCTATTTAAATTAATTAAATTAAATTAATTTTTATTACTTTTTGGGGGTTGGTCCTGGGGCTTGGCCTCAGGGCCTCAGCACTATCTTTGACCTTTTGTTTGTGTGTCTAGCTACCATGCTACCACTTGAGCCACAGTCCTGCTTCCAGCTTTTTATTTTCCTTTTTTGGTAGTTTACTGAAGATAGGAGTCTCATGGACTTCCCTGTCTGGGCTAGCTTTGAACCGCAATCCTCAGATCTCCGCTTCCTGCATAGCTGGGATTATAGATGGAGCCACTGGTGCCTTGTATCTGCTTTATTTTTTACATGGGTTCTTTTTCACTCTTAAAACTCAATGTAATTTATCTATGGAGTTCTTGTTCACACATATGGGTGTACATAAATAAAAAGAAAGCATCCTAAAGAATAAATAGAAGATTGTCCAGGGAAAAGCACAAGTGAAGTTTTCTCTGGGCCCACAAATTGCACCTGCCAAGATTCATACACTAGTAATATCATGTGTCTTTCAGAAGGCTGCAAATTGCTTTGTAAACCTGGATGTAGAATGAGATGTGGGTAGTGAGAAAGTGAAAAACTATCTTAGCAGTTCACCACTGGCAGCTGATACCTCAAGCCTTTGTGTTCCCAGCTAAACACAAACAACTCTGTCACAGTGTAATCAATACTTGGGCCAGGCTACTCTGGGACCATAGTTGAGTAAGACAGAGAAAGGACACCTTGAAACCGCAAAAGTAACTTGGCATTACTTCTGCAAGCAAGAATGAGTGACCACTGCTTCTTTAGCAATGACAATTCTGGCCTTGTGTTGAAATCCTCCCCTTCTAAATAAAAGAAAAAGAAATGTAGACCCCAAGCCATTGATTTGCCCCAACAACCTGGTAGCAGCCTCCTCAGAGTTGTCCACATTTCTTTAGATTTTCCTTAGAATAATTCCATATACTATATCCAGATACTATATCAAGCCTTTTCTAACAGCTTTTTAAAAACAATTTATATTTTTTATCATAAAGGTGATATACAGAGGGGCTACAGTTATATATGTCAGGTAATGAGTGCATTTTCATTGTGAACAGTGTTACCCCTCCTTTATTTTCTCTCAGTTTTTTAGTTCATTTCCAACATAAGGAATGTCACTGTTGAATTTGTTCACCCCTTGTCCCACTGTCTAACAGCTTTTTATGGAGGCACTTCAATGTTTCTCCTGCTACAAGAAGCTAAAGAAACCCATATTTACCTGTCTACGGGTAACAAAACATGCAAAGACACTATACTTATAAAGAAGAACCATCTATTTAAATTCAGTTGAGAGGATTCTATCCAAGGTCATTTGGTCCTACACTTTTGGGTTGGTGATGGGAAATATGTAGCTGGGGAATATGTAGTTGGTATACTAAAGAGAGAGAGAAAGGTCTGGAGTTCCATATCTCTTTCTACAATATGTCCTCAGTGACCTAAACACTGTATATGGTGTTTTCCTCACTTTCCAATAATGCCACTCCTGAGAATAAGCCTTTATTACATGCACCTGAGGAACTTCCCAGATCAACCCTAACAATTGGCTTCTAGGACTTCATGGTGATGGCGGCAGATAATGCTAGTGAGATCATAAAGATTATAACCTTTATGCCACCCACAGCAATAGCAAGGATATGACATGCAATTTCATATGCTGTGACTGGCTACACAACAGGATTGTTTACAACTTAATTTTTTGTGGTAGAATGAAGATATCCTGATTAATGGAAAGATGAAAGGAAATAATTTTCAGGAGTAGGCAATTTTAGGTGATGAGGACCAACATAAGGAACTGCTTATGCTAATAAAGAGAAGCCGACACAGAGCACAAGTGCAGGGTTTGATAGGTCATCACAGCAATGCTGGCTCCTGAAAAGCAATGTGGAAGGAAGAGCTTTAGGGCGTGAGGGAGGGGTGGGGTAGGCTAAATGATTGATTGAGTGGTGGTTGTGAGAACACTGTTTGATGGTCCAGAATGCCAATTTGATCTATTTGTCCGAAGCTCAGGAGACATATTTGGAATTAAAATCTTGATTTGGTTGATCTCAGCAGAGGTATGACAACTATAGCCATTGAACTTTTTTTTTTTTTGTTGGCTGTGGGGCTTAAACACAGGGCCTGGGCGCTGTCCTTGAGCTCTTTTGCTCAAGGCTAGTGCTCTACCACTTTGAGCCTCAGCCCCACTTCTAGTTTTTGAGTGATTAATTGTAGATAAGAATCTCATGGGGACTTTTCTGCCCTGGCTGCTTTAAGCAGTAATCGTCAGATGTCAGCCTGCTGAGTAGCTAGGATTACAGATGTGAGCCACCAGTGCCTAGCTTACAGTCAGTAAATTTTTGTGTGGTGGTTAGTGATAGGCAACCCTGACTGAACCCAGATGGCTCTACGATTTCTAGTATATGTTATCTCCTTCTTGCAACTTACTAATTGGTGCATTCAACTGTAAAACATAAGATGAAATTGAATAGGATACTGTGGACCTGCTCTAAGAGAGTAAGCTAACTAAATTCATAATACAGGTAATAGTAGACATTCTGTTCTCCTTCTGAGTTCAGATAGGGGAGATCTTAGGGACATACCTGCTCATCCAATATTCTCAGGTCCAGTAAAGCTCATGGCAATGATAGAGATCAGATAAATAAATGTTTAAATGAAGAACTTTTCTATGAAACAAGTCTCTCTTTTCACCTTCTACAGGAGGTATTACACATGTAAATGGAAAATAATTTGCAAGATCTTGTAAGTAGCTGTAGACTACTTGATTTAGAGATTAAGAGATTAATTGACCATAGAACCTCTACTCAAGAGTTTTAGTAATTATTCACTTATACATTCCTTTCACTTCAAATAAAATTTTCAGGTTGAAGATTTGAAGGGTATATAGATACTTCTAAAATAAAAAATTCTTAGCATGTGCTAAGTCTGAGATTTTTGTATGACAGTTTCCTGGTTTTTTCCTGTAGACCATAAGAATTTATCCCTCCCTCCTTTCTTTTTTCATGGTGTTGAAAACCTTAGGCATGCTAGGCAAACTGTTTATCACTGAGTTAGTCCCCTTTGTTTAGTCATGTTTTTCTTTAGTACACACAATGCTACATATATTGTCTTGTTAAATTATTATAATTTCATGAGTTTGTTAGCAATTTCATCCTGACATAATTGAGGCCTAGATACATTGTTGTGAAAATGCAGTATGTTAATAAAAGACAATACTTTCAGCTTTACTAACTTGTTCTAAACATTCAATGAAATCATGTATCAAAATTGCATCTGTTTGTTTTGATGATTCTGAAGGTTGCATGGAGAGGATAAGGATCCAGCGTAGCCAAGGCAGCCAACGCAATATTTAGGGAGAAGAACCAGTTGTAGGACTGATGCCGCTTAACTTCAAGATTTACTACAAAACTACACTCATCAAGATAGTGCTATATTATTGATAAAACATTGGTTCATAGAAACATACAGCAACATATAAGAAGATAGACACAAATTTTACAATGATCTTGACAGAGAAAGAAAATGGAATGGATGAAAGCCAGCTTTTCAACAAACGATGTTAGCTAGATGGGATATCTATATGAAAAAAACAAAACAAAACAGTGAACTGAAAATGGATCATAGTCCTCAATGTAAAATGCAAATCAATAAAACTCCTAATTGATAACTTAGGAGAAATGACCCAATTAATGTAGAGGATGGTGAAAAGAGTTTTGATGGAACATCAAAGATGGGATTCATGAAAAATTATTAATAATTTGTAATTTATTAAAATCACCATGGTGCGCACGTGTGTGTGTGTGCTTATGTGGTGCTGAGGAATCAAACCCAGGGCCTCATGCATGCAAGGCAAGCGCTCTACCACTGAGCCACCTTCCCAGCCCTTATACAATAGAATATTATGCAGCCATTAGAAAGGACAAAATTATGGCATTTGCAGGGAAATTGATGGAACTAGAAGAAATTATGTTGAGTGAGGTAAGCCAAGAGCAAAGAGACAAACGGCACATTGTCTCCCTGATAAGTGGATGTTAAATCCAAAAGGTAAGGTGATATGACAAAGTAAACAAGACTCAAGAAACAAAGGACCTCCACTCATCTGGTTGAATCATTACTAAATGACCCATGCTGCTGATCATATATATGGTATACATGTGATATAGATGAATATATATATGAATATATATATATATATATATATATATATATATGCACATCAGAGGGAAACTAGGAGGAGGACACAGAACTAGAGGGAAAGGGGAAAATCTACAACAGCAGGACCCATCAGCTGCACTAGACATTGATCAAAATGAACTAAGCAACCCAATGGCAGCAATGGGAGGGAGGAAACAAGTGGGAAAGAGGGAACAGCTGACACTAAGCAAAAGGAAAGGAATGTACATCTCACCCAATGTGGAAAAAAATAACTGTATAGTCAAAGCCCATAGAACTCATAAACTTTATAGACCACAATAGATAATTTGCCCCATGAAGGTTAGGATCTGTTTGTGACTTTAACTAAGCATCACCATCCCACAATACTGTGAAATTATGTTATCACTTAATCACAATGAAATATTTACAAAAAACCCTAGACATTCCCAAATCTATGAAACAAGTACTGAGAGAATTGAGGGGAAGAATAGAAAGAATTCATACACACAAAAAATAAATGGAACTCAGACTACACTTTTCCTTAAATATCATAAAATTAGTGCCCAGACTTGTGATGATGCTAATGCCATCCATCTATTCATTATACAGCTCTTAATTGAAAGGAGAAGTATAGATCATAACTTATACTTCTGGTTAGTTGTAAAATGTGACTCTATCTGTCAAATTTTATATCAGATATTAATCTATGCATAATTTTAAAAATTCTTTTTAAATATAAAAAATAATCAACCCACCTGCCTTTTATCTCATTTTAAAACAGAACAATGGATCCACACCTGTAATTCTAGCTACTTAGTAGGCTGAGATATGAATATCATAGGACAATGTCAGCAGAGAAGTCTGAGGGACTCTATTTCCTATTCATCAGCAAAATGTTGGACTGGAGTTAAAATTCAAGGGATAGAACCATGAGTAAGAAAGCCAAGCTAGAGCACAGGCTCAAATTTCAAGCCCTTGTGGAAACATAAGAGCATCAAAATACTAAACAGTGTTTTTGTTATTTTTTATAATTACTCGTCCTTTCTAGCATGTTCTTTTAAATGACAGCAAACTCCAGTATTGGTATATTTACCTTTTCACTCTCTGTTGTTTGTTTATTTAAACATGATAGCATCTCTTTGGTCTATTAGTTCATTCATTGTTTCCCTGAGGTCAAATCTGAAAGCTTGTTGGCAAAGGGGATACCAGTGCAAACTTGCAATGGTCTGCCCAGTACATCTGGTAAATGACTGTTAATAGGAAGGAGGCCTGGGCATCTGCAGCTTTATCAAGGATTTTATGACTTTTGTACAAGGTGGCTTGACAGCTACAGCTAAACAGAATGATTAAAAAAACAAAATGTTTTTCCTCTAAAATTGCAAATAATATATTATAACACCACATGCCTTATGAGATATTTTTGGTAAAACATAGTTAGTGTATTAGTATAATCATACATACAGAACTCAAGTGTGAAAAGATACATTTTATTTAACAAATGATTCAAGTGTTAGAATTCATAAACATGAAATAACACTTCAAAGAGGATGGAAGTTTTTATATGGAGAGGGGATGAAGGGGAGCACATGAGATACTTCTCATCATATCATAATTAAAGTTTAGAGGTTGGCATTGCAATTATTATATGGCCATGCCAACCCAAGGTGGAAAACAGGGGGGTACAATTAAATAAACCAAAAGTATAAAAATTTAGCTTATCAATATCTTCAAAGAAGGAAGATTATGTAATTATTCCTGATCACATAAGGAAACCAAAATGTGTAAGAATAAGACAAAAATAGGAAATTTCAGGGGAAGAAAAATAGCACAGCAAAGGCACATACTATGTTGGTGGAAGAAACTGAAAGGGAAGACATGATTTTTTTTTTAGGTTTTTAAAAAATTCAATATCCCAACCTCATTCTTCACCAAAATAGAAATGGCTATTCAAAAATTCATATGGAACAATAAAAGAACCTGAATAACAAAACTAATCCTGAGCAGAAAGAACACTGCTGGAGGAATAACAATACCAAACTTTAAACTCTACTGCAATGCCATAGTAATCAAAACAGCTTTGTACTGGCACAAAAACAGACTTGAAGACAAATGGAATACAATGGAAAACCCAAAAATGAACCCGCAGACCTGTAGGCACCTAATCTTCAATAAGGGAGCAAATAAATAGAATGGAAAAAAGATAGCCTCTTCAGTAAATAGTGCTGGAAAAATTTGTTAAAAACCTGTAAAAACTAAAGATAGATCCTTATATATCACTCTGTACCAGAATGAATTCCAAATGGATCAAAAACATCGAAATCAAAGCAGACACCCTGAAAACATTACAGGAAGGAATAGGAGGAACTCTAGGCCTCCTTGGCACAGGCCAAAATTTTCTTAATAAAGGACATAGCTAGTAAAATCAATACAAAGCCAATGGACTGGGAGAAGATCTTCATTAGCCATGCAACAGACAAGGGTCTCACATCCAAAATATACTTAGAACTCAAAAAAGTTAAATACCCAAAAACAAATCCTAAAGAAACAACTGCCCCATCAACAAGTGAGCTAAAGTTCTAAAAGAGACTTCTCTGAAGAGGAAATAAGAATGGCCAATAGACACATGAAGAAATGCTCACCTTCTCTGACCACAAAAGAAATGCAAATCAAAACAACATCGAGATTCCAACTTTCCCTAGTTAGAATGGCTATGATCAAAAAATTGGATAATGACAGAGGCTGGAGAGGATATAGCCAAAAGGAAACCCTACTGTACTTTTGGTGGGAGTATAAACTTGTTCAACCACTCTGGAAAGCAGTTTGGAGGTTCCTCAAAAGACTCCATATAGAGCTCCCCTATGACCCAGCAATCCCACTTCTGGGCATTTACCCAAATGAAAACGAACAAGGCCATACTCAAGCTACCAGCACAACTACGTTTATTGCAGCATTATTCACTATAGCTAATATATGGAACCAACCCAGATGCCCCTCAGTAGATGAATGGATCAAGAAAATGTGGTATATATACACAATGGAATTCTATGCCTCCATCAGAAAGAATGACATTGCCCGATTTGTTAGGAAACGGAAAGACTTGGAAAAAATTATATTAAGTGAAGTAACCCAGTTCCAAAGAAACATAGGTCCCATGGTTTCCCTTATGTGCAATAATTAGTATACATATAGGATAATGTTATCAGAGGAGCTGAAAAGCTCAAAAGCTATGTACATATGACCATATAAGATGATGCTAAGTGAAATTAACCCCAGGATATGGACACAAGCAGTCTGTCTTTATTGATATTGTTTTAAATGTACTATGTTATTTTATTTTGTTGTTGTTGTTGTTTCCTTTATATGTTCTTGCCCTTATGGTATATCCCCTGTTGACACCTTACTTGATTTTGGTACCCTGCATCTTGTATATACATTTGTCTAATCTGAGGAGGGGAAGGCGAATAACAAAATGCTGAAACAAGGACACAGGATGACCCATGGCAACAAGGATACCCACAGGACAGTGTCCTGGAAACAAACTTTTCAACTTTGGTGGGGCTAGGGGGTGATGGGGGTGGGGTGGGAGGAGTGTAGGAGGTGGGGGAGGAGTGTAGGAGGTAGGGGAGGGAAGGGATAATGGAACAACAACAAGGAGAGGGGTAACAATGATATACAACAAATGTACTCATTGCCTTACTCATGTAACTGTAACACCTTTGTACAGCATCTTTACAATAAAATAAAATTTAAAAAGTTCATGTGCTTCCTGAGGCTGCCAGTTCCTATCTACATAATGTTGATTTCCTCCTCTTTAAGAAGCAAGTAACACTTTTTCAGTGTTTTTTGAGAGCTTAACATTATTTATTTATTTTTAAATTTTATTTTATTGTAAAGATGTTGCAGAGGGGTTACAGTTACATGAGTAAGGTACATTTCTTGTAAAGCATTGCTACCCCTTTCTTTTTTTAAAATAAGTTTTTTTATTGTGAAAATACACTATATAGGGGTTACAGTTACATGAGCAAGGTAATGAGTACATTTCCTATCAAGCATTGTTGCCTGTCCTTTGTTTTTCTCCTACCATCCCTTCCCTCCCACTTCCACAACTACCCCCCCACCTGCCCTGTCTAAATTGTAAAGTTTGTTTTTTAACATAGAAAGAAAAACCATTTGAGTTCTTAATTTGGGGTTCATTTCACCTAACATCAATTTATCTGACCATTTCTGCTTACCTCAGACATACTAGTTATTGCAAATAAGGGAAACCATGGGACCTATGTTTCTTTGGGACTGGCTTACTTCACTTAATATAATTTTTCCAAGTCTTTCCATTTCCTAACAAATGTCATTCTTTCTAATGGAGGCATAGAATTCAATTGCATAGATATACCACATTTTCTTGATCCATTCATCTACTGAGGGGCATCTAGGTTGGTTCCATATCTTAGCTATGGTAAATAATGCAGCGATAAACATAGTTGTGCTGGTAGCTTTAGAATGGTCTTGTTTGTGAACATTTGGGTAAATGCCCAAAAGTGGGATTGCTGGGCCATAGGGGAGCTGAGAGCCTAACATTATTTAAACGACAAAACTTCTTATTCTCTTTTGTATTTATCTATGACTTTTGTTAAGGAGGAAAGAGTTTAAGAAAGAGCAAAGAAGTGGGTGTTTTGGATCAATGTAAATCATACACATGTATGTAACTAGCATATGAAACTCCCTTACAGAATTGATTTATAAAGATTTTTCTAAGTTCCAGAAAGAGACAATTGAGAAAATGAAAGGTAGAAAATTAGAAAACAGTTTTCAGACATTTTTGAGGAACAAAGAATATGTGCTTCCAGAATGAAAGCATATATTGTCTAGAAAATGGATAAAAATCTTGAAACAGGGAAAGAACCTGGTTCAGGAGTAAATCTTGAAAGACTGCAGGAAGAAATTGAGGAAGGGGTCAAGAAACAAATATTAGAATCAAAATAGAATTTAATGCCTCCAAAATGTGTTCTAGAAACCAGAAGAGAGTGAGGAAATTCTTTAAACATTAAGTGACAGTCAGCTAGATCCTCCATTTGCGCAAACTATTTTAAGGACAGACTAGGGTGATTGCGTAGTTTGCCTCCGTTGTGCCATTTTCAAGGTCTCAGCTGAAGGAGACTCACTCAAACCATCATAAGGGATAAAAAGAAGGAAATATGTTATAAATAGGGGTTCCAATGGTTAGGATGAAGTCCCCAAACACGACAGCTATACCATGTGCTTGGAGAACCAGCACCCTATATGTGAGCAGAAGTGTAGAGCCATCTCACGAAGAGAAATAGACTCTGACAAAGATTGTTTGCATTTCTTAGAAAATTCTTTCAGTGTTAATCCATATCGAAACCACTATACACCCATGAATAACTCTAAATAACACAAAATAAGACAGGTAAGGACTCCTTGTTTGGTAACATTTTACGATGGGTAATGTCAAGGTCTCTGAGAGGTGGGGCATCAAGGGGACACTATGTCCAGAGGACTGAATACGAAAGAGAAATTGTAATATATTTTCCATCCTTCCACTTTACCCTAGTCCTACATAGGACATTTATTTATTATCCAATAGAAAAAAGAATGAACTATAACCTACCAAACTGAAAATATGGAATTCTATGCCTCCATCAGAAAGAATGGCATTGCCCCATTTGTTAGGAAATGGAAAGACTTGGAAGCAATTATATTAAGCGAAGTAAGCCAGGCCCAAAGAAACATAGGTCCCATGGTTTCCCTTATTTGCAATAACTAGTATATGTTTGAGACAAGCAAAAAAGATCAGATAAGTTGATGTTAGGTGAAATGAACCCCAAGATAAGGATTCAAATGTTTTTTCTTTCATGCAATTGTTTCTAACATATTTATAAGATGATTTCTTTGTTGCTTTGTATGTCCCTCCGCCACGGTATAACTCTGCTTTCACTGTATTTGATGTTGGTATAATTTGTGGAGGGGAAGGGAAAAAACAAATCGTTTAATAGGGATACAGGTGGACCCATTGCAACAATGAGATATACAAGTCCTTATGTGGAAAAATGAATTTTACAACTTTGGTGGGTGGGTGTGGGTGGGGGGGAGTAGGGGGGAGGGAGATGGGAAGGGATGGGAAGGGAAAAAATAAATAAATGAATAAAAAATTTAAAAACGTTAACCAAAAAAAATTTGTAAGGCTGACCTACATGAAGATTTAGTCTATATTTTCAGTTAATTTAAAATGAACGTGATATCAACTGAACTTGACAGTTTCTTAGAAAAGTCTGCATAGCACTTTGTATATACAGCTCTGTACCCAGACTACGTGGGTAGAGTCAGGAGGAAGAGGGTTCTACCTCAGGCATATATCATTTAACTTTTCCACAACTAGCATCTTTTTTGTTGTTCTTCTTGTTTTATGTAGTTTCATAGAAAGCTTTCTTTATTAAATGTGTTATATTGACTTCCCTTAGAATTGTGGTTGAACATAATTTATCCTGGGTTTCAATGCTCAAGGGCATCAACCTATTGTTTTCCTTTTCTTTTTTCCTTCCTCCATGTCTAGTGCATTTAGTTTACTTTTGGCTTTCATATTATTCAATTTAATTGTTTTAGTTGGATAAGTCATATTCTTCTATGATTTTTAGAAGTTTCTCTCGTCTAGATTTTAGGCATTGGTTCTCTTCGATGCACTTGATTGATGGTAACTACAGTTATAATACCCACGTACACATGTGAAGATGGAACTAAGGAAACTAGAAAAGAAGAGTGGATTGGAAGAGATGGGAGAGAATGATGAAAGGGGTGACATTATTTAAGATGCATTGTGCACATAAATTGGCATATTTGTACAACTATTTAATGATAATAAAAATTCAAAAAAGCCAAGTGAAAAAAATTAAGATCACTAGCCGGGCACCGGTGGCTCACACCTGTAATCCTAGCTACTCAGGAGGCTGAGATCTGAGGATCACGGTTCAATGTCAGCCCAGGCAGGAGAGTCTGTGACTCTCATCTCCAATTAATCACCAGAAAACCAGAAGTGGTCATGTGGCTTAAGTGGTAGAGCACTCACCTTGAGCTGAAGAGCTGAGGGACAGAGCCCAGGCCCCGAGTTCAAGCCCCAAAAATTAGGGGCATGCAAGGGAGTTCACACTTCTAATACAACTACTCAGGAGTCAGATAACAAAAATTGTTCCTTTTATGGAAGCAGCAACATTCAAATTGATTTTTTAAAGAAAAGTAATTACAAACAAAATAAATTTTCAATAGCATCCTTAATACAGGTTTTCTTTTATTTGGGGGGGGGTCCGGAAGTGGGGCCTGAACTCTGGGTCTGCGCGCTGTCCCTCAACTCTTCAGCTCAAGGCTAGCACTCTACCACTTGAACCACAGCACCACTTCCGGGTTTTTTCTTTTTGCATTATGTGGGGCTGAGGAATTGAACCCAGGGCCTCAGGCAGGCAAGGCAAGCACTCTACCACTGACCTACCTTCCCAGCCTTTAATACAGGTTTTCTAAAGGTTTTTTTTTTTTTTTTAATAGGGAGATATATTGACATTTTTAAGAAATAATTTTATTCACATATATTCATATAATGGAAAGGGTATTACTAGTTTTTCTATCAAGAGATTGCAAAAACATGATTTCTCAATGTTCTTAGATAGATTCCAGAATTTCTAAAGAAATAAAAGTATTAAAGAGACACTAAGAAACCAAGAGACTAGTTATCATATGCATTATGAAAGATGGTCTGGCAAAGAAAAGTGCACAGAAAAATTTTTATAGACTGACACAAATTAGGAAGGAATAATCTATATTCGTGGGAGAGAAGCAGTTTCAAGGACGAAGGTAGCATTGTGCTATGCCATGTTCTTGTTCTGTTCTTAGTGTGACCCATACAATTAGAGGAGCACCCTGAGCCTAGTGAATGGCTCTGTTTCCAAGAAACTGAAGATGTGTGAAAACTGCTGCAGATGACATGCAACCTTATTGGAATTAGAAGCTTCTAATGATAGAAATACAGGGAAAAAAACTTTATTGCATTGTGAAGGCTTAAAAATATAAGAAAAATATGAATCAAAGGAAGATATGTATGATGAGCAATCAGTATGAAAGTAATTGGTTCCATTTGATGATTTTTACAGTCTACAAAGGGATCCACTGCCTCTTTTTAAAGTAAAATGACTAAGTGAAATGCAAGTATATATACGGCATTAGTATGATATAAAATGTTTTTAATGCCTTGATTTGGTTATATATTAAATAACCACATACTTTGTCTGATAGAGTGTGAGCATTGGAAATTTTATGAATATGTAGTATATTTCTTGTGAATGATAGCACATGTTTATGTATTTTTATACTTTACTTGTCTTCGAAGCAACTTAAATAATTGTTGCTGTTTTGTTAATATCATATCATTATATAATTGTAAGAAATTATTTAGTGTTTATGTTTATGCAGATTATATATATCACACACAGATAGATAGATAGATAGATAGATAGATAGATAGATAGATAGATAGATAGATAGATAGATAGATAGATAGATAGATAGATTTGATCATGAGGCAGATTTGATTTAGAACAAAATGTAGGTAGTTTGAAATCAGGTAGGCTTTTTGCTGGAAATGTGTTTGAACTTGTCATACCTGGAACTCTTTGGTTTTATGTTTTCTTTTCCAGATAGGCTCTCTTGTTTTGTTTTGTTTTTTTCTGGCTGGTCTATACTGAATTTACAGCCTTCAGCATAGCTCTTTTCACAAATGAATGTGCTGCTATGTCCAGCTTAATGGTGGGGTCTCATTCTTTTTTGCCTAGAGCTGCTCTTGAAAAGGATCTTCTCTATTTCTACTTCCCTAATAGACTAACTGGGATGCCAACCATGCATCCCAGGGCAGGCATTTTCCTGTTATTATGTTCAAGTGTTTACTATGAATGACCTCTCTTTCTCTCCTGTGTGTCTAAGAATGACTTCCAATTGAAGTGATCAATGCAAGACAGATTAGCTTATTAAAATAAGAAAGAACCCCCCCAAAAAAACACCACCCTGTTGTCTTGTTAATTTTACTGTATAATTTAGTTGTCACTCATTTATCTTCTTGAGCTCAAAAGTTGAAGAATAACTTTGTAAAGAATATAACTCTAAGCTGGGTGCCTGTGGCCCACACCTGTAATCCTAGTTATTCAGGAGGCTGAGATCCGAGGATTGAGGTTCAAAGCCAGTCCAGGCAGGAAAGTTCATGAGTCTCTTATCTCCAAAAAAACACTCAGAAAACTGGAATTGATGCTGTCGCTCAAGTGGTAGGGTGTTAGCCTTGAGCTGAAGAGCTGAGGGACAGTGCTCAAGCCCAGAGTTCAAGCCTGATGACTGACAAAAAACAAAAAGAAAGAAAAAGAAGAAATTCTATTCCTTCTTATACATAATCTTTATTACTATACATAGACATACATTTCTAACTTTAATGTTTGCCAATAATTTTTTTTTTACTTTTGAAATACCAAGGAAACAAAGTATCAAGAAATCATATTGAATAGGGCTTGGAAGGTGCCTCAGTGGTAGAGTGCTTGCCTTGCATGCCCTGGGTTCAATTCCTCAGCACCACATAAGCAAAAAAGAAAAAAGCTGGAAATGGTGCTGTGGCTCAAGTGGTAGAGCGCTAGCCTTGAGCTGAAGAGCTGAGGGACAGCACCCAGGCCCAGAGTTCAGGCCCCATGACTGGACCCCCTCCCCCATTAAAAAAAAAGAAAAAAGAAATCATATTGAAAGATTTAAGTTATATTTTATTGTTATTTTATTTTAATGGGAGATATTTATAATGGTATAGGTTGCATAGTTTCCTTCATTGTGGTGACTAAAATGTATTTATATATTGACTAACAAACACACTTGATATTAAAAGACATACATAAAAATTACACTGGGAGGGCTGGGAAGGTGGCTCAGTGGTAGAGCGCTTGCCTTGCATGCATGAGGCCCTGGGTTCGACTCCTCAACACCACATAAGCAAAAAGAAAAAAGCCGGAAATGGCACTGTGGCTCATGGCACTGTGGCTCAAGTGGTAGAGCACTAGCCTTGAGCTGAAGAGCTGAGGGACAATGCCCAGGCCCAGAGTTCAGGCCCCATGACTGGACCCAAAAAATAAAAATAAAAAAAAATTACATTGGGACATGATTAATTATACAGGTCTTTAGGCATTTACACAGATACCAAAGGAGGATATTCTTTTTTTTAGAGCAAAAATATTCTATTGTAAGGGTGATATATATAGGGGTTACAGTTACGTAAGTAAGGTAATGAATACATTTTTTATTGAACATTGTTACCCCAAAATATTTTTTTGTAATTTTTAAATTTTGATTAAGTGATTACATAATTTCCCAAATTTCACAATATTGTGGGATAGTGATGCTCAGTTAAAGTCACAAACACATTCTAACTTTCGTAGAGCAAATTGTCTATCACATTTATTGTCTATAACATTTATGAGTTCTATGAGCTCTGCAGTACAGGTCTTTCTTCCACATTGGGTGGTATGTACATTACTTTTGTTTTGCATAGCATCAGCTGTTCAAAGGAGGATATTCTTAGGAGTGGATCACAAAAGCTACAATGGCTATGTGCATCTGATTGTATAAAATATCTATCAAAATGAACTGCAGGAAATAGAAACAAGAATTGTTTTCTTGTTGCTGGTGTTCTTTTCATTTTGTACTGTTTGTTCATGTATCTGTCTTTGGGAGGGTAAGGGAGTACAGAAATGGTGGGACAAATGGTGAAAAATTGCAGCAGTGGCACTCACTAGACACCAGGTTGAAAATGAACTACATAACTTGTGGGTAAGGATGGGAGGGAAACACTGGGAGAGCTCAAGGGAAGAAATTCATTGTTCAAAAGAAATGTGCTCTTTACTTGACTTTTGTACCTTTAACCCCTCTGTACATCACACTTACAATAACAGTAAATAAATTTGGAAAAAAATGAGCTATCTAAACCACATATTCAATGTTTTGGAATGGTTAAGATTTATTAGAATATGTAACATGTGTTCAAAAACAAATAGTAAATATGCAAGTATTTTTCTTTCAGTTTTAACTGACCTCTAGAATTAAAACCATAAATAATTTAAGATGTTATTTCCACTTTTTTTAATTGTGAAAATATCATACAGAGGGGTTACAATTACATGAGCAAGGTAATGAGTACATTTCTTATCAAGCATTGTTGCTTCTTCCTTTGTTTCCCCTTACCATCCCTTCCCATCTCCCCCCACCCCCTGCTGTCCCCCCCATCCCCCCCCACCCGCCTGCCCCTCCTCCCCTTGTGCCAAAGTTGTAAAGTTTGTTTTTTGACATAGGGTCTTGTACGTCTCATTGTTGCAATGGGTCCACCTGTATCCCTATTTAAACAATGTTTTTTCCCTTCCCTTCCACAAATTATACCAACATCAAATACAGTGGGGGAGGGACATACAAAGCAACAAAGAAATATTTTATAAATATGTTAGAAACAATAGCAAGAAAGAAAAAAAAACATTTGAGTCCTTATCTTGGGGTTCATTTCTACTAATATCAACTTATCTGACCAGTTCTGCCTGTCTTAGACATATACTAGTTATTGCAAATAAGGGAAACCATCGGACCTATGTTTCTTTGGGCTTGGCTTACTTCACTTAATATATAATTGTTTCCAAGTCTTTCCATTTCCTAACAAATGGGGCAATGCCATTCTTTCTGATGGAGGCATAAAATTCCATTGTATATATATACCACATTTTCTTGATCCATTCATCTACTGAGGGGCATTTGGGTTGCTTCCATATCTTAGCTATGGTAAATAATGCTGCAATAAACATAGTTGTGCTGGTAGCTTTAGTATGGTCTTGTTTGTGATCATTTGAGTAAATGCCCAAAAGTGGGAGTTCTATGTGGAGTTCACTTTTTTTTGTCTTAGAGAAATCATCTGGGGGCAAAATTTTGATGTAAAGCTTTTCTTCATCATTCAATATCAGAAGAATATGCTTGAAAGTTACCCAGGTTAAGGGCAAGCTCAAAAGCAATTTGATTAAGGCTCCTATTTTAAGACAGGAAAAGAAATATGGCTTCCTAAAGGTTAGTATATTGAGCATGATGGGATAGCGAATAGATTCAATAGATTCACTAAGCTCCTGATATTTTTTTTTTAGCTCCTGATATTTCTACTCTGTTGGCATAATAATGACAATGGGAATTTTTTTTACACTATGCAGTCTGGTAAATTTTAATATGAAAAGAGAAAGTTCTATTACTGTTTATTGAAGAACATGATGACACTCATTAATTATTAAGAAGTTCTTCAAGTAAACTCTTTTATGTGTCTTATTCTTTGCTGTTTATGATGCCAGAATGAATCTCAGGTAGACAGCTGATACTAACAAATGAGCTATTAACTCTGTCATTGATGGTCATTCAGATTTACTGTGGAATAATAAAATCAAAGCTTTTGGGCCCTTGGTTTGTAAAAGTTCATTTCAGTTTCTATAGCTAATATCTAATTTTGCAATTAAGGCTCTTTTTTGGGGAGTGGGAAGTCGACCTGAAGTTTGAATTTTGCCACCTGAGCCATGTCTCCCATAGCAATAACTTTTTTTTTTGGTTGGTTGTAGGGCTTGAAATCAGGGTCTGGGCACTCTCCTGAGCTCTTTTGCTCAAGGCCCTACCACTTTGACCCCCAATACCATGACTGGTTTTCTGGTAGTTAATTGGAGATGAGTCTCATGACCTTTCCCTGAAAGGTCAAATATTTTTTAATTTTGCTCATATATCTAACTATTTGCCATTTGAAAAAAAAAAGCCTGAATGTCTAGAAAAGAGTTACCATGGTGTGACTTAGAAAGATAATAAAATGCCTTCCCATATGATTATAGCCACGAACATTTTAAAGAGTCAAAGTAATTTGCCAAGATGGAAAAGAGTGGAAGGTAGTTGTAGGTTTTGATGAGGGGATGCCTCATTCCCATGCCTAAGGATGCTCTTGTCATATGGTTGTCAGGTGAGTACTTCAGTTTTGTGATGTCTAGACTTCTGTTGCAGGTCATGATGGATCACTCCGGCTTTGATCTGAGTCACCTTCATTCAAGGCAAAGACCCCAAGGTGACTGAAGACAAATTCTTGCTCCAGAGAGGTTTCATCCTATTTCATGGATACATTTATGCTGATAGCTTGTCACTTTTTCCCTTTCTTTATCTAACATGCCGGTCATCTTCCTTCCCAGCTGCTGCCTCTGATGACCTCAGACCTTGTGCCAAAGTCATAGGAAGCAGTCTGACACAGACTGATCCATTCTCTGTAAATCCTGCACAGTCACATCCACCCCTATACTCCTTTGGACCATGCTTCATGATTCCCTTCCTTGAGTGAGTCCTTACAAATACAGGTGTAAATAGTTACCCATACTCTATATAATATTCCCATTTATCAATATTAGCTTCTTCTGGGGTTAGTGTACTCTTGACTTAGCATGGATGACAAAATGGTGTCTCTACTCATTAAGCAAAAGTAAATGATTATCAGTATTTTGTTGTGTTATGTTACCATACAGCCACTCTTGTAAAAAGGAAAACATATTGTATTTCTGAAAAGTAAAGGGGAAAGATGTTAAAACCCTGTCATCTGTCATGACCCCCTCCCTAGTTCTCATCACTGATAGAACCTTGCCGTGGAACATCTGTGTTGCTCAGGAGATTCCTTTCTAAAGATTCTAGAGATTAGAAATGCTTATTCGCAAAAAAAAAATCTGTTATCAGCTCTCTGATTGTTTCCTCCTATTTGGCAGAAGGAGGAAGCAGAGAGTTTTGGCTTATGGAGAGATTGTTGATACTCTACTTTGAGGCTGAAAGAGCTGTCATCTTTTCTTCAAACTACCATTTCTGGAGTAGTAAGTGAACCCTCATGAGTGCAGAATCTCTTCAGACAAATGCCATCATGGAGCGAAGTAATCTTAGGCATGCCTTTTTCCTTTGGATGTTCAGGAGTTTTCTGAAATTGTTTGTGAATTGGCAGAGAGCCTAGAGTTTAAAAATGTTTTGTATCCACACAAAACTCTTCTTTTTTTGTCTTCTTACAGTTTGGAAAGTTCTTTGTACTTTTGGCAGGTGTTGGGAAGACAAGAGAATCTGTTTATGTGACATTTCTTTCTGGAGAGGTGGTTAATCTGTCTGGAAGACAGAATATATTTCAGATAAATAGCTTGCATTTTGACTGGTGTCCATAAATCATAGGAATTAGAAAGTCTTGAATATATAATGTAAAATGAATAGTCAAGTGATAAAATCAGTAACAGAAGCTTTCTTGTTAGAAGAAAAAATTCAATTTATTTATTGAAACAGTTTGAACAAACCATGAATATTAAAGTCAAGGGTGAATGTCCATTTCTATATAAATAAAAAAATCCTATGTTATATTTTTGAATACCTAAGCTAAGGCAAATTTGCTTTTCTTCACAATGTACAAATCTTTGTGCATTGTCTTTACTTTGTTCCCAAGTTTAGTGGCAGAGTAACTACACAACTAAAAATAGTGATGTAGTAGTAATTATCTGTGTTATTCCAATAAATGTAAGACCAGAGAAATGTTTTGTTTCAGAAATATTTTGTGTCTAATAGTTTATCCCTGAAGAATTTATAGACCATTTGATTTATTTCCAGAAAAAAGAAAGCCTGATAATAAATATAATTCTTTAGATTTAAAACACACTTCAACCCTGGCAATACATACAATCATTGTATAATGTTGTATAATGTAGTTGAAATAGAATCCATGAAAAAAATCTACTTAAAGGACAGAAGGTTATATTATTGTCGAATACTGCAAAGAATTAAGGAGAGTCACAATATATAACCTAATAGTCACATGTATAAGATATAATTTATAAAGTCAACTGGAATACTTATAAATAAGTACTGAACTATTTCATCATGGGCAAATTCAAGATTAGATTCTTATAAGCCTCTGGTGCAACATTTATGTAGAGTGAAACACCACTTTTGTGTTATAGTTTTCAACATTCTTATAAAGCAAGCTGATTTACTTCTTCACATAACCCTTTTCTTGTATTACAGCAGATATTATTAAAAATCTTCTGTGGATTCCTGGTCCACAGAGCAAGCCTCATATGTACTTTTATTTGCCACAATAAGTTATCTTTGAAAAATGTGAGCCAGCAGCCCTAGGTTAATATTTTTCAGTCCCTGGATGAGATATCTGTGAATTCTTGTGGTTTACCCTTACCACAAGTTTGCCTAATATGCATTTTTCAAAACTCTGTTAGCATCTCATGAATCTACGGAGTTAGACAATTTTCCATGTTTCCAGGAATTCATCAAGCTTTGCATTTGTTACTTGAGCATGTTTTAGAGCTGCATCTTGTACTGAATGATAGATTCTTCTTTCTTTTTCCTAGATGTGCCAGAGGACTGATTTATTATCATTGAAATCCCAGCCAATAGCACTACAAAACTCACACTTGAACAGAATTTAGCCAATACGATGTTTGTTTTTTTCTGTAAAGGATTGCATAGCTTTTGCTTAGGAACACAAGACTGCACCTTGCAAACAGCAAGCTTACCAACCAAAAGCTCCAAAACAACTGTGAAAAACATAGGGCTGAGGAGACTGTGACAATGTTGTTTGTCTCTAGCCTTCACAGTCTTGCTTTAAAAAAAAAAAAAGGGTGACAGAATGTCACCTTCTGAACCTGACAGGAATATGTGAACAAAGCAGCCCAAATTATTTTCTACTCTGCCCCAAACCACAGAGATCTGTGCGATCTTCAGATACATTTAGTGACTAGGCGACTTCATCAATAATGGAATAGACCCATTACAGGAACAATAAGATAAAAATCCAAAGGAGGCGGAAATTTTATGTGAAGGGCTTAGCTGTGAGAAAAGCCGGGTTCCCGTGATACTTTCCATTCCTGTTGCAGGTAGGATTTTCCCTCTGTGTGGCTTTTCTTACTACTATATAGTCATCAGTAAAGTATCATTACCCACTATGTTGTAACCTATGTTGATTTAAACAAAGTTATACATTTAGATCAATTAATAATAACTGGTCATTTTTACCTCATCATTTCTAACCTATATTTAGTTTCCCTCTGATGTTTTTCTCCACATAGCAATTCAAGTCTCTGATCTGAATAATGTTATTTCTGCATGGAGAATTTCTTTCATTTATTTGTATTATTATTTATAAAGGTGATGTACAGAGGGGTTACAGTTTCATTATTCAGGTATTGAGTACATTTCTTTTTGAACAGCGTCACCTCATCCTTCATTTTCTCCCAGATACTTCTTCCTGATCTCCCCTCCCCCACAAGTTGTCTAGTTCATTTTCAACATAGTGTCTAGTATCACTAACTGCATTTGTTCACCTTCTCTCCCACCATTTCCGTGATGTCCCCTATCCTCCCCCAAATAGATAAATTTACATAAAGGTACAGAAAACAAAAATGACAAAGGAGAGACTTAAAAACATAATAAGAAAGAAAATAACCAAAATCCTCTTATTTCCATTTCTTGGAGTTCATTTCAATAAACATCATTTTATAAGATCATATGCACATAGCTATTGAGTCTTTTTTATCCTCTCCTGAGAATATCCTCCTTTGGTCTCACTATGTGAATGTCTAGAGTCCTGTATAATTTATCATATCCAAGTGTATTTTTTCCATCCATTGGGTTTACTTGTAGATTTATAGGCACATTCTAGTTATAGCACATGAGGGAAACCATGCAACTTGTTTCTTTGGGTCTGGTTTACTTTGCTTAATATAATATTTTCCAAGTCTTTCCATTTCCTTAGTAATGGTACAATACCATTCTTTCTGATGGAAGCATAGAATTCCATTTTATATATATATATATATATATATATATATATATATATATATATATATATATATATATATATATATATCACTTTCTTCTTGATCCATTCATCTGCTGAGGGGTATTTGGGTTGATTCCATATCTTGGCTATGGTTGCTTATAATGTTGCTTATAAACATATCTTGCAGGGTAGTTTTGATAGTGATAGAATTCTCTAAGTTTTTGTTTCTCAGAGGATCTAATATCCTCTCCAAGGATAATGTCATTAAGTATGTCGATTCTCTCAAGATTTTCTCAATGGCTTTACTTCTGTGCCTTTAAAACCTAAGAAATACCTGGATATTTATTTTTCTCTTCATATTGACCTTGTTTGGTATCTTCCAAATTTTACTTATGTATTCATTTATTTTAGTTATTTTAAACTTATATCTTTCTTCTGCATTGTTCTCTCATTTTTCTGTTTGCAATGGCAGTACATGTATATTACATTTTTTTTTCGATCAGTCGTGGGGCTTGAACTCTGGGCTTGGGAGCTGTCCCAGCATTCTTCAGCTCAAGATGAGTGCCCTATCCCTTGAGACACAGTTCCACTTCCTGTTTTCTAGTAATTTCTTGGAGATAAGAGTTTCACGGACTTTCCTGCCCGGGCTGGCTTTGAACTGCGATCCTCAGATCTCAGCTTCCTGAGTAGCTAGGATTACAGTCATGAGCCACTGGCACCCAGCTATATTACAGATTTTTAATATTGCTATCCAAACCTCAGATAATCTACTATCTTTTTAGGAAAAAAGTTTTTTTCTCTTATTTCATTTTAGGAATTTTCTGTAGATATGACCTTATTATTATTTTTTTGACTGTACTGACTTAGAATTCAGTACTTGCTACATAGGTGCTTTTATAATTGAGCAAATTACCAGCCCTTATTGAAAATCTTTTAAAACTCATTGGTTCTATCTCTGGCTATTCTGTATTTCTGATAGTATTTTTATTTATAGACTTGTTTCTCCATTCTTCATTTAACTTTACATGTTTCCTTTCATTGTCAATCTATTCTTATTTTTCTTTATTAGAAATCAAGGATATAAATCATAGAAGTTATCATTTTCCTCTCCAACATTTGTGTCATTGTTGAGACTTGTTTTGAGGACTTTATGTTTCTCCAGAAAGCTCTTATTTACTTTTTGTCATAACTTGCAGAATTTGGTTGGAAGTCAAATGCATTATGTAAAAGCATTATGTAAAATGCATTATGTCTGCTTCTGTCTCTAGATCCTAGACTGCCAATTTTCCCTGTGTTATCAATTCTTTGCTTGGTTTAAGAAAAGTCATTGATTTTCAGTTTGTCAAGATTCTTCTTATTTTGAAGACAGACATGACAATTCCAAAATGCTATATATCAAAACTAAAATCACGAGTCTTATAAGCACGGCTTAAATTCATACTACACCTTTTATATATCCTCATACTAATAATTTATGCCCTTGAAGTTCATGCAAAAAAAATTCAGTGCAAAGATTATTTCTTTGTTGCTTTGTATGTCCCTCCCCCACAGTATAACCCCTGCTTTCACTGTATTTGATGTTGGTACAATTTGTGGAGGGGAAGGGGAAAAACAAGTCGTTTAAATAAGGATACAGGTGGACCTGTTGCAACAATGAGAAGTACAAGTTGTCATGTCGAAAATGAACTTTACAACTTTGGTGGGGGGGGAAGGATTGGGTGGGAGGGTGGGGGGAGGCTGGGAAGGGATGGGAAGGGTAAACAAAGGAGGAGGCTACAATGCTTGATAAGAAATGTACTTACTATCTTGCCCATGTAATTGTAACCCCTGTGTACAGTATTTTCACAATAAAAAATAAATAAAAATTTAAAAACATTTCAGTGCAAATATCTCACAGTGTGATTTTGTTTTCTAAACTGAGATTTTAGTGTGCTCCCAAATTCCTTACCTGTGAACATCAAGGGTTTTCAACCCTTCCATAACTATTGAAAAGTTTACAAAATGATTCCCACTTTCTCCTCCTTCTGTATTGATTACTTGATTAGAAAAGATTGAGGTATGTAAATATATCTGGAAGGATAAATTGCAGAGCTTATACTAGAAAAATTTGCCTCATATATAATGGACAAATGCTTTGCAAGATTGGAGAAATCACATGTTCTTTTAGTCAGTATCTGCATTTCAGCTTGTCACCAAAAGTATTGTCTTTGTTAATCATAAGCCCATCAGTTTGTCAACTCTGAACCTATTTAAATAGCAGAGAAAACAGCTTTAGTTTTCTCATTTTTACATTACGCAGTTAAACAGTTCACTTACTATCATACAGAATTATAGGATTGTAGTGAAAATACCTGATATAGTCATATTAGCATAGAAAACAATAAGTTATGCCCAACATGTTAAATCCATTATGTTCCGTTGAAGGCTCCAGGTATAGTATTCAGATATAGCATATGCCTACAGGGTTGTCCAACTCATTGAAATTTTGATGAGTATTTACATATTTTGCCTTCTGAGGATATTCATCATGGCTGTATAGTAGCCTTCTCTATAAGGTATCCTTCTACTGATACTCTTGTTAAATTTCATAGTGTCTCAAGGGAATTCACTTGAAAGATATCCTCCTTTTCCGGCATTGGCATGCACATATGAAATAAGGAAAGGTGTTTACTGCATTGTGTGCTGAAGGGTAATGACATTCTCATCACATATAAATCATTTAAGAGCATTCCCAGAACGTTAATGATCTGTAAGAAGGTCCTTTTGCAAAGGCAATGTTTCAGTTTTTACTCAAATCACAAATTAATGATACTATTTCAGAAGACTTTGACTTCATCAACACCTTTTAAATTGTCTCTAGAGTAAGATTTTCTTTTCTTGATGATTGAAATGATTGATAAACTGAATATGCCTCAAGATATTATTTCAAAGTGTAATAAACACACTCTCTAGTAAATGTGCAGTCTAGTAAAAATGTGCTATTTGTTGTAAATTTTACTACACTCTGATAAAAATGGTGCCAAGGTACTTGGAATATTTTTATATACGTCTTCTGATATTAAAATTATTTTTTATTGACAAATCCTTATTACAAAATGAAGAACACTGAAGCTTTTTGTTTTAGAAAAAAACATACTGAATTGGAAAAGTATCACTTGCTAATATTCATTTGATGCCATAGACCAGACGCACTGTCAGCTGAAAACAGGAGGTTCTGACAGTACACTGACAATGTTCATTCTGTTTGTCCTTTTCCTTGGTATAGAGGATTCTAGGCATTAACACAGGACAGTGCCTATGAAGTTCCCTTGCTTTATGAGTAGAAAAATCTTAATACTCTTGCAAGCAAGCAAAAGATATTGGACAGATAGCATAATTTAATGGTGAACTAACTCAGGGCCATGTGCTTGCTTGGCTGGCTCTCTCTCACTTGAACCATGCTTCAGTCCTTTGTATCATTGCTCATTGTTAGGATAGGGTCTTGCTTGGCACTTGAACTACGAACCTCCTACCTTAGGTTTCCAGTAGTTCCTGGAATGAAAGGCATATGTTACCGTATCTGGGTTTCGTTTATTTGCCTGTGCTGGCCTGGCACAACTTATTGGTCGGTTTTGGGCTGGCTTGTAATTTCAATCCTACCATTCTTAGCATCTTAAGTAGTTAGAGTAAAATATATGAGCCAATAATATAAAAGCAAATTTTGAAATAAAAATTTGTCTTTAAACAGGCTAATACTCTGTGGGTACTACTGTACATGAATATGGGTGTGAGGTTTTCAACTTACACAGAAGTTGAACCCTATAGAGTACTACAGTATACCATTAAAATGACTCTGGTAGAATCATAAAATATAAATATTTTGTGATATGGCTTCTAAGATGGGAATTGAATGAAAGAGTAAGAGAACAGGAGGTGCAAGGAGACCATTTCAAGGATAATCAATTGACCAGGATATAATGCCTGAGCTTTAGTAGTTGAAGAACTGGAACGGATTACAGTGGATCAAGAACTCAGGGCCACCTATGGTACAAGTTCTCTTTATCACAATATAAACACTAAAAGAGAGGAAAGACCTTAAGTGACTCTAAAATTATGTATGTTAGAAGATGAACAGAGCCTATCATTAGTAATGGTTGAGGCTCAAAGTAGGAAAAAGTCCTGGCAGATGATGGGGAATTTATTGAATAGATAATCAACCAAGAATACTGTCCAATAATTGGATTGCAGATGTGAGCCACCAGCACCCAATTTACAACTGCCATTACTTCTTTTATTCTGTGGGGCTGGAACTCTGGGCTTGGGGGCTGTCCTTGCTCTCTTCAGCTCAAGGTGAGCGCTGTACCACTTGAGCCACAATGCCACTTCTGGTTTTCTAGTGATTTTATTGGAGATAAGAGTCTCATGGACTTTCCTGCCCAGGCTGGCTTTGAACTGTGACCCTCAGATCTCAGCCTCCTGAATAACTAGGATTACAGGCATGTGTCATTACTTCTTAAAAACGTATTTTGGAATTTTT
The DNA here is from genome assembly GCF_024711535.1 of Dipodomys merriami. Taxonomy (NCBI): domain Eukaryota; kingdom Metazoa; phylum Chordata; class Mammalia; order Rodentia; family Heteromyidae; genus Dipodomys; species Dipodomys merriami. Next base: position 12,153,450 of record NW_027202382.1, on the reverse strand, counting down.
TTTTTTGTGAGGCACTTACATAAATTTCATGGAAAACTCCTTAGTTCAAACTTTATTCCTAGACCACAGATTCAATCCTGAAAAATGTTTGTATTTAAATAATTAAAATTTGATTCTGTATTTGTATTTTCTATTGATAGAACCACGATCCTGATCTAGCCTCACTTTTGATGCATCATAAACATCTTTAAATTCCAACAAAAGGTCCCCAACTTAGCTGTTCTGTGATTTTTAAGAAGTAAACAAAGTTTTATGAAAAAATAAAAATCCAGGATATTTTTCTATTAATTCTGTGGAGGTATTTCTTTTTCTGGTGGTCCCATTTATTACCTCCATAAAAATCTCTTCAAAGAGTAGTCTTTTAAACAAGGAAGTGTTTACTTGACTTCTAAATTCGGCCAAAATCATGACTTACGTTATTTGCTTAGGACTGTTAGAGGAATTTGTCGTAAGATAAGATGATTAAATCTGAAGGTGATTTCCTATACATTATTTTTCTTGATAAGTGGAACTCATCAGTGAACATATTGATGTTTACCATCTATAGTAGGTAAAGGGAAAAATCTGTTGCAGATTTTCATGAAGTTTTCTGTATTTCTCATGAGGAAAGATGACTGATTCTGAAATCTTATTATCACCTACATATTCCCTTTTATGTCTATTGGCACTTCTGATTATATAAACCTAAGCACTGTCTCCAGCAAACATCTGCTAATGCTTTAGAGACGTCTTCTCCAGATATAGAATCTGAAATGACTTTGAAAGGATAAAGGTTTGTGCCTTTGGAGAAGCATATTTGAAAGATGCTTTCTATAAAGTGCATGGAAACTAAAGATTTTCTTATTGAATGATACTTTAAAAGTTTAGAATGTATTTTTAATTATGAAAACTATTTGAGATTAGCTAACAGGGTCTGTTACCCACTCACTTATAGGTATATAAGGCAGAGAATGCAAAGTGATATTTTATATGATACATGTTTGTGTGTCCATTTGTATGAATAACAGTATTTGCAAAACATCCCTATGGAAGAATTGATTACTTTCTGAGATGGTTAATCTGATGTTTAGGGGGGCCTATGTAACTCCAACTACCCACTTGACAAAACTAGGACCAAGTTACCAAGATTCAAAATCAAACTAGAAACAAAAGGGCTCAGGGGAAGTAGTAGAACACTTACGTAATCCTTTATCTGTAGCCTTCTATCTAGTGATAGTGAGATGACTACTTCTGTTTTGTTGTATTTTGATTTACATGCTATATTTATTTTGATTCCTTTTTAAAAATCTATACCGCCCAGATGGATATGTTTTGTCAAGAGCTCTGATAATCTTAGCTATTTACTTAAGGTGTAGAGACCTTTTAAATCAAATACAATTATAATTATGCTAGCATTTTGATTGTTCATTTATATATTTGTATTTTTCATGCCTGCCTTTAGAATAATTAAGTTTTGTTCAAGTTTATATGTTAATTGTGATTTCTTATTAGTGTACTGCTTAATATTTTAGTGATTGCTTTGAAGTTTAAGGCAATTTATCACAGTTAACATACCATAGTTTTATACTGCCTCATACATAATACAACCTTAGAAGATTATGTTTTTGTGCTGTTGGGTATAACTTTCTTTGCTTAAAAATATCACACTTCAAGGATTATATAAAATATCACATTTCAAGGATTATATTAATTACCTTACTTAGAACTTGCTTCTTCCAGCTCTTACCTTTCTAATGGCCTTAGCCTTTTTATTTGAAAAATTGAAAAGATATATATATATATATAACTAAGTTATATATAACTTAGTATTTATCTACTTAATCATATAACTTATTATTTATCTATATTGTTAGGGCACTGATATCCTTGTGTATCTTGTTTAAAAAGTATTACAATTAGAATTGTGCTTAGCATTCAACTTACAGATATTTAATGAACATTTTGTACTAGGTGAAGAGCAAATTTCATTTGTGTAAGGTTAATAACTTCTGTAGGTCAATTGTAAAACATAGTTGTAGTACTGAATTATATACTTTGAAAATGTAAGAAGTGCCTGTAGCTCATGCCTGTAATGCTAAATAGTCAAGATGCGGAGATATGAAGATTGTGGTTCAAAGACAGCTTGAGCATGAAAGTCCATGAGACTTTTAACTCCAATTAATTCCCCCAAAGCTGAAAGTGTAGCTGTGACTCAAGTGATAGACTGCTAACCTTGATAAAAACAAAAACAAAAACTGAGATACAGTACCCAGGCCCTGAGTTCAAGCCACAGAACCAGCAACCCCCCCTCCCAAACAAACAGAGATTATGAGGGTAAATATCAAGTGCTTTTGTGAGAAAAAATAAGTAGAGATGTATTAGGAAGACCTCACGGGTTCAATTGAAAAAAAATTAAATATTAGAAGAAAAAGAGAAAAATTCATATTAAAGCCAAACCTCTTCCTTGCCAGCTATCATACCATAGAATTAATGTATGAAAATACCTTGGAAAATATGTTCATTGATTTTCATTTTTGGAAACTGGAAAGAATCGTAGGTGAAGAGTATGAAATGGGGCCCAATAAAATGATGTCATCCTAGCGATTCTTACAGATATTCTTAATAAGGAATAGCCCCACATGCAATAAAAGGAAAGCTTATATTAATAAGAAATAAGAACATGAAACACAAGCTAGAACAAAACTATAGCAAATTGGTTATAGGAATTTTGCATGAAATTATTTTCATTAGATTAATTTACATGGACTACTCAGAGAATGTTGATAGTCACAACGTTTAACTGACTTAACAATACTTTTGACCATTTCATTGAACGTTGGGCCATTTAGTCACATCATCACATATAAATTGGAAAGTCTTTTGGGCTATTTCTTTTTTAATAAGTTCTTTATCGTAAAATATTGTACAGAGAGGTTACAGTTACATGAGCAAAGTAATGAGTACATTTCCTATCAAGCATTGTTGCCTCCTCCTTTATTTTTCCCCTACCATCCCTTCCCTCCCAACTCCACAACACACTCCCCCACAACCCCACCCCTAAATTGTAAAGTTCGTTTTTCAACACAGTATGCATCTCATTGTTACAATGGGTCAACCTGTATCCCTATTTAAACATTTTGTTTTTTCCCTTCCCCTCCCCAAATTAGACCAACATCAAATACAGTGTAAACAGGGGTTATATCGTGGGGGAGGGACATACAAAGCAACAAAAAAAATCACATGTTATATTATAAATACATTAGAAACAATAGCAAGAAAGAAAACACGTGTCCCTATCTCGGGGTGCATTTCACTTAATATCATCTTTTTTTTTTTTTTGTCCGTGGTGGGGCTTGAACTCTGGACATGGGTGCTGGCCCTGAGCTCTTCAGGTCAAGGCAAGCACTCTACCACTGGAGCTACAGCACCACTTCCAGTTTCCTAGTGATTTATTGGGAATGAGTCTCACGGACTTTCCTGCCCAGGCTGGCTTTGAACTCTGATCCTCCAGTCTCAGCCTCCTGAGTAGCGAGGACTACAGGTGTGAGCCACTAGCGCCTGGTTTAATGTCATCTTATCTGCCATATGTACATATATAGCTTGTGAAATTTCTGCTTCCCAGACATATCCTAGTTATTGCAAATAAGGTAAACCATGGGACCTATGTTTTCTTTGGGCCTAGCTTACTTCACTTAATATAATTGTTTCCAAGTCTTTCCATTTTCTAACAAGTGGGGTGATATCATTCTGATGGAGGCATAGAATTCCATTGTGTATATATACCACATTTTCTTGATCCAGTCATCTACTGAGGGTCATCTGGGTTGGTTCCATATTTTAGCTATGGTAAATAATGCTACAATAAACATAGTTGTGCTGGTAGCTTAGTTTGGTCTTGTTTGTAATTGCCCAAGAATGGGATTGCTGGGTCATAGGGGAGCTCTATGTGGAGTCTTTTGAGGAAACTCCATACCTCTTTCCAAAGGGGTTGAACAAGTTTACGTTACCATCAAAAATGCAGTAGGGTTCCCTTCGGGCCATATACCCTGCATATTATCTGTTGTTATTAGATTTCTTGATTATAGCCATTCTAACTAGGGTGAGTTGGAATCTCAATGTTGTTTTGATTTACATTTCTTTTTTGGCTAGAGAAGTTGAGAATTTCTTCATGGGTTTATTGGCCATTCTTATATCCTCTTCAGAGAAGTTTCTCTTTTAAGTCTTTAGCCCACTTATTTATTGGACAGTTGTTTCTTTGAGGATTTGTTGTTGGGGGATTTAATTTTTTGAGTGCCAGGTATATTTTAGATATTAGACCCTTGTCCATTGCAGGACTAGTGAAGATCTTCTCCCAATCTGTGGGCTATGTATTGATCTTGCTAGTTATGTCTTTTGGCATTCAGAAGCTCTGCAGCTTCATGTAGTCTCATTTGTCCAAAATTTCTTTGATTTGTTGTTCATCAGAATCTCTATTAAGAAAATTACAGCCTGTGCCAAGGAGACCTAGGGTTTCTCCTATTCCTTCCTGTAATGTTTTCAGGGTGTCTGCTTTGACTCCGAGGTCTTTGATCCATTTGGAGTTGATTCTGGTGCAGGGTGATATATAAGGATCTAGCTTTAGTTTTCTACAGGTGTTTAACCAGTTTTGCCAGCACCATTTACTGAAGAGGCTGGCTTTCTTCCCTTCTATTTATTTAGCTCCCTTATCGAAGATTAGGTGGGTATATATCTGTGGGTTCATTTTTGGGTTTTCAATTCTATTCCATAGGTCCTGAGGTCTGTTATTGTTCCAGTACCAAGCTGTTTTGATTACTATGGGTTTGTTGTAGAGTTTGAAATTTTGTATTGTTATTCCTCAAACACTGTTCTTTCTGTTAAGGATTGTTTTTGCTATTCAGGGTCTTTTATTGTTCCATTTGAATTTTTGGATTGCCTCTTCTTTTCCTTGAAGAATGAGGTTGGTATATTGATAGGTATCACATTGAATTTGTAGATAGCCTTGGGAAGTATTGCCATTTTCACAATGTTGATCCTTCCAATCCAGGACCATGGGAGGTTTTGCCACCTTCTAAGTTCTGTTTTGATTTCCTTTTTCAGGTTTTTAAAGTTTTCATCATAGAGTTCCTTCACTTGTTTGGTTAAGTTAATTCCTAGGTATTTTATTTTTTGTGGGGCTATTACGAATTGCTTTTCTGACTTCAGCCACACTTTTCTCATTGTTGGCATACAGAAAAACCATTGATTTTTGAGGGTTAATTTTATACACTGCTACTTTGCCAAAATATTGAATCAGCTCAAATAATTTGGGGGTGGAATCTGTGGGATTCTTTAAATACATGATCATGTCATCTGCAAAGAGGGAGAGTTTTACTTCATTTTCCCCCTTGTGTTTGCATCTTGTCTTATTGCTGTAGCTAGGCATTCTAATATTAACTTGAAGTGAAGTGGAGAGAGTGGACATCCTTGTCCCATTCTTGAGTTTAGAGGAAATGGCTTTAGCTTTTCACCATTAAGTACAATGCTGGCTGTAGGTTTGTCATATACAGCCTTTATTGTATTGAGGAATGTTCCATGGATTCCTAATTTTTCCAGAACCTTTATCATAAAGGGGTGTTGGATCTTGTCAAATGCTTTTTCTGAATCTATTGAGATAACCATGTAGTTCTTATCCTTGCTCTTGTTGATGTGATGAATAATATTAATTGATTTGCATATATTGGACCAGCTTTGCATCCCTGAAATGAATCCTATTTGATCATGGTGTATGATTTTTTTGGATGAATTGTTGAAGTTGATTGGCCAAAATTTTGTTGAGAAGTTTTGCATCGATGTTCATCAAAGAAATGGGTTTGTAGTTCTCTTTCTGTGATAAGTCCTTGCCTGGTTTGGGGACACGGTTATGATGGCTTCATAGAAAGAGTTTTATAGTGAACTTTCTCCTTCAATTTCATTAAAGAGTTGGAGGAATATTGGTGTGAGTTCTGCTTTGAACACCTTGTGGAATTTCGTTGTAAATTCATGTGGTCCTTGGCTTTTCTTAGATGGAAGGTTTCTTATTGCTGTTTCTATTTCAATGCTTCATATGGATCTGTTATCTTGGCTTAACTCATCTTTGTTTAGTTTCTCTATGTCGATATTTGTTAGGAAATCATCCATTTCTTCTAGATTCTCAAAATTATTAGCATAAATTTTGAGAAGTATTACCTTCTAATATTAGGAATCTTGGTTGTTTCTGTGGTGATGTTTCCATTCTCATCTCTGAGTTTTTTATTTGGGTGTAGTCTCTTTCTGATAAGGTTTGCTAAGGGTCTGTCCATTTTGCTGATCTTTTTGAAGAATCAACTTTGTTTTGAAATTGTTGGTTTCAGATGTCTCCAATTTTTGACGTAGGAACTCAGAGCTATAAACTTGCCTCTGAGTACTGCCTTTCCATGTCCCAGAGGAGCTGGCAGTTTGTATTTTCATTTTCTTAAATATCATGAACATTTGGATTTCCTTTCTAATCTCTTTCATGACCCACTGGTGATACAACAGCATGTTGTTCAGCCTTCCTGTGTTACAGGACTTTATTTGGTGACTTTTGGTGTTTATTTCTATTATTCCATTTTGGTTTCAGAGGATGCAGAGCATAACTTCAATATTTTGAATTTGGACATTTGCTTTGTGACCTAGAATGTGGTCTATTTTGGAAAATTTTCCGTGTCCTGCTGAGAAAAAAACGTGTATTCTGATGCTGATGGGTGAAATTCAGTAGATGTCTGTTAAATCTAGTTGATCTATGCAGTTGTTTAGATCTGCGGTTTCTCTGTTGAGTTTTTGCTGAGTTGACCTATCTAGTGGGGATACTGTTGTGTTAAAGTCCCCAACAATTACTGTCTTTGGATCCATGTGGGATTTGAAGGAAAGTAGTGTTTCTTGGATGAATTTGGGTGCTCCATTGTTTGCTGAATAGATATTTAGACTTGTAATATCCTGCAGAGATCCCTTAATTAGTATGTAGTGACCTTCTTTATCTCTTCTCACTAATTTTAATTTGAAGTCTATTTTATCTGATATTAGGATTGCAACTCCTGCCTGTTTATGGGGGTTGTTTGCTTGGTAGATATTATTCTGGCCTTTCACTTTCAGAATATGTTTGAAGGCAGCAGATAGAAGGATTTTGCTTTCTATCCAACTAGACATTCCATGTCACTTGGAGAGTTAAGTCCAACAATATTGAGAGTTAGGACTGAGAGGTGTTTGGTATTTCCTGCCATGTTATCCACCTTCTTGGAGTCTGTACCGACTGGGTTCTTCCTATGGTTCTTGGATTCTCAGTATAATTTCTTGGCCTTTATTGTGCTCTTGTTGGTCTTCTATGTGTAGGACATCTTTAAGTATCTTTTGTAGGGCTGGTCTGGTGGAGATATATTGTTTCAGTTTTTCTTTGCTATGGAAAGTCTTTATTTGCCCTCCGTTATGAAGGAGAGTTTAGCTGGGACAGTATTCTTGGTTGATAGTTGTTTGTCTTCAAGGAATGGCATACATCATTCCAGGCTCTTCTTGCTTTAATTGTCTCTGCTGAGATATCTGAGGTTATTTTAATTGGTTTCCCTTTATAAGTGATTGATCTTTTCTCCTTGAAAGCTTTAAATACCCTTTCCTTGGTCTGAATTGATCCTGTGGGGATTATAATGTTACAGTAGGATGTTCTGTTCTGGTCTGGTCTAATTGGGGTTCTAAAAACTCTTATATCTGACTGTGCCTAAATTTTTTGCATGTTTGCAATGTTCTTTGCTAGGATCCTGTTAAATAAATTTCCTAGACTTTTAAGTTCTTTCTCTAGGCCCTCTTCTATACCCATTATGCTCAAATTAGCCCTCTGATGGTGTCTTCTAAATGTTGAATAGATCTATCATATTGCACAGTCAAAAGGGCTGCAGATAAATCTAGTTCAACAGATACAATATATTCAACATCAAACATCTATGGATTAATGGGCTAAGAACATCAAAGAGGGATTCAGCAGCCCAGAAATTAATAGGTTTAGGGAGAATTGTGGGGAAAAATAGGATTAGAGGGATGTGGAAAGGTAAAAGGAAAGAGTACATTTAACTGTTCTATCACCTGATTATCATGAAATAGAACAGAATGAAAGGAAAGAGATAAAGAAACAAGAAAAAATAAAAAACAAAAATTTAAATTTATAAAATGAAACACTTAAAAATTATGTAAATATAAGGAAATAATATTGAGAGAAGAAAAGGATAGGTTGAAAGGAGAGAGATAAAAAGGAAAAATGAAAAAATAAAAAATTTTAAAAATGGAATACTTAAAAATTATATAGGTATAAAATAATAATACTACTATTAAAGAAGTTCAGCCTAAGAGGTTGTGAATTGAGTAATAAATTTCTGAATTAAGTTTGTACACAATGAGGGATAAAGTCTAATAATCCACTCCCCCCCTCGCTCTATATATATCTAGGAATGAGCAGAACAGCATTATGTCACAGAAAAAAAAAGGATCAAAAGCCTAAAAGAGATTAAAAAATGAACACACACACACACTCACACACCTAAAATAAAAATTATGAAAGAAAAAAAATACAAAACACTTTCAAAAAATAATTTAAAAAGTTAGGTAGAAAAAAGAGTTCTTTGATTTTTTTGGGGGGGAGGGTAGATCTTGTATCTCCCATGTGTCTGTAACCAGTCTCTGGTGGAGTCTCTGGTCTGCTTGTGGTGTTTGTTTTATGAGTGGCTTGATTTGTTTCTTAAGTCAGTTTGTTTGAGCAGGTAGCAAAAAGCTCTGCCTTACCCAGGACTTTGTGATCCTCCTCCCAGGATAGTTCAATGGGAGGGAGATCTGTTTTGAGTATCACAAAAGAGCGAGATGGCTGTTTCCTCTAGTTTGGAGTTGCTGTGATGAGGCTAGGTTCTGGGTAGGGCTGAGGCCTATTGGCATACAGTAGCTTTTCCCTGAGGGGCTAGCTCTTGAGACACTCACAGAGCCCAGCCTGGAGCTATTCTCAGGATTTATGTTTACTGTGTTTTAATTATTTGTTTTTTACCGTTCTTGCTGCTGATACTGTGGGTCTAGGCTGCAGTGGGGAGAGGCAGCCTCTGGCTCTCCTTACCCAGTGAAGAAAGTTACTCCTCCAGGGGTGGAGGTTACTCTGCCTGGAAAGGGCAACTTTCCCTTAGGTGGAGCTGAGCCCGGCAGGTCAGGTTGGGTTCCTGTGACCTGTGTAATGGATCCTATTGTTTTCTTCCAAGGCCTGAGTTGAAGCTAGCTGCTCCTGTTAAGGCTTTGTCAGTATCAAAGATGGAGATCTTCTCCGGTGGTAGGGAAGGGGCTGCCTTCCAACCACTGCTCCTTGAGAAGGAGTGAGGATGTCTTGGGTCTACTCATACCAGCCTCTTGGTTTCTCGGCCATCCATGGTCTGCAATCAGCAAGATGACGATTTCTGCTATTTTTCAGTTCTTGCTGTTGGTGAGTAGAATCTGCTCAAACACTGCATCTGGCACCTTTGTCCCAGACTCTCTCTGTTGATATGGCAGCCACTGCTGCCTCTGCTGCTGCCACTGTGGCTACCAGCAAGTACTCAGATCTCTCTCCTTGACCAAGCTGCTTGGATTTTCCCTATGTGGCCAAACTCTCTGTACTGGGATGGCATACTTGGTGTGATTCTCTGGCTTAGGACTGTCCACTGCAACACTAAAACTGCTTTCTATGCGAGAGCTTGTTTAGCCTCCAGCTTATCCTGCACCATCTTCCTCCAGAATCCTGGGTGATTTCTTAAACTTCCCACATCACTACTTTCTCAGGATTACTTTTCCATGCACAGTTCCACGTATTACTAGGATTAAGTTCCTTTCACAAATCCTGGCAGGTGATTAAGCTTTCTAAAAAACTACTTGTCTATTGATAGGTGTGTTTAATTTTATTTTTGGAAAAGTTGAATTTTGTTTCTTTTTTTATACTTGACAACACTGCATTATGTATAAAGTCATAGGACTATTTACATGCATCACCTCCTTTGCAAGTGCCCCAGAAATACAGCTGAACATATGGGTGAATGTACAAAATATCCCAAGGCACAGCTAATGCATAATATGCAGCTCAGGATGTCAAGTGTAGCTAGAACTAGAATCCCTTGATGTAATGATTTGCACTGTTCCCAGCAAGTTGCAACCAAAGGAGTCATTTGGTAGTTTTTCCTGGATTTGAAGATGAATTTAATAAAAGGGATAAAGTAGAGTTGTGGGGACAAACAAAATCAGTATCCATTCAAAAGTAGAAACTTCAAAAACAATTCTCAACAATCAAAATAACATAGGTCCTATGGTTTCCCTTATATGCAATAATTAGTATACATCTAAGATAATCTTACTAGATGAGTAGAATAGCTCAATAGCTATGTACCTATGACCATTTAAGATAACACTAAGCAAAATGAACTCCAAGACATGGATAGCAGAGCTGTTTTGTTGTTGTTTTTAATGTACTATGAGCTTTATTGTTTCCTCTGTATGTTCTTTCCCCTATGATATATCCCCCTGTTGTCACTGTATTTGATTATGGTTCCCTGATATTGTATATATGTTTATTTGAATTAGGGAAGGGGAACAACAGAATGATGACACAAAGGACAAGGGAGAACCAATGCAACAGTGATATACACAAAACAATATGTTGGAAATTATCTGTACAACTTGGGGAAGTGGAGGGGGGATTCATTCTATGCTAAACTAATGTGGAATCTATTTGCATGAATAAATTCCAAAATACTGGTCCTTGAAATGAATTAAAAAATCAAAATAATCATCATTAAAAAGTCTTCTTTCAGCTTTATTCCTTCAGTGAAACTTGACAAAGGAAATAGTCTGAAATTTTCTAATTAGGCAATTATCCAGTTCACAGTTGAAATAATAAATTTAGCCCAAGAGAGCTTTCTTGGGCTACTTTCTTCAAGAGAGCTCAAGAGTATTTCTAGAAATCCTTGCCATCCTTAGCAAAACTGCAATTATGAAGGATGATTCTAGCTGGGGGCTGGTGGAAGATGCCTGTAAATCCTAGCTGCTCATGAGGCTGAGATCCGAGAATTGTAGCTTGAGGCCAGCCCCAAGAGAAAACTCCTTGAGACTCTTTTACTTTACTTTAATTTTATTTTAAAGATGCTGTACAAAGGAGTTACAGTTACATGAGTAAGGCAATAAGTATATTTCTTGTCGAGCATTGTTACCCCTTCCCTTGTTCTTGAGACTCTTGCCTCCAATGACCCATCAAAATGTTAACCTTAAACAAAAAAGTTCAGGGACAGCACTCAGCCATCCCTGACTTCTTCTTGAACAATTTAAAAAAGACTGATTTATTGTTTTCTATTTTTTCCATATTCTGAACGTTTTGGCTTCTTAAACTTTGAAGCAAGGGAGATCACTTGCCTATCCTATTTCAGAGATTAGGAAAATAAATTCAAGGAAAAAAAAAATGTCTGCTCAGCTGAGCAAAAGCCATAACTAGGGGAGAAATCCCTGTGGCTTGGATGTTCTAACTACTTTATCAAGGTGCTAGAGTTTGGATACTGAATGCCCCCAAAGTGGCACCTGTAGTTGGTCCCCGAAGAAGTATTTTGGGAAGACGCGTGTGTGAAGCTCTTAGAAGGACTTGTTCTCAATAGGGATTGAAGAACTCCATCTCTTGCTCTGTGACTTAAAAACACTGTGGCCATGAGGAGAGTAGTTTGATCTCCCTTGCTGTTGACCTTCAGCAGACCCACTAGAGTTCCAAATTATGAGTCCAATGGATCATGGGATGGAATCTCCAAATCTCTGAGCCACAGTAAACATTTTCTCTTCCAGAGATAATTATGTGTGGTATCCCATAAGAAATGAGGAAAATTTGAGAAATGGACACTGAACCTCCCTCAAAAATCACAAGACTAAATGATTGTCTGGTCAGGAACATTACCTCTGGTACTGTCCTGCTACATAATATTAGTTGTTGGATATTATTCCATTTCTTTCTTTTTTTTTTTTTTTTTTGGGTCCGGTCATGGGGCCTGAACTCTGGGCCTGGGTGCTGTCCCTCAGCTCTTCAGCTTAAGGCTAGCACTCTACCACTTGAGCCACAGTGCCACTTCTGGCTTTTTTCTTTTTGCTTATGTGGTGCTGAGGAATCGAACCCAGGGCCTCATGCATGCAAGGCAAGCGCTCTACCACCGAGCCATCTTCCCAGCCCCATTATTCCATTTCTTAAATGCGCACCTCAAAATCCTGCACAGTTGGCTTTTGATTCTGAATCTACCAACAAAATAATGCTGATCATAAGATTATAATTTCAACAGTTGAAACTGTTAAGTATTGTGTTAAGTATTGATAAGAAAAGATTATTTTCACTCTTACACAGTAAATTCCTAAGGTAGAATTGAAGAGAAAAATAATATTGTTTTGTCTTTATTTCAAAAGTAAGATGAGATAATTTAAGAAAACTAGAAAACACAAAAAACATAAAAGGAAAATTAAAGATCCAGTAGTTCATCCCAGCCTTAAGAATTAATATAATTCAAGGACATAGGAAATGTAGTTGATAGATCACGCTGTTGGGAATGTACCTCAGTTTCTGTTTACTTTATCATATAGTAAAATGATGAACATTCTTCCTTCTTTCAGTGTTCATGAATTCTAGTTGGTCCCCTACACAAGTCCTGGTACAGTATACAGTTTAAACATGAGTGGTAAATAAAATGAGACCTGTCATCACACAGAAAACGTTATAATTTATCAAGTAGTCATTGAATTTCATCTTTGAATTCAACTTGGAAATTATATTTTTCTCTTGGTATAATTTTTTTATCAATACGATTTTTGATTCAATGTCATGATTTGTCTTGCCTTCAAAATAAGCCTTATTTTAGGCCTAGCAGAAGTAATGAGATATTAATAAAATCTTCTCTTAAATATGTTGAAATAGTCCATGGGAAGGATAGATGTTAAGTATTCCAATTTCTTTTGTATATGTCTTCTTAGGGTACTGTGAAAATATGTAGAATGTCATTCCTGATAAAAGATAGCTTTCAATGAATTTATATGGAAACTAAAAACTTTTGGTATTGTCCAAATTTTCAGTTATATTTTTCATATTTCTATGGCCTTTTATTTATTGAAACAAAATTAATAATACACCCCATATTTTTTATATAATTTGATGTTGAGTATATACATAGATATTTTGAGTATAATGCTAATGTAATGAACTTACTTATCAGCTCCAGGAATTTATGGTTTACCTTTACCCTCTATTCATCCTCCTGCTCCTTTCATTTTGTGTGAGTGTCTAACATGAGATCAACCCTCCCTATAATTTGTTTTTATATTTTAACAGTGAAATTCTATGTCAACTGTAGGAGCTGCATAGTACAAAATATGAATGGACTTATACACCTTGCACAACTGAAACTTTCTCTCTGTTGAACAACTTCCCAGTTTCCCTGTCTCGTTACCATTATTCTATTATGTGCTACTATGTGTTTCACTAATTGAAATACATCATATAAATAGAATCATGTAGCATTGACATTTCTGAAAATGACATTTCTTATATAACAATTGTTCAAAGTTTACCTGCTGTGTTGCAAATGGCAGAATTTTCTTCTCTATCAAGGTTGAATAATATTCCACTGGGTATATGTATGTATATTGTCTATGTTCTTCATTCATTTATTGGTGGGTATTTGTTTTGTCTCCTTCTTTCGCTATTGTGAATAATGCAGCAGTAAATGTGGGCAAGCAAATACATTTTCAGATGGATTTTGTTTCCTTTGAATATAATCCTATTCAGACTTAGAATTCCTGCATCATATGGCAGCTCTATTTTTATTTTTGTAAGAATCTCCATGCCGTTCTGTTAGCAGTTGAATTAAACTTTATTATTAATTTGAAGTTTATATTACATGTTTGGCTGGTAATATTTCAAAAGCAAAAGGAGCAATTTAGAATGTTATTTATACACTGCTTTGGACTCATATCAGTTTAGAGACTGAATACAATTAAAATGAGTACATTGGAACAAGAAAGAACTACATGTCAAAAACTATATCTTTTTACATTTGTCTAATAACTAGTCAAATGTTTGTAAAATGGATAATATCAAATATTTTTAAGAGTAAATTCATTTAAATTAAGTGTATTGATTAAATTTATTACATGAAGCATTAATACAAGTGAAATTTTATTGTGGTGAGAATTGATTTTTGGGTACCTATGTGCATATCTGACACTAACCACTATTAATACACAGGTCTGAATTAGATGTAGCTATAGCAGAAGAAAATAGCTATGGCTATTTTCACCATAGCAGGATACTGAAAATTAAAGTTTCACCCTAAAATAAGATGAAACAACTGAAATGCCCTCGGTTCAGCTGTCAAACTTTTCATGTTTTCATGTCCATTTTTAATCTGTTTTATTCTTCTCTTGAGACAATGAAAAGTTAGTATGATTTTGTTAAGGCCATGAAACCTGGCCCTCACTCGACCAACATATCAAGTGTCTTTTGATGCTTTTATTAAAGGGTATTCAATTAAACATACTATATGTAGACTGGTTTTACTAAGCCCGAAAATAGAGGATGAATTGATATTTCCCCTGGGTAGTCTGTTAAAGAGCATAAAGCGTATTTTCAAAGGAGAGTATCCAAAATGCAAAATGGTATGAATGATTTTACATATTTTTTGTAAATGAAAACCCTTGCCTTTTCTACCTGAACAACCATACTCTGCTTTTCCAAAGCATGGAATATAGGCAAGAGGTTTTTGTGTCACAAATAAATAGACAAAGCAAATAAGAAGGTTTAACCCACATTTAATAGGAATATATACAATTGTCCAACAAAGCTTCTATTAGCATACATACACTGTTGTCTCTTAGTTTTAAATCCTTAACAAAATTAAACTACTTTGAGTTAATCAGGTACACATTCTGAATTCAGTCTATGTATAATCTAGCAAGGAAACTAAAGTTAGAAAGCCCCAATTGTTTTCACAGATGGTTTAAAACTTAATGGTGAGGATGAGAGAAACAGGCAAGATTGAATAAAACATCATGAGAGAAATGGAGGCAGTAGGCCCCTGACTTTTGAAAACAAGAACAAAATATAGAGATCATAGAATGAAATTAATAATCAAAAGTTTCAATGCAAAAGTTTCAATACTCCCAAACCATGAGCCAGATTTGGTATTGCTAAAATGATGATGGGTTTTGCATATACAGAGACTCAGTAATAGGGACATAATTAGATGGTTTAGTAATTCAATAAATATATATTGAGGGGCTGAATTTAAAGAGGAAAAAAATTAACACAGCCATTGGCTTCCAATTGCTTATGGAAGGAAGCAATAAATAAATAATCACAATAAATCTGATGATTAAAAAATACTGTAAACCCTACGCCCAGTAGAGTGAGACTTCATGAATTTGGAAAGGAATTTTGAATAAAGCTAGATTCCATATGCATCCCAGGTTAGGCTGGAATTTTTCATTTGTTACTTTTGTATCATAATAAACGTAGATTCCATATAGATCCTAAGATTAGAATATAATGATCCGTTTTGTACTTTTGTTTAAAGATATCTGCTAATCTATTAAAGAACTATGAAATTATGATGTCCATGTTTCATGTCTGTAAATTTTAACATTCCTTCACATGACGTTAGGAACAATGCTGTGCCCCTTTCTGCTACAGGACGGCCTGACATTATTCTATTGTGTTTATTGTCTTTTGATTTCACATTTGTTTTATACTTCATGACTGAAAAGTTACCCCACACTTCCTTGTGGGAAGGAGAATGATGGTAGCATGGTTCCAGTGGAATGACTCAAATGAAAGGATTTTTGCAAAATATCTTGTCACAAAATGAAAGAGACATTTTACGGACAGGAGAAAGTATTTTCAATCCATACATATATTGCAGGATTTGCCCACAAATATTCATGGGGAATTTGATAGAGAGAAAAATAACCCTTTAAGGAATGGGCAAGTGATTTCAATGTCTTCTTACAATTAGATGGTTCATAGATATATGAAAAGATGTTCAATGTTGCTAAGCATTAGGGATTTGCAAATTAAAGCAATGATGAGCCAGACATGGTGGCTCACATTTGTAAATACTGGAGAGGTGGAGATCAGGAAAGCTAGCCTAGGCTGACCTAAAGTACAAGACCTTTATCTGTAAAATAAGCTAAAGCAAAAAAAAAGCTGAAGACATGACTCAAGTGGAAGAGCTCTTAGCAAGCACAGGGCTCTGAGTTCAAATCCCAGAACCACACACACACACACACACACACACACACACACACACACACGCACACACGCACACACGCACACACACACGCACACACTCATACCACAAAAATATCAAAACATACCTATTTGATTGGTGTGATAAGAAGGACAAAGATGGGGGCTGGGAAGGTGGCTCAGGGGTAGAGCGCTTGCCTTGCATGCATGAGGCCCTGGGTTCGATTCCTCAGCACTACATAAGCAAAAAGAAAAAAAGCCGGAAGTGGCACTGTGGCTCAAGTGGTAGAGCACTAGCCTTGAGCTGAAGAGCTGAGGGGCAGCGCCCAGGCCCAGAGTTCAGGCCCCACGACCAGACCCCCCCCCAAAAAAAAAAGAAGGACAAAGATACAATTGGCAAAATATTCAGAGATAGTTCAGGTGATGCAATGAAAAGTGACAATCATGACAATGATAGCTATTTCATTGTTGGAAGTTCCATGAGCAAAATACTCTGCTGACCATTCTACATCTGTGGTCTCTGCTAGGTTTGGTTATTCAGTTCCACTGCATCTTCTATGTTTTAGGCATGCACAGCATATGCATTGTTCAGAGATATTAACAATAATTAACTTCTGTATTTCTGGAGGGCACAGTAAGTAGTATTTTGGAGGAAGTGATTAGAGACAGTATTCATTTCACTCAAATTGATGATGCATTGTTTAAAGCAAGAAGAGAAGCAAGGAGCATGAATGTCTGCCTCAGATGTGAATTATCAGACTCTGACACATATCAGTGCTGTGATGTGTTCAAGAAATGATACTAGGCAAATTATTTCTTCCCATGTCATGTACCTTCCTGCAGCATCCAGGATAATAAAGTGTATGAATAAAACTTGAAATAGAGTAAAGTAATGTTTCCATGCAATTCCAACCCTTAATTAGGCAGAACATATGACATTATTTGGTAAAAGGTAACAAGATGTTAAAAAAATTTTGCATTTCTAAGAATAAACCATTATGTGTCCTTGAAAAAGATTTCAATCTATACCATCTACAGTAAAGTTGAATAAGCAGTACAATGAATACCCAGTTATCTTGTACCAGGATTTAGAGTTGCTCATGTATGGCTGTTGGTGTGTAGAACAACACACACAGACAGAGACACACAAGGGTCTGAAACTCAGGGCCTGGGTGCTGTCGTTTAGCTACTTTGTGCTCAAGGCTAGTACTCTACCACTTGAACCACAGCACCACTTTCAGTTTTCTGGTGGTTGCTTGGAGATAAGTGTCTCAAAGACTCAAGGACTTTCCTGGCTGGGCTGGCTTCAAATTATGATCCTCAGATCTCAGTCTCCTGAGTAGTAGCTAGGATTAAAGGCATGAGCCACCAGCTGCTGGCAACACATATATTTTAAGACCCCTTCAAATCATTTGAAAGAGAGCTGGAAGCATTACAACAAACTTTGGTCCTAAATATTTCAATGTTCACCCACTAAAGAGGACACTTTTCTATAGAACCACGTTTCTTCTATAGAAACATCATAAAGACATTTTAAAATATCATTTGCTATGCACATTGAATTTCACTTACTAAGTGTAGAAAATAAGAGGAGGTATTTAAAAATGTGTACCTTTCAGAGCTTTTTTCCCAGTTCAGGGTCCAGCCATAGCTCCATTTTTGCACTCACATGCTGCATCTGTTCAGAATCTCTCATCTAGATCAGGTCCTTTGTCATCTTTTAAAAAGTTTTCTTTTTCTAATTTTAAGGCAGTTTTAAATTCACCCTCAAGAACATTCAGGGAAAAAATACATATATAGAATGCCCATATATCTCACAGACTTTTTTTTTCTTCTTTTGAAATCTTACCTAATTATGATGCATTTCTTCATTACAAATTATGAACCAATATTTGTGTTCCTTACAAATTATGTACTAATGGTATTCTGGTAGAGAGACCAGTTAGGTTGATAAAGAGCTACTTTTCAATTTAACCAGTTGTTTAATGCTCCTGTCTACAGTCACTTTCTGAGGTATGTGCAGACAGGGTTCCTATTAAATTATTGTAGGGGACAATTCAGTTTAGGACAAGTTCATCGTATAAACTGACATCACTGTTAGTGCTGACATTGATTATGACTACAGAAGTTCATCAGACTTTTTTTCCCCTGCCTTCAATCTGTAGAAGTACTTAATGATACTGCTTAGTAGTGGTGAATACTGGGAAAATTGTTGGAAAGCAACTCTCTCTGTTCTTTCTATGGAGCAGGGTAGAGTTGAAAGATGAAAGGAAGGTAACTCTGATTTCTAAGAGCCTGACTTTGATTTGTGACAGTGAGGATGAAATACTGCTGTGAAGTATGGAATGTAAAAATGACACAAACAGGAATGGAATGGAAGGTAATCCATAAATTTTTGATATAAAAATTGATATAAAGGGGTCAGCTATCAGCAAACATTGAAGTTGAAAAGGATCAGAAGGAGGAAGGATTTCAAGTAGCTAGTCAAAGATTTTGGAAATAACTTTCCTTGAACTATATGCACTTTGCGAAATGGTACAATTCAATTTCAGATTCTGTGGCATATACTCATGTGGATTTAAGGGGCAGATGATGAATGATATTAATATTGATGGCAAATAAACATGTTAATAAAAACACTAAAGAAGCATTCATTTTACTAAATAAAACAGGTTCATTTTTATGAAATAAAAGCTCTCTGAAAAGGAATCTCATTAGCTTTAATCATATTGAAGTTTGTAGCTATTCATTTTGTTTTTCTCATTTTATATCACTATGTTCTCATTTTCTCAGGTCACTTTCAATTTATATTGTTTGAAATAAGATTTATAAAAGTATGGTGATGCTTTTTGGTCTATCTTGCCAGTTCATGACTGGACTATGTATTTGTAGACAAAACTTTCCTAGTTTAACGTCTGTATTTATCAACACTAGCACTTTTGAAATAAAGATAATATTATTAATTTTTCCAATAGATATTATGACCATGATTAAATTGTCTGTCTTTGAAGGACCCAAAAACTTTACTAATTCAATACATTTAGTCATTAGAAAACTACAAATGACTTTTCTTGATGGAAGACAGATGAGTAGCTCCAGGATGTCATGACATTTCCTTTTAAAATAAAAAATAGCTTGGAGTGTATTCACTCGCCCTACCTTTTCTCTAAATTAAACATAAAGATCTTGGAGTATATTCATTCCCTACCTTTTCTCTAATTAAACATAAAGATCTTGGAGTATCTTCACTCTCTCTACATTTTCTCTAAATTAAACATAAAGATCTGGTGAGAATGGGTGCTGTAGTTCCTCAAACTGTCAACCATACAATTAAGCAACAGATACAAATATCAGTACTGGGAGAGAAGTGATTAAAGAGAACTATTAGAATCCTCAAAAAAGGAGGAAGTTGGGCTGGGAAGATGGTTCAGTGGTAAAGCGCTTGCTTTGTATGCATGAGGCCCTAGGTTCCATTCCTCAGCACCACATAAGCAGAAAAAAAAATGCCAGAAGTGGTGCTGTTGCTCAAGTGGTAGAGTGCTAGCCTTGAGCTGAAGAGCTGAGGGACAGCGTGCAGGCCCAGAGTTCAGGCCCCGTGACCGGACCCCCCCCCCAAAAAAAACACATTTAAACCACCTTGATTTAACTCAACATGATTAATCCAGTGCTAGAGAGATGGTGGCAATCGGTGCTGGGAAGGTGACTCAGTGGTAGAGTGCTTGTCTTGAATGCATGGGGCCTTCCTCAGCACGACATAAGCAGAAAAAGCCGGAAGTGGCACTGTAGCTCAAGTGGTAGAGCGCTAGCCTTGAGCTGAAGAGCTGAGGGATAGCACCCAGGCCCAGAGTTCAGGCCCACAACCGACCAAAAAAAAAAAAAAAAAAAAGGGAAGGTGTCTTTCAAAAAAGTAGATATGCAAGTGAATAAATAAATATATGCATTCATTGGAATTAATGATTTTATTTCACTATGACCTACTATTTTTACTACATGTTGCAATCTTGAATGAGGTTTTGAAGCATGACTGTATTATGAATCAAGAAAAATTGTTTGGGATTCCTATGCAGGATTCAAAGAAACAATGTAATTGCCTATTTCCTTCTAAAACACATAAAGATTGGATATCAAGAACTTGTCGGACACAAATTTCATACCTCGACAAAAGGTAATGTGCCTTTGTTGTCCACAAAGGTCCACAGATGCTGATCACATGAAAGCAGAGGCATTGAGTTCTGTTTTTTTTAATATGACAGTCACACTAGATATAGGAAACAGAAATTTTAGCTTTAATACATGTACTGGAGACTCCTTTTCTTTAAAAGTTAAAAAAGAGATCTGAAAACAGGGTATGATTATGTTTCTTATTCCTTTTTATGGATTATTTTAATGAGCATTATCTTGGGGGTGGTGGGTGGGAGAAGCATATATTTTAGTGTTTTGCCCAATACTGTCTGTTTATCACCAAAAATTAGCTGGGGAACTTTCTCTTCATTAAGGGGGCATAAATGAGAGGCCCAGGAGGCTTAAACAGTGACCACTGCAGATGAGAACAGGGTAGAAGATTAGGCAATACCCACTACTGTATTTCTATCAAGTTATTTGGGTTTTCCTAAGAAGTTTTATCTATATTTCTCTCTGAATTTGACTTTATGCAGCTGCTTGGTATTCAGTGCTACCCAGACGCTGATTGTGATTCAACATATTATATGTGTTGCCAGTTGTGTTCTGAAGCACAGATCTGAAAACACTGTGCAACAGTAACTGTTATAAAACTAGAAGCCAAAATAGGTCTATATCTAAGTGGGCCATGATGTACCAAGTTTTTCAGTATGGAAAGTTGGCAGAAATTGTTAACACATGTTAAATGCGATAGAAGAGTTTCATGTAGAAATGAAATTTTAGCAGTACACTTTTGAAATCTATTAGACTCAGGGACTGTTACACATTTGAAGGTGCTGAAGGTATGTTTGGTGAGTGGTGTGCTTTTGGAAGGGTTGGAAACTTTAGAGTCAGAGCCTGACTGAAGGCAGCAAGGGTGTTGCTACTGATGGGGCTCAATGCATCACCTTTCTCTCTCTCTCAATTTCCTAGCTGCTATGAGATGAGCACCACTGGTCCAATTCCCCATCTCTGCCAAGATGTTCTGACTCATCACAGGTAGATAGTAAAGGACTGAAACCTCTCAAGTGGTGATTGAAAATCTCTACTCCCTTAATTTGCCTCTCTGAGATGATTGTCGCAGTGACCAAGTCTTACCTGGAACCCTTTATGAATGAAGATATGGAGTCCTCTGAAGAGTTTTACTTACTAGAGTTACATAGTTTTATGTGTTATTTCAGGTATTGAACCTGAGAAAAGCGTAAAAGGCCAGAATACCCAAGCAAACATTCCACTGGTGACAATGATATCACCAGATATCCAGTGGCTTCTAAATGGTCCCATGGTACCCTCTCCTGTGAGAGCCAAACTATCAGCATTAAAATATTCACATTATCGGGAAATACTATTGACCTTAGAGATTCTCTAAGAAGGACTTCAGAACCTCCAAGGGTTTTCAGTCACATTCTGACAGCTGTTTATCTAGACAAAGCTCTAGACAGGAAATATGCAGTGAATTCTGTTTTAGTCAAGTAGATAAGAAAGAACAATGACAACTTGGATTCCTCATAGAAACTACTAACTGAATAAAACAATTTTTGATGCATGTAAACTTACATAATACCCATAACTTTTATCTGGGCAGAGGATTTCCTAAACCTCTTGACTTAAATGAATTCGGTATCCATAGAGAGTCTACGGTATGTTAGGCAGACTCGAGGACATTCTATAATGTCTATCATACTTTCTACACAGTGTCAGAGAGAGCATAGGTCAAAATATGAAATACAATGAGTTTCTACTCAATATAGATCTTGTGCACAAATTTGTGTAGAAATAAATTCTTCTTTTCTGTTTCTTTTTACTGTAAAGGTGATGTGCAGAGGGTTTACAGTTACGAAGTCAGGTAATGAGTACATTTGTTTTTAACAATGTCATCCCCTCCCTCATTTTCTCAGAAATAAATTCTGATATTATCTTTCCCACTTATGGAGTGGCTTGGGAGAAGATTAATGTTTGCAAGCCTTGGTTTTCTCATCTCTAAAACGAATATAATCTTCTTTTTTTTAATTGTATTTTATTTTATTTGAGAACATACTGTACAGAGGGGCTACAATTACATGGGCAGGATAATGCATACATTTCTTACCAAGCATTGCAGCCTCCTTAAAACGAATATAATCTTCTTTAGAAATTATAGTAGCTAAGTATTTTCAAATGGACCTTTTCCATTTCTACACATTATTATTCCAAGGACCATATAATTATTAATGATTAAGCAATAGGTCTTAAGTATACACAAATGTTGGTCTTTTCTGAAAACATCACATTCATTTGTTTCACTTGGCAGAAATGTTGTAGTTTTAAAAGCAATCTGAATTATATCAAAAAAACTCAGATTTCTTAGAGTTAGAAAACATATTTAACTCAATGAATTCAGTGCTAAGCAGCCTTTCAAAAATTTAGCCAATTGAGAAGTATGACAATATTAAGTATCTCAAACACACATGAAGTTATTGCTAAGCATATTAAATTCTATTTGATAAAATATAATTTCATTTTAATTTTTAAAATTAATAGTAAATCACAAAGCATTGACGAAACAAATTTGGTTTATTCACATTATTACACACTTTCATGAAAGTCTTTTAAAAACTTATTAACGCTAATCAAATCTCAGAATTTGAAATATCATTCTTCTTTGTTGGTTTTACTTCCACAATTAATTTTCTACTGTCAATTCTATTGATTTCAAGTACCTAGCTTATTTTGTATAAATTATTGACTTGTTGGCAGAGATTTGTAGATGGATTAATTTTATTATTTTAAATTTTTTATTATTTTATAATACTCTTGGTAAGCTAGTCATTAATTTGTCTTTTATTTATAACACTGGTGATTTCTGACTTTTCTTTTTTGGCTTGGCTAGCCTAAATAGAAATTTATTCATTTATTTAATGACCACTTTTTTATGTTGATTTTTATTGTACTTCATCTTCCTTTTTGCTACATTTTTACTTTCTTTTTCTTTTGCTTTATTTAAGCTTAAATTACCCTTATTTTTACTTCATATATGGGAATTTTAAATCATTGATTTGAGAACTTTATTTTTTAAAGTATTTTTATATTTATACCTATTTAACTCTAGCCACTGTTTTTTCCTAAATCTCACAGATTTTATAAATTGTTTATTTTATCTTAATTACAATATTAAAAACAATCTCCACTGTTTTTTAAATAGAAATTCTATTTAAAAGCACTAAAATAGCATATTTTAAAATCACTTAATTGAAAATTATTTGGAAAATTTCCAGTGATGATTTTGCATCTTTCTTTTTCTTCAAACCTGAAGCTATATTTCCATTTCCAGTCTTTTAACTACGTAAGATTCAATTTATGGCACAGATTGGGGTTTATCCTGGAATATGTTTCATATGACCTTGAAAAGAATATACATTATACTCTTGTTTAGAATATCCATCCAATAGCTGCTAGATAAGTTGATTTATAGCGTTGTTTAGGTCAAGTGCATCTTCCCTTGCTTTCTGTCTCTTTAATATATAAAAAATATGGGGAGATAGGTACTATAAATTTCCAGCTGTAAGCATGGACCTGTTTCCTTATTCTTTCTGTTTTTGCCTCAGTTATTTATATGTTCCTTAGGTAGGTGTGATAGGCAGCAGTGAACCATGAGGTGGACATGGCAAAGGAAAGGTACTATGGGGGAAGAGATTACAAGGTCTCTGAGAGAAAACACTGTAACTGAACTTTCTAACTTAAAGATCAGACTTGGAATAAATTATATCAAATGAAGTAAGCCAGGCCCAAAGAAACATAGGTCGCATGGTTTCCCTTATTTGCAATAACCAGTATATGTCTGAGAGAAGCCGAAACAGTCAGTAAGTTGATGTTAGGCAAAATGAACCCCAAGATAAGGATTCAGATATTTTTTTCTTTCTTGCGATTGTTTCTAACATATTTATAAGATGATTTCTTTGTTGCTTTGCACATCCCTCCCCCATGGTATAACCCCTGTTTTCACTGTATTTGATGTTGGTATATTTGTGGAGGGAAAGGGAAAAAACAATCGTTTAAATAGGGATATAGGTGGACCCATTGTAACAATGAGATGTACAAGACATTATGTCAAAAAATGAACTTTACAACTTTGGTGGGGGTGTGTTTGTGTGTTTGTGTGTGTGTGTGTGTGTGTGTGTGTGTGTGTGTGTGTGTGTGTGTGTGTGTGTGTGCAGAGGGGAGATGGGAAGGGTTGGGAAGGGGAAACAAAGGAGGAGGCAACAATGCTTGATAAGAAATGTACTCATTATCTTGCCCATGTAATTGTAACCCCTCTGTACAGTGTTTTCACAATAAAAAAAGAAAAAGTAGGAACTAATAAATCCATGTGTAGTAGAAATATCTTTCAACCTGTCATTGATACGTCTCTTTAAAGAAAAGAATTTGAAAATGTCATGTGTCAAATATTTACTTTATTTTTTTTCTTGTGTTTTGTTTGCTTGTCTACTTTGTTTCCTTAGGTTACTGGGGATCAAACCTACATAAATAAAATCAGTAAAATAGGAAATAAAATATAGATAAAAAGATAATTAAAAAATAAGAAGAATGACACTGATCAAGATGCATTGTATTAATGAACTGATTTGTTAAATGGCAACTCCTCTGTACAACTACTTAAAGATAATGAAAAAAAAGATCTGCATATGGGGCCTGAAAAGGTTATAGGAAGTTATGAAGTGAGCTTTTGTACACACAACACAACTTAACATTAGTGAACAGCTTCATTCCAGTCTAAGGTAGTCAAAGAACAGTTCCCCGAATACTAGATCTGAAACTCATCCAGCCAGGTCAGAGAAACATACTGTGGAATTCAAAGGTATTTACTGAACCTCCCTCAACCTCAGGATGGCTATTTCCTAAGGATGGTCCAGAGGAGTGAGTTACCATTCCAGCCATTCCCTGTCAATAAAAATTTGTACTAGGGCAAAAATCAAGATTTACTTCTTCATCAACACTTCTAACAAGTTTATTACATTCTGCATCTTGCCAAAATTCCCCTTGGCCCAGAGTCAAGGATGAGAATAGATAGATGTTGCAACTATTGCACAACTCCACATATATAGTAACCCATTTCCTATATCCCTCACTCGCAAGATTATGCCATTTTTATTCCATTAGCCTATATTTTCATCAGAAGTAATGACAATGACATATCATAATGCATGGCTTGTGGCAAGGACCTGAAGCATTAGACTCTTTAGCACTGGACCCAAAAATCTCTCTTTTAAGCTAGCTTCAAATTGCCTTTCATGAGCCCTCATATTTAATTAAGAGCCACTGTAGTAACTCAATTTATCATCAATGTGTGCAGGTAAGCACAACTGAGGGAAATGGAAAAGAGAATTCATTTCCAATCCATACAATTTGGTTAGCAGTAAAGAAATACCAAGAAATCCAGACACACAAATGGGCCATAATTACAAGTTTGTGTCTGTCCTCTTGGCCAATACTAGCTTTATATGGGTAGATAGGCAACAGATGACTGAGCTCACTGTGTTCAAAACGGATGTTACAAGGATAACTTAAGTAAACGGAGCTCAAAATCACAAAAGAGAGAAACAAGACAGGAACCAAATGCAAATCTCTTAATAAAGTCATGCATATTTTGAGGATAAGTAAATATAAAGAAACATTGTATTAAATTATACACTAACTAATAGGGATACAGGTGGACTCATTGCAACAATGAGATGTACAAGTCGTTATGTCAAAAATGAACTTTACAACTTTGGTGCGGGGTGGGGGGGGAGCAGGGAGGATTGGGTGGGGGGGCGGGGGGGGAGAATGGGAAGGGATGGGAAGGGGAAACAAAGGAGGAGGCTACAATGCTTGATAAGAAATGTACTCATTATCTTGCCCATGTAATTGTCACCCCTCTGTACAGTATTTTCACAATAAAAATAAATAAATAAAAATAAATTATACACTAACACATGTAAATGAACATTACAATTATGGAATGATGAATGAAAATAAAGAAGGTTCAGTGGACAATGATTTTAAAAAATTATCGTAAAGGTGATGTACAGAGGAGTTACAGTTACATGATCAGGTAATGAAAACATTTCCTTTTGAACAATGTCACTCTTCCCTCATTCTCTCCCAGATTTTCTCCTCCCAACTTCCTTCCTTGTAAAGTTGTATAGTTAATTTCCAACATACTGTCTAGAGGGTTTCACTGCTGAATTGGTTCCCCATTGTCCAAAAGAATGGCATCCCTACACCTTGGATCATCTTTCCTCAATTTTTAGGCATTTCATCCAACTAGAAATTTATTGTCTTACCTTGTTTTATAGGGGCTCCACCATTGACCTTTTAATATCTAATCTGTGGGGATACCATTTCAGTCACTACTTTTATATTCATTTTTTTCCTTTTGGTGATTATTCTGTGTAATGTTTGACATTTAACATTTTTTTCCAAAGCATTGAAGTTTCATTTCTTATTTTTCTCTACTGTTTTTGTTTTCTATTTTATTAATTTCTACTATTTTTTCTGTATTTCTTCATGTTCTGGATTTTCTTTTACAAGTTTCTAAGGATTTTTTTAACTAGTTTTTAAGGTTCATGTTTAAATAGTGAATGTAACACATGTCTTTCTTAACTCAGAAGAATGGAGTTATATATGTTTCTTTTTAAATTATTTTTCTTATTTATAAAATCTTAAGATGGATGTATGAAGGGGTTTCAATTTATGCCTCCAAATACGTGGGAATTTTTTCTTCTTCTTCCACATGTGATTCATTTAGATATGTGCTGCTTTATTTCCAAATGTTGCAGTATCAGAGGCCATGTGTTTTGACTTGGAAGAATTTACTAAGAGTGTGTTACAACCATGCTTGCTTCCCATTTTTACTTGAATAGAATGTGTTTTATAAAGATCCATTTGTATTTCGTTATTATGTGAATCATGTTATTAGGTCTCAAAAGGTTTCCTTTTTTTCAAATCATGTATATAGGTTTTGATAATTTTCCAGCTTTCTCTCTAGCACAGAAAGAAAAATGCCATAAATATCCAGATTCTTTGCTTTATTTATTACTGCCAAGTTTTCTTTACTCATTTCAAAGCACTGTAATTGGGTGGAAACTGTTAGGGAATTATCATTAAAAGTTAAAAAAAACTTTTGTCAGCTTCTAGCCTTAGAAAAAAGTTTCATTTCTGAATATGCAGAATACAATAGGTATTTTACAAAGCAACTGCATAGCCATCTCATTCCTTTAGACCGCCTTGCATTCATACCTTCTCAATGCTGACTGACTGTTGCTCAAATAAGGGCACTTAGGAACACCATTTGTTACACATAGTTTATGGTAGTTTTATTTTGCATTATTCCCATCAGTATAGGCTAAATACCTTTATTTATTGGGAAATAAAATACCTAGTATCTTTAGTCCAAAGGGAAATACAAATTAAAATTATATTGAGATTCCATCTCACCTCAGTCAGAATGACTCTGGTCAATAAAACAGAAAACAATAATGCTGGCTAGTATATGTGTAAAAATGAATCCTTGTATTTTTTTAAAATATTGATGGGAATATAAACTAGCATAAAAAAGGAGAAAGTTCAGTGAACTAAGTTAGCAATCTAAAATTCTCTCGTCAGTGGAGTTATCCATTAAAGGTAAAAGAATAAAATTCTCTCAGATAAACTAAATTTTAGGGGATTGGTGGCTTGTTGACCTACCCTGTAAGAATTATTAAGGAAGTTGTTCAGAATTGTGAGACAAAGACAAGGGTGAGACAAAGGGTAGCGATACACACATGACAAAATGTTGGAAGTGCACTGTGCAACTTGGGGTGGAGTCAGGAGGAGGAGAAAATTGTGGGAAGGGGTAACAAGGTTGACAAGAAATGTACTCATGACCTTACCTATGCATCTGAAACCCCTCTGTAGATTACCTTGACAAAAAGAAAAAAAGAAAAAAAAGAAGTTGTTTGGAGAGAAAAGACAAAAGTTTCATATCTTTATGTCCCAATGGAGGATTTTAAGTTGGAGTCATTTGAAATTAGTCTCCTGTGCTTTCAGGACACACTATTGATTCTTTGTCAAAAGAAGACAGATCTTACCTGTCTTCATTTGAAAAATCCACTTTGAAGACTAGATGTCATTTCACAGCTGAAGCAAATGTTTCAGAGAAAACAGGCTATTCTAGAGAGTGCTAAAATCAATTCCATATTTTTCACTCAATTAGACATCTATAAAGCAAATAATGTCTTTAAATTTTGACTTGATAGTTAAAGTTAATAGGCTCTATTGTGGGAAACAGTTGATGACAAACTGTCATACCTTGGTTTGATTCTTCATAATAACAAAAATCAAATTAAGAACATATAGAATAAATGGGTTAATTGAATTTAGCTATATATTATATTGTTAGATCTCAGGTAACAACTGCACAGTTCTTGAGTATCTTCTGACCTGCCCATGGAAGAACCCTCTTGTTGCAGCTGACCTATGACTTTTCATTGCTTTTCTTTCATTCATTTTTTCTTTTATTTATTTTTTTGGCAAGCTTGGAATATGAGACTGGGTACTCTCCCTCAGCTCCTCAGCTCAAGACAAGTGCTCTACCACTTGAGTCACAGAGCCACTTCTGGTTTTCTGGTGATTGATAAGAGTCTCATGCACTTTCCTGCCTGGCTGGCTTTGAACTGTGATTCTCAGATCTCAGCCTCCTGATTAGCTAGACATTGCAGTTTAGGTTGCATGGGATTTTTAGAAATTGTTCCTTTGTTGCTCTTATTTTTTTTTGTTAATCTCACAGGTATAACTTCCCTACATTAATTATTAGTTGCCTGTTTTCCCTCTTTTCTCTTTTTGGTTTATGTTCTATGCAACTTTGATGTGTTTAAAATCGCACAATCATTCAACTAGGGCAAAAATTCTTTCTACTCTCTAGGTAAGTATTCCCTGTGTGGTTTAAATTTGTGATTTTGAATTAGTGATAAATTTATTAAATTGATATTTGATACCTAATATTGTATGATTGCGATTTAGGATAAAAAGCCAGTCACTTTCTTTAATTGCAAATATGGGTGTAAGATGAATTCTTATGTATTTCATTATTAGTAGCTCACTTATAATATGATCAATGTGATTCAGTTTCTGGAAATTTATCTAGTTGTACCAGACAAGATGAGGTCTCATGGGTAGCTACTAAAGCAGATACATGTAAATGATCAGAAGACATAGTTGGCCTTAAATAATTGGAAAGACCCACAGCATTCATGGATGGCGAGATGTTTTTTTATAAGTTTACCACAAACTCCAAATTGCTTCAGGGAATGCTGAAGGAACCCATGAAACAATTAGGGGCACCTAGGCTAAGCCATCAATACTCCTGTGAATTTCTGCAAATAATATGCTCTGAAAAGAAATAGAGATTGTGTATAGTATTG
Source organism: Dipodomys merriami (assembly GCF_024711535.1). Taxonomy (NCBI): domain Eukaryota; kingdom Metazoa; phylum Chordata; class Mammalia; order Rodentia; family Heteromyidae; genus Dipodomys; species Dipodomys merriami. The sequence goes on along the minus strand of NW_027202382.1, from coordinate 12,123,615 downwards.
TGAAATCTCTCTCTCTATGTATATATATATATATACAACTGCTGACAATTCTGTATTGTTTTGAAAAAGAATAATATTCTCAGATATTTATTGAGCATTTATGATCTGATAATTCACAATCACCATTAACAATGTCTAATATCAGGCATTCAGAAGTAAACAATCACAATGATTTCAAGGAAAGTTGAACGTATTTCCTTTTCCTAAGTGTAACTTTTAACATCACAATCATAGTACCATACACTACACCACAATTTAGATTTGATGCAATTAGAACTAATAGTTGTTCTTTAAAGGTTTGGTTTTGTTTCTGTTGTCATTAGTGAATAGATTTTTGCCACTATTATCTTAAGGTCAAGTATACAAAATAGCCTTCTAGAATAAATGAAAATTGGTTTAGTTTCTAAGTTAAAATAATCACAATTTGTTTCATAGTATGTCTGAGTATCAATGCAAAGTTGATGACCACATTAAAGAGGTCATTGATATATTTTCTGAATATATTCTATATCTCTGATAAAAGTATCTCTGATATCAAATAATGCTATTATTTACTAACATATTGGAAGATCTCTTGTACTTAACACTATAAAAATTGCTAAAATTTTATCTAAATAGCAGTGCTTATTTTATAATGTTGATGACAATTTTCAAGAATTCAGTTCCTTGCTTTATAAACACGTAAGGTCAAATATAGACCTAAATAATTAAAGAATCTTTGCATAATAATTAGTTAATTTCATTAATTTTCCTGATAAATTGAATTTTGTCAGTGGTAAATAGTATTAATCAAACCATTCATTTGTCTCTATTATAATCAATAGTTTTACACGTGCTTAATATTGTTGTCTCTTTGAACATCAGTAATATTTTGCCTTCGCATTGAAAGTAATGTAACCCATAGAGATATTTAGATGTGAAATGTTTGTTGTCCTTTAGAGTTAAATCATTTACTTTACACTAGAGTTGGTATTTAGAAATGCCAATTTTAAAAGGGTGGATTGATTTCAACTTCACTTTAAGACCAATCTCTAGATAAATAGATGATAATGAAGACAATTAACATTTTCCTTAGTAATTAGGTATCATGTCATTGTTAGATATGTCTCAGATGGAAAAGTTTAGAATCCAAACTTCTTTAACAATCAAAAGACATACAGAAACACAAAAGACATAATCATTCTGTATTTGCATTGGATTTTTTTTTCAGTCCCATGTCAGTCTTTTTCAATGTGAACTACTGCTTGAGGATCATCAAGTACAGGAACTAGATATTAGAAATATTGGATCCTAGGCCCTCCCACAACTGAGAAAATAAAATAGCTGGAGAGATTTGCAAGAGAACCTGTATATTTATTAACCAAAATAGTGGCTTCATGCACTTTAAAAATAAGAATGCTTGTCATTGTGGTTGCATAGTTAAGCATATATGAAATAGAAGTAAATATTTTATTCATTAAATGGTAAATCAGACTTAAAAATGAATTAGCATCTTCCAAATTTTCACTTGAATTGGATACATGCCCCATATTTGGAATTTGGTCCTTGGATCCAACTCTATATGAAAGTAATAAATACCAAACAAAGCTGGACACTGTGGCTCAAGACGGTAATCATAGTTATTTAGGAGGTTGAAATTAGGAGGATTGTTTTTAAAGGTTAGTCAGGCAAAAGAGTTCATGAAACCTCATCTCAAGAGAAATATCTGGACACAGTAATATTTTTCCTAGACAATAGAAGACAGAGCAAGCTATAAATCATTTTATAGGGTTATTATTATTCTTATGCCAAATCAAATAAAGCTATAAAAAGAGAAAGCTTCTGATACGTATCTCCTTTAAATATAAATGTAAAAACCTTCAACAAAATATTGTTAAACCAAATTCAGAAACATTTGAAAAATAACACATTATTACCAACTAAAGTCCATCTCAAAAATACCAGTGTTTTTTGACTATTAGAAATCAATTCATGTTCTTCAACATACTAATTAATAGAATATGGAGCCAACCAAATATTTAACAGGAGTTTTAAATGTAGACATGTTTTGTTCATTTCTCTGTGTGTGTATGTGCTTGTATGTGTGAGTGTGAAAATTATTTCCCTAATTTCTAGCTGTTCAGAAAGTTTTAAACTCTGTCCCCTTATACTGCAAGTTAATAAAACTGGTTTTATATTTGAGTCATAGCACTCTACAGAAGTGTTTTGTAAAACACTGTCTTGAAAAGTATCATCTAAATGATCAATCAGAGTAACCTTGGGAAGCAGAATGTTGAGATGACCCTAAGATTCTTACCCCTTGGTATATAAGCACTCTGAATGTGGTAGAATAGCACTTCTTGTGCTTGGGGCTTGTTACAATTACTTACACACTTTAAAAAAGAGATTCTAGTCTAGTCATACCAGCTTACCTTTAAAAGAATGTGAAGCATTGGGAATATATATATATGTATATATGTATATATATACATATGTGTGTGTGTGTGTGTGTGTGTGTATATATATATATATATTTTTTTTTTTTCTGGTCATGGGCCTGAACTTTAGGCCTGGGCACTGTTCCTCAGCTCATCAGCTCAAGGCTAGTGCCCTACCACTTGAGCCACAGTGCCACATCCAGCTTTTTCTGCTTATGTGGTGCTGAGGAATTGAACCCAGGGCCTCATACAAGCCCTTGACCACTGAGCCACCTTCCTAGCCTGGGAATATTTTTATATAAACATAGTCTTCCATTGTTGAACTTCTGGATGGAGAAGATTATGTGGCAAGGACATAAAAAATATTAGAGGTTAGATGACATCAAGAAGGAACTTAAATTCTTCCCATAGCTGAATGAAATTGAGAGAGGACTCTTAGTTTTCTATGAGAACACAGCTGGCCAACACTTGGATAGAAGTCTATGAGAATCTAAATGGAAAACCTGGCCATGCTATATATCCAAACCTCTGACCTTCAGAACTGTGAGGTACTAAATAGATACTATTTTAAGCTGCTAGGTGTGTGGTCATTTCTAACACCTAGCAATAGTAAGCTAATATGAAAGTTTTTCTCTTTCTATGATAATTTCTGTTTTTAAGATAACTATACTGCCAGATTTCACTTTTGTCTTGATAATTCCATAGTGCCTCAAATAATTGGTGTTAGGTCTTGTCTAATTTTTATAATCATCTTGGAAAAGATTATTCCTGTTCAAAATACTCTCATGTAATGAATAATGAATTTCCTTACTGACCTACCAAATATACTATAAAAGTAAGCTAGGATTATTACATTTATGTAGGATGTGCAGTTTTCATACTAGAATATTTTCCAGATTATAAAGCTTACACATTTTCATATAAACAATGGCAACACGGTAAACATTAGAAAAGAAAGAAAAATTCAGTAATCCAGAAGTAACCTGCTAGATTACTAAGAACTATATTTTGTCTATGATAGTTGAAAACAAAATTGCCACACTGGAGTTAAGATGATAGAAAAATTTCCTCTCTATTATTTTTTTTTTACTATGATTCATAGTAAAAAAGAAAAGCGTGGGGAATCATAATTGTACCAGAAAAAGGAATGCTTAAGATGCTTTGCAAACTAAGTGTTTTAGTAGAAAAACCAGAGGACAAAAAGATATGAAGAGTGGGAGATAGAGCTGGGTCTGGCTAATTGTGATAATCAATTTCTCCTTCCTGAATAGAAGAGATAGGCCCAAAGTGCTCAAACAATGAAGGACAGCTACAGAATTAAGGGGACATGATGACTCTACTCAGAAGATCAATAATATTTTTGTTGTTGTTGGTTGTGGGGTTTGAACTCAGGACCTAGGCACAGTCTTTGAGCTTTTCTGCTTAAGGCTAATGCTCTATCACTTTGAGCCACTATACCACTTTCAGTTTTCTGGCAGTTTTTGGAGATGAGTCTTATGCACTTTCCTGCCTGAGGCTGGCTTTGAACTGTGGTTCTCAGATCTCAGCCTCCTGAGTAGCTGGAATTATAGGTGAGAGCCACAAGTGCCCAGCATAATAGATGGCTTTTATTTTAATTTCTCTTTTGTTCAATGAAGTATTTTTCTCTTCATGTCTCACTGTACACAAAGTGTATAAGTCTTCAAATATTCATATTTTGTGGCAAAAGAAATGTGTTGCTCTGAACAGTAACTGACTAAACTTGGCAGAGGTGCTAATTAGCATTTACTTTAAGTAAACTTCCTGATTCCTCTCTTCTATCAGTTCTTATCAGTTAGAAAGCATACCTTCTATTATGACTAATTTTATGCATTAACTGGAATGGAAAACATTCCACCCAGATAGCTAATAAGTAGTATTTTATCAACTGGTCAAGTCTTGAAAATGTGGAACTAGCAAAAGGAAAAGAATGCCAGAGAAAAGAAATGGTAGGAACAGCTAGTAAAAATTATAAATTTATTAGTTCATATACTCTAAGAAATAACTATGTTTAGATAACAGGTAGGATTTTAATTACAGAATATTATTTTCATGCAAATTATTATATATATTCACAGCCAAGTTAAGAATTAGAAAACTACCCATGTATTTAACATTGAGCTTCAGAAACAGATGTTGAAACACATTTGCATGAGCCCTGCCCACTGCGCTCTTTGAAACTCACCTTAGAAGGCCGTAGAATGTCCAAATAATAATGATCCGAACTTCATGCTTTCTTTATTCTCTTTATTACTTTCACATATATTAAAGTGTTTCATTTTGTTTTCAAGAACACTTGTGTTATGTTATTTTATTATTCTTTCCTGTCTAGTCCACACATTCATTTGTTACATGCTACTGGATTCCATTCATAATTCATGTATTTTTAAGAATATGGCCAGGGTTGCATATGCAAAGACATACTTAGACAATACTTGTTTTTAATATAACAAATTACCTTTCTAGTTTTAAATCAGAAAGCAAGCCATTAACTGCAAATAATATTTCAAGTTAAAAAGTAGAACAACCAAATGAAATTAAAATATCAACCTGATATAATTTTGTCTCAGTGTGTGTGTGTTTATGAACATATAAAAAATTGAAAGAGAAGATGTAATAATGAAAGTCTAATTGAAAGTGCAACAACCTTGAATGTGTAGATTGAATGAGTTCACTAGTGAAAAGTGAGCCATTATACAGTAATAGTTCATATTTATTGTGAATTAGTATTGTCTGATTGCAAAGTTCTTCAGCATATCATTCCTCTTCTTTTTCTAACTCCAGCTTCTTTTCTCTTCTTTTCCTCTCCTTTTTCTTCCTCTCCTTTCCTTCTTCCTTCCTTCCTCCCTCCTTGTTTGCCTGCCTGCCTGCCTTCCTTCCTTCCTTCCTTTCCTCCCTCCCTCCCTCCCTCCCTTCCTTCCTTCCTTCCTTCCTTCCTTCCCTCCTTCCATCTTTCTTTCTTTCTTTCTCTTTCCTTCCTTTCACAATTCTATAGTAGAGCTCAGCTATGATATTTCTTATATTTCTTTCACCTTAGAGGAAACTGAAGTTTTGCTTTTTTGTTGTTGTTGTTGGTCATGGGTCTTGAACTCTAGGCCTGGGCGCTGTCCTTGAGCTCTACAGCTCAAGGTGCTCTACCACTTGAGCCACAGTGCCACTTCCTGTTTTCAGGCGGTTAATTGGAGATAAGAGTGTCAGGGACTTTCCTGGCCTGGCTGGCTTTGACCCTCGATTCTCAGATCTCAGCCTCCTGACTAGCTAGGATTGCAAGAGTGAGCCACAGCTCCTGGCTTGCATTTTTGTATAACTCACAAGAGACAAAGACAAACTGTAAATTCATTAGTGTCATGTCTGAGAGTCTAGGTTTTTAAACATTCCTTTGTCCCCACAATTCATTAAGCACATTTTCAAACAACAAATGTATTAGCAAAGGAATAAAAAGCACATGGAATCTTACTGTATGAAATATAGAAACAGAATTAACTATGTTAAAAGCAATTTCTAAAAAGATAAGGTTTGGGACTATTTAAATTGAGAGATTCTATTTAGACAGGGTATTAGTGACATGAAAATTAAATAAAAACACATTTAAGACACAGAGAGACTGAGATTGTGCCCCTACCTGGTTGTGAGTGGGTGGTTGATCAGAAAGTACATCCTCTAGTTTAATATTATTATTATTATTATTATTAATACAAAACAGGAAACGAATGAGAAAGAAATTTCAGAAAATGAATGGAAATATAAGGAATGCATAAACCTTGTTCTTTAGCTTCGTATGAACATGGAATGTAAAGTGAATATCAAAATAGTAGAGAGAACCCAGAGTAAAAATTAATAAATACATGAATATCAAAGACCACCTGATGCTAGGAATCACTGGGTGGTGAGATGAGAGGGAGAAGACACATCTTGAATGCTTAAAGTTTCATGCTACAAGCTGATTTAATATACATGCCTCCTTTTTTAGTTTTGAGGAGAAAAAGAAGTTTAAATATTCCAGATCTATGGGTAAAAACATGAAAACACATAGACATTATTCCTAGGGGAAAAAAGAGAAGCAATTCACAGTAGATTTCACAAGTTAGTATGGACAAAAATTAAAATGATTAAGAGTAAAAAAAAGAGAAATGGGGAAGGAAAAATAAGCTATTAATCAAACACAGAAATAAAAATTCAGGACAAGACACATTAGAATGTATACAGAAAAGAACTCTTCTACAAAATATATATAGGTATGAAAACTAATCGAGATCAAATTTGCTAACCATTAACTGAAAATGGAGACAGTTTTATTCATAATTATGAATAAAGTTATTCTGGTTAGTCTTGATGGTTGAGCATATGGTAACTTATCTAATATCAATATAAGCATAATATGCTTTATAGGAATGCAAGATGAAAGTGTTTTTTCTTTCCCCTTTGTACAAGTCCTGTAGCTTCAACTTACAACTTGTATGTATACTATCCTTACATTTTTGTTCTCTAGGGTAGTGCTCTACCACTTGAGCCACAGCTCCATTTTCAGCTTTTTGTGTTTAATTAGAGACTAGAATCTCACAGACTTTCCTGTCTGGGCTGGTTTTGAACCATGATCCTCAGATCTCAGCCTCCTGAGTAGCTAGGATTCCTGGCATGAGCCACTGGTTCCTGGCTTAATATAACAGTTTTATCTAAGAGTTTAAAAAATGTAGAATTATTATCTAAGTATTTTTTCTACTGAAATGTATCCAATTTTCAGGGAGCCCTAGAAATTTGATACATTAGAATTGTCTCTGGAAAAGTATCCATAGTACTAAAAAACAGGTAAATACAAAGTTATTTAATCTTGGTAATGCTTATTTAAAAGTAGTAAAATGTTACAATATAACACAATCAATAAAGTCATGCTTTTGTTGAATATTTTACAATGAAAATAGACTATCATATTAAGTAAAAAAGAACAGTGGAAAATTGTATGGAGATTATGATAGTTATTTTAGATCACATATTTTGCACATATGTATACAACTGATGAAAATTACTTACCTATTGGGTATAGAAAACATATTGCAGTTTATTTTTTATGTAAGTAAAGGCAAAACATTATATTCACATTCAAATATGGTCATCTAAAATGGTTATTTTAATGTAAAAATAAGTGTACTGACATAGATAGATGTGGATACAATAAAGTGAACTAACTAAATATGCTTCTTTTATCTGAAGACCATAACACCTTAATTTTAGTTTCTGCCACTGCAAGATAACACCATCTTTAACCACTACAGAGAAATGTAACAGAGTTTGTGAGGTGTTATATGTAAATTGGGATGGAGCCATGTCCTTGTAAATAATTTGACAGCAGTCCAGGTGAACGTACTGGCTGGTACATTCTTAAATGAAGACATTAGGACAAGGACTCCTCCCAGGAATACCTAGACATGTCCCTCTTGACAACAGTTCTCACTATGTCAGCAGAATAGCTGTAAACTCAAGATTTTGGCATATGTTACTGACTTTAAATTCTTAGCACATTTATTAGAAGGTGTGGCTATGCTTCTGTTGTGTGTAGTTCCTAGGGGAAAAGCCAATTCTCAGGACCCTTCAGCAGAACGAATTATTAAGAGGCTGTAACAATAATAGCAGGTTGTTAGATCAATGCCCTGCTCCAGCAGATCTCAGTGAAAGATTAACGACTGATGCTGGGCCTCCAAGGCAAGAATCAAAGATGTTGTCTCCATTGTAGAATAATAAAATTAATGTCTCAAGATATCCAAGTCACAACCAGGAAGTGATGTGGGAGACCCACTAAAAATATCTGTCCACAACTAATGCCTATATGAAAATGACTTCACTGGTGGATGTGTGTGGAATACTGCTGTTGATGGCCAGCAGACAGCAGGGGTTCATGAAGGAAGGGGTGCACCTATTGCAGTTGCATGCACCTTCCTGCCCTAATGCTTATTGGGCCATGGGCTCTGTGTCTTGTCATATATGCTCTTAGCCATTAAAAAAAACAGCTTCAATTCTTGAACGAAACATGGCAAAATTTTATTAAATTGATCTGAAAATTTTGGGCAATTTGAATAAGAAAATGTGCAGAATGTAAAACTGATTAAATCATCTTATCTGATAAACTGCTTTAAAGATGGAAATGGAGCACAATAGACAGGGAAGACTGTAGTTTCATGTGGTGGAATTTTACAGCTTGTTACATGGTGCATTAATCATTTTTATTGTTGTTACGAATGAGGGCCTAGATGACACTTAAAATGCAGTATCAGCTGCAAGGAAATTAGAGTGATGTAGGCCAACAGGAACTAAAATATTGGATCTAAAATCGACTTAGAAGGCTGGAACAGGGCAGCAAGTCTATGCAGATAAACTTCATTGGGAATGAATATGAATATTTTTACTGCTATTAAAGTAAGAAGTGGCTAAACGGGAATACAGTTATCCACAAATCTATTACAAGCTCCAAATAAAGCCATGGCAGTTCTAATCACCTTTCCATTGTGATGACAGGATACCTAAGAGAGATGATATAAAGGAAGGTTAGGTTGCTCTGGATTCTAAGTTTAGAGGTCGCAGTTCATAGTTGCCTCTCACCAGCACTGTGCTTGTGGAGAAACATCATCATAGAAGTTAGCTGTTTACTTCCTGGTGTTGGATAGAAAGCAAAGCAAAACAGAACAAAAAAAGGTCACAGCTGAGTTCATGTTATACTCTCCAAGGGCATATGCCCCATGACAACTGAGCCTTGGGACATTTAAGATTCAATTCATAGCAGCAGCTAAAAGCATTGCTAACTACAATAAGAGATTGTGTTAATGTAATCAGCCATAATTATGTGACATTTTTAATAATACAATGACTAAATTGGGCCTGATGGATCACAACTATAATCCCAGCAACATTGGAGGTAAAGGCCAAAGGATAGTGAACTGCAGGCCAAATAAAGTGACTGAGAGTCTCTTTTAAAGCAAAGTAAAAAAGCTGGTTGTGGTAGCTCATACCTGTAATCATAGTTATTCAAGAGGCTGAGATGGAGAGAATTGTGGTTTGAGTCTAACCAAGGCAGCAAAAGTTAGAGAGACCTCATTTCAAAAGAGAATAAAATGGCAGGAGGTGGTGGGTCATGATTGTAATCCCATCTACTCAGGAGGCTGTGATCTGAGGATTGCTGTTCCATGCCATCCGAGGCAGAACAGTCCACGAGACTCTTATCTCCAATTAACTACTTAAAAACCAGATGTGGAGCTGTCGCTGAAAGTGACAGAGAGCGTTCCTTGAGCAAAACACTTTAGGGACAATTCCCAGGCCCTGAGTTCAAGCCCATGACCAACTTAAAAAAAATTAAAAAGAAAAGTTGGCCCCGGTGGTGCCTACACTCACACTCTACCTCAAAAATAATCAAACTAGCCAGGTGCTAGTTACTAGCTACTACTCCTAGCTACTCAGGAGGCTGATATCCGAGGATCATGGTTCAAAGATAGCCTGGGAAAGCAAAGTCCATGAGACTCTTATCTCCAATAAACCACCAGAAAACCAGAAGCGGCACTGTGGCTCAAGTGGTAGAGCACTAGTCTTGAGCTGAAGAGCTGAGGGACAGTGCCCAGGCCAAGAGTTCAAGCCACATGTCCATTAAAAAAATAATAAAATAAAAGCAAAGCAAAACAGGCCCAAATGGTAGAGCACATGCTTAGCTAGCAGGAAGCTTTGAGTTCAAACACTAGTAACTCTCATAAATAAACATTATACAGAAAAGCAGGCTGCAGTGTGACTCAGGTGGTAAGGTTTTGATTCACATGTATACAGCCCTAGAATCAATCCCCAGTGCTGCCAGAAAGGACAGGAAAGGAGGAGGGGACAGGGAGGAGGGAGAGGCAAGAGGGAGAAGGAGGGGACAAGGAAGGGCTAGGAGAGGGGAAAGGAAAGAGGAGGGAATTATCCAGCAGAGTATTTTCATTAATTTAGTTTTAAGAAAAGCACTATGCTTTAGGAATAAAATACTGCAAGTACCCCATACTTTAGAGCTAGTAAGTTTATTGGGGCTAATTTCTTTTTGGCAAGTGAATATAAAATAAATTGTGAAAAACTGCAATTATGTAAGTTTATTCTTGATATCATAATAAGAACAATGTTTTCATCCTCGTAAAATGAATAAAAAATGATATAATGAGGAAATAAACACTCAGTGATAGCAACACATTTTTTTGGATGAAATTAACCTAAACATAAAAGGTAGTATTGCCCAATCCCGGAAAATTATGTCAACTATGTGTCCAGAATCAGAAACCCATACAGAAATTCTACAGATATTATTTATAAGATGGGGATAAATGTGAATTTAAAGTAAATGTTAGTTGACAGAAAAGCTGACTTAGTCATACATAAAGGGAATAAGATATTCTCTGACAAACCATTTCATTCAAGAAATATGACATTTATCTTTTTTTTTTTTTTGTCAGTTGTGGGGCTTGAACTCAGGGTCTGTGCACTGTCCCAGAGCTTTTCAGCTCAAGACAAATGCTCTACCACTTAAGCCACAGCACTACTTCCAGTTTTCTGGTGGTTAATTGGAGATGAGAGTCTCATGGACTTTCCTGCCCAGGGTTGGCTTTGAACCGTGATTCTCAGATCTCAGCCTCCTGGATAGCTAGGATAGCATGAGCCCCCAGCACCCGGCAGGACATTTATCTGGAAAAAAAAATTCTTATACAAAATATTTTAATAGATCTAAGAACCCATGGAAACTGGAGGTCTTCCCTTTCTTCACTCTCCGTTTACTTGTGCCCCTGTCTGACAATCTTCATTTTTACTCAAGGGCAACAACCCTTAGCTCTTTCTAAAGTATCTTTCTAAACATATCTGTGTTTCTCACTATTGTATTTAGGGGAAACCTTTAAAATTTTTCTTTACTCCAAATTCTTGACTTTTCTCCTGTCTTTAATTTTCTTCCTGTTCTCACCAGCCCCTAGAAATTCTTTCTTTTCTTTTCTTTTTTGATATTTTGCTTTTTAAGAAAATTAATTTTATTGTCAAGATGATGTACAGAGGGTTACAGATATGTATGTAAGTAGTGAGTACATTTCTTGTAGAACTTGTTATATCCTCCCTCATTTTTCTCCCATTTTACCTCCTCCTAATATCCCCTTCAAAGTTTTACAGTTCATTTCCAACATATTGTCTTATATTGCTGTTGCATTGGTTCATGCTTTGTCCTTGGTTTCATTATTTTGTTATTCCCCTTCCCTTCCCTACTTCAGATAAATGAATATACAATATCCTGGGTGTCAAAATCAAATACAATGACAACAGGTGATAAATTATAGGACAAAAACACAAAAGAATAAAGAAATCACATAGTACATTAAAAACAACAACAACAGAGAAGAACATTTTGTTTCCATGTCTTGGAGTTCATTTCACTTAACATCATCTTTTATGGTCATATGCATATAGCTATTGAGATGAATGCATCAAGAAAATGTGGTATATATACACAATGGAATTCTCTGCTTCCATCAGAAAGAATGGCATTGACCCATTTGTAAGGAAATGGAAAGACTTGGAAAAAATCATATTGAGTGAAGTAAGCCAAACCTAAAGAAACATAGACTCCATGGTTTCCTTCATTTCTAATAGTTTTATATGTCTAGGATAGTCTGAGCAGAATAGCTCAATAGCTATGTACATATGACCATATAAGATGAAATTCTCATTTGTTATTTCTTTTGTTTTATATACAACTTCCCTAATAAAAAGGCAAGCCTCCTGGTTGTAGATTTTATCTTTTGATTCATTTCCACTGCTAATAATTTCTATTTAACTACTACACAATATATTTATTTTTAAATATAAAATATAGGTTCTTAAAAACTCTTTAGAGTGAAGGAAAACTTCACAGGAATTACAACCACTTCAGTTTGGTAGTCCTTTTTTAAAAAAGGGCTGTTTTTGCATAGTTGAGTATTTGTATTAAAGGACTAAGTTAAACAGATGACAGATTGTATAAACAGATGTATGTGGGGCTGTTAAACTGAAGTATATGGAACTTTACAATATTTTCGCTGTAATAATGCTCTCAAAGACAACCTACTCTTTATTAACATTCATAAATTACCCATCATCTTTGAAACGATAAGTTTTATAAGCTATTATTACAGAATGAAATGACAGCACACAGATTAAACATCAGGAATGTATAAATGGGGATGTTTAATTGTTAATAATCATTATATTCCTAGCTGTAAATGAGTCCTGGAACCAGAGGAAGGGGAGAGACTGCTAGAACAATTGGCTTAAGAAAACAACCACATTTCCCCTGTCTCTGCAAAGGGTTGCTCTTTTTTTTCCCCCCATAGCTCAAATTTTGTAGTTCAAAGATCTTGCAGACGTGGTTGTACCTATGGTGAAGGAAATGAGGTGTTGACCTGGTGTTGGAAATTTCTGTTGTTAGAACTCTCCTTTAGCTACATTTTTTCTCTCTCTCTCTCCCTCTCCTAGTTTTCTGCCTCTCACTCAGTATGTTTCATCTCCTTTTACATGCCCTTCTTAGAGTCTTGATGAGCCATCTCTCCCAGCTCTCAGCAGTGCCTTTGAAACATAAAAGTGAAATTGTTTAGGAGGTTGGATGCATTAAGAGTAAGAAATGGCAGGCAGCCAGGGAGCTGTCCCTGAGTGGCAGATTGTTGACAGGCCACGGAGCTTTTATAGCAAAGGATAGGAAGCTAGGATTCTGTAACCAAGTACAAAAGAGTCAAAGAATGTGGCCCACAGTTTCTGTTGATCTCACACCCTTTGATGTAAAAGGTCATCTGTCTCAGTATTCTGCAGGTGTACATCATCAAGCTCTTGAGGCTCGTCTTTCTGATCTCCTGCTCTTATTTCCCATTACCTGATTCAAAGCTGCTCCAAGACTCTTGGAACTATACACTACTTTCTCTACCTCTCACATGTGCATTTCCATAGTTTACTTAGCCTAGGTAAAAGCATTTTCTAGGATATTCTTGCACAGGAGTTATATTCCTGTTGTGGTTAGGTCAGCCTGTTATGCCTTCCTACACTCAAGATCCCGTAGTGTCATGATGCATGCTTTTTGTTTTTCTTTTTGGTCTGGGACTGCATAATCTTTGCATAGCAACAGAGAGGGAGGGCAGGTGTTCTATCTTTCCTCCACCCATATAACGTCTGAATCATCAATGGTTTCTAGGCTCATGGTGAACTACTTCCTTTACCTTACTTAAAACTTGTAATGATCTTGTCAAGACCTGCTTTCTGAGAAACCCAACAAATAAATAAGCAAATAAATCTTATTAACATTGTACATGTCAGAAAATCATAACTGCCATAAAGAGAATTAGGCTGGCAGAACACTCGAGAGTTATTTCTAGTTCACGAAGGAAGCTTTCTCTGAGAAAGGTGACATCAGCTGAGAGGTCTCAGTTCCTGTCCCACATTATGCCCTGTTGGAATATAAACTCAGTAAGGCCAAGTTTATGCTTTATTCCTTCCCCAACCCCAGCCAATATCAGGAATAGTTTTGCCATATAGTGATGACCAAGTACTTCTTTTAAAATTTTGGTAAATTAATTAATAAACTCTTCTGCATTCTCTTTTTAAGGAGAGTGTGATTTGGAACACACTAACATATTCCCATTAAAATGATGAATTGTGCACTCTGTTTCTAAAAGTTTAGCTGTTAGCACTCCCAATATATAGGTTAACTGGAGCAATTCTTTACCCCAAAGTTTCTGTCTTTTTGTTACAAACATCTATAAAATGATGAAATGACAGACCGAGAACTCTTTGTTCTTTTACTTCACTTCATCTGGTTTTCTGTCTTTGGGGTGCACTTCTGTTTCTGTTAATGTCATTAACACATTTTCTGACGGATTTCTTCTTCTGAAAGGAAAGAATACCAGGGATAAGAGAGTCAATTGACCCTTTGCAGAATCTGCCTGTTAAATGTGTGACTTACATATAAGAGCATAGCACTTGCCTTAAAGATACTTGCCTGTAGGCAAGAAGACATTTGGAATCTCCAGAGATTAATAGGTTTCAGAATCTCCCACTTCCAATATATTCATTTACGCTGTCTTAGCTTAAAGAGGTCAAAGTGAAGCAGTCTCTTGTGTCAGTTTAAATCCCTTTTGGGTTTTACATAGTAGTTTTTTAAGGCCTGGAGAGTGCAGACGAGCTGAAAAACAGGAGAAGCAGAGGACTGTCAAGGTAGTCAAATGATGCAAGTTTTGAAGATATTGCCAGTGGGCACAAATATCTTTTCTTAACAACACAAGTCAAGTTATTTTAAATATATGTTTGTAGATAAATTATGTTTTTATTTTTTTTGAGGGGTCTGGTCATGGTGCCTGAACTCTGGGCCTGGGCGCTGTCCCTCAGCTCTTCAGCTCAAGGCTAGTGCTCTACCACTTGAGCCACAGCGCCACTTCCAGCTTTTTTTTTCTGCTTATGTGGTGCTGAGGAATTGAACCCAGGGCCTCAAGCATGCAAGGTGAGTGCTCTACCACTGAGCCACCTTCCCAGCCCAATTATGTTTGTATTTTAAGTGAAGTATAAAAGTGGATTTGGAATAATTTATAACTATATAACTTATTGTTAAAACTGATGCCATATTGGAGATAACAGGCTTGAATAAGAAGCTACTGTTTTCAAGCTTAAATATAAATTAAAATAGAAGAATAATTAAGGTTTATATATAGCACTTCACAACTCACTTCTGAGTTAAGACTAGGTGGTATTTTTGTATGGAGCCAGAAAGTAGTGAGATAGTGCAAATGCAACCTCACATCAGCTTTGACACAGCTTTTCATTATTTTAGAGGCAAGAGATAGCCAATAACACTGTGTTATGTAAACTGTTTTATGAAATTTAGGCAGAAAAAATTTCTTATCACTTGTATAATTAGGCATCTATGGAAGCACATGAATGCATCTGGGAATTCACAGTTGCTTCTCATTTGAAATCTGCCATGAACATTTTAGCTTATCTTCTTTCTGAAGAGAGAACTATTTAATATCAGATATGTGGAACGAATAGCAGAGTAAAAATATATATTTTATTTTGTTTTTTTTATTGCAATATCCTTCTAGTAATTCTTCTTTTATGCCATTTAACTCATTATTTATAGATAGTGGTAACAGCAAACATTCATACATTACTTTTTCTTTATTTCTTAGTTTTTAAAACTTGCAAATTGCTTATAGAATATACAAATAACATCTACACAATATATCCAACTCCATATGAATTATATATAATATTTTGACTTAGGTTATTTTTTAGTGCTGTTTCAAGTATATAATAAATGCAAAACGTTTTACATGTGGAATTTTAAATTGTAGAATGGAGACTGTAGCATAAGTCCGTATGCTTTTAGTATATTTTACCTTTATGAGAAGGCTGTATAAGTGTAAACCCTTAAGCTGAGACATAAGTTAATTAATAAGCAAAAAGTATTTGAGTTGGTCAGAATTTCCACTCAGGAGACACAAATTTTAGATCTTACTTATTTTCAAAAAATTCTAAGGGCCAAACTGACAATTGGAGAGAAGATTTTCATTAGCTACTGGTCAAAAATTAGACCGAGGAAACAAGAGTGTGGTAGGCTGTCTGGTCAAAGAGGGTTGAAGAAGTTAAAGCATCAACATAAAGTGGTTTTTAGAATAGGGCAGTAAGAAACACATGTTTGAGAAAGGGAGGGAATCATAGATGAGATAAGGCTGAGGGCTCTCTGTAGGATTTCCAAGTTCTCTTTAGCCCATAAACTATAAGCTGAAGGGTGTAGACCTGACCAAGGCCTTGTCTCAGTGTGTTCCTGACTCATCCTTTAGCAGGAACATTGATCAAGATGCATGGTACTCACAAGCAGACATGTTGAATTGACATCCCCACTAAAGGATAATTTTTTAAAAAAGAACAAAGAACCTTTCTAACATGCAATCTATCTCTTCTATTACATTAAATCCATCTGTACAATAAGTTATAGGATATATCGAAATAGGAATTTATGTTTCAAGTACTGTGCATGCACATAAAAACACTGAAGTAAATTTTTTGAAAAAAATTAAATTTCCTAAGAGATAAATGTATATTAAAGTGCAATGACCACACAGTCAAAAATCTTTAAGAGCAAAAACTATCTCTGTGACCTATATGAAAGGTACAAGTAAAGGAGGGAATCTAAATTGTTAAAAATAAAAGATGCTCAAAATAAAATAGTATTCATATGTACATAGCTTTTGAGCCTTTGTGATCCTCTCCTGAGTATATCCTCCTTTAGCCTCACTTTGTATATGTTTAGCATCCTTTATAATTCATCATGTCCAACTGTATTTTTTGTCTTTTACCATCCATTGTGTTTACTTATAGATGTACAGCCACTTTTTAGTTAAAACATATGCGAGAAACCCTACCAACTATGTTTCTTTGGATCTGGCTTACTTTTCTTAATGTGACTTCTTCCTAGTCTTTCCATTTCTTTATGAATGGAGCAATGCCATTTTTCTGATGGAAATAGTTTTCTATTGTATCTATCTATCTATCTATCTATCTATCTATCTATCTATCTATCTATCTATCTATCTATCTATCTATCTATCTATCTCACATATTTTGAGCCATTCATCCACTGAGGGACTTCTGGGTTGATTTCATACCTTAGCTCTATGGTAAACATTGGTGAAATGAACACGGTTATGTTGGTAGCTTTAGTGTGACCTTGCTTGTGATCTATGAGATAAATGCCAGGGAGCGGAATTGCTAGGTGACAAGGAAGCTCTATGTGTAGTCTTTTAAAAATTTTTTTAAATTATTTTTAATTTTTTATTATTGTGAAAATACCATACAGAGGGGTTACAATTACATGGGCAAGATAGTGAGTACATTTCTTATCAAGCATTGTTCCTCCTCCTTTGTTTCCCCATACCATCCATTTCCCCTCTCCACCGCCCCCCCCCCGCCAAAGTTGTAAAGTTCTTTTTTTGACATAACATCTTGTATATCTCATTGTTGTAATGGGTCCACCTGTATCCCTATTTATTCTTTTGAGAAACCTCCATACTCCTTTCCAGAGTGGTTGAACAAGTTTACATTCCCACCAACAGTATAGTAGCATTTCCTTTTGGCCACATCCCAGCCAGCATGTGTTACTGTTAGTTTTCTTGATAATGGTCATTCTAAATGGTGTGAGGAGGAATCTCAATGTTGTTTTGATTTGTATTTCTTTTAAGGCCAAAGATTTTGTACATGTCTTCATGTGTCTATTGGCCACTCTTTCTTCTGAGAAGTCTCTCTTTAAGTCTTTAACTCATTTATTGAGTTGTCGTTTCTTTGAGGGTTTATGTTTGAGGGGTCCAATTTGTTGAGCTCTGAGTATATTTTAGATATGAAGCCATTGTCTGATGCGTAACTGGTAAAGATCTCCTATTCTGTGGGCTTTCTACTTATCCTGCTAGTTATATCCTTTGCCATGCAAAAAACCATTTAGTTTGATGCAATCCCATTTATCTAGCTGTTCTTTGATTTGATGTGATTCTGGAACTTTTCATAGAAGTTTTGATCTATGACTAGGATCCCTAGTGTTTCTCCTAACCCTTCCCATAATATTTTCATGGTATTTGACCTTAAGTTGAGGTCTTTGATCCCTTTGGAATTGATTCTGGTACAGGGTGATATATAAGGATCTAGCTTCAGTTTTCTGCATGTATATAGCCAATTCTGCCAGTACCATCTGTTGAAATGAACTCCAAGAAATGGAAGCAAGAGTTGTTTTTTCTTATTTTGTTTTTCCCTCTCCTTTGTCACTGTTTTTGTTTTCTGTACCTTTTGTTTTATATGTAAGTTTATCGGTTTGGGGGAAGGCAAGGGAGAGCAAAGAAATGGTGGTACACAGGTTCAGCGAATGCATCAGTGATGTTGAAAATGAACTATACAACTTGTGAGGGAGGAGAGTCAGGAAGGAAACACTGGGAGAAACTGGGGTAAGAGGTAACACTGTTCACAAAGAAATTTACTCATTATTGACTTATGTAACTGCAACCTTGTGTACATCTCCTTTACAACAGAAATCTAAAAAATATAAAATAAAAACATAAAAATAGACAATGTTCAAAACGTCATCAGAAATGATATAAATTAAGCAAAAATTATTACAGCCATGCTTAACAGGTGTCTGGTCTGCATATTTGCACCTTGGGCAACTTCATCATTGAGTTGTCATCAAGTGCCGCGGTTCTTTCAGTAAAGATGCACCTCCCTCAGTCTATCTCCCTTAACCACATAGGCTTACAACCTTGGCTTTCAAACCCAGTAGCTTTTAGACCTAAGCCTTGAGAACAAGAAACACTTGTACCCCAAGGCCTAAATGTCAGAAGCTGAATGCTCTGAGTTTTCAAAACCAGGAACATCTGTCTCTATGTATTCAACTTAGAAGCTTATGGCTCTAGGCTTTGAGTAGCATTGCCCCTGCCTTCATCGGCCAGCATTACAGTTCTAATCTTCAGGTGTAAACTTAACCCTTCAGATTTTAACCCTTGTGAGATCCTCATATTTTCAGTGGCTAGAGTCTAGTCGTTATTCTCATCACAGTCTGTCATCTTCTATTGCTTGATTCTTTATAGCCTCTTGTCTACTATAGACTGTCCCCTCTCTTGTTCCCAGCCTTCTTAGCTCTTCTGCAGTCTTTCATATTCTCCAGTCTCTCCTCCTCGCTGCTCACAAAACTCTTCAGCTGAGTGAGCAGAGGATGTTCCGTCCCAGATTCCCAGAGGAGTCAGGACCTCTGTAGTCACTCAGCTGCGTTAAGCTGCGGCTGTTGGGCCCAGGGATCTATCTGCTCTTTATGCAATAAGATCCACTCAGTCTGTGCATAATAAAGACGCCAAGTGAACAATGAAATACCAGTCAGAAGAAATTGCTATTGGAGACTAATTTGTAACACAAGAGGAAGGAAGGTAGTGTATAGATGTCTCCCAGCTTTACCTGATCAGGTATGCTCCATATATAGCCAGGAAAGGGATGTGGTGGGCTTTTGTATAACTTTGGTCTAACAACAACAAACTTATTTGAATCACTTGGGGAAGGGCACTCCCCCATACACACACATATACCAGAGTGGGTATAGGAACAAGATGAGGGTGAAGCATCCAGAGAACCTGCAGGTGAGGGCATCCAGAGGTCAAAATTACTTCAATCTGGGCACTAGTGCTCATACCTCTAATCCTAGCTACTCAGATAACTGAGATCTGAGGATCTTGGTTTTTGAATCCAGCCAACCTGGAAACTACCACCAAAAACCCGGAAAAGAGGCTATGGCTTAAGTGGACATTGGTACAGTGCCCAGGACCTGAGTTCAAGTCCCAAGACCAGCACCCCCCAAAAGAAGATGAGATTGCCTCTTGGTTACCCATTCAAGGCAGCAGACACAAGAGAACAAGGTGAGTGCTGATAAGCAGCCAACTGGCCTTCTTATATCAACTTAGGTTGTTTTAAGAAATAAACATAAGGGATACTCACTTTAAAGACCTATCATGATGTATATGATTAACATCTCACTAAATATTCTTAGGGAGGAGCTGGGAACTGAAATATCAGAATCCATATCATGTGTACTCACTCAAACTTACATAAACAAAATTTTTAGAGTGGTCAAGGCTGATCACTGGCTGGGGCCTATTAGTGTCAGCAGGAGATCCAGTACACATCATCTGTATAGTGCACCTAAGACATGATGGTACTGCTGTGTAATGTAGCACAGAGTTTCACAGCATATTGATTTTTATGAATAGATGTGTGCTTCAAAATAATGATAGAATAGAGGCATATCTTGCATACATAAACTTGTAATGTAGTGATTTGTTATTATCAAGCACTAGGTACTACATAACTCTGTGTACCATATTTAAAATGACTAACAGTATAGTAGGATTGTGGGCATCAGAATCACTGCAGTCTGTCATTAATGCCTAACACAATTGCTATGTCACCACTAAGCAATTAAATATTTCAGCTTCATTAAAATCTCATGGGTCCAAAGTAGAATACCCACTCTGCCACTGATCAAACTGTCACTGTTTTGCAGGACTGTGTCTGATGTAAAGTGCTGAGAGTGCAATGAGTATTTTTTAAATGTTATTTTATTGTAAAGAGGCTGTACAGAGGGGTAACAGTTACATGAGTAAGGTAATGAGTACATTTATTGTCGAGCATTGTTACTGCCTTTCTTTGTTTTTCTCCTACTATTCCCTTCTCTCCCCCACCTCCCCTGCTCCTTCTTCCCTGGTACTTGTAAAGTTCATTTCCAACATAGTGTCTTGTGACTATCATTGTTACAATGGGTCATCCTAAAACAAGAGTATAATTTGTCTACAAGATGTCAGCAGGATCAGAAAGACTCTCAAGAATTAAAAGATAGTTTAGCATGCTATTCCTCAATCCAGGATGGATGGAAGGTGTGGGAAAATGGCCCTAGGACAAAATAAAGACAGCAAAAAGTTAATTATCATGGTAGAGTATAGTGAAGCACCAGGAATAGTTTACTGACATTAGGTTGATATACACTAAATCCCCACAAGCTTCAAAATAAATTAATGTGACACAGTCTGCGACACAATGTATAGTAAGTAAAGATCTGTTACAAAATAAAAAAAATCATTGTGCTATAAAAAAATGAATCAATATCAAACATAAATCATCTGAGTTAACTAGAAAGCAAGCCAAAAACAGACAGCAGTAACTACAAAAGCAGAATTTTTGTTATTATTAAAAGAGAAGAAATAAATTATGTGAGCAATTTTGATATATTCAAATAATGAATCAAATAGTTCTATGAAACAAAGAAAAGAAAACAGTTTAATACATAATTAAGTCAGGGCAAAAGGAAAAAAATAATATGGATCAGAAGAGAGGACATCACAAGAATAACAAGAGACCCAGTGTATACTCACAGGCAAATGTATTTGAAAATCTAGATCAGATGCATAACTTCCTTGTTAAATAAAATATACCCAAGTTCAGTAGAAACTAAGTTCAAAGAGAATAACTTTCATGCAAAAAATTAGAAAAATGTGACAAAAAGCTCCTTTGCACAAAAGTATTAGATACAAATTGTTTCTAGTGAGATTTCTGAAATACCGTTAAATATTTTTATCCAAATCCTTGCTGAGAAATTTAAAGGCAATAAAAAAATCAGAAAAGTATACACAAATTTTATACACTATCACCATGATACTTAAAGCTCAAGTGTTAAAAAAAAAGAAAGCTGATGATCTCATCCTCACTTATGAACAGCAAAGGAAACATCTGAATTATTATTTAATCAAAAGGAATCCAAGAGTATAGTAAAGTTTTAATACTCTGTGATAAAGCGGTAGTTGTTTTAGAAATGCTAAGGTTGCATTGGTAAATCCATTTATTTATCCTTTGTTAATTGTCTAATAGGAAAATCTGTGATTTCAAGAGATAGATGACCTGTTTTGCTTTTTAATGTAATTTTAAAACCTTAACCAATGAGACTACATGAAGGAAAATTGGTAGACATATAGATTGAAAAGGATAAGGGGAAAACTGAATTTACCTTATAAAGGAGAAAGAGAATGCGTGTGTGTGTGTGTGTGTGTGTGTGTGTGTGTGTGTGTGTGTGTGTGTGTGTTTCCTTTTTGACAACATGGGCATTCGTTTTGGATATTAGTATTAGTAGTTGGATAGGGTAATTGAAAACTGATAGAGAAAAAGAGTGTGGGACCTCTAAGAAACAGTTGGTTTAGCAACCTTAGCTATACCTCTCTAGTCCTATCATTGTATCAATATATAGGATGGGTTTTCCTACATTTTTAGCAAAGTATTGCTTTCTTTATAGCATGAAGTTAAAAATATATTATTTAAGTATTTTAGAATTACAGAATTAAAGATGGATACTAAGATATATTAGAAGAGTGGTTAATGGAGGGTTTTTTTTGTGTATCTGGTTGTTTTCACTGTCCATCCTGTATTTTTAATTGTCACATCAAGTGACATAAGTTGCTCTATTACTCTATGCAGCGTTCCAAGAATAAAAAGAAATATTGTGAACAAGTGAAAATGTATAGGTGTTAGGTTAATGCCCACAAAGGAAGAAGGGTCACAGTTCATTATGTGTTGTTTCCTTTTTCATTTCCAGAGTCTGCTTCATTATCTGTGAAATTATCTTCAGTTTCCCATTGGCATTCTTTTTGTGGGTTGATTGAAAATTATATTGACATCATAACGTGGAATGTTCAATATAAATGGGACGTATTGTTTTTACAAAAATGAATTGTATTAGAAAAATGAAAATCTAACCATGGAAGGGGTGGTAAGCAGCAGCTGTTAAATAGTACACTTAGAGAACTACAATACAATTTGGAAGAGGATGCAGGATCTGCTGTCTAATTTTGCTTTTCAAAATCAAATTGCTGAGAGACTCTAGCTTGGCAGCACAGTACAATTATCTTAATAGGAATTGGCCAGGGAACATGGGTTAATAACCTCATCTCTTTCAGGGTCTTGATCTTAATTTAATACCAAAAAATGAGCTGATTTACACATTACCAACATGGAACACAGATTAATAACACTTACAGTAAGTTTCCCAGCTACGGAATTTTCCTGATTTTTCGAATCCATGCTGATATTTTGGATTTCCTACAGGCACAGACTAACCCATATATTCCATTAGCCTACTACCAATCAGATTTTCAAAATTTATCATCTTAAAAAATAAATTGAGCGGGGCTGGGAATGTGGCTTAGTGGTAGCATGCTTTCTTAGCAGGCATGAAGCCCTGGGTTTGATTCCGTAGTACCATATTTACAGGAAAAGCTGAAAGTAGAACTGTGGCTCAAGTGATAGAGTGCTAGCCTTGAGCAAAAGAAGCTCAGGGACAGTGCCCAGGCCCTGAGTTCAAGCCCCAGGACTGGCAAAAATAAATGAAAACAAATAAATTGGGAGATATGGTCTTTAGAATACTAAAAAAATAAAGAAAATAAACTATTCTTATTGCCTTCTTATTATTTATTTCAATCCAGATGGATTTTTAGTGGCCTGATGTAGAAATATTCCATCTTATGCAACTACGCAAAATCAATTATATCAACTTCATGGTACTGAAGAAAGCAAGATTAATTAATTTGGAAAAGGACACTAGGTAAATTCCCCTGGGAAAAACTGTTAGCAGTATGTTTAATTGGATTGTAAGCTTAAAATTTATAGGTAAGAAATCCTCAATTACATTATATATGAAATAATTGCTAATATTGTTTAATAATTGAAATCTTCAACCTGATATTACCTACTGGATATTCTTATCACAAATAAATCATTTCTGCACATAATTTAATTATGCACACACTTAAAAATACATTTTTATAGGGCAGAGAGATTAGCCCCATGATTTATTCAACAGAAAAGCAGCAATTAATCTAGTTGGATGAAATATCTTTCTTTTTTTTTTTTTTTTTTTTTTGGGTCCGGTCGTGGGGCCTGAACTCTGGGCCTGGGCACTGTCCCTCAGCTCTTCAGCTCAAGGCTAGCGCTCTACCACTTGAACCACAACGCCACTTCTGGCTTTTTTCTTTTTTCTTATGTGGTGCTGAGGAATTGAACCCAGGGCCTCAGTCATGCAAGGCAAGCGCTCTACCACTGAGCCAACTTCCCAGCCCCTGAAATATCTTTCTTTAGAACAATGATATGAATCTAAGTTATACTTTCAAAATTTGGAAGAAATAAAGACAACTTATAAAATATACACATATGTTTATGATCAAGAGGATCACCAGTAATTCTTTGATTTTAGACCTTTGAAATGTTGTCTGATTTACTTCTATGTTCTGCAGACTACAGGCTGTAAAATGTTGAGGTTCTTATCAGATATTTATTAGGGTTCATTTACATGAAAGAATAGTGTGGAAAGACAATGAAGACATACTTGAGGAGCACATCTGGCTGTAAATCACTGCTGGTCTTACATTCCCCTCCTCTGAGAGTTTTTTTTTTTTATGTGAAAGAATTGTACTACCAGAGAGTCAATGTGTGTAGTATAATGCTTTTTGCTCCCTTTTCTACCAAGGCAGGCCCTAGGTCTAGACTATATGGTTTTATTATAACAGGCAGTACCCCTGCTGCCTAGGTCCTTGAATGGCCACGGCAAAGTGAGGAATTGGCTGATTCTTTTTTGTGACATCCTTCAGCTTTAATTCAAGCTTCTTTTGGCTCAAAGCTAGCTCTCTACCACAGCTCCATTGCTGGCTCTTTGATAATTTATTGGAGATGAGAGTCTCACAGATTTTCTTGTCCAGGCTAGCTTTGAACTGTTATCCTCAGATCTCAGCCCCTTGAGCAGCTAAGATTATAGGCATGAGCCTGGAAGAAGTAGTTTTTGTTCTTAGTCAAAGCCATCGGGTTGAGGTTGTTGTGAACCACTGCAAAAAGTCGTACACATTTACTGTCACCACTTGTTTAGTAGTAAAAGATAATGGAAAACATAGAATTGTATAGACATAAATTAGGTTTAACTAGAACAAAAATACTTGTCTTAATATTGAATGCAATCAATTATCAATCTTTTATCCAGAGAAACTAATAATAAATATGTAAAGAACATTTCTAATAAACAGTTACAAATTACACATCCTTTCAAACTCAAATTAAGCAAGTCGTTTTAAATCTACCCTGAAAAATTTATAGGATAATTTTATAACTACTTCTATCATTCTTCTTACTAAACTTATATGCCCTGAGGGAAAAAAGCGATCAGGAAGGTTTTCAATACACTAATAAATCCACCAGAGTTTCTTTTATTTGCTAGCAGGAAGGAATGAAGGTTGAAATATGGGGCACTTTGACATTTTTAGCTTCATATTTCTAAAATGCATTTGTCTGAATAAGAATTAACTGGTTTAGTGTATGCAAAGAAAATTCAGAGTAAAATAAGCAAGTGAACTGGGCACTGGTGGCTCACGCCTATAATCCTAGCTACTTAGAAGGCTGAGATTTGAGGATCACAATGCCAGCCCAGGCAAGACATGAGACTCTTATCTTCAATTAACCAACAGAAAACCAGAAGTGGAGCTGTGGCTCAAAGTAGTAGAGGCCTTAGTCTTGGTTAAAATAGCTCAGGGATAGAGCCCAGGCCCTGAGTTCAAGCCTTGTGGCTGACCAAAAAAACCACAAATAAACAAAACAGAAATAAAAACCAAAAAACAATGACAAAAAACACAAAAAAACACAAAAAAGCATATGATTACATGTCCATAACTCAATTTTACATATTACCCTGGACACCTACTATAATAGATTGAGCCAAAAGATTTAGACACTGTTAAATTCAAGGTATAGAGATACAATTTTCATTTTTATTTCTGCTGGTCATGGGGCTTGAACTCTGGGCCTAGGTGCTGTCCCTCAGCTCTTCAGCTCAAGGCAAGCACTCTACCAATTGAGCCACAGCGCCACTTCTGTTTTTCTGGTGGTTTATTGGAGATAAGAGTTTCATGGGCTTTCATACCCTGGCTGTCTTTGAACCAACATCCTCAGATCTCAGCCTCTTGAGTACCTAGTATAACAGGTGTGAGCCACTGGTGCTGGCTTAGAGATACAATTTTTTTTTTATTTATTTATATATTTTATTGTGAAAACACTATATAGAAGGGTTATAATTACATGGGCAAGATAATGAGTGCATTTCTTATCAAGCATTGTTGCCTCCTCCTTTGTTTCCCCTTCCCATCTCTTCCCATCTCCCTCTTCCCTCCCCCCCAAAGTTGTAAAGTTTGTTTTTTGTTTGTTTTTTTTTTTTTTAATTTAATTTTATTTTATTTGAGAACATACTGTACAGAGGGGTTACAATTACATTGGCAGGATAATGCATACATTTCTTACCAAGCATTGCAGCCTCCTCCTTTATTTACCCTTCACCTCCCTTCCCAGCCTCCCCCCTCCCCCCCACCCAATCATCCCCCCTCCCCCCACACACACCGACATTGTAAAGCTTGCTTTGACATGACATTTTGTAATTCTCCTTGTTGCAACAGGTCCACCTGAATCCTTAAACGACTTGTTTGTCCTCATCTCCTCCACATGTTATACTGACATCAAATAAAGTGAAAGCGGGGGTTACACTGTGGGGGAGGGACATACAAAGCAACAAAGAAATAATCTTATAACTGCGTTAGAAACACATGCATGAAAGAAACGAAAACATTAAAATACATATTTAAGGGTTCATTTTCCTAACATCACATTATCTGACCTTTTCCGCTTGACTCATACCTATACTAGATATTGCAAATAAGGGAAACCATGGGACCTATGTTTCTTTGGGCCTGGCTTACTTCACTTAATATAATTTTTTCCAAGCCTTTCCATTTCCTAACAAATGGGGAAATGTCATTCTTTCTGATGGAGGCATAGAATTCCATTGTGTATATATACCACATTTTCTTGATCCATTCATCTACTGAGGGGCTTCTGGGTTGGTTCCATATCTTAGCTATGGTAAATAATGCTGCAATAAACATAGTTGTGCTGGTAGCTTTAGTGTGGTCTTGTTTGTATACATTTAGGTAAATGCCCAAAAGTGCGATTGCTGGATCATAGGGGAGATCTATGTGAAGTCTTTTGAGGAACCTCCATACTGCTTTCCAAAGTGGTTGAACAAGTTTACACTCCCACCAACAATGAAGTAAGGTTCCTTTCTGTCCACATCCCCTCCAGCATCTGTTGTTGTTAGAGTTCTTGATTTTTGCTGTTCTAACTGGAGTGAGGTGATATCTCAATGTTGTTTTGATTTGCATTTCTTTTATGGCTAGGGATGTTGAACATTTCTTCATGTGTCTATTGGCCATCCTTCTTTCTTCTTCAGAGAAGCTTCTCTTTAAGTCTTTCGCCCACTTATTTATTGGGCAGTTGTTTCTTTGAGGATTTGTTGTTGGGTGGTTTAATTTTTTGAGTTCCAAGTATATTTTAGATATGAGACCCTTGTCCGTTGTATGGCTAGTAAAGATCTTCTCCCAATCGGTGGGCTTTCTATTGATCTTGCTAGCTATGTCATTTGCCATGCAGAAGCTCTGCAACCTTATGCAATCCCATTTGTCCAACCTTTCTTTGATTTGTTGTGTTTCCGGGTCTCTATTCAGAAAATTTCGGCCTGAGCCAAGGAGACCTAGGGTTTCTCCTATTCCATCCTGTAATGTTTTCAGAGTGTCTGCTTTGAGTTCAAGGTCTTTGATCCATTTGGAGTTGATTCTGGTGCAGGGTGATATATAAGGATCTAGCTTTAGTTTTCTACATGTAGTTAACCAATTTTGCCAGCACCATTTACTGAAGAGGCTGTCTTTCTTCCATTCTATTGTTTTAGCTTCCTTATCGAAGATTAGATGGCTATAGGTCTGTAGGTTCATTTCTGGGTTTTCAATTCTATTCCATTGGTCCTGAGGTCTGTTCTTATGCCAATACCAAGCTGTTTTGATTACTATGGCTTTATAGTTTGAAATTTGGTATTGATATTCCTCCAGCAGTGTTCTTTCCATTGAGAAGTGTTTTTGCTATTCGGGGTCTTTTATTGTTCCATATGAATTTTTGGATTGCCTCTTCTATTTCCTTGAAGAATGAGGGTGGAATTTTGATAGGTATTGCGTTGAATTTGTAGATAGCCTTGGGAAGTATTGCCATTTTCACGATGTTAATCTTGCCAATCCAGGAGCATGGGAGGTTTTGCCATTTTTTAAGTTCTGTGTTCATTTCCTTTTTCAAGATTTTGAAGTTTTCATCATAGAGGTCCTTCACTTCTTTAGTTAAGTTAATTCCTAGGTATTTTATTTTTTGTGGGGCTATTACAAATGGAGTTGCTTTCCTAATTTCAGCCTCAGTAAAGTTTGTTTTTTGACATAACATCTTGTACAAGAGATACAAATTTTTAAGTGGCCAAACTTCAAATTATTGGTATACTAATGAATGAAGTTCTAGATTTGTACTCTATGTATTGATGCAAATCCAGCCAAAGATTTGCCATTTTCAAGCATTTTGAATATCTCATTTTATCTCAGGTGCCATATACAATTGAGATGAGGGAGATGATCAGAAAAAATTGCAGTTTATCATTTTTATTAGAATATGTGCACTTTAGATCAAGCTCTCAAATAATAAGCACCTTGCAAAGTTCCCATAAGTACTTATTGTCAATAACCCTGGCAGGACAGTGGTACTGCCATTTAGATCTACACAGAAATAGAATTAATCCTTAAATAAGTGGGATCTTTTGAAAGATGTGCATAGACAAATGGACACATAGAACAAGTCTTTACACAGCCCTGCAAGTTCTATATCTATTCTGAAACATGAGCAATGTTTCCATGCTGGCTCTGACATAATCTAACATATCTACATAAGCCCAGCAATTGTACCTTTTACCAAAATGGAAAAACAATTGTTTAAAGTTGTTCATATTCTTATAAAACTTCACTTATTATACTCCTTATGTAAGCCATGCCTTCAAGGATGCTGAAAACTAATAAACCTATACTGCCAGGTATACATAGAGGCTTCTCTGGGCACTGGGGATTGTAGCTTGTGCTGCAGAGTAAGGAAGCCAGACTATACCTAGGAAGGATTTCTATGTATTTCTCATAAATTAGCTAAACAAATTGCAAAACAAATACATCTACATTTCAAATGAGTTATTTTTCTCATTCTAAATGTATATCATAGGTAATTTTCCATTTATAATGTATTATCATTTTTAAGTAAGACTTCATTTTTGTTGGTCTTCTCAAATTAGAATCTTTTTGAAAGTGGGGGGGCAAGAGTAACAATTTTGGTAACTCCCATTGCTAATTTATTTAATAAGACACTTGTACTCTGAAGTCAAAGTGTGACCAAAACTCATTTACAATGAACACTTTTTAGCTCATGAATTGATAAAGGGTGATTTCATCTAAACTCACTCAGGAGTTGGGATTTACTGGATAGTGATAGGATGCTTGTACTTGGGCAGTGGGATGGTGGCTTTCTTCGTGTCTCTCATTTGTTGGTCAGCCACTCTGGATGTTTTTGTAGGTATAGGAAAAAGATGAGAGGATATGAGCACAAGCTTGTTAAAGTCTTCGTGCATCCTATTCTCAAACAACTGTTATATAGGCCTAAGGATATGTTCATTTCTGGTTAAGATTTGTGTGCTTTGGTGTAATAACAATATTTTATTGGGTACCATCTAGGCACCAACTCAGTCTACACACTCTGGCCATAGAAAAATGAAAAATATGCATGGGGATTTTGACCTTGAAGGCTTTGGTAGTAGTTGTATTAGTTACTTTTCTGTTATAACAAATTACAACAGTCTTGGTGGCTTAATCAAGATGAATACATTCATATCTATAGGTTAGAAATCCAAAGTAGGTTGGCAAAGTAGCAGGGTATAAAAATAACCCTCAAAAATCAATGGCGTGGCTGAAATCAGGAAAGCAACTCCATTCATAATAGCCCCACAAAAAATAAAATACCTAGGAATTAACCAAAGAAGTGAAGGACCTCTATGGTGAAAACTTTAAAAACCTGAAAAAGGAAATCAAAACTGAACTTAGAAAGTGGAAAAACCTCCCATGCTCCTGGATTGGAAGGATCAACATCGTAAAAATGGCAATACTTCCCAAGGCTATCTACAAATTCAATGAGATACCTATCAATATTCCAACCTCATTCTCCAAGGGAACAGAAGAGGCAATCCAAAAATTCATATGGAACAATAAAAGACCCCGAATAGCAAAAACAATCCTTAATAGAGAGAACAGTGCCGGTAGAATATCAATACCAAATTTCAAACTCTACTATAAAGCCATAGTAATCAAAACAGCTTGGTACTGGCACAAGAACAGACCTCAGGACCAATGGAATAGAATTGAAAACCCAGAAATGAACTCACAGACCTACAGCCATCTAATCTTCGATTAGGAAGCTTAAAAATAGAATGGAAGAAAGACAGATTCTTCAGTAAATGATGCTCGCACAATTGGTTAATCACTTGTAGAAAACTAAAGCTAGATCCTTATATATCACCCTGCACCAGAATCAACACCAAATGGATCAAAGACCTCAAAGTCAAAGCAGACACTCTGAAAACATTACAGGATGGAATAGGAGAAACCCTAGGTCTCTTTGGCACAGGCTGAAATTTTCTTAATAGAGACCCAGAAACACAACAAATCAAAGAAATGTTGGAAAATGGGATTGCATGAAGTTGCAGAGCTTCTGCATGGCAAAGGACATAGCTAGCAAGATCAATAGAAAGCCCACAGACTGGGAGAAAATCTTCACTAGCCATACAATGGACAATGGTCTCAATCTAAAATATACCTGGAACTTCAAAAATTAAATCCCCCAACAACAAATTCTCAAAGAAACAACTACCCAATAAAGACTTAAAGAGAAACTTCTCTGAAGATAAGAATTGGCCAATAGACACATGAAGAAATACTCAACCTCCCTAGCCATAAAAGAAATGCAAATCAAAACAACATTGAGATACCACCTCACACCAGTTAGAATGGCTATAATCAAGAACTCTAATAATAACAGATGCTGGAGGGGATGTGGACAGAAGGGAACCTTACTGCATTATTGGTGGGAGTATAAACTTGTTCAGCCACTTTGGAAAGTAGTATGGTGGTTCCTCAAAAGACTCCACATAGAGCTCTCCTATGACCCAGGAACCTCACTTTTGGGCATTTACCCAAATGTTCACAAACAAGACCACACTAAAGCTACCAGCACAACTATGTTTATTGCAGCATTATTTACCATAGCTAAGATATGGAACCAATCCAGATGCCCCTCAGTAGATGAATGAATCGAGAAAATATGGTATATATACACAATGGAATTCTATGCCTCCATCAGAAAGAATGACATTGCCCCATTTGTTAGGAAATGGGAAGACTTGGAAAAAGTATTAATTGAAATAAGCCAGGCCCAAAGAAACATAGGTCCCATGATTTCCCTTATTTGCAATAACTAGTATATGTCTGAGTCAAGCAGAAAAGGTCTGATAAGTTGATGTTAGGGAAATGAACCCTAAGATATGTATTCAAATGGTTTTTTTTCTTTCATGCGATTGTTTCTAACACATTTATAAGATTATTTCTTTGTTGCTTTGTATGCCCCTCCCCCACGGTATAACCCCTACTTTCACTGTATTTGATGTTGGTATAATTTGTGGAGGGGAAGGGCAAAAACAAATCGTTTAAATAGGGTTACAAATGGACCCATTGCAACAATGGGATGTACAAGTCGTTATGTCGAAAACGAACTTTACAACTTTGGTGGTGGGGAGGAGAGGATTGATTGGGGAGTGGAGGGAAGATGGGAAGGGATGGGAAGGGGAAACAAAGGAGGAAGCTACAATGCTTGATAAGAAATGTACTCATTATCTTGCCCATGTAATTGTAACCCCTCTGTACTGTATTTTCACAATAAACTTTTTTTCATTCTTTCTATTGTTTTTAATGTATTTATAATGTACTATGTGATTTTTTTTGTTTCTTTAGTATGCTCCTCCCCCACAGTATAAACCGTCTTTCACTGTATTTGATTCCGGTGCCCTACATCTTGTATATACATTTTTCTAATTTGGGCAGGGGAAGAGAAAAAAAATGCTTAAATAGGGATACAGGTTGACCCATTGTAATGAGATGTACAAGACACTATGTTGAAAACAAACTTTACAACTTCGGAGTTGGGGGGAGTATTTGAAGAGGTGGGGAACGAAGGCATGGTAAAGGAAAAGCCAAGGAGGTGACAACAATTCTCAATAAAAAAGTACTCATTACCTTACTCATATAACTATAACCCCTCTGTAAAGTATGTTTGCAATAAAAAATGTATAAAAAAGAAAGGAAGGCTTGAGACCTTTCTGACAAATAGAAACAACTTTGCACATTCATGTACAGAAATAACTTCCAATAAAAGGTAAATCTAATTAGAATCCTTCAAATGGGAGAATAGTAGAATATCAAATGGGCTATATCCTAGAAGGCTGAGGGCAAACCAGTCTTCATGAAGCTGAGGAGTTAGTGATGGTCCAGACTTAGTGGCTCATGTATTGTGTCTCTGTTATAAGCTCTGTGTTTCATATCAATTGCCAACATTAGCCCACAGAGGTCATTAAGCAAAGTTCAGACACAGTCTGCTTTCTATTTAAAATAACATCGTACTGCTTTGTGGCTAGCAAAGTGAAGCTATGCATTGGTGTAGAATAAATGTAGGACATGTGTAGAATCTCTTGGGCCTTGGCTCTTTTGTTCTGAATTAGTTAACTGATAAATTACCATTAAATATACTAGTAGTACTAATTAATATTAGTTTGGGGAAAATTTAGAATGAGATTTTGGAACACATACAAGAAAAATAATTAAAAATAATTAAAGTTGGATACAATATTAGTATTTATTTTAAGTAACAAATAATACGATATAGCAATATTATAATATAATATAGTACTTTGATGCTGCAGTAGAAACAAGACCTTTACAGTTTCAAAAGATTTATTTCACAGCTTCAAACAAGAAAGAGGAAGAAATTATTCCACATTTTTAGCAAATCCCTACTCACAGTATCTAAAGTATCCTATCAATGTTTTTAAAACTAAACAAGACAATAAATTTTATTGTATTTTAAAATATTCAAAGCCAGTGCTATTGTTTAAATTTATAAGGAGACCTTTACAGTTTCAAAAGATTTATTTTCCATATGTGGGAAAAAAAATCTCACAGAACTGTCAGGAGATAGAGAAAATGAATAATATCTTATCAGCAGTAAATATTGTTTTGAAGAATAGGAGAAGGATGCATGTTTATCGTGTGCATTGTGTTAAATGAATGAGGTCTATTTTTGTCTGCTGTAATCTACTCTGCTTAAATGATCTGACTGTGAAGAAAGCTTAGGCAGTGCCAATTTTACACATTGTGGTAGCTAGTGGAAAACACAAAATAAACATTGTATAACCAAAGCTGAGTGCTGAAGATGTGCAAGAATCTATACCTTCTAAGACAACCTGTGTCACCTTATTTTGGTTAATGCAGGGATCTAAAATATACACATTTTTATGGCTTTAATACAGATCTTATGTAGCTCCACACTTATAAGTTTTCCAATTTAAAGGGACTCTGGAAGTTTAGATAACATACAATCAAACTTCAGAAGTTACTTTCTGAAACAGTAGAAAATTTAAAAAAATGTTTACTTTCTTTTCTGTATCAGTAATTGTGTTGAATAAAGGAACCATTATGTAAAAGATAATTCTAAAACTTCACGATGATATTGTAATTACATACTTTTATACAGTGTAAAACTGATTTTTCTTCCCTTTTATTTTTGCATGTTAGATTTCCCTTATTTTTTATCATTTGGGGAACATTAATAGTACACACAACATTCATAGATGCAAATAATGTACTTCAACGTGTTTACTACATCCATATTTTATTAGTTCACCTGTCTCTCCTTTATCAAATAGTATTTGTTGGATCTCATTATTCTATTTTCATATGTATATGGAACTCATTTTAAACTAGTTCTCCTCTCATTAGCCTTGCCTATTTCACTCTCTTACCTGTAACCCATCCAGTCACTTGTTTACACTCATGTTCCATGATTATTGTTGTTGTCACACTCTTTATTATTGTGGCTATCTTAGATTTCTGCATATGGGCAAAAATGTGACATCTGGCTTCCTGAGCTTGCATTATTGTGTCCAATATGATGATTTTCAGTTCTATTCTTTTTCTTGCAAATGACAAAATTTGTTTTATTATTGGTCTTTCTTCCTTCCTTCCTTCCTTCCTTCCTTCCTTCCTTCCTTTCTTTCTTTCTTTCTTTCTTTCTTTCTTTCTTTCTTTCTTTCTTTCTTTCTTTCTTTCTTTCTTTCTTCCTTCCTTCCTTCCTTTCTTTCTTTCTTTCTCTTTCTTTCTTTCTTTCTTTCTCTTTCTTTCTTTCTTTCTTTCTTTCTTTCTTTCTTTCTTTCTTTCTTTCTTTCTTTCTTTCTTTCTTTCTTTCTTTCTATCTTTCTTTCTATCTTCCTTCTTTTCTTTCTATTTCTCTGTGTATGTTGTGTGTACCACATTATTATTATTATTTTTTGGTTGGTCATGGGGCTTGAACTCTGGGCCTGGGCGCTGTCCCTGTGCCCTTTAGCTCAAGGCTAGCGCTCTACCCCTTGAGCCACAGCGCCACTTCCTGTACCACATTATCATCTGACCTGATTTTGTATCTTAGCTCTTGTGAACAGGAATGCCATGGACATGGATATTCAGGTGTCTCATATTTTGATCTAAACTCCTTCAGATATGTGCTCAAGAGCTGTAGAGTGCAGTCATGAGGTAGTTCTATTCTTACTTTTTTATGAACCTCCATACTGGTTTCACTAGTTTGTATCCTCATCAAGTAAGTATGTGTAAGGGTTCTTTCTCCACCAACATCTTCATTGGTATATATTGTTTTCTGGATGATTGCCAGTCAGACTGGGGTGAAGTGATATCTCAGTGTGCCCAGGAGATTCTGTGAGAATAGAAGTAACTAATATCTGTCTCAAGTCCTGGAACTCAGATGAATGCCTCCATGCCATGCCTTGATCTTGGAGTCTGCTCCTGGCATGCAGGCGTAACACTACATCTCCATTTTGTTTACATAGGTAAACAGAATTTGTTGAGTCTCATTTGTCTATCTTCCTATGTATATAACTTCAGCTTCCCAAGTACAATAACAGGTACATACTAATACACCCAGCCATAGGTTGAGACAATGTCCCCTGAGCTTTTATACCCAAGTTGGACTTAAGTCATAATCCTCCTATGCATTTGGGTAGCTAGGATGATGGGCGTGAGCCATCAGAGTCTGGGTCTTGACTTTTTTTAATAATGGGCTTGCAAAATTATAGGAATTCTCATGAACAATAACAATGCAATTCCATAAAATTTCAAGTGAACTTATTATTCTATTCTATTTACCTTCATTTGATAAAGGCACAATGAAATCTGAGTCATTTCCTTCAGTCTTTACTCCAAAAAAAATAAATAATAAGATACACTCACAAATTGCTATATTTACTGCTCTTCTTTTAATCTCTTCTTGCCTTTCAGCAGAACAAAGAGAAGTAATAGAGCAATGATGTTGCTATTCTGACAGAATCATACTATTTCAACTACATTTATTGTTAAAACTCTTTCTGCCATGTCTTCTGGCCTGTTATAGCTTTCCTAGTAATTCTCTACACCACCGATTATTTAGTTTAACCAATATTCTATATCTATTCAACAATTATTATTTAGAAAAGAAATCAGTAAGTAGGAGGTATAGTAAATGTACATCATAATGGAACACATCAGAAAGTTTATAATCTACCTTTATCTTGCACAAAAGAATTTCAAAAGACCAATTGGAAATTGCTTTTACTGGTAATGCCATTTCTACATGTAACTATGAATCATCATCAAACCAAGGCTTCGATTTTCCATAACATTTCCAAGTAGATTTTCAGAGAGAAGGTGATTTCATTCTTTTATGAGAGACATTATGTTTCAGATTTTGACAGATCATGAGAACAATAATAAAATCAGCATTTATTAATTATTTTTGGGTCTGGTTTTCAGAGACTGAAATCCTCTAAGAGGTTTTTTGGAGATGGCCTGTTCTGTTTGCTTACAATTCTGGAAATTCAAGAAGAAATGATTATCTGGATAAAAGTAAAATAAAAAAATAACACTTGCATAGTCATTTGAATATATGTCAATCTCATTGCTTCTTAACAGATTTTAAAAAGGACAATGAGATAGTGAAATGTTAGGTTATGTAAGCAAGTAGTTTTCTTCAGAAGCCACACAGGGTGGTATTTTAAAGTCTTTCAAGTGTGTGTATATGTGTGTGTGCATGTGTGCGTGTGCACACACGCACACACACACACATCGAAAATGTTCTTCTAAAGTGCAGCTTCTAAGATGTTGTTAATGCTCTTTTCTGCCATAAAATATCAGGACCCATTCTAGCAAATACACTGTTTGCAGAATTTATGGCAAGATACTTAGACAACAATTCAGATATCCCTGAATAGTACCACCAGGCAATGGAATGGAAAGGAAGTAGGAAATCATTTCTGACATTGCAGAGGTACTATTTGATAAGAGCAGTTCAGCACCTTGGAGTCTCACATGGCTACTTATATTCTTCAGCCTTCATTATATGTGTATGTGAAAAGAGATTGAAATGGCTTGTTTCGGTCAGCAGTTATCTTCCTCAAAGAAGGAAGAATAGACCTTAGAGGATAAAATTGCTAGTGCCCATGTAGTTAAAACACATGAGTCTGTCCTAGAATATCAAGGATCAGATTTCTTTGAAATCATTGATTATAAATTGTAAATGCCTCTGTTATTGTTAGTTTTCCTGATTATAGCCATTCTAACTAGGGTGAGGAGGAATCTCAATGTTGTCTTGATACGCATTTCTTTTATGGCCAGAGATGTTGAACATCTCTTCCTGTGTCTATTGGCCATTCACATTTCTTCTTTGGAGAAGTCTCTCCTTAAGTCTGTAGTCCACTTATTAATTGGGTTGTTGTTTCTTTGAGGATTTGTTTTTGGGAGGTTTAATTGTTTTTAATTTTTTGAGCTCTAAATATAGTTTAGATATGAAGCCTTGTTTGATGCATAGCTAGTAAAGATCTCCCATTCTGTGGGAAGCACACAAATGGTGGGACAAAGGGTAAACCAATTCAGCAGTGATTTTCATTGGACACTATAATGAAAATGAGCTAAACAACTTGGCAGGGCTGGGAGAAGAGAGGGAAAAAACTGAGAAGGAATGAGGGAGTGGGTGACACTGTTCAAAAGGAAATGTTTTCATTGCCTGACTTACATAACTGTAAACTCTCTATATATCACCTTTACAATAAAATTTTAAAAATAAAAAATTAAATGCCAACAAATTATATGTGAGTGCACAAAAATTATTCTTGAATTCTCTGTTCAGACCAGGCTACCAATAAAATTTCCAGCTTGATCCTTCCTTATATTTGTTTTATTAGTATCTAAGATAATGTTTACAACTCCATAGAATGCCTAAGCAGCATTAAGAATTTACAGTTTAAGTCCTTATAATACAAGAAGTGAAAAGAATATAAGAAGGTTTTAATCTCTGGATGCCACCATGTCTTTCTCCATTTGTTCTGTTCGATGAATTTGAGTCATACTCAATTTTATTATCATATTCATCAGAAGACATAATTTTAATGAAAATTCATTAATACTTCACATATTTTTGTCAGTTAAGCAGTGAATCTAGGAAATCTCATTCAAGAATAGTAACAGACAAGAAAATGATTATGCCCCTTACTTCATGTCACTTGTTGTGGTTAAGGTATTTTTTTGGAAATTGTCAACAAGAAGGGGAGAGGACTAAGAAATGTTTTCATTAAAACAATGTACAATAGACACATGAAGAAATGTTCAACATCCCTAGCCATAAAAGAAATGCAAATCAAAACAACATTGAGATATCACCTCACTCCAGTTAGAACAGCAAAAATCAAGAACTCTAACAACAACAGATGCTGGAGGGGATGTGGACAGAAAGGAACCTTACTTCATTGTTGGTGGGAGTGTAAACTTGTTCAACCACTTTGGAAAGCAGTATGGAGGTTCCTCAAAAGACTTCACATAGATCTCCCCTATGATCCAGCAATCGCACTTTTGGGCATTTACCTAAATGTATACAAACAAGACCACACTAAAGCTACCAGCACAACTATGTTTATTGCAGCATTATTTACCATAGCTAAGATATGGAACCAACCCAGAAGCCCCTCAGTAGATGAATGGATCAAGAAAATGTGGTATATATACACAATGGAATTCTATGCCTCCATCAGAAAGAATGACATTTCCCCATTTGTTAGGAAATGGAAAGGCTTGGAAAAAATTATATTAAGTGAAGTAAGCCAGGCCCAAAGAAACATAGGTCCCATGGTTTCCCTTATTTGCAATATCTAGTATAGGTATGAGTCAAGCGGAAAAGGTCAGATAATGTGATGTTAGGAAAATGAACCCTTAAATATGTATTTTAATGTTTTCGTTTCTTTCATGCATGTGTTTCTAACGCAGTTATAAGATTATTTCTTTGTTGCTTTGTATGTCCCTCCCCCACAGTGTAACCCCCGCTTTCACTTTATTTGATGTCAGTATAACATGTAGAGGAGATGGGGACAAACAAGTCGTTTAAGGATTCAGGTGGACCTGTTGCAACAAGGAGAATTACAAAATGTCATGTGAAAGCAAGCTTTACAATGTCGGTGTGTGGGGGGGGGAGGGGGGTATGATTGGGTGGGGGGGAGGGGGGAGGCTGGGAAGGGAGGTGAAGGGTAAATAAAGGAGGAGGCTGCAATGCTTGGTAAGAAATGTATGCATTATCCTGCCAATGTAATTGTAACCCCTCTGTACAGTATGTTCTCAAATAAAATAAAATAAAATTTAAAAAAAATAAAACAATGTAATATAGCAACTGGAACCCAATACTAACACTTTAGCCATGAAAGAGATTTCTGATTATTTTAGTGTCAGTCATCTCTTATTCTGCCCTGTTCATATTCATATGATCTCATGTGTTTTCCAGAGGATTTAGCTAGAAATGATCAGTTCGGCCAGAATGCATAAAAATTAAAGTGATTGTAGAGATAATTTGTGAAAGATTCAGACAAATAGAGGAGTCTGGTTTAGAAGTAGCTCTGTATACATTACTGAATATTGGCTTCACATTCTATACACACACACAC
Source organism: Dipodomys merriami (assembly GCF_024711535.1). Taxonomy (NCBI): domain Eukaryota; kingdom Metazoa; phylum Chordata; class Mammalia; order Rodentia; family Heteromyidae; genus Dipodomys; species Dipodomys merriami. Next base: position 12,084,357 of record NW_027202382.1, on the reverse strand, counting down.
ACACACACACACACACACACACACACACACACACACGGAAAAACCAAGATGACATTTTTTTCTTAAAAATACCTTTTATATCTGTCTTTTGATAAGGAAAGTTGCCAATAGAAATCATGAAAATTTAAAGAATGGTTACTGATTGTATTATTTCAGATAATGAACATTCACATGTACTTTGCATTCTAATAAGTTCTACTACCTGATTTTTTTCAGAGAAAATCAAGAAGAAATTGATTTTTCCTCACAGATATTACAGTTATACGTGGTAGGGGACAAGTCATTCTTAAGACATTCAAATCAGTTTTGTGCTGCATCATCTTCCAACAAAACCTGAAAATGATTCTATTAGAATACTGCTACCTACCGCAGAGAAGAGAGTACTAGAAGAGAATATTGGAGGAGGATATGATGTAACAAGAGTCTTGCCATTATTTAGATTTGACCCCAAAGTGCAGGCGACAAAAGCAGCAGAATCATATGAGATTACATCAGAATTGGAAGTTTGTTCACAACAAAAAGAAAATCATTAACAGTTAAGATAGATCCTATGGATTTGAAGAAATGATTTGCAGTCCACACTTCTCACATTCTTTTTTTTGGGGGGGGGGGTCCGGTCGTGGGGCCTGAACTCTGAGCCTGGGCGCTGTCCCTCAGCTCTTCAGCTCAAGGTGAGTGCTCTACTGCTTGAGCCACAGCGCCACTTCTGCAGTCCACACTTCTAATAAGGGGTTAGCATTCAAAATACAGAAACACCCAAAGGTGTTTTGTTTTTCTTGTCTTTCCCTTTTTTTTTTTTTAACACTAAGCTATCATTATAGAAACTATCATTACTTTATTGCAATATATATTTCTGTAAGATTGTATGGGGAGGCATAGTTCCATTCTTGGTTCAACTTCTATGAAGCTAGTGCAAAAATGTATTTAATAGAAAATTAACTAGTTAATGTAATTAACACATACATACAAAGGATGTAAATCACATTTCCTTTTTTTATGTTTCATGAAATTTTATTAATATATTCACCTTTTCCTTGTGTTTGTGCTGATACTTAGCCTTCAATTCACGATGCTTTAGTCTCTTTTGGCTTTTTTTAAAAATTTAATTTTATTTTATTTGTGACCATACTGTACAGAGGGGTTACAATTACATGGGCAGGATAATGCGTACATTTCTTTACAAGCATTGCAGCCTCCTCCTTTGGTTTACCCTTCACATCCCTTCCCAGCTTCCCCCCTCCCCCCCCAATCCCAATCCTTCTCCTTCCCCCCCTTCTCCCCCCCCACACCGACGTTGTAAAGCTCGTTTTGGACATGACAACTTGTACTTCTCATTGTTGCAACAGGTCCACCTGTATCCTTAAACAACTGGTTTTTCCCCATCTCCTCCACAAGTTATACTGACATCAAATATAGTGAAAGCAGGGGTTATACTGTGGGGGAGGGACATACAAAGCAACAAAGAGATAATTTTATAAATGCATTAGAAACACATGCATGAAAGTGAAAAACATTAAAATACATATCTAAGGGTTCATTTTCCTGAACTCACATTATCTGACCTTTTCCGCTTGACTCATACATATACTAGATATTGCAAATAAGGGAAACCATGGGACCTATGTTTCTTTGGGCCTGGCTTACTTCACTTAATATAATTTTTTCCAAGTTTTTCCATTTCCTAACAAATGGGGCAATGTCATTCTTTCTGTCTTTCCCTTTTGTTTGTTCATTTAGAGTCTTTGGGGAGCTAAGGAGAGCCACAGAAATGGAGGGATAAAGAGTGGACAAATGCAGGGGTAGTACTCAGTAGATACTATGTTGAAAATGAACTTGTATAACTCCTGAGCAGGAATGGGAGGGAAAAACTTGGAGCAAGTGAAGAAAGGGGTGATATTACCCAGAAAGAAATGTACTCATTACCTGACTTATGAAACAGTAACCCCTCTGTTCATCACCTTTATAATAACAATGAAAAATTTAAAAACCTATTACTGTGATATTGTTACTGAGAAAAGAACTTGAATACACACTTCTCAAAAGAGATAGACAAATGGTGAATTAAGTGAGACAAAGGATAAGGGGGAAGCAATGCAACAACGATGCTCACAAAACACTAAGTTGTTGAAAATGAACTTTACAACTGCACGGGAATGTAGGAGAAAACACGGGAAACAAGAAATGTCCTCATTACCTACTTATGTAACTGTAGCCCCTCTGACAACACCCTTGCAATTAAATTAAATTAAACTTAAAAAAAAGAATAGACTAAAAAACAAAACAACAGCAACTAAAAAACAAATCCCAAAATGGTGAACTGATCTATCATGTTCACCATGATTAATGATTATAGAAATATAAACTAAAGCAGACTGAAGTTATCTCTTCAGGGCTATGAGAATGGCTATTATCAAAAGTATTATTAACACTAGAGTTGTTGTGGATGTGGAAAAAAGAGATCTTTGAATACTCTTTTGGGGTATTTAAACTAGTACCAAAATAGGATAAAGAAGTATGTGATTTTTTTAAAACAAACATAAATGAAATTAAAACTAACAGAGTTAAACTAAGCATGGTCACCAACAATTTAATGCCAACTTATTACTTGAGAGGTTGAGCAGGAAGATCACAAGTTTCAGAGCTAGTCTGGACATTAGTAAGATTCTGCATAACAAAAGTACTTCATAACACAAGCAAGCATTTTCTGATTGCTACTTTAATAGCCCTGCAAGGAAGAGTAAGAAATGAAAAACAAGATTTCATCACATTAAAGGAAGAAATTGTAAGAGTGAAATAACCTACAGAATAGAAGAAACCTATGTGTTATTCAACTGGAATTAATATCTATATATCTAAAATATATTAGTGTTATTAACCAAAGGACTGATTATCTAATATACATAAAGAGCTCAAAAAACTAAACACTAAAACAACAAATTAATTACATGACAAATGAGCTGTACAGTTTTAAAAATTCAAATGACTTATAAAAACATGAAGAAATGTTCATTATTCCTAACTATAAAGGAAATGCAAATCAAAATGACATTGAGATTCCATCCTACCCCAGGAGGAATGGCCATCATTAAAATAAAAAAAAAAAGCTATTGAAATAGCATAGGGTAAAGGAATTCTTATACTGTGTTGGAAAGAATGCAAATTGATATAACCATTGTGGAAATCAGTATGGCATTTCCTCAAAAATATCTATATATAACCTTATTTTGACATTCTTGGGAAATAAACTCAAAGGAGATAAAATCAGCATACAATAGAAATATTTGAACATACATGCTAAATTTCAATACTATTCATAATGACCAAGTTGTATGATCAACCTGAATGCCATTAACAGATGAATAAAGAAATTGTGAAATATATACATATGAAATGGAGTCATTAGGTTAAGTGAAGTAAATCAGACTCAGAAAACAATGGGATATTTCACTTTCTGTGACTTAGACTTAAAGGAAGAAACATCAACATCAATAAGAGACTATTTATGGGAGTGAAATAGATGTAGTTCAGGACCAGGGGGAAGTCAAGGAATAAAGAAAATGACTGAAATAAATTGTATGTACTAGTGAAAAGTCACAATAAAACTCATATAAAAATTTTGCAAGAAGGGTTTAAAAGGAGGTTACAGATGTGTACCACCACAACAAGCCTTGAAGCTTTTAATAAATGATTTGAGAACTGGTAAGCTCCAAATTATTTTGAAGAAATAGCAAGATTGGATGGAAAAGACAACACTAAATATAAAATCCAAGAGCACTTTGGAGTATTTTTTGAGTTTTTTTTGGGAAAGAGAAATAACAAATCTGAAAATAGATTTCCTTTAAATAATTTCAGTTTTACCAAGGAAAACATTTTACTTTTAACCCTGAAACAACTGGCTTTGGGGAAAAATGTCTTTCATATATTTGCTTCCCAATTTTTGTTTTTTACCATTTCACTAGCAATAAAACTCTCACCCTAAAAGACTGTATGTATTATTTTCATGATCGAATTAGAAAATGCACATTAAGTGCCTTGTAAACCACAACACACTAACACACATTTAACAAATGCTTGTTACTGTATTATTCATAGGCTATATGTCAGGGTTCTCAGATTAAATAGTACTCACCCACTATGGATAAAGCCAATATAATGCTACACATGATAGCTAATTACATAAGTTTATTCAACCATGAAATTACTTTGTTAATGTATAAAGGAACAGATTTGTTATGCGTGTTCTTGCAAATAAGTACGGTGCATATATAATGACCTTCACAGAATATTTCATTTTCTTTCTTTATTCTTTTCCTCATACAATAATATTCGCAGAAATAACTCTCTTTATCACTTGTAAACCCAATAAGATGCACCTTATTTCCCATCTGTGGTCAGGCAAAATAACTGTGGAACATGATATTACTAATGAGGAATATAAATAAAGAATGTGAATGTTGTTTTTGTGGGTTGAATAGCTACTTCTCTTTTATGTAAATTGTGAGTAACTTTCCATTAATATAAAAAGAGATATTAGCATGGTGCTATTTTGAACCTAACCTATTCCCTTGCATCTTCCTTCGCATTCCTTCATTAATTGCCTCACTGCCTCCGTGGAATGCTTTTATGTGCCAGACAACTTTTTGAAATTGTGCCTTTGGTAGAATATAGGTTATGCAATACAAATCAGTATGGAGAGTTTGGACTGAAAATTCTGAAAGTCAGCGATAATAATTAAGTCCTGTTATTTTTATTATTTGCTCCTAGTGTCTGCTTCCCATGGAGACTGCAATGCTTGAAACAAAGTTAGTTTTCTTTTCTTCTATTAGAACATCTAATATTATAGAAAAATATTTGGGAACTATGAGATAAGAAGGAAGAGGAAAATTTATTTCATCCTAAATTTGTGACTTTCATCTTTCAAAGCTATTGTAATTTACTTTCTATATGCTTTCAGTTACCATTATCTAGTAATAATAAGCAGTATGGAGAAAAGAAGAGTATTGTTCTACTGCCTTTCATAGAGGTAATGAATGTTGGCATAATTCAGTGAGTAATTAAACAGTATTGGAAAGCACATCTAAAGTAATTAAATGTCTGAAAAACTAGGAAAACTAAATGTAGAAAATTAGAATGCTAGTCTAATATAGGCATGGAAATACTTGGTTAGCAAAGAGAATTAATGATTTCAGATTTGATATGTTGTGTGGTGTCGCTGTTCAGATTTGAGAAACAAAAAAATGCAAGAGCAGCTTAAATAGCCATTGTATGTTTGTGAATTAAGATTACTAATTGTGAAGCTGGATTAATGTCATGGGCTTTGGTATCAAGTGAATGCTGGTGCTTTTCCTTATTCCTGCAATCCTAATGAGAATGAATTCTAGTAATCACCAACAGTATCTTGTGCACCTTAAAGTACTTGCACTTATCTTATTTATCCTACTTAATATTCCACTTACTTCATTAAAGAATTAGTTAGTACTTCCTCCTCTCACAGACAGAAGAAGTTGGAAAGAATATTTCAAGTGCCCCATTAGGATCCAGGTTTTATAGGAAGAAGAAGTCTAGTAAACTAATGGTCTATTGTCTTATTCATGAATACTAGAAAATTATAATATTCATTTCTAGGAATATTTTGGGGAAAAGTACAATGACTAAGTGATATGCTAAAATAAAAACCTAATAGTGAGGGTGAAAAGATTAGCAATTATAAAAGCTTCCAGTTGACAGTAGAAAGACAAAACCATAAATGTAATAGTGTTTATTGCATTACAAATGGGATGCACATTAAAAAAATCAGTTTCCACACATTTATTAGACAGACTTTAACAGTCTACTTGACTGGTATTGATCTGTGACCTCATTTATAAGATTGGATGAGTAATATTATAATCATTTTATCATGTGATCTTCTTATGTAAAAAGGAATAAATTTTACTGTGTGACAGGCTCCCAGAATAAGACCTGCCACTTAGTAGAAGGAAATAGATTTTCTTCCTCTGTTTTCTTAAAATATTGTGCATTCAATAATATTCTTCATTACAAGTGCAATAATGGATTGATCCATCACAATGTGACAATTGAAATACAGACTTTGACATGTTGAAAGCATGGTACTACATCACATATGTATCCACACTATGGTTTTATTCTGAGCAAATATTTTTCCCTAGTTCATTGGCATATCCTCCATAGAAGGGGCTGAAAGTTCCACATTTCACACCCTTTGTCCTTGATACGTGCCTTAAGAACAAAGATGTCTCTGGTAAGAGGCATTCAGAACAGGTTTTATTTTTAAAATTTGAATATAATGAATAAAACAAACAGGTTAACGCTGATATACAAAGGAGATGGATACATGGTTTAAAGTATTTTACATTGAAAATTCATGAACATGAATTTTGGGGCAATGGCATGGAAACAAAATACCTGGGGAAGAATTAAAGAACTTCCATAAATGGCAGGAAAAAAAAGAAAATACTTTCTAAATGGATCATGTCCCATTGTGAGGAAAGATTAGAGGCAATATACTCACCAATGCCTTCACTTTCAGCATTAACTATGGGATCCACAACTGCAAATAATCAAAGTTCTTGGGAAAAATCTCTGCAATTTCTGGTTTATTAGAATAGTTAAGTCAGTTCTAGAGGATGAAAGTAAGAAGAATTCTGTGGCCATAAAGGAAATTTCAGATAATGTCAAAACTGGTGACAGAAAGTACTGGTTCAGAAACAAAGAGTTCTATGATATTCACATTTAAAGACAGAAAATACTCATTTACCACCAAGGGTATTCAGGTTCTAATGAAGCAGAAACAGCAATTTTATTGATCCATTAAACTAATAAGATTGCTTACTGGCAATAGAACATTTGAGAGGGCAAAATGGTGTTCCAAAATAGAGATTAAATATAAAAAGTTACTAAGTTTGTAGACAACAAATAGAGGAAACCATTGTAACTCAGGTCCTAAATGGCTTACTTAGTTTCTGCAGTAGAAAATGCATGTTCTATCCAGGAGCTGATGGTTCACACCTGTAATCCTAGCTACTAAAGAGGCTGAGATCTGAGGATCACAGTTCAAAGCTAGCCTGGGCAGGAAAGTCCATAGACTCTTATCTCCAATAAGCCACCAGAAATCTGGAGGTGGCAATGTGGCTCAAGTAGCAGAGTGCTAGTCTTGAGCTGAAGAGCTAAGGGACAGCACCCAGGCCCAGAGTTCAAGCCCCATGACTGGCCAAAAAAACCCCAACAAACCAAAACAACAACAACAAAAAATGCACGATCCTTGTGAATTGTCTCAGTTTGACCATTTATTCCTCTAGCCCCTGATGTAAGAACCAGCTACAGACAAGTGAAACCTTATTTCAGCCCATCTTCATCTTTTTTTCTGCACTAGAAATTTTTAGTTCCTGGTGCTGAAATTATTGTAGCATTCTACCAGCTGTTTGATGAAATTTCTACCATATGCAAATAGGAAATTATTAAAGTTAAAACAATTAATATGCCAACTAGTGGATAACTATCTCCTCTTTACCTTATCTCACATTAAAACTTGGATCCACTCTACAGTTCTCTTAGGAGGATTCTGAGACAAGATATGGTGCACATTTCTGTAATATCTAGTACATGGGAGATTTGAATCTGGAGGACTGTATCTAGAGGCTAGCCCAAGCTCTGATCTCAACATATAGTCAGGCATGGTAGTATCTCCCTGTATTCCCAGCTTTCAGATAGCTGGTATAAATAGGAAAATAGCAGTTTAAGGCTATCCCAAGATTTAAAAATGCATGATACTCTCTGTGCAAAATAACAGGCAAAAAAGGCTGAGCTGATTCAAATGATAGAACTCCTCCATAGCAAGCATGAGGCCATGAATTCAAGTTCCAATACTATAAAAAAAGTCATAAATATGTCCTTTCCTCCTACTTAGTAACACAGGTGACTTTTCTTTTTTTTCTGTTTTTAAGGTCATTCTTTTCCATCATCACTGACTTTTGTTCTTACGGAATCTTTTTCCAGAATAAATCATCTTCACAGAAATGTTTGGGATTACTCCCTCTATGAAGAATGCTCAGACCAAGAGGAAGCAGTGGCCCCAGCCTACAGATCCTCAAAACCACATTCTGTATCCAGCCTTTCCTCCACAGTGATAGGTTTGTGGTTTCTAGATGACTAGAAGGTGACAACTTTTGGCCTATGGATAAAATCAATCTCAATGAAGCAGTAAGAACATTAAATAATTACTGAGAATTATTTGGAATGTTGAGAATTATTTGTGGCTTGGACACTAGATAGATAGATAGATAGATAGATAGATAGATAGATAGATAGATAGATAGATAGATAGATAGACAGATAGATATAGATAGATGACACATACATGCATGACAACATGTACACACATATACCAATTATATCTTGTAAATTTATATGTATACAGAACATACTATATCACCATCATAATAGAGCTATTGAACATATCTATCACTTCTGATCATTTTTCTGTGCAATTTTGTTCTTACCTGATCTGGGCCAGAATGCTATGCAAGAAACCCATCTTCCTAATATAATTTTAAGTAGGCAAAGCTACTTTCAAGGACTGTGGTTCTTACAGGTCTATTTTTAGTAGCCTTGGAAGCTGTGAAATACCAAAGAAAATGACAAGATCCTATTAGTCAACTGTTAGCTCAAGGCACTCCATGGTAAGGTAAAGAAGATAAAGAACACTTCATCTTCTGCAGCTACAGGGCATGCTGGTGACTCTGACCTGGTTTGTACGGCACCTGCAGGTGTGGGTGAGACTATGCATGGCTGAAACCATTTTTCCCAGACGAATTCAATTCACCCCTAGAGAAGAAATGAGATTTTTATGATTTACAGTATAAGACATTTTGGCATTGAAACCTGAAGATCTGACAGCTTCTGATTCCTTTGAGCTTTTCAAGATGGAGCTGCAGTTTCTTTCTCATTCCACGTGAGATCGGCCTCCTCTGACCCAGAGTCTCTGTAAGAACTCACTTGAGCTTTTTAGTTCACAAACTTCTTCTGCTTTCTGATCATAGCATAGGATATCACCTCTGTTCCTTTCCTTCAGATCTATAGCTAGCCTCAATTTAGAGCATATTCTGAGAGTTAAAGTGAGGATAATCCTTGCAATTTTAAGGAACAGCTTGCCCATTGCAATTGTTGCTTAAGTACGTAGAGGCATAGCTGGGAGCCCCATGGCTCATGTCTGTAGTCGTAGCACTCAGGAGGCTGAAATCTAAGGGTGAGGTTCAAAGTCAGCCAGAGGAAGAAAGTCTGTGAGACTCTTATCTCCAAATAACCACTCAAAAACTAGAGGCAGAGCTGTGACTGAAATGGCAAAGTGCTACTCCCAAGGTGGGGGGAAAAAAGCTCAGAGACAGCACCCAGGCCCTGAGTTCAAACTGTACTGGCCAATATGTAGAGGTAGGAATGACGATACCCTTGTGGACGGGTTCTGACACAATTGTACCAACAATATTCCAGTAGTAGGCTGCAGAAGAGGGATTTAATGACCCAGTGTTCTAATTTTTAGAGTACAATTTTTAATGCAAAATGTTTCTGCACTGATCCATCAAATTTACTACTTAAATGTTAACAAAATATTGTACTTTACCTGGAGTCACTTTATGATGAAAAAAAGTGAGAATTTTATCATTCAATGAAATTTCAGTCAAGTACATGTAAAGCAAAGCATGTGGAAGTTTTGTTAGGCTTCAGGTAAACTTCATCATTACATGAAGTCAAGTATGCCCTGCCCACCACTACCCTAGGAGAATTTACATCAGGTTGAGGAAAACAATAAAACTGACAATTTTTCTTGAACAGCAGGATATCACAGACATTGACAAAATGATTATTGTCACGTCTAACATAGGTTACATTTATCTTTGTGAAATCTGGCTCAGAGAAGAGAAAATGAATGCCAGAGATATAAACATTCACATTCTAGTTTGAGAATCTGAATGTCAAATTGGAAACGTATCATTCTCTCTGTAAAATATTGATTCGGAGAAATATATTAGAATTTCTCTGCCCCTCTTAGAATTCCATCCCATATTAGATACCAAAGAGCTTCTTTATCCTAAAAATGTAACAATATTCTTTGTAATAGACCCTTTCTATTCAAATTATTGTAATTTTTAATTACAACTGAGAGCATCATTATTTGAATTTGGTCCAATTTACTCCACCTGTAGGCTTATGTTCTCTGAACTTTTGTCCAGATTCAATATATCTTTCCTTTTTTTGGTTGTTGTTGGTCATAGGGCTTGAACTCTGGGCCTGGGCTCTGTGCCTGAGCTCTTCAGCTCAAGGCAAGCTTTTTACCACTTGAGCCACAGTGTCACTTCTAGTTTTCTTGTGGTTAATTGTGGATAAGAGTATCACGGACTTTCCTGCCCCGGTTGACTGTGTATGAACCATGATCTTGAGCTCTCAGCCTCTTGAGTAACTAGTATTACAGGCTTGACACTGGTGTCCAGCAAGATTCAATATTCAGAAGCACATCTTTGGGTTGTCAATGAACATCCTCATTAGTATACCTACAGCCATTGCTCTTGGCTGTGACTTGAGCTATCAGAGATGAAAGCTTAGCACGTAAGATGGATTCTTCTCATTTGCTGATTCAGTGAATATAGTGCTGACTAATAGAGGGTAGATTTACTTTACCACATTATTTATATTACGTTTTCTCTGACCTGTTCTAGCATGTTTCACCACATCATAATCTTTAACTCTGAAATACGTCAGTGCTTACTTCCTGAGTATCAGTACAATCAATTAATCTAATCTATACTCCGATGATTTTTTTCAATTACCCAATAATATTCACTTGAGCATTTTCCCCCTCCATTAAGGATCTAATCAAGAGCTGGCATTTAGCTGTTTCTCTTATCTTGTCTCCAACTTGGAGCAATTCCTTAGCCTTTTTGTCTTGCATGGAAGTAGTATTTTTGAAGGACATAATTGTTAGATCTGCCAGGAAGAATAGGCCCCGATCCCTTCTTCTTCAGCAAGACAGCATGTAGCCTTACCAGAAATCACCTACCTGAAGCCAGTAATCACCTGATTGTCAATCACCTGACACCAGACTCAGAGATCACTTTCTCATCTGCTGAGGTCACTTCCTGAACTGCTCAGGTCATGCCTCCTTGGACAATGAGAAGTTGTTCAGGTTCTGAGATTACTTCTGCATCCACTGTGGTCATACCTCCTGCCTTTCCCTGCAGAGGTCCCCTCACCCACAGTCCATGCACACTTTCTTTTATCTTCTTTCTCGGCATACCTCCACCTTGTGTGGACAGGCAGTTTGCTCTATCCCTAATAAACTTTTTTAATGCCTGAAAAAAAGTAAAAATAAATGGAGGGTGGGTTAAGTATCATCAATTTTTGACAGAGAGTTTTCTCAATTTAGATCTCCCAGGAGCCACTTTATATGTGTTTGTATGGCTACCAAGCAATTGCTGCCCCTCCTTAAAGTTTCAAAGATTCTATCTATCCTTATAAGATTTTTAAATATTCTCCAAGTGGATTAGCACTGTTGCACCTTGTCCACATCAGGAGAAATAAATATGGCATTTGGTCTTTGGAGCAGATTCCATCTGGATTCGTAGGCCAGTGATGTCACAACACGAAACATATGACATTCACAGAATTATTGATATTTATAACTCTCATTCTCCTTGACTTGGAATTAAATAACAATATCCTAGTATTAGGTGAGATGTAGGGATTAGAGCAGAAGTCGACTTAGGTTAGCCTGAGCAGTGATCACAGTTCATAGTCAAATGAAGCCTTTTTGTCTCCTGATATTCTGTTCTCTCTAGAATGCAGGATTCCCAACAAAGCCTTATTTTCTAGTTTGAAAACAACTGGAAAAATTAAAAGTCACTTATATTTCTCTTTTCTCTTGGGCTTGAAATGAGGACCCTGTGCTTGCTTGGTTTATTTATTCAACTGATACTTCACCACTTGCCCATCCCTCCAGCTCTGCTTTTTACTAGTTATCCTATTTTTTTTCATGTTTTAACAAAGACTTTAATATAACAGGTTCAAAATAGGCAGAAATATATAGAGAGAAACATTTCTTGCTACCCATGGAGGAAATGGGAAAAGCGCCGCCATTATTTAAAACTTAGAGATATTATTTGTATTTCTTCTCTCTGTATAATAAAAACTTACAGTTTAACTCCCTTAATTCTGATTTTATTGTATAAAGAGTATTATTCTATTGAGTAATTAGAAATTATTTTTGTTATCTAGCAATGGGTAAGAGCTTTTTGAGAGTTTTCCCGCTTGGCAGTTACAAGCCAAATTGAGTTATGGCAAATGTTAATTTTATTCACATAAATTCCAGACTTTCCAGCTACATGTTCTAAGCCAGCAATGTCAGGATTGCTTAGCCACTCCTCATTATTAAGAGAACCTATTAAACTACTATGGAGTAAATGCAGCAGCTAAAATATAAGGAAATGTTTAGTTACTTTTTCTTTCAGCCCATAACAATAATACACAGTATCTCTTTTCTGTCATGTTTCCAACAGGGTGCTCAACTTGCTAGAAACTAACCTTTATGTTTTAATGCTTTGCAGATGCATCACATTCACAGAACTACTTCTATCTTTCTGTTAATATAGTTGTTTGAATCTACTCATCCTTAGGCGATATCCAGAAAAGACAAACCCCATAAAGGAAGAAAAAAGGGTCTCCATAGAAGGAAATTGTCTGGCAATGAAAACAGACCAGGGAGAGGGAAGGGTTGACAAAGGCATACAGTGCTAGTTAAAGACAGATTCAGGACAGAACCCAGATCTCTCTCATTCAAGCTCTGTTCTCCTACATCTGGAGCTTTTGAGAATGAAAATATGAAATCCATATGTCACTGGAAATAGATATGTGAAAATATTACCTATGAATTTGAGAAGGGTTTATCTCACTCTCAGAAAACAAGTATTATCTTCAGATATTTAACTATTTAATAAAACTTACCATGCTTAGTGTTATGAGAGAAATGTGCTTGAAACAATGAACAATGCTACATATAAGCCTTTCATTTCCTTCCAGGTAAACAGCTGTTATTTGAAATATAAAATGCAAGTGGCAGGATATCTGATTCCTTTCCTTAACTTAATCTGACGTGTAAATTTATTGAGCACTAAGGTGAACATAGGTATTCTTTTCCTAAAGGGTCTAAGATCCAATTGGACTTGTACACAAACCCAGATGTCCATATATATAGGAGCCTTCCCTCAGTAGAGGGAAGCCGATTTTCATTTTCATTAATATTCTTAATAATATAATAGAGTAATTGTACTCAAAGGTATCCTTGTGATAACTTCCTACACATGGATCATTCCCATTGATCATGTTCATCTCCACTATAACTACTTGTTACCTGTTTTCTTACAATTCTTTTCATATTTTGTTATTTCACATGATTAACCCTGTTTTCACTGTATTGGATGTTGGTATAATATGGGGAAGAGAAGGGAAAAAACAAATGGTTTAAATAGGGATACAGGTTGACCCATTGCAACAAGGAGATGTACAAGATGCTATGTGTAGCTGAGGAGGTGGGGGTGGGGAGAAGGGATGGTAGGGGAAAAATGAAGGAGGAAGCAACAATGCTTGATAAGAAATGTACTCATTACCTTGCTCATGTAACTGTAACCCCTCTGTACAGTATTTTCACAATAAAAAACTTATTTTAAAAATTAAAGAGTCTCATGGACTTTCCTTCCCCGGGCTGGCTTTGAACCATGAGCCTCAGATCGTAGCCTCCTTAGTAGCTAGGATTACAAGCATAAGCCACCAGTGCCTGGCTCTATGTACCTTAGTTAAAGAATGTAGTTAATATTAAGGTTGTATATTTTAGTACATATTAGTTTCTGAACTGTTTCTCCAAATAAATTGTGTTTATTTTCTATTCTATTTAACTTGTGGGATAAGTTGCCTCCATTTCTTTTCTGTTTATCTGTGTTGAGTACATGTCAGAAGAAAAAAAAAAGCAAGGAAAAAAAAGTCCCACAAGGATTTAGAATATCTGTCCTGTCCCTGAACCTTTAGTTGTGCCTCAGTTCCACTGAGACTTGTAGCTTGTTCATTTCCTTTTCTAGAATTTCAAATTTAATAATTTTGATTTCTACCAGTTCCTGTCTATCTATACTTTTCCTGGCTTCTCCAAATTTAAGTTCTATACCTCCTATTGCTCCACAGAAACCTTGAATGGTGGCTATCCACTTTTTTTCCAACTCTCTAATACCCATCTGAATACTATCATTTGCCTTTACAAATCTAGGTCTGTGCGTTTTCAGCTGAATGGGCTACTTAAACAGATTATTTTTCTGTTTATGTTTTTATCTAGTAATTTGTAGTTAACTTGTATTACTGCATATAATAGTGAAATAAAAGGTGACATTCAATTATTAGCTTAAAAATTAAATACGCTAAGCAAATACCATGCTTTTCATATTAAGTAAAAATAACCTTTGTAGGCCAGAAGTCTCTTCATCACCGAATCCAAATTATACTAAAGCTACCAGCACAACTATATTTATTGATTGCAGCATTATTTACCATAGCTAAGATATGGAACCAACCCAGATGCCCCTCAGTAGATGAATGGATCAAGAAAATGTGGTATGTATACACAATGGAATTCTATGCCTCCATCAGAAAGAATGACATTGTCCCATTTGTTAGGAAATGGGAAGACTTGGAACAAATTATATTAAGTGAAGTAAGCCAGGCACAAAGAAATATAAATCTCATGGTTTCTCTTATTTGCAATAACTAGTATATGTCTGAGACAAGCAGAAATGGTCAGATAAGTTGATGTTAGGGAAATGAACCCCAAGATAATTACTCAAATGTTTTTGCTTTCATGTGATTGTTTCTAACATATTTATAAGATGATTTCTTTGTTGCTTTGTATGTCCCTCCCCCACGGTATAACTCCTACTTTAATTGTATTTGATGTTGGTATAATTTATGGAGTGGAAGGGCAAAAACAAATCGTTTAAATAGGGATACAGGTGGACCCATTGCCACAATGAAATGTACAAGTCATTATGTCGAAAAATGAACTTTACAACTTTGGCCAGGGGTGCGGTGGGTGGGAAGATGGAAAGGGATGGGAAGAGGAAACAAAGGAGGAGGCAACAATGCTTGATAAGAAATGTACTCATTACCTTTTCCATGTAATTGTAACCTCTCTGTACGGAATTTTCACAATTAAAAAAAGAAGAAGAAGAAGCTTCGTCAAGTGGAGGAACTCCAGCAGCGGATCCAGGCAGGGGAAGTCAGCCAGCCCAGCAAAGAGCAGCTGGAGAAGCTAGTAAGGAGGAGGGTGCTGGAGGAAGAGCTGGAGGACCTGGAGCTAGGCCTGTGAGGCCTGTGGGAATAGGAAGTGGACTGCAGAACAAACCCGGGGGGCTATCTGGGACCCGGGGAGCGTGGGCAGATGCAGTCAAGTGGGGAATGCCAGCTCTGTCCTCCAAAGCCTAGCCTCTCCTGCATTCCTTCCAATTCCTTTTTTTTTGGACATTTTCCCTCCAATTCTTAGTCTTCAAAATCTCAGTGACCACCCCAGGTGCCTCTGCTGCTGATTTGTGTGTCTTGTTTAAAAGAAAATCAGGTGGGTGGGAATAGAATCTCTTGAGAACTGAGGCTAGGGTTTAGAGAATGCACCCAAGTTCTGCAGTCTTGGTTCCTGTTTACAGTGTTGATGACATTTTTTCCTGGCCAGCCTAACATTTTTTTTAAGAGTACACGAATAAATTCAAGTAGACAACATATGGTCAAAAAATAGCCTTTGTATACAAGCCAACTAAATATTCATGTATGGAATTGTATTTTAGTGTTCTGACTAAAGAATCTATAATTGCACTTTTTGGAATTAGTTTTAGATATCTCCTTGGTACATTTAAAATAAAGAAGATATGCTTCTATTCTATTACTGTTTTTTACTGTACCTAATATAAATTAACTTTCTTGATATTAAATTGCATCTTCAGTGAATTACAGCTTGCCATATTTATGGCAAGTGGCTTAACAGTGAGGAACTCTATTATCCATAATATGCAATATTTATAAAAGATCTTCTAGCTTATTTAATTGAGCTAAGGAATTTGCTAATCCAAGTTTAATTTTACAGTTTGTTTTTTATTCTAACACAATATCTGTTCAGTACTTCTCAATAAACTATTGAGATTATAGACTGCTTTATTCTTTATGGAACATCACATCTAGGGAAAAGGTAATATGCCTTTCACTTTGGGGCACTGATTATTACCAAAGAAGCAGGTTTTGCTACATTAATATGCAACTCTTAGTGCAAATTAATATGTTCATGCATTCTCAAAATCATGTGCAATAATTATTCAAATAGTACACACATGGGCACAATTGATTATTCATATGGAAATGAGATTCAATCATTCTAGTTTCTGTATTTGGACTACATATCCAGGATATCTAAGGACTAGAGTTCTAACAGGGAATTTCTGCTAGGAATTACTTTCTATCTACGTCAGACTTTATACAGCTTTTTGTTTCCATTAGTTTCCAGTGCTTTTTTAAATTTATTTTATATATTTTTATTTTTATTTATTTATTTTTTTATTGTGAAAATACCGTACAGAGGGGTTACAATTACATGGGCAAGGTAATGAGTACATTTCTTATCAAGCATTGTTGCCTCCTCCTTTGTTTCCCCTTCCCATCCCTTCTCACTCCTGGAACCCTCCACCCCTGCCAAAGTTGTAAAGTTCATTTTTTGACGTAATGATTTGTACATCTCATTGTTGCAATGGGTCTACCTGTATCCTTATTTAAACAATTTGTTTTTTCCCTTCCCCTCCACAAATTATACCACATCAAATACAGTGAAGATAGGGGTTATACCGTGGAGGAAGGACATACAAAGCAACAAAGAAATCATCTTATAAATATGTTAGAAACAATCACATGAAAGAAAAAAAAAACATTTGAGTCCTTATCTTGGGGTCATTTCACCTAATTTTGTTTTTATTTTACATGTTTTAACCATAAAACCCTGTTTTCACTGTATTTGATGTCAGTATAATTTGGGGAGGGGAAGGTAAAAAACAAAATATTTAAATAGGGATACAGGTGGACCCATTGCAACAATGAGATGTACAAGACACTATGTTGAAAAATGAACTTTACAATTTAGGTGGTGGAGGAGGGTGGGTGGGTGGGGAGTGGCGGGCCCTTGTTGTGGAGGTAGGAGGGAAGGGATGGTAGCGGAAAAACAAAGGAGGAGGCAACAATGCTTGATAAGAAATGTACTCATTACCTTGCTCATTTATGTAACTGTAACCCCTCTGTATGGTATTTTCACAATAAAAAACTTATTTAAAAGAAAACATTGTTAGATTAGCCCAAACAGTTAATCGAGGTAAAAAAATTCAAAATTTGCATAATGTTTCCATAAAAAAATTTTGGAATGACAGAAATCTCTGGCCTAAACTCCTAATTTCTAGCATTTAAGTAATGTATATTACTCTAACAAATAGACTATCTCCTCAAATTTTAATTTTATATGAAAATCAGTATTTGAGAGACAAATTTTGTCTCCAAATTATAGAATTAGTGTGTAAATCTTAAGTAAAATTTACTGCCTAACATCATGTAGATTGTACTCAAGATAAATTTTTATAAATTGTGAAATCTATTTTCCATTCTCTACAAATTATAGTATAGACAACTACCAGTACCTTTTACTTCTGCCTTAAATCTAATTTATAACAAATGCTCAACTAAGAAATGGGTCTAAAAATTTTCTGATCCAATATATGTTAAAGTAGTTTATAAAAAGCATTTGATTGAAGGGCTGGGAAGGTGGCTCAGTGGTAGAGCACTTGCCTTGCATGCTCGAGGCCATGGGTTCGATTCCTCAGCACCACATAAAAAAAAAAAGCCGGAAGTGGCGCTGTGGCTCAAGTGGTAGAGTGCTAGCCTTGAGCTGAAGAGCTGAGGGACAGTGCCCAGGCCCAGAGTTCAGGCCCCACGACCGGACCCAAAAAAAAAAAAAAAAAAAAAAAGCATTTGATTGAAGACATGACTAATAGACCTGGAATATTCCAGGTCTACTAAATTGAAAGTAAAGACTTTCAATTACACAAAATTCATCTATATTATTCAGAAGAAATATGAGATTTAACATATTTTATCTATTTGGTGCTTAATCTTTATTAACAATGTTACCATTTTTGTTTTGCCTCTTGATTATGTGACAATTTAATTTTAAAACTGCCAATTGATTAAGGAGACATTTGTCTCTGAGTACTTTCCCCTTTATCTGATTAAATAAACTCTGAACTACAATTATTTTGGGTTTAATCAATAATATGAAAATGAATATTAATTGCTGTAATTTGCACTTGAAATCACTTTTGTAATCATAATTATGAGAACTATGTTGGTAATAACCTTTATTTCAAATAAATATATCAGAGCATTGAACATTAAAAAATTTTCCTGGAAGGACTTCATCATCATCAATCATCATCATCATCATCATCGTCACTGTGGCGGCTTACAATCTAATTTCATGCAGTTTTGTTGGATTTGACTAGTACATCATCTTCATTGGATTGGATGGGTGAGCATCACTGCTTTTGCAGCTTAGAGACTGAATTTTAGAGAGTATGTGGCTTGGATACAAGGATTCAGAACTTTGGGATAGGACCAGATACACAGGCTATGCTAACTTAGTAAGTTTTCCTCTCTATGACTTTCCATATTTGTAACAGAAGTTTAAGGTCCAGATAAAATCTCTCTCCTCCAAGCCCTATTTCTTCCAGTGTCCACTATTTATTACCCCTGGACCTATTGCCTTTGACAATAACAAATTCAAGTAATTAATTTGTTTAATTCATTTCTTATTGACTTTTACGACTTCTGACATGGTCCACAAGTTTATTTTGTTGTTATTGTATTTATTTTGTTTGGTGGCATTGAGGTTTGAACTCAGGACCTCATGCTTGCTAAGCAGATGCTCTACTCCTTGATCTACTCTTCATTCTTTTCTCATGTTGTTTCTTTTGGGGGTAGGGCTTCACATAATATTCAGGCTATCCTGGGCTTGCATCCTCTTACAACATCGCTTTCCATTGTCACTGGGGACAAGCATCCTACAATGCACCCAGCTAGTGTGCTTCCCTGTTAGCTGGGATAGCAAAGGTATGCCACTTGCCCAGCTATTGAGCTTTATTTTTTTGTTGTTCAGGAAATTCTTTGGCATGGGCTGGCCTGAACCACAATTCTCCTCTATCTGCCTCCCAAGTAGCTAAGAGGATAGATTTGAACGATTGTTCCTAGCCAGAAGAGGTACATTTTAATCCTGGACAGAGTTCTCAATCATTTAGAATGTGGGAATTTGCCTGAAACTAAAGCTTAAGAAGATATAATAACTGCCCCAGCCTTTTCTGGGTGGCCCTCACACTCATATATCCTCATGTTAAGATAGGTATTATAAATTTAAGTGTAAAATAGAGGAATTTCTTGTTCTTTTCATGAATATTTGAAATGACATGAGTCCAGCAAAGAGTATGTTTTCTTCTCGTAGGATGTTTCATATACTGGAGTGGCATTGCAACAATGACATAGGAATAGGGCTGAGAGAAGATGACCATATTTAGTGAAGTAACTTTCCAAAAAGTTAGGATAGTGTATATGAGTCCTGATGTGGAACACATATTGGCTGTTTAAGAACATCTGACAAAACAGAGTAGCCATGGGGTGCTTTGGCAGAATATAGCATGTGTGTGTGTGTGAGTGTGTGTTTGTGTGTGTGTGTGTGTGTGTGTGTGTATGTGTATGTGTGTATGTGAGAAAGAGAAAGACAGAGAAAGAGACAGAGACAGACAGAGACAGAGACAGCGAGACAGACAGAGAATAAAACAGAGACAGAGAGAGACACACAGAGATGATTAGGGGGCTGTTAGACTATGGAAAAAAACTCCATTTTTCATTAGTAATAATACTACAAGTCTAGTGAAAAGTTTTGAGTAGAGAAATGCTCTGATCTGATTTTGCAATAAGATAATTTTCCTGCTTGCTGCTGTGGAGTATAGAATGTAGGTTTGCTGAGGTCAAATAGCTGACCAAATAAATACCTATTGCACTACTTGAAATAGAGTTAATAGTGTTCAAAATGAGAGGATAGTAATAGAGTGGTGGGAAATTCTAGCGGCCTTTCTGGGGGTTATAGCTCAAATAAATCATTTTCATAGTGCTGGCTTATAATTCTTTTGGCCCCCAACATATATGCTGTTTAGTTTATTTAATATTTCTGCATCATGTATCATTGCAATCACAAACGTGTCCTGTTTAAAAACATGGATATCACTCTTGTCTTAGTCCCTTTGGGATGTTACAACAAAATACCTTGAACAGTATAATTTATAAACAATGGGTAAGCGTTGCCTACAGTTAAATGACTTGGTGTTTGCTGAGTTTCTGTTCCTCAAAAATTTGTCCTCACAAATTTGTCCTGAGGCCTCATTTATCATGAAGTTGATTCACCTCCAGTGTCAGAACTGACTAGAAAAATCACCAACTAAACCTGGATGAAGAATTTGAGGGCAGCATTCACCAATTCCATTCCACTCCCTTACTCATCCCTTCATTTCTGGCGGGTCTCTAGATTTCTTCACTTCTGTGTGTCATAGTGGAGATGCTGGTCCTTCTGAGAAAGAGTTCCCAAGTTTCTATCATTACTGTAGTCATTTTATTTGTTTTAATTAAATACAGGTGAATAACCAACACCACTACCATCACTAAAAATGAAAGAAAGAAGCGAAGGAAGAAAAACAGTTCTAATTTGATAGGTAACATTGGGATATAATGTTTGTTATTCTTTTCAAGGACCTCCAATCTACTTTTAAAGATTGTCTTGACTTTGACAAAAGGTCACAGATTTTCCAGAAAGAAAGAAGGAAGGAAAAGACTGAAGATCAAAATAGTAGTTCTCTTCTATTCATAAGTGGCACCAATAACCCTGTGTTTCTGATATTAACTTGAGGAACCAGACATTTTTCCCGCTGGAGATAGGAATATATTGGGTTGGGTTTTGTAGTACTGGGCCTCAGTCTTGCTTGGCTTGATTCTACTGCTTGAGCCATGCCTCCAACCTTAGTTTGAGTTTTGTCTCAAATTGCAGTAGTTACCTAGCATGCACAAGGCCCTGGGTTCAATTCCTAGTAACACAAAGAAAATAAAATCATCATCATCATCATCATCATCATCATCATCATCATCATCATCATCATCAACAACAACAACAACAATGACAAACCCACAAAAATAAAACTAAATAACATTATTAATATGGTTCAATAGAAAAATAATAAGATGACATAATGTTTAATATTGGTATTATTATTGCCATACTATTTTGAATTTTTGTGGGCTAAAAGCCATTTATATTGCTTTCTATTCTCTCCTGGGTGTAATTTCTTTGTTGTATAACTTATGGATATCCTCAGTACAATCATGGAGACATTTAATTCATTTAAAGAGGTTAATGAATGGAAAAGTCATGCATGCTGTGAGATCTTGATAAGTTTGTTGCTAGTTGTTTTTTTTCCAGTGGGAGATTTGGGAAACATGCAAATGGAGCATAAAAATAAACCATTAAAGAATTGAACTCTGTGTCTGAATTTGGAATTGAGTTATTCTTAAGCAGTCAGAGTTCTAGGTCAGTAAGTTTACAACTACTCACCTAAAAAGTTAAGTATTTTAAAATTTTCAGAAAAGATATTGTAAAACAAATTATTGTTATTACTATTCAATATCCTAATCAAATTACTGTGAAAGATACCCACGGAAGAGTGATTAATATAAATATCAGTAAGAAATATAAGTGCTGAACAAGTACTATTACTCCTGGAGATGGACTTGAAAGTCAGATTTAGTGAAAGGTATATTCTTTTTCAGACATTGTACCACTAAGGTGATTAATCTCTTTCCACACAAATACATAAACCTGGAAATGCGAACTATCAAGAATCTTGAGCATTGCTTTCAGATTTGTGACTTCACTACTAAGAGGTCACTGTCATAGACACTTCCTGTGAAAGGTAATTTGAGCCAAGAATTAGACATCTACTGTCTAATAATATAAAAGCTGATTAGAAAACATGGGAAGATGGTAAATATTCCTCTTCTATGAATGAGCAGAAAACACTCTTACTGGTGATATTTGAAGGCTAAGAGACTCTTACAGATCCATAAAATATAAATTTACTCTGTAAGTACTTTTCTATAATCCATTGCAGGCTTGGGGATGAGATCTTACCTTACTTTCTATCTGCATAGAGTAATCTCATAATAGGAAATTTAGCTATAGGGCTGGATGCAGGTGACTCATGCCTGTTATCCAATCCTAGCTACTCTGAGACCCTCAGATCTCAGTCCAGGCTGAATAGTCAGTGAGACTCTTGTCTTCAATAAAGCTCCAAAAAAGCTAGAAGTGGAGCTGTGGTTCAAGCAATAAAGCCTTGGGCAAAAATGCTCAGGAATAATATGCAGGCCTTGAGTTTAGGCCCCGGAACCAAAAACAACAACAAAAAATGTGTTGCGCTGCTTCTTACACCTCTTCTATTACATACAGATTGAGATAAAATGTCATAATCACATCAGGATACCATTTATTGATAAGTTAGGAGAGAAGAGAGTGGCCTACTCCTTTCTGTATCTATTCAATCTGACAACCACACAGGGTTCCTTTTTATAAAAGATTTTCATCAAATCAGAAATTGACCATAAAGATGAGTTGGCAATGACTACTAAAAACTTTATCATCACAGTTAATGGCTTTAGTTAGTTATTCCACCAACTATTTAATATTTCATTTCATATAACTGGAATATTTAAAATATTAATATTCTACATTATAATCACAATCTTAAAGGGGAAAACTGGTACATTCTCTGAATACATCAAAAATGTATTTTAATAACAAAAACCAATACCAAAAATGCAAATAACTTTTATATTCTTTCTTTGAAATGTTACTTCTTTAGTAATCTTGGAGACATATATGCAATTATAAACATACCACTAGGAAAAACTATAGAGAATGTAAATCATTAAATAAATGAACGCAATGTGAATACATTTTTTTGTTTGGAGAAATACTTTTAGCTGTTAAGGTTTGTTATTATAAAGAACAATTTTGTGAAAAATAATTTAATTAATCTATTCTAAAAAATCTGCATGAACTCAAATTGATCTTGCTATATGGAGAAAACTAATACTGGACTACAAAGTCAAACTATGCTATGAATCTCAACTTAGCACTGACTCAACACAAAGCATTTTTTTCTGTGGGAAAACTTATGGGTATTCATATTTAAGATACTAAAATTAGTCTTCACTGCTAATAATGTTGTCAATAATTTATTAGAGCTTATCTTCTATGCCTTTGCTTATAACTTAAATCATTTATTTTTCCTATTAACAAAATGAAGTTCTATTATTACTGTAATGGCATTCTGTGAAGTAAGATGGAAATGGAGTTATTAGCATGTGTAACACCATTTCTACTGCTGATTTCTTACTAAGTCAAATGGAACATAAGAGGGAATTATGAAGAACCTGTACCCTGTAAACTACCCCAAGATGACTATGACGCTTTAGTGATATACCTGGGAGGTCCTGTGTCAGGCTCACGGTGCTATACTAGATAAGGCAACAGTGGATGGATTGTGTCTGCTAGAATCAATTTCCTCAAGTATTCAGCAACATGAAGTACTATAGATGATAGTATTAAAAGTGAATAATACTCTTATTCAGTGAATGAGTTATTAGGTCATTTTCTCAGAATAAGCTTATAAAATAAAGCTAAAGCTTGCACCTCAAATGGGTTCGTTCTACACTATTCCAGTCTCTGACACTGAGGCTTTGTGTTTTCCTGCTAGCATTAAACTAAACGTAGTGTCTTTGTTTATTTAAGAGTGTTTGGAAGGCAAGACTAGACCTTGCAAGAGAAGTCTTAAATTCTGCTTTTTTTTCAGAGTTTAATTAAGTTTTTATTTGTGAAAATACTGTACAGAGGGTTTACAGTTATATGAGCAAGGTAATGAGTACATTTCTTATCCAGCATGGTTGCCTCCTCCTTTGTTTTCCCCCTACTATCCCTTCCTTCTCAATTCAGCTACACCCCTCACCCCCACCCTGCCTAAATTGTAAAGTTTGTATTTCTATATAGCGTCTTGTACATCTCATTGTTGTAATGGGTCAATCTATCCTTATTTAAACAATTTGTTTTTTTCCCTTTCCCTCCCCAAATTATACCAACATCAAATATAGTGAAAACAGGGGTTATGCCATGGGGGAGGGACATACAAAGCAACAAAAAAATCACATGGTACTTTATAAATATGTTAGAAACAATAGCAAGAAAGACAAAATCACTTGTGTCCCTATCTTGGGGTTCATTTTGCTTAACATCATCTTATTTGACCTTTTCTGCTTGTCCCACACATATACTAGTTTTGCAAATAAGGGAAACCATGGGACTTATGTTTTTTTGGGCCTGGCTTACTTCAATTAATATAATTCTTTCCAAGTCTTTCCATTTCCTAACAAATGGGGCAATGCCATTCTTTCTGATGGAGGCATAGAATTCCATTGTGTATATATACACAATGTATATATACATTTTCTCGATCCATTCATAGACTGAGGGGCATCTGGATTGGTTCTATATCTTAGCTATGGTAAATAATGCTGCGATAAACATAGTTGTGCTGGTAGCTTTAGTATGGCCTTGTTTATGATTATTTGGGTAAATGCCCAAATGGGATTGCAGGGTCATAGGGGAGCTGTATGTGGAGTCTTTTGAGAAACCTCCATACTGCTTTCCAAAATGGTCCCAACAACAAATCCTCAAAGAAACACCTGCCCGATAAGTAAATGGGCTAAAGACTTACAGAGAAACTTCTCTGAAGAGGAAATAAGAATGGTCAATAGACACATGAAGAAATGCTCAACTTCTCTAGCCATAAAAGAAATGCAAATCAAAACAACATTGAGATACCACCTCACCCCAGTTAGAATGGCTATAATCAAGAACTTTAATAACAGCAGATGCTGGAGGGGATGTGGCCAAAAGGAAACCCTACTGCATTGTTGGTGGGAGTGTAAACTTGTTCAACCACTTTGGAAACTAAATTCGGCTTTAAAAAAATCTCTGATATGTATTAAAACAAATGTGTATGAGACCAAGGGAAAACACACAATGACTCTTAGTAAATGAGTAAAGAGTCTTTCAACTGATAAATATTAGTGGGTATAAAATACATTTATTTCATAATATTGTGTGGCATCCAAAATTAATCGAATATCCAAATAAATAAAGAGAAGAGATTGATCCCAGATTGGAAATGGAACACAGTACCACAAATTATCACATGATTACAGCTACAGAAACTTTTGATGAGACTGATATGAAGAAGGGCATGCTCTAGGTTGAGCATGCTACTGTGTCACCCTTGATAAGTCATGTTCAATCTTTATAGATCAGTATTCATTACTTTTTCTAGAATATTTTGGATTTTCTCTGTATATGATTATATCATCTAGAAATAATGACCACTTAAATTGTATTTTTTATATTTAATACTTTGCAGTTCTTCCAGGTGAACAAAAGATATTCTAAAGAATATTTGTCTTTTTTTTCAAAGTTAGAGAGGGAAATTCAGAATTTGTCATGTAAGTATGAAGTTAGATAGAGGATAGATTTTAGAAAAATGAATTATCAAAATATAAATTTTCTCTGTTCTTTTTAAACTCAAAGTTTTAAATAAGTATCAATCAGATGTCTCTTGAAGATGTAATATGTAGGTATTTATGTAAAAATATTTTCTATGGTACATGCTATCATGCATACTTATACATACATACATATCTATGTGGCTAAATTTTCAAGAAATGTGTTGCTAATTGTGCCTTGGGAGAGTGAATATCTTATGAAACTCATTGATATTTACTGTTTTTGTGTATAAGTGTATACCTATATATGTATTATCTACATGCTACTTTCATAAAAAATGGTATAAGCAAAGTTGTAGTTTAAATGTGCATGCCACACCATTGGACATATTTTAATATTATGAATATAAAAGGGAAGAAGACAAATGGAGAGAGTGAATAGGGTGAATATAAATTATATGTATGTATTAAGATGGAACATCGAGGCTTGCTGAAGTTGGTTTGAGGAGGGAGGCTGGGGATGAGGGAGAATGACGGAGGAGGGTGATTCTTATCATGGTAAATTGTATGTATGTATGTGTGTATGTCAGAATGAAACCTTGTCTTAAAACTAATTAATACTCATGAAAACGGAAATAAATAACTTTTATTTTCATGTCAATATTCCCATGTAGCCTTTTTGATGGACTAGGTGCCCTTAAGGGTAATATGTGCCTTGTAATTCATGTTTACATGAAATATTGAAGAACTACATACCCCAAGTTCTCAGAACATTATTAATTTTTGTAGGCCATAGGGCTTGAACTCAGGGCTTGTGTGCTGTCCATGAGATTTTTTTGCTCAGAACTAGTATTGTATCACTTTGAGCCACAGCACCATTTTGGGTGGTTAATTGAAGATAAGGCTTTCATGGACTTTCTTGCCTATGCTGGCCTTGAACTGCAATCCTCAGAGCTCTGTCTCTGAGGCTCTAATCTAGGATTAGAGGCATGAGCCACAGGTGCCTGGCTCAGCATGTTATTTTGCATGCATTGAATTATTTTAAAATTTTTCATATTTTCATTGTTTCAAATCAAAGTATATTCATTATGAAAATGTATTTTAGAATTTAGGGGGTTTCAGTTTGTTTATCTTTTTGCTTAATGCAAGTAGACAATAGAGATTTAAACGAAGCAGGACTTTTACATGTATGTGTATGTGTTTCCCCAGGAAAGATGTGTGATAATTGCATTGTTCCTGAAAATAGATTTCTACGTGCTGGGAGTTTTCAGTCATGAGGTTTCAGTTTGTAATTAGACTTCATTAGATGATGATCCTATTTGTCATGGGCTTTACCCATATACAAAGAAACTTAACTATTTTGAAGGTCTAATGGGCCTAGTTGTGTTGAATCATTCAAAAGGACTGAGATTTGGGAGTTATTTCCTTTATGATTTAGCCTTGCTATGTCCTATAAGTTCAAAATATCTCCAGCCATACCGTTTAATTTTTAGAGCATGCCACTAGCTGGTAGGATGTTGTAGCTGTAGACCTCACTTTCCAGTGACAGGGACTTTATGCTGCAACCATGCACCTACGTCATCCTTTGTATAGGAGGTGGTCACATCCAGACTGAGATATTCTCATGTTTAAGAAAACTGTGAGCCCATTGACACTTGTTAGCCTGTCAAAGGCAGATCACCATCATTTGATAGGTATGCTCCAGCTGAGGCTTTCCTGAAAGGGCTGAGAGGCTGGGTTGGCTATAAGGAGCTATTGCACAATGTTCTGATGATGGCTCAGCTCTCTGATTTTGCTGAGTGTTTAAAATGATTTCTTCTGTAGAAATGCAAATGTTGTTCTACCATTTGCTTGCATCTGGCTTTCTGTAATCCGATTTGCCTCTGGCTTATTACCATGGTGCCTCGCTTGATAATAACCCAGACTTCCATGTGGAGAAGCAACTTCCAATGCCATTGCTGAAAATGCCTTTTTCCCTCCTCCTTGTCATGTTTTACGGTTGCAAAGCATAGTTTCTTTGATCTTAATTA
Organism: Dipodomys merriami; assembly: GCF_024711535.1. NCBI lineage: Eukaryota > Metazoa > Chordata > Mammalia > Rodentia > Heteromyidae > Dipodomys > Dipodomys merriami. The sequence continues at coordinate 12,056,560 of NW_027202382.1, read as the reverse complement.
TTGCTTGAGGCAAAACAGGTGGACTCCCCTCCTTGTTCTAAGCCATAGCAGATCAAGGTAGTCTGATGATGGGTAAACCTGAAACCTCCATAAAGCTAAGGTTGTTGTGTGCAAACTTTTCTTATTTTGCATCTGTCGGTATTTTTTTCATCATGGCTCATCATAGATGCCTCATGCTGTGTAGCCACATGGCCACCGAGATGACACCTACCTTTACAAATAAGAGCACAGCTTGAAGTCTTACCTGCTTTTTGTAGCGTGAGGATGTTTGAGGGAAAATGAAAATGAAAAAACAATCGATTTCAAACTCTTTAGAAAGTATTGCTTACAGTTTCATTCCTGTGCTTACTATTTGGGATCATGACATAAAAGTTGATTTTCAAGTATGTTTCAGAAAATTAGTTCAACAAGTAATGATAGAGGGGTGTGTGAAAAAAGATTTGATTGCTGATACTGACTATCATTAGGTGGTCTCTTATTCTTTCCCCTTCAAAATACTAATAACTATTAATAAAAACAAGACTGGAGGTATAGTGCAGTGGTAGAATATCTGCATATCAATACAACTGAAAAAGAAAAAGAAATGAATGACTTAATACGCTCACTATGATGTGATTTACCTACTATATGCAGATTTAGGGATATGCATGAGTATGCATTCACCAATTCTAGTTTACTTTTATGCTAAATAGCAATTAAAGTATCTAATATATCTATCTCCTTTTACATAATCCTAGTATCTTTAAGATATTAAGTATACTTTCTTCCCTTTCCTGGAATAGATTGCTAAATTTTTAAACATTTCTTTATAAGTAGTTATGTATAGTATATAGAAAATATATGCAACACTGGTATGCTTTACAGACATGCTTTACAAGGAATGTTTAAATTGGCTATACAGTGCTTAGATCCTACCAAGTTACTTTTGCACTCTAATGTTTTCTGTTTTTTATTGTCAAGTTGATGTACAAAGGGGTTACAGTTACACAAGTAAGATAATAAGACATTTCTTGCCAAACTTGTTACCCTTTTTGAAAGGAAGACATAATCTTTATTTCAAAAGATATATTAACTCATAGAATGAACTGTGACAAAAGATTAATATAAGATTAATTTAAATCCCATTAAAGCCATCAAAATAAGTGTAAGGTAATCATTGCATAGGAAAGTATATAAGTGTGGTTCATAATTTGAATAACCATATAGACAAAATATGACTGCTATCAAAATTATAGCCAGAAATATGGGACACAAATTTCAAAAAGTCTAGAAAACACACACACACACACACACACACACACACACACACACACACACACACACACACACACACACACACACACACACACACGACCAGGACATGAGGTGTTATTAAAAAAAATTTTGTGAAATGAATTGTCATTTAGAATTTTAGATGATATGAAAAATGACAAACAAAGAAGCATCCACAACTCAAATAATGAGAGAAGTCTATGCAATTTTTACTGATTAGCAGAAACAGGAGGAAGGACATACAAATGAAGCCTGTATAAAAGAAAAATTACATGTTTTATTATCCAGTTGTCAAATCTTGTATAAATATATTGTATATATTTATGTTTCATGACATTTCATGTTAGTATATAAATTCTTTCTATTTTGAGGCTCTTAAGTAATTATAACCGTTGGTTAAATTGTGATTATCCTGACAAAGAGAAATCAAGTTTGAATTCAAATTGTATTTGAATTGTAGTTAAACCACAAAGACTTTCTAAATCTATTGTAGTCAATTTTTTGGGGGGGTCCAGTCATGGGGCCTGAACTCTGGGCCTGTGCGCTGTCCCTCAGCTCTTCAGCTCAAGGCTAGCGCTCTACCACTTGAGCCACAGCGCCACTTCCAGCTTTTTTCTTTTTGCTCATGTAGTGCGAAGGAATCGAACCCAGGGCCTCATGCATGCAAGGCAAGCGCTCTACCACTGAGCCACCTTCCCAGCCCTATTGTATTTCATTTTAATGTCTAAAGAAGCCCACAAACTATTTTTGTGAGATTTAAGTTATTATTTTTTTATAAAGAAAAGCAACAGTCATTGACTTTCAAACTTGACATTAGAAATTTATGATTCAATGCAGAAAACATATAGAACAGAGTTAGGAAGGCTTCTTATGATTATTTTGCTTATTTTTTTATACCTGTCAACTTCAAGGTATAAAAAGAACATATCTACTGTATTTATTAAACTAGAAATTCAGAACCTTTGATGTGATAATATTTCTTTGATTTTTATCAATTCTCTTTATAGATGCTCTGCTAAGTAATGTTAGTGAAAATGCAAACTGAAGTAGCAAATCATTTGTTTAAAATGTAAGTTTACAAACATCTGCAGGTACTGCAACAGGGCAATGATTTTATGTGTAAGAACCAGTGAGTGCTAAAATTAGTTAATGATTTTAACATTCATGTTGCAACAGTTTCCACATGGAATGCCTTACACACTGGATCCTCTGTCACTAAGAGGATTTGAAACACTAAACACAATTACAAATAAACTACCTGCTGCTACAGTCAAATTGCCACCAGAATTAGCACTGAAGCAATTTCAGCAATGCAGGTGCACATTTATAATGAAGCTGACCCAAATTTTCTTCAGATGCTATCCAATGTGAATAGAAAATGGTAGGATTCCATAGGTATGCAGCATTAGATTGTCTTTACTTTTAACTTATTTTAGAAAGTATTTTTATACTGATATTGTACAGTAGTGTATTGGCAAATCATGCACCAGTCTATAGCTCACCATTCTATTATTTTTGTTCTGTAAAAAGTCCTTGATTTCTCCATGCATTTCATTTCCAGTATGAATTAGGGTAAGCTTTTATATGAATTAGAATAAGTTTTTAATAATCAAAGATAATAAATAAAATTAGTTGCATGTGTAAAACTTATTTTTTTAATTTTTTTTTGTTTTTTCCAAATACAGTAAGCCATCATGCATCTTTATTCACTTTGAAATAATTCAATCAATTTTCTATAATTAATATTTGTTCATATAAACAATGTCTCATCAACATTAAAAAAGAAAACAGTGACAAAGTAAACTTATTAAAGGCTTTCTAAATTTACAGTTTAATTATTTTACTTCTAGTCAATAATTTTGGAAGTGTCTATTGAATATAACAATCACTATTCATTTTGATATTTTTAACAAATCTCGTCTAATGCATATAGTTTGTTTATACTGTATTAACCATAGATATTAAACCTAATGGCAATATTTATTAATATCTTCATAATTTTATTCATAATTGAAGCCTTAAAAAGTATCTATTTGACACCAGTAGTCCACTGATTTGAAACAATTAAAATTTTAGATTTATTCAGTATCACCTGAATTAGTATGAATTCATCATTGATGTTATCACTTGAGTTATTTGGATTCATATCAGATGCCATTTTCTGAATTATTACATTACATATTGTAGAGTCAAATTTGAACTACATTGCTTAGATAATACATGTGTATCATTTACTTGCTTTTCATATTCTACCATTATGTACCTATAGATTTCAAGAGATGCAGGTTACTAAAGGATTAAAATTGTCCTTAAACTATTCATTTCCCCTCCCTGCCTTGTATTCATTTAATTTTTAATTTATACGCAGTTATTTGTCAGGTTTTACTATAATCTCTAACATTTCTGTTCTGATTCTTACCAAAGTTTGAACTCAGAGCCTCACGCTTGTTATGCAGGTAGGTTAGTACTTGATCCATACTTCCAGCCTTTTTTTTTTTTTTTTTTTTTGTCAAGGTGATGTACAGAGGGGATACAGTTACATAGGTAAGGTGGTAAGTACATTTCTTGTCAAACTTGTTATACCCTCCCTCATTTTTCTCCCACTTTCCAGCCTTTACTTTGCTCTCCTTATTTTGACATATGGTCTTACTTTTTGCCCTCCCTGGCTTGGACAATGATCCCTTCTCTTTACACTTCCCACTGTAGCTGGGTTCAAAACGCATACCACATCGAGTTGTTTCTGTTGTGATTGAGGTTGATTTTTCCCTGCCCAGGTTGGCCTGTAATAGCTTTCCTGATCTCTTTGTAACAAGTAGCTACAATTGTAGGCCTGAGCTTCTGGTGCCTGGCTTGAAGTTTTTTTCATAAACAGCCCATCTGATAAAATAAAACAAAAGCTGAAATCACAACTTTCTGTCATAACTTCTGAGGATACGTTTGTTTTCATTTTATTACTATGATTTTTACTATATTTCCTTTCAGTTGCTGAAAAGGCTCTCTTGCTCCTGATTTGTGCATGGTTTCTGTACATCGTCATCTTTTATTAATTCTGTTTCACAACTAACTTGTCACATTCCATACTATTGCTACCACAAAGTGTATTCTCCAGAAAATTTCTTCTTCAAGTTAAGATTACTTATCTTATTACAGCTTATCTATCTTGAGAAGTAGAGACATAGTACATAGTAATTCTGTGATCTGAACAGCAATAATTTTATACTTATCCATTGGCTATGTGATAGAAGCCTAGAGGAACAGCTTGTTTTTTTTTTTAATTGGCAAAGTAAAGCTTTTAAAGTTACTCAAAAACTGGAGGTTAAATCATCACAATTTGTTCACTAAAGTATCTGGCAGTTGATTCTGGCTGTTAGTGTGAGTTTCAGCACAGGCGTGCTGTCTGAACACTTTAAACAGACCTCTTCAGTAGCCCAGACTTCTTCAAAATATATCACTTCCAAAGGCAAGAGTCCAAAAGAGTGAGCCAAATGAAGCCGGCATTTTCTTTCCATCCTGATCTAAAATATCATTTACTGTCCTTTCTGCTGTCTTCTATCTATTAATTAGGATCTCTAAAGCGAACTTATTCATTCTTTGCTTTAAGGGAGCTGAGGATAGAACTCAGAGCCTTGCACTTGCTAGGCAGGCATTGTACCACTTCAGCCACAACCGTGACTCTTAGTGCTTCAGTTTGCCTTTTGGTTTTGAATCTTGATATTTTTCCTACGCTGGCATCAGACCATGATCACTCTCTAGATAACTGGAATTATAAGAAGAAGCTAGCCAAGCTGCCTCCATGTGTTCTTATAGAGAGAGGGCAAAGTTCTAGAAAAATAAATTACAAAAAATACAACCCGTCTTCTCACCAAAACAATTCTTCCCTTCTCTAAAGCATGTTTTGTCCCAACCCTCCATCTCCCTTAGAAGATTCTACCTATAGGAGAATTTGTAAATGAATGTGACTGGTTTGTTCTTTAAGACTATGGAGTTAGGGGTTACATTGTTACCATCACTACCTATTGGATACTGCTGTCCAAAATGAGCAACAGAAATTTGGCAACACGCACCTATTCTGACAGAGTCACTTGCTGAAGTCTGCTTTTGGTAGACATTTCCGCCACTTTTCAATGGGCAATAACACAAAGTTATACTATGAGAAGAATAAAATATCCCTGGATTCAAATTGCAGTATTTCAAATTGTCCTGTGTTTTTCAAGAAATTGCCTAATCCTTCTGACTTTGCTTCACCTTGTTTTCTGAATTCAATAATATTGATAGCTTAGAAATTTCTAATTAAGATGAATGGAGAGAGGGTTTTATTTCCTTTCTGATGTTCTTTTTTCTTTCATTGTTGTTCTGTTTGTTCATTTATCTGTCTTTGGGTATAAAAGGGAGGCACAAAAATGGAGGGACAAAGGGTGAACAAGTGCAGCAGTTGTACAAACTGGACATTACATTGAAAATGAACTCTACAACTTGTGGGTGGGACTGGGAGGGAAAAATGGGGAGAGATCCAGGGAAAGGGTGTTATTATTCAAGAAGAAATGTGCACTAGCTGACTTATGTAACTGTGAACCCTCTGTACATAACTTTTGTAATACAATAAAATTTTTAAAAGATTAAATCAAATAGATTTGGAAGTGTCTGGTAGGGTAGCTGGCAAGAAATAGCAATGATTAATTTTAGTTTACTTCTTCATATTGAGAAAAAATCAGTTATTTTGTAAATAAGTTTATAATGAAATCAAAATTACAAGGATTATTTATTTTCAATTTGGTTGGTCTTCATTTGCAATGGTTTTGTTTGTTTATTTATTTATTTCTAGTGATACTGGGTTTAAATTCAGGGCTTCCTACTTACTTACAAATGTGCTAACACTTAACTTCGGATCCAGCCTGTTATATGCTGGTTATTTTTCAAATAGAATTTCACTGAGATTGCTTTGGGACCATGGGCTTCTCATCCATACTTCCCTCCCCCACAGCTGGAATTATGTGCCACCATTCCTGGCATATTTGTTGATACAGTCTCACTAAATTTTTGCCCAGGCTCTCCTCAAACAACAATCCTCCCATCTTTGCCTCCTGAATATGTGGATTTACAAATGAGCACGACCATATCTGCATAAAAGTGTTTTATTTTAAAATTCACAACTGGACTTATTTTAGCATTAACTTTATAGTTGATAAACTTGTTAAATATTTTTTAAAAACTCTGAAGGCTCAGAATTAACAAAAGAGAATAATATATATCTATTATATACTGCAGTGTGCTGGAGAAGGACTAAGTATGAGTCATAGTTGTAGGGTCATTGTTTTAGTTCCACTTACTCTATGCTAATAGTAACTTTTTTGGAGGCTCTCCAATCTGATTCAATGAAGCCATTGGCAAATCTAGGGGCTGAGAAACATAGATCTGAAGACAGCTTACCTCACATAGTAATGTTAGACAGTGTTTGGAATTCTATTGGGAGCCCAGCTTACAATGTTCTCACTTTTAAGTATACTAGGATTGAGGTTAAGGATTATCTAAAACTTTGGGAGGAGTGTGGAGGCACTCATTACAAACCATTTATATTAGACTGTTTCCCAATGTGTAAGATTTCTAAGACCTCTGTTTCAAGATTGAATTTAGATTAGGTGACTTCCATCTAGAGAAATAAACTCTCCCTAGCATTAACAGTGAGAATGATCTCAAGGCCTTTAGCAAAGCAAACAGCACTGCCTATTGCCATATCCATTTCTTACATACTATGCAGGAGTTTTCAAGGATGATATGTAGTATTTGGAACAGATGAGATCTTTTTAGTTTGTTTGGGGGTTTGTTTCAAGGATGATATGTAGTATTTGGAACAGATGAGATCTTTTTAGTTTGTTTGGGGGTTTGTTTGTATTCAGTGGCCACATGATTTCTGCCCTCTAATACTACAAATAAAATTTGTACAGAAGAGCAAAGGTTTTTCCAACTAGTATTTTTTAAGCTACAGAATCTAGATGTGTGAATACTAAATAGATTTACTGTGCATTGGGGGAAGGTGGGTTTCATGTCAAAGACTGAAATATAAGTTGAGTATGTCATTCTAGTTACTGCACATCTGCAGTGCTTTTTTTTTAAGAACAGGAGGTTTATCATGTCAAGGACAGTATGAGTCAATGGTTTTAGAGGATTTAATAATAACCATGCAGAATCTTTTCTATGATCTATTAGCTGTGACATATCTTGCAAGGTGTCATGTAGACTTGCTGAATTGTGTCACTGAAGGCTATAATACTAGAACAGAGAAAGTTCTTTAAATGTAGGTCATTGTGTTCTTTTGTATAATCAGAAGTAGCAAGGAAGCATTTTATGATACTCAAACAATGAAATTGAAAACCATATTTTTCATTCATTTTAAGCTACCTCCCATAATAGACACTGCCTGAGTGAAATTATTATCTAAATGTCAGTTAACAAAGAGTGGGCTTCCAGAGGTCTAGAGGTTTCCCTGTTTATAACAATATGTTTAATGTGAAAAAATTGAATCATTCAAAATATTGCTTGAAGTTCTACTTTGTGTGTTTGGACAGGTACTACAGCTTGAACAAATGAGATGATTTTATTATTGAGAATACTTTTGTCATAGGAAAATGTTAAGCAATTATTGTATACTCTGTGTGTATGTACTAAAATGCCCTGAAATGTATCTATTAATGATGGGATCACATTCTGAAAAGAATAAAAGCAGAGAGCTATTTGTAGTGAACTGAAGCAGCTTTTGTGCTGGAAGTTTCAGAGATGTTCTCAGCAGCAGAAAATTTCCAACTTGGGCTCAGCAGAGTTTATTGATGCACACGAGAGATTCTCAGGCTCAATTTCTAGGTCTGCGAGAACCAAAATATTAAATATTAGAGATTTACAGGACCTCAAACATACTGATATTTCTCCTCTCATTGTGTCAGCTACATTGTAAAGTTATATTGAAAAGAAAGCTAAATTGAATCATCAGAATGTATATAAGAAGAAATGCAAAGAGTGTTTTGGTGATTATTTTTTTAATGTTTTATGCTGAAACCCATCATCATTGCTTAGAATTCCATGAAAGAAGAATTCTCACTAAAATTTGAGGACCTCTATTGAAAGATTAAAGAGATTTAGATTCTAGGGAAAAAATGCTATGCAGAGGTAGAATTGAGTATTTATTAGCATATGTTTAAAGTAAAGTAGACTTGATTCAAATCAGGCCTTATAAATTAGTCATTTCCCAGCAGTAGTAAATAGTCTATATAGTGTATCTTTCATGAAGAAAAACAATAACCTAGATCATTATAATGTTTTAAATCACTGTATTACATGTAATAAAATCATGTAAAGAGATACACAAATGGAAAAAGAAGACAAAAGTAGGAAACTACTAGAAATCTGGACACTGAAATGACCCAACACAGAATTTAAAGAATTAAAAGTTCAAGTAATTAGATGTAAATTAGATGACAGAAGTGATGAAGCAATAGTCTTTCTAGATAGATTTAGCCGGCACCAGTGGCTCATGCCTGTAATCCTAGCTACTCAAGAGGCTGAGATCTGAGTATCCCAGTTCAAAGCCAGCCTGGGCAGGAAAAGTTTGTGAGACTCTTATCTCCAATAAACCACTCAGAAAACCAGGAGTGATGCTATGGCTCAAGTGGTAGAACACTTGCCTTGAGCGGAAGAGTGAAGAACAGTGCCCAGGCCCAGAGTTCAAGCCCCATGACTAACAAAAATAGATAGATAGATAGATAGATAGATAGATAGATAGATAGATAGATAGATAGATAGATAGATAGATAGATAGATAGATAGATAGATTTATTTAAATAAATTGCAGGAAGCTTTTTGAATGAAACATAGGGTCTCAAACAGAATATTAGAGACACAAGAAAATGTGATGAATTCACTGGAGTGTAGATCAGTAGAGAATATTCCAATGGGAGCACTGTAAGAGGAAAATGAGGGTACCTACCATGTGAGTTACTTTTGGATAGTTGTAGAAGGAGGGTAGCATCTGAGAGGGAGGTAGAGGCCAAGCAATTCATCCAAATTCTTACCTAGAGAGATTTACATATTTGGCTACTAGTTTAAGTGTAGTGAGAGAAATTGAAGAGTTTTAATCTGTGGAGTAACTGTCTGTACAAGCAGTTGATTTCAGGGAAAGGAAAATGTCATAATATAGAATGGTAAACATAGTGATTTGATCATGGTCAATGGAGAAGTTAATGAAATATAGTTTGAAATTGGGCTTAATTAATTAATTAGATATAAGAGATGAAGAAAAATAGCAAAAATTGTTCTACAAAAGTTATGAAAATATTTCCTCATATTATAAAATATACTTCTCAGAGAGTTGACATTTTAATGAATCATTTAAAGGGAAAACAAAACAATTCATATTATTTAGCATTTGTTTTATTTTGTTTGACCTAAAAATTGTATATTTTAATAAGAGTCTTGGAATATTAAATCTATTTTTTGTTTTGGGTATTCTCTCCTCTTGCTTTATGGTTGGCATTTCTGCATTTTTAATTGAACAGCTCCTGACAAATTTGTGATTTATTTTGTGGCACCATCATAACTAGTTCATAGGATAATAATGCGTACAAGAAAAAGAGGGAGAAAGAGAAAAATAGGCATCAATCAAGTTATTTCATTAATATATTCTATAGAGAATATTAAAAAGTGACATGGAAATTCAGTGTTTTTATTATGCATTATTTTTTGTTTTAGTTTTGTTGCAAGTACAGTCACATATACTTAAACAATACATGAAGTTGTTATGTCAATTAAACTATGTACAATGTTACCTCTTATTTCTTTAGTTAAATCAAAAAATCACTTATGTTTTGAAAGGCTGGAAGAATAGGAAACCTTAGGTATTGGAAGAATTCTTATTCTTATTTGCTACTATTGTTGCTATGGTTATTTAAACCAACTAGATAGATACAAAGTAAATGAGTGAGAGAAAAGGAAAGCAGAAAAGAGTGATAGGAAAAAATAAATGTGAACTTAAATGCAAAACCCAGAGAGCCCATTAACTTAGCAGGCATTTTATGCTCTGACATTTGCATTAGGCAATTCTTGAAGCAGGAATGGGAGGAAGAATAGTACAGACTGTGATAAAACAGACGTCGAAAAAGGACCCCTGCCCAAATGATTTCTTCAGGCTAATATCCTCTTATTAGAAGCCATTTGTACAATTCTATAAGAAGCTTTATCTCTTGTCTAATATGAGTTTCCATCCATAATGAATAAATAATTCAGCACTATTTTGCAAGCCATGGTATAATAAGGACTTTCCTGCTGTCACCATTATCACATTAGCTTGGATTAATTGATCTATTCATTATCTGCCAACTTGGAGATAATTTGGTCTAAGAAAAAAGGAACAAATACATTTGATTGCAGACCAGAGACTAAGTAAGCTTCTTATCTTGAGGTTCTTCCCTAGAGAAACAACAGGAGGTGATGGAAAGGTTGTTAGGCATGTTTGTGGCCTTGTCTACTTCATGGCATTAACAAAAAACTGTAATAGATAATTACAGCCAACTTAGGGAAATTCAAAGAAAATTTGGCTAGCTGAGAATCATAGCAGTGGGCAGTCTGTGTGATGAATATCATTTAAGGTTGTGGATATTGTTGTCCTTTAATTAATTTAAACTATCCCATAGAGGTCACCCTACATAGTAGGAAAATGCCTTGATGTGGCCAAAGCAATTTGGATGGTGTGTATCCGTCTAGGCTTGTAATTAATCACATAGGCATTGTTGAGTGTCAATCTTTCTGAGAAAAATAGACAATTACTTTTTTTGTTGAAATCTGGAGCAAACCTATGTGCCTAGTTTGTGGTGCTGTGTGAACAGAAAGAGACTATAAGAACATCATTATAACTCAAATCATGCTAAACCCAATAAATTGGGGTTGAAAGACATCTGGACAAAAGCAATGTTCTTCATCATTGCTTTAGATCACAGCAAGCTGTGTTCACTAGGCCTGGCTGTGAAAGAGTGCGCTATGCCCATGAGTGATGTAGTGAGCCAGATCATAAAAGCAGCTGAAGCCTCAAGTAGAGGGAGAGTTTGTAAAGAGTGTACAGTGTCGCTGTGGAGTTATTATCAACAGAGTAAAACTGTTTCAGTGTTTGTCTAAGAGAACTGTCTCAGACTGGATTACTGACTTAGCCCAGGATACCAAAAAATCATTGAAGGATTCATTGAAGATGATTTAGAGGTTTCTAATTTAACCCCCTGGCTTGTGATGAGACAGTGGGCGAAACAAATCCTGCCAAACTGGCTGTTTAATTCGAGGGATAACCACAGAGGTTGATTGACACTCAAGCCAAACTGCTGTGTGTAGGAGTCGTGCATGGCAAGATACAAGATGAAGACCTGTTTGAAAGATAGGTGATCCTTGTGTCTTAGCTTTCTAAGAGCTGGGATTACAGTTGTGTCATGCTCAGTCTCCACACTTTTTAGGTATCCGGGTACATGGTCTTTTAAACAGGAAAGCTTTCATTGAAAATGAATCAATGCATTGAGAGAGATTACATATTTAATTACTGTATTTCTAATGATCCCAGGTCTCTGCTTTCCTTAGAAAATTATGTGTGTTAGTTAAAACCTTCAAAACATACTTTTGAGGATTTTTTTTGAAAAACAATGAATGTACAATGAAAATCAATGGTGTAATACTAGATTCACAGCACTGACATTCTATATTGAAGATCTAAAGTATGTATTTTAGCAAGTATTTACAGGGGAAAGCTAAACGTTACCCACAGAATTCCAGTGATATTAGAAATTCAAATGTGTTCATTCTTGTGATGAGAGAGTCTCTAATGTTAAAACAGTGTATATTATAAAACTTTCTTTTCCTGTGATAAAGAAATAAACCTATACCAATATGACATTAATCAAAATTAATTTACCACATATTTTTCTTCTCTAGTCAGATTTTTAAGAAATTGTCTATTTTCCTTTAATGCTCTGTTTTTATGAGGGCACTTTAGCTATGTAGAGCATGCTAAAATCTCAGATCATTAATATTTTCAGGTCCTTCCTAAGGATCAATAGATTTCTTAAAAAGTTGCTTATAGTTTAATGGTCTGGATATGGTCTCAAGAAAGTGGTTTGTGTCCTATTATCCAGCTCAAAGGATAGAATTTAGAACAGCTAATGAGGTCATTTCAGCTCTTTCCTTGTATATGTAAATTTTATAGGATTTCATTTCTAACTCTACATACTTTTCATCATTTACACACAAAAATGTGAAACAACAAGAGCATTTGTCATTGGCAGTGGAGAGAATACACACTGAAATGCTTATAAGTTTGAGAATCTGGAAGAAATGGATGATTTCCTAGAAAATATCAAATGCCAAAACTAAACCAACATGAGTTAAACCAACTTAACAGACCTATATCAAACAGAAATAGAAACAGCAATAAAAGACCTCCCATCAAAGAAAAGTCCAGGACTGGATGGATTTACAGGGTCTTCCAAGCAGAACTCACACCAATATTCCTCCAATTCCTCAATGAAATTGAATGTGAAACTTCATTACCGAACTTTTTCTAAAATAAGTTTTTAATTGTGAAAACCGTACAGAGGGGTTACAATTACATGAGCAAGGCAATGAGTAAATTTTTTTATCAAGCATTGTTGCATCCTCCTTTGTTTTTCCCCTACCATCCCTACCCTCCAACTCCCCCCCCCCACACCAAAGCAAATATAGCATCTTGTACAGCTCATTGTTGGAATGGGTCCAATTGTATCTTGTATCCTATTTAAACAATTTATTTCTCTCCGAACTCTTTCTATGAAGCCATCATAACTCTCCTCCCCAAGCCAGGTAGGGACTCATCAAAGAAAGAGGACTATAGACCCATGTCTTTGATGAACATCAATGCAAAACTTCTCAAAATTTTAGAGTCGACTTCAACAACTCATCAAAAAAATCATACATCGTGATCAAACAGGATTCATTTCAAGGATGCAAAGCTGGTTCAATATATGCAGACCAATGAATATAATTCATCACACCAACAAAAGCGATGATAAGAACCACATGGTTTCTCAATAGATGCAGAAAAAGCATTTGACAACATCCAACACCCCTTTATGATGAAGACTCTGGAAAAACTAAGAATCCATGGAATATGCCTCAATATAATAAAGGCTGTATATGACAAAGCCAGCATTATATTTCATGGCGAAAAGCTAAAGCCAGATCCTCTAAACTCAGGAAAGAGACAAGGATGTCCATTCTCTCCACTTCTCTTTAATTTATTATCAGAATGCCTACCCAAAGCAATAAGACAAGATATAAACACAAATGGGATCCAAATAGGGAAAAATGAAGTAAAACTCTTCCTCTTTATAGATGACATAACCTTGTATTTAAAGAATCCCATGGACACCACCTCCAAGTAACTAAAGCTGACCTGATACTAGCAAAGTAGCAGAATATATAAAATTAACTCTCAGAAATCAATGGCTTTTCTGTATGCCAATAATGAGAAGAATGCAACTGAAATCAAGAAAACAACTCCTTTTGTTATAGCCCCACAAAAACTAAAATAACTAGGAGTTAACTAAAGAAGTGAAGGACCTCTACAATGAAAACTTATTAACCTGAAAAAGGAAATAAAAGCAGAACTTAGAAAGTGGAAAAATCTCCCGTGCTCCTGGATTGGGTCACCATCATGAAAATGGCAATATTTCCCAAGGCTATCTACAAATTCAATGTGATACCTATCAATATTCCAACCTCATTCTTCAAGGAAATAGAAGAAGCAATCCAAAAATGCATATGGAACAATAAAAGACCCTGAGTAGCAAAAGAGATCTTTAGCAGAAAGAACAGTGCTGGAGGAATATCAATACCAAATTTCAAACTCTACTACAAAGCCATAGTAATCAAAACAGCTTGGTACTGGCACAAGAACAGACCTGAGGACCCATGATATAGAACTGAAAACCTAGAAATGAGCTCACAGACCTATAGCCACCTAATCTTTGATAAGGAAACTAAAAAAATAGAATGGAAGAAAGCATCTTCAGTAAATAGTGCTGGCAAAATTGGTTAATAACCTGTAGAAAACTATATATACACATATCAACACCAAATGTATCAAAGACCTTGAAGTCAAAGCAGACACCCTAAAAAGATTACAGGAAGGAATAGGAGAAACTCTAGGGCTCCTTGGCACAGGCCATAATTTTCTTAATAGAGACCCTGAAACACAACAAATCAAAGAAAGTTTGGACAAATGAGATTGCATGAAGCTGCAGAGCTTCTGCATGGCAAAGGACATAGCTAGCAATATCAATAGAAAGCCCACGGATTGGGAGAAGATCTTCACTAGCCATACAACAGACAAGGGTCTCATATCTAAAATATACTTGGAACTCAAAAAATGGAATCCAACAACAACAAATTCTAAAAGAAACAAATATCCACTGCCTGATAAATAAGTGGGGTAAAGACTTAAAAAGAAACTTCTCTGAAGAGGAAATGAGAATGGCCTATAGACACATGAAGAAATGCTCAACTTCTCTAGCCATAAAAAAAATGCAATCAAAACAACATTGAGATTCCACCTTACCCCAGTTAGAATGGCTGTAATCAAGAAATTCAATAACAACAGATGCTGGAGGGGATGTGGACAGAAGAGAACCTTACTGCATTGTTGGCGGGAATGTAAACTCGTTCAACCACTTTGGAAAGCAATATGGAGGTTCCTCAAAAGACTCCACATAGAGCTCCCCTATGACACAGCAATCCCACTTTTGGGCATTTACTCAAATGATCACAAACAAGACCACATTAAAGCTATCATCACGACTATGTTTATCACAGCATTATTTACCATAGCTAAGATACAGTATCAACCAAGATGCCCCTCAGTAGATGAATGGATCAAGAAAATGTGGTATATATACACAATGGAATTCTATGCCTCCATCAGAAAGCATGATATCACCCCATTTGATAGGAAAAGGAAAGACTTGGAAAAAATTATATTAAGTGAAGTAAGCCAGGCCCAACATAGATTTCCCTTATTTGCAATAACTAGTACATGTGTAGGACAAGCAGAAAAGGTCAAAAGCTATATACATATGACCATATAATATGATGTTAAGCAAAATGAACCCCAAGATAGGGACACAAATACTATTTTTCTTTCTTGCCTTTTTTCTAATGTATTTATAATGTACCATGTGATTTTTTTGTTTCTTTGTATGTTCCTCCCCCACACATGGTGATAAACCCTGTTTTCACTGTATTTGATGTAAGTGCGCTCCATCTTGTATATACATGTCTCTAATTCAGGGAGGAGAATGGAAAAAACAAAATGCTTAAATAAGGATACAGGTTGACCCATTGTAACAAGGAGATGTACAAAACACTATTTTGAAAACAAACTTTACAACTTAGGAAGGGAGTAGGGTGGGGTGGCGGGGTAGTGGTGGGGGTTATTTGTGGAGGTGGGAGTGAAGGGATGGTAGGGGAAACAAAGGAGGAGGCGATAGTGCTCAATAAGAAATATACTCATCATCTTGCTCATACAACTGTACCCCTCTGTACAGTATTTTTACAATAAAAATGTACAAAGAAATAACAATAGATCAACAGTGGGAAGTCTCTTTCAGTTCAAAGAACAGCATTTTCACTCTGATTGAGCCTTTTACTATGATAGTACCTGTATCATGAAGTTGGCACTGTTCTCATATTGCAAAGTAGGAATCTCTGATGTGAAGTACATGGTGCCTTAAGTCATGTTAACTATATATGATTATGAGTTTGGAAGACAGACAATGTCTTAAACACTATTAATTCAAATACTATATTCCAGGTATAATGATACCGAGGCCCACAAAGATGATGGATCTTCAAACTAAAAGGGCTAGAAAATGACGGTTTCTAAATGGCTGTCATTTCATAAGCTACTTTCTTTAACATGCTTTCTTTAATCATATCGACATGTCAGAAACATTAATATGAACCTATAGTGATCTACCAGCACATCTTGTGCACATTACCCACATTTGCACTTCTTTATCAGAATGTCTATGGTAGGTGGTAGGCTGTGGTTAGTCTCAAAGGCATTGGAATGAACACACATGAAGAGAGAGCCAAATTTAGACAATAATTTCTTGTCAATTCTAATGTGGTTTTACAACTTAGTCCACTAAGATCATGCAGTAATGGTGGTATCTGTGATAAACTCAAAATGGTTTACTAGTAAGAATTTCTTCATTTGCTCCTGAGTTCTTTTTTTTATTTTATTGTCAAGATGATGTACAGAGAGGTTACAGTTATGTAAGTAAGGCAGTGATTATATTTCTTGTCAAACTTGTTACCTCCTCCCTCCCTTTTCTCCCCTTTTCCTCTCCCCATTGCCCTCCAAGTTGTACAGATCACTTCCCACATATTATCTTGTGAGTATCGCTGTTGCACATGTTCCCATTTTGTCCTTTGTCTCACCATTTTGTTGTTCCCCTTTCCTTCCCTAGTTCAGATAAACATATATACAATCATTTGAACTCATCCTAAGAATCTTTTATAATTTCCTAAGTTTCTGGCATCAGAGTTCTAAGTACATTTTGCATATTTGCTGCTTCAAACCTAGAAATGATTATATCTTCAAGAAGAACAGTGTTGTAAATATTAGAGTATTTATATCAAGGGCACAATAATGTATTATAAATGTTAGTTTCTACTGGTATAATTGTTTTCAGATATTTATTGTGTGTGTATGTATGTGTGTATGCATGTGTGTTTGTATTGACTACAATACTAGCACATAAGGCATCTAACATAAGTCTACTTATATCTGCTTTTAAAGATTTTTGACTACATATATTTTCAGAAATTGCAGAAGCACCTTTATAAACAAGCACAGTATGGGTTTCCTAAAACCACCTTGGTGAGTGGAATGCATATTGCACTAACGAGTTTAGCATGAAAATATAAAATAAACATGATACCCATTTGCCATCTGGCATGTTGTAAATATATTGTTGTTTACATTTTTCGGGAGCCCTAAATGAATTTTGTAATTGGCTCATTATCTGCAATATGTGATACCTTCACACTTATCCTGGTGATGATAACACATGGATTCTTAAAACAACAATGACAACCACCACCACCACTGCCACCACAAAAAACATAAAGCAAAATGCAGAGATGGGTAAGGACATTTAGTGAATCTGTGTGTTTGTATATAAAGAGATAAGACTCTTGAAATAATGCTGACCTGAGGTTCCAGTGCAGCTTTGGTATTCTAGCTCTTGTTGTCTACTTCAGACCTGGAATTTCATTACTGAAAGCCCAGAGAATAGTACACCAAAAGTCCAATCAGAGACTGAGCAGAACTTAGTAATATAAGATCATTGTGTGTGTCTCTACTGCAGTCTTTCTGATTTGTTACCCTTAATTTTATTCTCCTTTCTCATAGGATAGCTACATAAGGGATGGTTAACTGAAGACCATGGATGTAGCCACTTTTGTAGTATATTCCCTTGCCTCTTTGATAGCAAATATCACACATATGACATTGTATAATCACCAAAATTTAGCATATATATATATACATATATGGGTATAGATAAAATTTTAACCATTTTACAGATGTTTCATTCTAAAAAGAATTCTACTCCAATAAGTCAGAATACACATTATTCTCAAATACATGTAAAATATTCCCTATGATAAATCATATAGATCTTGATAAAATGAGTCCACACTAAAAATAAAAGAGTGTAAATGATTAAAAGTATAGTTTCAAAATAATTAAATCCAATGTAAACAAATAACAGAGATTCAGATTATCCAAATTATGTCAGACAACACAATTATAAATAGTAAACAGATTAAAGGGTAATTCACCTAATCAATTAGACAATACTTGGTAAATGAGTAATCTTTTAAGAAAACACATGACAGATAGAATTGTTTCCCTCTCAATTTCCATATTAAAGTAAGTATAAAGGGAGGCTTAGTAGCCTACTCCTATAATTCTAGCTCCTCAGGAGCCAGAGATCAAGAGGTTTATGGTTTAAGTTTAGGCCTGATAGAAAATTAACTAGAATCCACTTCATCCAGTGAAAGTAGAGTGTAGTGATGTACACCTGTTGACGTGTCTATGAAGGAAGCATGAATTGGAGGACTGTGGTCCAGACCAGTCTAGACATAAATGTGAACCCCTATTTACAAAATCACAAGAGCAAAGGGGCAAGAAACATGGCTCAATTGCAAGGCAGTGTGTCAAAACTCTAATGTCACAAGCAAGTAAGGAAGGAAGAATGTAAAAAAGAAAGAGAGAAAAAAAAGAAGAGAGAAATTACAAAACCAGTTACTTAAATTTCCAGCATAAGAAATAGTCAAAGAAAATATAAGCCCAGAGCAAGCTGAACCTAGAAAATAATAATTTCTGCTTGTATGAATTTCCAAGAAGCAAATCCATTGCTGCCTCTATGCATATGACTTAAAAAGTTTAAATGGAGTCAGGCACTGGTGGCTTATGCCTATAATCTTTGCTACTCAGGAGGCTGAGATCTGAGGACCTCAGTTAGAAGCCAGATTAGGCAGGAAAGTCTCCCTGAGACTCTTATCTCCAATTAACCACTGAAAAACCAGAAGTAGAGCTGTGGCTCAAACTGGTTGAGTGCCAATCTTGAACAGAAGAGTTCAATGGCTAAGCCCTGAATTCAAGTCCCACACCCAACAAAAAAGTTTATATGATATACTTTTGGAAAGTTTTGCCTTTTCAAAGAAAGACAATAGTTCTAAAATCCAAATTATTCCAGGAGAGCTTTGGAAGGCAAAAAAGTTAAGGAGAGTTTAGAGAAGAGATAACTGTGAGAAGCAACTGGCTTTATTAAAATTAATCTGTTATTGTAACACAAAGACTTTGCCACTGAGCTCACCTTGACTTAAATAATCCCACCTGCTCTTAGGTCAGACAGCTGCTCACTGTGGGATATTGAGCAAGTCCGCTTGCTGAAACAGTGTGGCAGACATTGCCTCTTTCTATTTTGCTCATTACTTACTGTGAAGAATTGATAATATCTAATAATATTGTTGGTGCAACTTAAAATGCTCTTGTGTTACTGCAACTATTTAAGTCAAAGAAAATTACATCGTTTTTCTCAATATGGTGACTGAGGAAACTATCATCTCTATTGAACAGATGTTCTCTAAAGCGAGAATAGGAAAGAATGCTTAGGATATTTCTGACCTGGAGGATTTTTTTTTCTCCTGAAACCAAACATCCATTCATGTCAAAATACAGTATGATTATGGATCGATAGACTAAAAGTGGGTGAATTGATAGCATTTCCTTTGAGGAAAAGAAATTGAGACATCTTTTATTTCAATGGGACCAAAGAATAATGGTGAATACCTGGGAAGGAAGCAAAGAAAGTTCCAGGATCTTGAACAGAATTGCAATCGCAAGAACCATCTAAAGGACAGGAAGGTTGTAGATTGGAGGTGCATCTTTTCTAGAAGTTTAAATAGGAATGTGGTCAGCTAAGGATCTGAGCATTGTACAAACCATCTTCAGTATAGTGCTCTGGAATGGAGAAGCATTTACAAAGTTGAAGAGTTACTGTCAGAGTTACTGTCTTATGGACTAATGGTGAATTATTTTATGTCATTTTTTTCCAGGACAGAGATGGAGCAGTTTGAGGCAAACTTTCTAAAAGGCAGAAGGAATCCGAAGGGCATATCTAATTAATGGAGAAAGGCTAAACTTACCATTATCCTTCCATAGGGTACATTGCTTGATGCAACACAGCCTACGAGTAATCAAGTGATAGCTTTGTAGGAATGTCATCCCTATCATACACTTCATGAGGTAACAGTGCATGAAGTAGTTCTCTTCTTGAGAACTTCATGTTGGTTCCTTGTCTTCATGTTGGTTTATTTTCTTCCTCATGCTTTTCATCTCTGATAATGTGAACATTGAAAGGGGAGAATAATCAGCTAAAACTAAAGGAAATGAAAATTAATCCCAGCAAGTTGTTGTTTAAAGTGAGCCTGGAATTTTTTCTCTAATATTTTTAAAGACTTTTGACTGAAGCAAACGTGGATTTCAAAAAGTCATTATTGCAGGATAGATTGTTGATTAGAGATATTTTCTTTCACAATAATATGCTTTATTGCACATTTTTGTGTTTTGCTTTGTCAGTCATGGTGCTTGAACTTGGGGCCTGGGCACTGCCCCTGAACTTTTCTGCTCAAGGTTAGTGCTCTTCCACTTTGAATCACAGTCCCACTTCACAGTTTTCTGGCGGCAAATTGTAGATAAGACTCTTAAGAACTTTCCTGACTGGGCTGGCTTCAAAGTGCAATCCTCTGATCTCAGCCTCCTGGGTAGCTAGGATTACAGATGTGAGCTACCAGTGGCCAGCTTGTTGTACTTTTTAAAAAAGGTTAAGATATGGGATCTGAGTATCCAAGGTATATCCCAATCTTTAAAAGGCTTTCTTACTTTAGCACAAGTGAGGTTGCAAAATGAAGTCATATTGAGAAGAGTAGAAAACAAGTCCATATTTCAGGAAAAGAGAAGAAGAATAAGAGATCTAGAATCTGTCACATTTGAACTAAAGTGCAAATTCTTTGTGTTTACTAATATGAGATTTCTTGCTTCTTTGTATCTTAGTGAAGAATCATAAATCTAAGGGGTTGTTATTGTAAATTCTATTACAGTATCTTCCTAAAACAATAGAAATATTTTATTGCATACTTTGCATTTCTAAAATAATTACTTTATTACTATACTTAATATGCTGAATATGTTTGCTGAAATGCTTATTTAACAATTATTCTAATAGTTTAGGTAAGTTTTGAGGTGGCAAGCAGAAATTGTATGACCTGGGTCAGGTAAGGTTAGAAAGGATCTTTGTATAAATGCAGAGTTCTGCCTAAAGGAAGAACCAATAAAGTAAAAAAAAAAATACAAGGGGTCAAATTTATATAGAGAGAAAAATGGTTTTCTGAAGCTGGCTATAAGCTAGAATTGATTGCAAATGGGCTCAGTAGAATTTTAGGGATGATGAAAACATTGGATAATGTTTTGTGGTGGTGACTGGGTATTGGTACAAATTTTCTAAACATATTTTTTAGAATAATATAATATAATGGGATATGTTTTTGACATTGGAAAAATATCAAAAGTCATCTAAGAAAGAAAATATACTCTGATAGATATAATGAAGGAAATAAGATACTGTGATGAAAAGGAGGGAAGAAGGGTATTGGAGGCCGAAAGACAGCTCTCAGAAGTAGTCTCTTGTTGAGGAAGTGATCTTTAATCTTACATCCTGTCCCTAAGATAGGCAAGAACCATTCTTGTGTGGAAGTGAACTGCTAGCAAGAAAACACGAGACAACCATATAGCTTCTAGGTTCTAACTTACATTCTGCTTTGGGGTTTCTAATCCTAGAACAAGGTCTTGATATGTTCTGAGATGGGAGACATTTTCTAGTACATAGGAGGAAAGTATATCAGCTTTGAGTAGTCGATTCTGAGTCAGCTGGTCAATTGGAATATTTACAATGTTTCTCAAGTATTTGATAGTACATCTACACAAATATATTGGATTCTTTTCTCAGGCTGAGCTTGTAAAAGTAAGATTTTAGTTCCTTGTAAATTTATGTTTTTTAAAGTTATTTGATATATCTGGACAAGCCAGGATACACATAGTTGCATTCCTTGAATAGGACATAGTTTAACAAAAATTTCATTCTGACACATGAGGGCAAGTCCTTTTCTTGATTTGTATTTGTACACTCAAATCACCTATATAAATTTTGTGTGTGTTTATGTAGAAGCTTGTTTAATGATTACTTGAGTCCATCAAATTAAAGGCCAGAGTTTTCTAAAAAAAAAAGTATAATTTTTTGGTGGTAAAATTATGCTACAGAGCCACAGTAATAAGACAGCTTGTAACTGGCATAATAAAAGGACACATTGATAGAATGGAGCTACAGGATACAGAAATATACCTACACTGCTGCAGTCTTATGATTCTTGCCGAAGAAACCAAAAACATACAGTAGAGAAAAGGCAACTTTTGAACAGATGGTGTTGGACAAAGTGGGACTGATTGTTGCTTTGCCTGCATCTCAGCCTTGATGATAAGTGCTAAGTGTTTGTTTGTGTTACAGCTGCTCATTGCCCATGGGAACCCTCCCATGATCTCAGGACACGCAATTCATCAGGTGACAACTTCTAAATCCTGACTTCATCCTAGAGAGGGAAGGAGCTTACACATTGTGATCTTCTAACTCAAGAATGTAGAAAAGAACAAAGAAACAAAGCCCAGACTTAGAAGAAATGAAATTTTAACACAATAGACAAGAAATTAAAAATATGATAAATCAATAAAATAATACTCATTTTTCTAAAAATATAATTGTCAAAGCCTGAGGTAGAAAAAATAAAAAGAAATAAATTCATAAAGACAAAAATCAGACAGGATCAGGCATTACCCCTTATACCATATGAACACAATGGATAAAAAGAAAATACATGGTCCAGAGGAAGATGGGTAGGAGAAGTTGGGGGCTAAACAAGCTCTTCTGTAGAAACCAGTTTTAGTGTTCCATTTAAAAGTCGAAGGCTAGAGATTCACACCAAGTGAGCCATTATAGCACAGAGAGTTTGGGCAGAGAGGAAAAATTCAGGCAGCTTGGTTAAGGAGACAGATTTGAGAAAATGTCAGTGTCGACAGCAGTGGCAGCTGCTGCTGCGGCTACCATATTAACAGAGAAAGCCCAGGACAATGGCACCAGAGGCAGTGAGTGTGTGAGTGGATTCTACTCACTGCCAGCAAGAACTGACAAAGAGCAGAAATCTTCTTCCTGGTGACCACAGTCGCAGACCATGGACAGCCAGAAACCAAGAGAAAGGCATGAGTACCCCACAAGACATCCTCACTCCTTCTTCTCACAGAGCAGTAGTGGAAAGTAGCCTCTCCCTCCCCACCAGAGAAGAACTCCATCTTTGGTATTGACAAAGACCAGGCCAGCCCAGCTAGCACATAACTCAGGTCTTGGAAAAAGGCAAAAGTAGCCATTCAATAGGTCAAAGGAACCTGATCTGTGAGGGTCAGCTCCACCCTCAGGGAAAGTTGCCCAAGGAAGCTCCGCCCAGGGAAGACTGATGTTCTTCACTGGGTAAACACAGCCAGAGGCTGCCACACCCCCTGCAGCACAAGCAGCACTAGCTGCAGGAGGGTAAAAGTAAAACAATTGGAAACTCAATACACATGAATACTGAGAATGGCTCTAGGCTGGGCTGTGTGAGTGTCTCAGGAGCTAGCCCCTCAGAGAAAAGCTACTAATTGCTGACAGATCTCAGCCCTACCCACAACTTAGCTCCACACAGCAACTCCAAGCTAGAGGAAACAGATACCTCCCTCTTTTGTGACAATCAAAGCAAATTGCCCTCCCACTGACTAGCCTGGGAGGAGAGTCATAAAGTACCTGGTAAGGCAAAGCTTCATTCTGCTCGCCCAAACAAACTGATTAAAAAAAAAAAAAAAAACAATCAAGCCACAGGAAAATCAATCACCTCAAGAAAACCACAGACTCCACCAAGAGACTGATAACAGACACAGGAGGGACACAAGATGGCCCCCATTGCAACAATGAGATGTACAAGTTGTTATGTCGAAAAATGAACTTTACAACTTTGGTGGGGGGGGGCGGGGGGGTGTAGCAGGGTGGATTGTGTGGGGGAGGATGGGAAGGGGGAACATAGGACGAGGCTACAATGCTTAATAAGAAATGTACTCATTATCTTGCCCATGTAATTGTAACCTGTCTGTACAGTATTTTCACAATAAAAAAAGATTCCTCACACCCCCCCAAAAAATCGAAGAATTTGCTTTTCTATCTAATATTTTTAATTTTTTTAAAAAAAACTTCTATTTTTTCATTATTTTTATTTTAGGTTTTTTAAAAAAAATCTCTTTTCACTCATTTCCCTTTTAGTCCTTTTTTTTTTTTGCTTTACTTAATTGCTTTTCTATTCACCCCCAGATACATATGTCTTCAATTATTAAAACTTATCCTTCATTATGTGCATACTTAATGCAGACATCAATTACTCAATTTAAAAATTGTCAGCCTTAACTCCTGTAATTGGAGTATTATTTCTTTGTACTTATATAATTTTTAAGTGTTTCATTTAAATTTAATTTTTCCCTTTTTCCCTTTTTCCTTTTTCTTTATCTCTCTTTTTTCCTTCTCTCCTTACACTGTTTCTGAATTTAGGTCCTAGTTATCTTCCCTTGCTCCCTTTCCCTCCCCACATTCTTCTAATCATATTTTCTCCTCACAATTCTCCCTAAACCTATTAGTTTCTGGTCTGCTGACTCCTTCTTTCTGGTCCTTCTTTGATTTTTCTTAGTCCATTGAGGACTACTCTTTTTTGTTGTTGTTGTTGTTGTTATTGAACTGTATTTGTATCTTTACTCATTTTGACTGTGCCAAACAATCTGTGCAACTACAGGGCTATGGTTGATTTGCCTTAAAATAGTGTTCTAGTATTGGTTTTGCTTTTTCATATCCAAATGGGCAGAACAAGCCAAAGAAACACAAGAAAAATATCAAATCATGGTATCTCAACTCCCACTCATGATAATCAGGCAACAGAGCAGTTAATGTATAATCCAAAGGAAAGCTTCCAAAATTCTCTACAAACACTACTGGAAAACATGCTGAATGAAAAGATTGAAAGCCCAAAAAGGACTCTGTGTGAGTGTGATAGGGAAATGTGTGAGCATGATCAGCTAAACAAAGATTTATACAGGAATTTTCATGAGCATGAGGAGGCTGATCCAAGATTAATAGAGAAATTGCGTGAGCAGAATCAGAATAAACAAAGAATAATGGAGGCATTCATGGTATCCACAAAGAGAAAGCTGGAGGAATACATGGAGGCCACAAAAAGAATGCTGAATTAAGCCCAACAGAAGGAAAGGGAGTCCACTGAAACTATAATCATTCAACTAAGGTATCTGAGAATGAACACTGAAAACCTAATTAAGGAGGTAGAGAAATCCATGTAGGATCTAAAACAAAGCTCCAACAAAGAATTTGAAGCAATTAAATCTGACCAATTAGAAGGAAAGGAAATAAAAAACAAAGTAGAAAGCCTTGACAGTAGGTTAGACCATGCAGAAGATAGAATCTCTGGGATTGAAGACAGCCTAGACATTAAAGAGAAAGAACAGACAAGTATAAAAGACAAATCCAAGAAATATGATAGATTACTCAACATATGGAAAACACCATTGGAAGGCCTAATTAAAGACTAATGGGTGTAGAGGAGGGCCTAGAGAAAGAAGTTAAAGATCTAGGAAATTTATTTAACAGAATCCTAGCAGAGAACTTTCCAAACATGCAAAAAAGTAAGCCTATTCAGATACAAGAATCGTTTAGAACCCCCAATAGACCAGAACAGAACAGGACATCCCACCGTCACATTCTAATCCATACAGAATCAATTGAGACCAAGGAAAGGACCTTTAAAACTGTCAGAGAGAAAAGTCCAATCACCTATAAGGGAAACTAATCAGAATAACTAAAGATTTCTGAGCCTAGACAATGAAAGCAAGAAGAGCCTGGAATGATGGATGCCATGCCCTAAAGACAAACAACTATCAACCAAGAATACTGTACCCAGCTAAACTGTCCTTTATAACAGAGGGACAAATAAAAATATCCCACAGCAAAGAAAAATTGAAACACTATATCTCCACCAAACCAGCCCTTCTAAAGACAAAGATTCCTACGCATAGCAAACCAACAAGAGCATGAGAAAGGCCAAGAAACAGCCCCCAAACAGAGAATCCAAGAATCATAAGAAGAACACAGTTGGCACAGCCCTCAAGAAGATGGATAACATGGCAGGAACTACCATACATAGTTAGTTAGGAACTACCTCTCAGTCCTAACTCTCAATAATAATGGACTTAATTCTCAAATTAAGTAACATAGATTGGATAGTTGGATCAAAAAGAAAGATCCTCTGTCTGCTGCCTTCAAGAGACACACCTTGCCCATAAAAATGAAACATATTCTGAGTGTGAAAAATTGAAATAAAATCTACAAATGGCCCCCATAAACATGCAGGAGTTGCAAACCTAATATCAGATAAAATAAACTTCAAATTAAAATTTGTGAGAAGAGATAAAGAAGGTCATTACATGCTAATTAAGGGATCTCTCCTTCAGGAGGATATTACAATTCTAAAAATCCATTGATGAAATAACGGAGCACCAAAATTTATCCAAGAAACACTACTTTCCCTAAAATCTCATACAACTGCAAAGGCATTATTTGTTGGGGACTTTAACACACCACTATCCCTGCTGGATCGATCAACCCAGCAAAAAATCTACAGAGAAAACTTGGATCTAAACAACTACATAGATGAACTAGACATAACTGATATCTACAAGCTATTTTATCCAGCAGAAAGAGAATACACATTCTTCTCAACAGCACAAGTAACAGTCTCCAAAATAGACCATATTTTAGATACAGAGCAAATTTGTCAAAATTCAGGAAATTGAAATTATGCCCTGAATTCTGTCAGACCACAAGGT
This sequence comes from Dipodomys merriami, assembly GCF_024711535.1. NCBI lineage: Eukaryota > Metazoa > Chordata > Mammalia > Rodentia > Heteromyidae > Dipodomys > Dipodomys merriami. Next base: position 12,029,649 of record NW_027202382.1, on the reverse strand, counting down.
AATAAAATCAGAATTCAAAACAAAAAGTCACCAAAGAAAATCCTGTAACACATGGAGGCTGAACAACACACTGTAGAGCCACCAGTGGGTCATGGAGGAGATTAGAAAGAAAATTCAAAGGTTCATGATATTTAATAAAAATGAACACACAAATTACCAGCTCCTTTGGGACACAGAAAAGGCAGTACTCTTAGGCAAATTTATAGCTCTGAGTGCCTACATCAACAAATGGGAGAAATATGGAACCAACAATTTAATGAGGCACCTGAAGCTCCTTGAAAAAAGAGCAACAAGCTAAGCCCCAATCCAATAGATGGATCAAATAATTAAAATTCAATCGTAATTAAATGAATTAGAATTAAAAAAATAGAAAGAATCAACAACACAGAGTTGGTTCATTGAAAAAATTAAGAAAATTGACACTCCCTTAGCAAATCTTATCAGAAAAAGAAGAGAACACACCCAAGAAAACAAACTCAGAGATGCTAACAGAAACATCATCACAGCGAAAACCAAGATTCAGAACATTATAATGGAATACTTCTTAAACCTTTATGCTAATAAGTTTGAGAATCTGGAAGAAATGGATGAATTTCTAGCACATATGGACATGCCCAAACTAAACCAAGGTGATTTACATCATATTACTAGACCCATGTCAAGCATCAAAATAGAAACAGTAATAAGAGACCTCTTTCCCCAGAAAAGCCCAGGACTAGATGGATTTACAGCTGAATTCTACAAGGACTTCAAAGCAGAATTCAGATGAGTCCTTCAACTTATCAATGAAATAGAAACTGAAAGTTCATTATGAAACCCTTTCTATGAAGCCATTGTAACCCTAATTCCAAAACCAGGCAAGGACTCATCAAAGAAAGAGAACTATACACCCATTTCTTTGATGAACATTGATGCAAAACTTCTCAACAAAATTTTGGCCAGTTGACTTCAGCAACTCATCAAAAAAACATATACTCTGATCAAACAGCATTCATTTCAGAGATGCAAAGCTGGTTCAATATATGCAAATCAATTAATATAATTCATCACAGCAACAAGAGTGAGAATAAGAACCACATGATTATCTCAATTGATGCAGAAAAAGCATTTGACAAGATCCAACACCCCTTTATGATGAAAGCTTTCAAAAATCTAGGAATCCATAGAATATCAAAATCTAGGAATCCATAGAATATTCCTCAATATAATAAAGCTCCACATGATAAACCTACAGACAGCATTATACTTAATGGTGAAAAACTAAAGCCATTTCCTCTAAATTCAGGAATGAGACAAGGATCTCCACTCTGCTTCTCTTCAATTTAGTATTAGAATGCCTACCTAAAGCAATAAGACAAGATATAAACACAAATGGGATCCAAACAGGGAAAGCTGAAGTAAAACACTCCCTCTTTGCAGATGGTATAATCTTGTATTTAAAGAATCTCATGGACTCCATTTCCAAGTAACTCAAGCTGATCTGAAACTAGCAAATTAGCAGAGCATAAAATTAACCCTCAGAAATCAGTGGCTTTTCTGTATGTCACTAATGAGAAGAACACAGCTGAAATCAGGAGAGCAACTCCTTTTGTAATAGTCCCACAAAAAATAAAATATCTAGCAGTTAACTAAAGTGAAGGACCTCTATGATGAAATCTTTAAAAACCTGAAAAAGGAAATTAAATTAAAACTAAGAAAGTGGAAAAATCTCCCATGCTCCTGAATTGGGAGGATTAACATCAGTAAAATGGCAATATTGCCAAAGGCTATCTACAAATTCAATGCCATACCATCAATATCTCAATCTAATTCTTCAAGGAAATAGAAGAAACAATCCAAAAAATTCATATCAAGCAATAAAAGATCCCGAATAGCAAAAACTATCCTTAGCAGAAAGAACAGTGCTGGAGGAATATCAATACAAATTTCAAATTCTACTACAAAGCCATAGTAATCAAAACAGCTTGGTAGGCAAAGGAACAGACCTGAGAACTAATGGAATAGAACTGAAAACCCAGAAATGAGCCTACAGACCTATAGCCACCTAATCTTGGATAAGGGAGCTAAAAAAAATAGAATGGAAGAAAGACAGCCTCTTCAGTACATGGTGCTGGCAAAATCGATTGAATATTTATAGAAAACGAAAGGTAGATGTGTATATAACACCCTGCACCAGAATCAACTTCAAATAGATCAAAGACTGTGATGTCAAAGCAGACACCCTGGAAACATTACAGGATGCAATAGGAGAAACTCAAGGGCTCCTTGGCACAGGCAGAAATTCTCTTAATCAAGACTAGAAACACAACAATCAAAGAAAGATTGGACAAATGGCATTGCATGAAACTGCAGAGCTTTTGGATGGACAAGGGCATAGCTGCAAGATCAATAGAAAGTCCACAGATTGGGAGAAGATCTTCACTAGCCATACAACGAACAAGGGTCTCATATCTAAAATATACTTAGAACCCAAAAAATTAAATCACCGGGGCTGGGAAGGTGGCTCAGTGGTAGAGTGATTGCTTTGCATGCATGAGGCCCTGGATTCAATTCCTCAGCACCACATAAGCAGAAAAAGCCTGAAGTGGTGCTATGACACAAGTGGTAGAGCGCTAACCTTGAGCTGAAGAGTTGAGGGACAGCGCCCAGGACCAGAGTTCAGGTCCCATGACCAACAACAACAACAACAAAATCCCCAACAACAAATCCTCAAATAAACAACTACCCATTAATAATTGGGTTAAAGACTTAAAGAGAAACTTCTCTGAAGAGGAAATAAGAATGGCCAACAGACACATGGAGAAATGCTCAACCTCTCTAGCCATAAAAGAAAAGCAAATAAAAACAACATTGAGATTCTACCTCACCCCAGTTAAGATGCCTATAATCAAGAAATTTAATTACAACAGATAGTGGAGGGGATGTGGCCAAAAGGGAACCCTACTGAATTGTTGGTGGGAGTGTAAACTTGTTCAACCACTTTGGAAAGCAGTATGGAGGTTCCTCAAAAGACTCCACATAGAGCTCTCCTATGACCCAGCAATCCTACTTTTAGGTATTTACCCAAATGATCACAAAGAAGGCCAAACTAAAGTTACCAGCACAACTATGTTTATTGCAGCATTATTCACCATAGCTAAGATATGGAACCAACCCAGATGCCCCTCAGTAGATGAATGGATCAAGAAAATGTGATATATATATATATATATATATATATATATATATATATATATATATATAATTCTATGCCTCCATCAGAAAGAATGACATTGCCACATTTGTTAGGAAATGGAAAGACATGGAAAAAATTATATTAAGTGAAGTAAGCAAGACTCAAAGAAACATAGGTCCCACGTTTTCCCTTGTTTGCAGTAACTAGTATAAGTCTAGGACAAGCAGAAGAGGTCAAAAGCTATGTACATATGACCATATTAGCTGATACTAAGTGAAATGAACCCCAAGATAGGGTCATAAGAGGATTTATCTTTGTTGCTGTTGTTTTTAATGTACTATGTGATTTTTTTTGTTTCTTCTGTATGTTCTTCCCCCATAGTAAAACACCTGTTTTCAGTATATTTGATTCTGTTGCCCTGAATCTTATATATACATTTTTTTTTCTAATTTGGGGAAGGGAAGTAAATAACCAAATGGTGAAACAAGATACAGGTTGACCCATTGTAACAATCAGGTGTACAAGACACTATGTTGAAGATGAACTTTACAACTTGGGGGGTGGGGTGGATGGAGGAGTTGGGGAATTGGGGAAGGAAGGGATGGTAGGGGACAAACAAAGAAGGAGGTAATAATGTTGGACACAACTATGTGTTCTTTACCTTACTCATGTAACTGTAACCCCTCTGTGCAGTATCTTTACTATAAAAATATATATTAAAATAAACAGAATACACAAATTGAAAATCAAGAAGAAATAAATTTCCAGAAATATACAGCCTGCTAATCATGAATCATGAAAAAATAGAAATTCTGAGAAGAATGGTAAATAGTAATGATTTTGAATCAGTTATGAACTACAACTCCCATCTACCTCCTGAGAAAGCAAATGCTAACTGGCTTCACAATCAATTACATGCTATAGTGAGGGAAGTATGAGAGCTCAGTTCCATGTTCTACAAACAACTACTTTCTTCTCAGTCCCTCAGAGGAGTCCCTTGAAAACATACACTGGGCGTATGTATCATTTCCTTGGGAGAAATCAGATCAGGGTGTTTCTTTCCACTGACACAGCATTGTGCTGGGTGAAAAATCTGTAATAAATGCTTCAGTTTCAAATTTTCCATCCACTTTTGTTGAAACAGATTGTGTGTTCACCTGTGGTGCAGAAGCCTCAACATGGTTCTGGATGTTTCCCAAAGGGAATCATCACATTTTATTGCTGTTAAACTTTGCCCTTGTTGGAACACTGGACCTTAGCTACTAAGTAGGCTGAAATATGAGGATCTCATTTTGAAGCCAGGCTGGGTAGGCAAGTCCATGAGACTCTTACTTCTGATTAACCAAAAAACTAAACTACCCCAAACTGTAACTATAGCTGTGGTTCATGTGATAGAGCACTGATCCTAAGTAATGCTAAGTGATGGTACCCAGGCCTTAAATTCAACCAGAGTTCATGCCCCAGTACATCGCACACACACACACACACACACACACACACATACACACACACTCACACACACCAATATACATTTTGAATGCCTGTAGGTAACTCTATTTGAAAAATTAGATTACTAGGAGTGTACTTGTATATTTGCATATTTATATGTATTTATATAAATTATATTATATATCACCATAAACACACATGTGTACACACACAAATATGTAGACAAAGAGAAGATTTTACTTTCTTCTTTGAATTAATTAATTCATTTTAAGAAGGATGCACTCATTGCTGAATGACTGCCTCAAAATCAATTAGTCAATTAGATTCCCTTCTGAATAATAATCTGATATGATAATGGTACATATTTTTATCCAGTCTTCAATCTGTCTAGACTATTTTTGTAAAACTAACCAAAAACTAGGTTACTAAGCCATATTTAATATGAAGAATGAAAGCTAAAATCACTACCTCATCACAATTCACCAGCAAAGAGACCGCTGTGTCCCTCTACACAAGGATTTCTTCAAACTTGCCATCTTCTGGAAGGTCAAAGCAAACCAAGTTATAAAGCTCTTGATCAGATATATGCTTATAAAGAAGAAAGGACGACAGTCTACAGCAGTCACAGCAGTAACTTAATTTACTTAAGAGGGAAAGGTACTTTAAGTGACAGGCAGAGAAAATTGCTGTTAAACTTTGGACACCTTGAGCTGAAAGTAAAACTCTTTTTGATATAACCAAAGGTCAGGTGTTAGTAATTTTTAGAGTCATTCTGGATGGTCTCTTTTTATTCTTTGGTGTCAAAATGAGTTTGGATAAGTTTGGAACTTAACCACAGTTTGTAATGAACTAGAGGCTCAGATAAATGAGAAACAACAACAACAAAAAAAGATAAAGCCATTTGAAAGCATAAAACAAATACTTTTCTTTCCCTTTTAAAAATCATTTCCTAGTGCCATCCAGGTGATTGACCTTAGGGTCTGGGTATTGGCCCTTACTTTTCCTTTTTCTCAAGGCTAGTGCTTCACCACTTGAGCCACAGCTTCACAGCTTTTAGTAGTTAATAAGAGAAGATTCTCAAGGACTTTCCTTCCCTGGCTTTGAATTTTGATCCTCCTATTTTAGCCTCCTGAGTAGGTAGGATTATAGATGTGAGCCACCTGCACCCAGCTGGAAGATAGGATTTTGTGCTCAGAAGCCCTACAAAGCTAGGTACTACTATGATGGGAAACTAATAGCTAATGTTAATCTTGTATTGATGTTGTAAGTACTTTACATAGATGATCTAAGATTTAAGTTTATGAGATAAATGTACCATAAGGACTACTAATATTTGCTTCAGTATCAGCCTTTTCTCTATTTTAACACCTGTTTTTGACATGAGAAAAATTGACTAATCCTTTAAAAAGAAGACTGAAGATTGGGACAATCTTATGTAATTATTATAATACGTTTACCTATTCAAAACTGTGTGTTGCAATTCTGTGCACTGCTCCACTCTCATGGGTCTTAATAATAACTATATACTGTGATGCATATAATAAAAACAAATACAGAATACTGTAGACAATAGAGTAAAAGTAGATATGTTGTAGGTATCAGAAAAATGGTTTATAAGGAAATGGACCTCAACAAAGAAAAGCAATATTGCTGAAATGCATACATGATGGAGAATCAGGTACTTGATTCTCACATTTTTGGAAGGTGTTTAAGTACCAAACTGACATTTTGACCAGCTGTTAATAACATATTTATGCAGAAAAAATTGAGGAACAATAGGATAATTGTGATTGCAACTCAGAAACTGTGTAAGAGAAAGCAATGCTTTAATCACAATAAAGCTACTTATGTCTGTTAATGTCCCTTTAAACAATAAGATTTATTTTCTGTAAATGTTTAGTTCTTCTTGTTAAATTCAAGCTTTTATAAGTAATGGTAAGTAAACAGTAAAAGTAAAGGTAAAAAAAATCCCAAAATTTATTACCAAAAATAAATATTAAAGGATATAGAAAAGTATATTGGGGGGGCTGGGAAGGTGGCTCAGTGGCAGAGCGCTTGCCTTGCATGCCTGAGGCCCTGGGTTCGATTCCTTAGCACCACATAAGCAAAAAGAAAAAAGCCGGAAGTGGCGCTGTGGCTCAAGTGGTAGAGCGCTAGCCTTGAGCTGAAGAGCTGAGGGACAGCGCCCAGGCCCAGAGTTCAGGCCCCACGACCGGACCCAAAAAAAAAAGTAAAAAAAAAAAAAAAAAAAAAAAAAGAAAAGTATATTGGGTCTACTAAGGTGAGATATTTATTATATAGATGAAACAGCTCATTTGTTTGTTCCCATTAATTTTCATTCATAGTATTTTTTTCTTTTGAATTTGCACATCATATTTATGATTATGTACAGTTTGTTAGTCCATTTCCAATTAAAAACCATTTCTCTTTTTTAATGTTTTTAATTGTAAAAATACTGTACAGAGGGGTTATAGTTACCTGAGTAAGGTAATGAGTCCATTTCCTATTGAGCATTGTTACTCCCTCCTTTGTTTTTCCCCACCACCCCATCTCTGTTCTCCTCCCCAACTCCTCCCTCCCCCATACCGAAGTTGTAAAATTCATTTTCAACCTAGTGTCTTGTACATTTCATTGTTACGATGGGTCAAACTGTATAAAAATATTTCTTAATATGGAATTTTTTAAAGAAAGAGTTGTCAGAAGATATTTTATGTACATGTGTGAAACTGGAATAATGGAATTTGTTGAAATTGTTTTGGGAGTGGGAAAATGACAGAAGGAGTGAGTTTCAGCAAGATATACTGCGTGCACATATTGACATGTCAAAATAAGACAACTGCTTATGCTTTTTTTTTTTTTTGTGAGAATACCGTACAGAGGAGTTACAATTACATGGGCAAGATAACGAGTACATTTCTTATCAACCATTGTTGCCTCCTGTTTGTTTCCCCTTCCCATCCCTTCCCATACTCCTCCCCACCCCCCACCCAAGTTGTAAAGTTCGTTTTTCGACATAACGACTTGTACATCTCATTGTTGCAATGGGTCCACCTGTATATCCCTATTTAAATGATTTGTTTTTGCCCTTCCCCTCCACAAATTATACCAACATCAAATACAGTGAAAGCATGGGTTATAACGTGGGGGAGGGACATACAAAGCAACATAGAAATCAATCTTATAAATATGTTAGAAACATTTGAATACTTATCTTGGGGTTCATCCCCCTAACATCAACTTATTTTTTTTAATGTGGAAAAAAGAGATTTAAGAACAGGAATCTTAATGTTGTTTTGATTTGCATTTCTTTTACAGCCAGAGAACTTGAGCATTTCTTCATATGTCTACTGGTCATTCTTATTTCCTCTTCAGAGAAGTCTCTCTTTAAGTCTTTAGTCCACTTATTAGTGAGGTGGTTGTTTTTTTGAGGATTTGTTTTGGGTGAATTTAATTTTTTGAGTTCTAAGTATATTTTTAGAGATGAGGCCTTTGTCTGTTATATGGCTAGTGAAGATCTTCTCCCAATCCGTGGGCTTTCTATTGATTTTGCCAGCTGTGTCCTTTGCCCTGCAGAAGCTTTGCAGTTTAATCCCATTTGTCCAATCTTTTGTTGATTTGTTGTGTTTCTGGGTCTTCACCCCAGTTAGAATGGCTATAATCAAGAAATGTAATAACAACAGATGTTGGAGGGGATGTGGCCAAAAAGGATTGCTACTTCACTGTTGGTGGGAGTGTAAACTTGTTCAAACACTCTGGAAAGCAGTATGGAGGTTCCTCAAAATACTACATATAGAGTTCCCCAATAACTCAGCAATCCCACTTCTGGGCATTTACTCAAATTACCACAAACATGCATACTAAAGTTACCAGCACAACTATTTTTTTTCTCAGCATTATTTGCCATAGCTAAGATATACAACCAACCCAGATGCACTTCAGTAGATGAATGGATTAAAATAATGAGGGGTTATATGTATAATAAAATTCTATGCTTCCATCGGAGAGAATGAAACTGCCTCACTTGTTAGGAAATGAAAAGACTTGGAAAAAATCATATTAAGTGAAATAAGCCAGACTCAAAGAAACATAGGTCCCATCGTTTCCTGTATTTCTAATAATTAACATAAATCTAGGATAATTGTATCAGATGAGCAGAAAAGCTCAAAAAGTATGTACATATGACCATATAAGATGATGCGAAGCAAAATGAACCTCACGATATGGACACGAGAGGTTTTTCTTTGTTGTTGTCATTTTTAATGTACTATATGATTTGTTTTGTTTCTTTTGTATGTTCTTCCCCCTATGGTATATCTCCTGTTGTCACTATATTTGATTATGGTACACTGCATCTTGTATATACATTAATCTAGGGGAATAACAAAATGCTGAAACAAGGAAACAGAATGCCCACTGCAACAAAGATTCTCACAAGACACTATGTTGGAAATGATCTTTACAACTTTGGCCAAGGTGGCCCAGGGTGGGGGGAGATATTAGGAAAAATACAAAGGAGGGGGATAACAATGTTTGACAAGGAATGTACTCATTACCTTACTCATGAAGCTGTAACTCCTCTGTATAGCATCTTTACAATAAAATAAATAAAATTTAATAAAAGAACAGCATTGAAACAATTTAGTCTTCAGCCACATCACTCACTTTTAATATGTATGCCTTGACCCAGTTTTCTCTTTCCTTTGTACAGGTAATAATATGAGAATCCAGAAATGAACACCAGACTTGCAGAACTTAGGGTGTCTCTCGCCCATATTCTCTCTTGTGCTCTCATTTTCTTTACCCCGTAAATACTCTCTGCCTGTTATGGGCCTAGATTTCACAGATCTGCCCCAATCTTTCAGACAGTGTGCATATAATTACAAGTGTGTCATCTTTCCCACGATTACAAAATGGCACTTGGGCATGTAGATTATGCTTTAAAAATATGTGTTCCAGTTTTTAATTTTGTCTTTGGAGATGGTTTCCTGAGTGAATGTATAAAGCTAAATTACCCAAAATAAGTCAATTTAATAAATGCTCGAAGCACATAAATATGTGTTCTGATGAAAGTGAGAATATAGTCATAGTGCTGTGTGCTAAACTAAACCTGTAACAACAACAACTTATTCTATGTACTAAGTAATGTCTATAATAAAACTTTACTGGCCATCTGTATCCTGGCATCATGCATCAAGATTTGACTTAGAGGGTTTTATTTAATCTTTGTGATACACAGTTCTCATCTTACCTACAAGTAAAAGAAGGTCAAAGAGTTTATTTTGTCTACTGTATTAAACTGTAAAAGAGCAAGGCTCTTTTAAAGGTTGACACCCTTCCTCCCCCAATCCCAGTCCTGGGGTTTGGACACTGACTCTGAGCCTTTTTTACTCAAGGCTAGCATTCTGCCATTTGAGCCACAGAACCACTTCTGGCTTTTTCTGAGTACTTTATTGGAGATAAGAGTCTCACAGACTTTCCAGTCCAGAGTGGCTTTGAACAGCAATCCTCAGATCTCACCTTCTGTGTAGCTAGGATTACAGGTGTTAGCCACCAGTGTCCGGCTCTTTTAAAGTTTTTTTTTGTTTTTGAGAAATTGTATGGATTTGTCTGGTTTAATTTGGTTGTTTAGCAAATATGTAATATTCATTTTGAATTAGCTAATTTCTTTGGCTTGACTTTATTTTTTGACCAAATTTATATCTTTACTATTTTTGCCTTCTCTCTCCCTTTCCCATTCACTCTTTCATTAGCTCTGTTGTCTTTGTTTCTGTATGTCAGCAAGAACAGGTACTCTATGCTCACCAGAACATTTCATGGGAAATTAAAAAACGTGTTGCTTTAATTCCTTGTACACTTCCAACTAGAACTACTTTTGTCGTTAAATATGTGACATTGAGGAACCACCTAGCAATTCTAAATATTCTTTTCTATTTCTAAAACTTTTAAAGTGGTTCATCTAGACTATCATGATTTCCTTAAAATATCAGTCTCACAATAATATTTCTTTTGAACTTTGACATTTACATTTATCATGGAATCAGATTTTTATTCCTTAATTTGATTCACCATGTCATTTTAAGGAACTAATGTATTCTAATTTTTTGTATATTTTTAAGCTTTTTGCTAGCTTTCATTAGTTGTACAAGTAAGAGGGACGTCATTATGATATTTCCATATATGCATACAGCGTATCCTCATTGAACTCATCCCCTCTATAGCTCTCTCTTTTTTGCCTCCTCAATTCTACACAACTTCAACATGTTTTATTGTTTTATTTTCACATAAGCAAATAAAGGACTTAGTCTAAATTGATCAACAGTGTGTTTTACAGAAAGTAATCCAATAGTATTTTTTTCCTTGAAAAGAAGATATCAAAATTAAATAACTGGAAGGCTTAGCAGTTGGGTTTCTGTTTTTCACATTACTCAAGCATTATCCCATTAAATACTTTCAGAACACTAGTCTTTAACTATGAAACAATGTACAAGTTGCAAAATCTATTTCCTGGGCTTTGGTCTTTGGTCTATTCACTGGATCTCACTTGCATTGTGCTCAGGGTTCACCAAACCCCCATGCTACCAGTGTTGAAAGGGATTAGAAGTGATTGCTTTTAAAAACATATGAAGGCTGGGAAGGTGGCTCAGTGGTAGAGTGCTTATCTTGCACACATGAGGCCCTGTGTTTGATTCTTTAGCACCTCATAAGCAGAAAAAGCTGGAAGTGGTGCTGTGGCTCAAGTGGTAAAGTGTTAGCCTGGAGCTGAAGAGCTGAGGGACAGTGCCCAGGACCAGAGTTCAGACCCCATGACTGACAACAAAAAGAAAAAAATGTCTACTTTATACTTATGATTACACTGAATTATGACATAATGATCCTTATAACTTTGATATTTAAACATTTATTGTACCTTCAATTTTTATGTACTTGCATCATGTATGTCTCCTTAGTACAAGAATTTTAGGTGCTAATCATCATCTTCCATCTCTTTCCCATTTATCTTCCATGAGACAAAATAAAAACATAAGATATGTAGTCTTTATAAGATATTATCCCAATTGTGTGTGTTTCATGAAAGGGCATAAAATGCAGTGTCATTTTTGAAATATGTATGATGTACCTAGTTGTTACCTATGAAACATGAAAAATGATCAAAAGAGCAAGAAAGAATGACATTTATCACATGTATATAACTTTTAAAAATTATTGATATGAGAATAAATCTGTCCTAGGCACATTATCAGAATAATTATTACTGGTCACATTTTTTGTTCTGACTTAATAGGAAAACAAATGGCTTAAAAATAAAGTAGACCAGTAATGTAAGTGTTGATTGATTCTGAATCTGTTTCCTCTTTGCATAATTTTACTACTCTGACATTTACTGCATAAATAGATGCAAGCTCAAACCCAGGATTCCACTGAGAGAATTATGGATTTTCATAAAGTAAAAAAAGATATGTGCAGCAGTGCCTGACAATTAGATATACTTCTCCTAGGCACTTGATAGGGTATGACCATTCTCCACAGGGAACTGTGTGAAGCATTCATGTAAACTTATTAAATTTGTGACTAGTCACCCGTAAAAGATAATTACATGTCTGCATATGAGGTGACCTGATTGCCCTTTAACATGACTGTAGAGTAAACCCTAAGGATAATGGGAAGAAAGAGGAATAAAGAGAAATAGGTGGCCTTTATGCAATATTTGGGAGTGGAATATAAATAACTGAACTGAGAATAAGAATTAAATTTGCTGATTCCACACCAGTGTTCAATGCAAGGTGTACTTAACATCTTTAGGCATTTAGGCAATAGTGTTATGTAAATGATTGGCCTTTAAAAATCATAGTGAAGTTGGGCCTCAGTGGCACACAGCCGAAAGCCTAGCTGCTCAGGAACTTGAGATCTGAAGAACACAGTTCAAAGTCATCCTGGGAGGAAAAGTCCATAGGTTTCTTATGACCAATTAACCACCAAAATGCTGGAAGTGGATCTGTGGCACAAGTGGTAACATACTAGCCTTGAGTGAAAAAGCTAAAGGACAGCAACCAGGCACTGATTTCACATCTCAGGACATCCCCACCACCACCACTACCACCACCACCATAATAAAGGAGACACATGCTCTTGTAGGAATAAAACATTCAATTGAATGATCCCAGTGGCTCTATAAATAATCTTAAAGAAATATGCTTAATTCAGTAGAAATTTTCACAAAGGTCTGTATCAGCGAATCATTAAGAGCAGGAAGATCCTCTTAATAGACTACTAGGGACCATGTTACCTCTTTCTGTCTTCATGCTAAAAACATCTGTAAATTTTTGTTGAACTGTGATGAATATTTTCTTGCTAATAATGTATTATCTATATATAGGAAAGGACAGCATGGTTGCTGGTAGATTTAACATTGGAGATCATAATTTCTGGATCCATCTTCATATATTTTGCTTGAAATGGGTCTTTTTTGTGATAATCTGTTTCTTATGTTGTTTTTGTAAAAATACTGTACAGAGGGGTTACAGTTATATGAGTAATAAGTACATTTCTTATGAAGCATTGTTGGCTCCTCCTTTCTTTTTTCCCTACCATCCCTTCCCTCCCCACTTCCCCAACCCTTCCCTTCCTGCCTACCACATCCCCCAAGTTGTAAAGTTCATTTTCAACATGGTGTCTTGTATGTCTCATTGTTAGAATGGTCAACCTGTATCTTTATTTCAGCATTTTGTTATTTCCCACTGTATTTGATTCTGGTGCCTTGCATCTTGAACTCTATCTTTATAACATGACATGAGTGTTTCCAACCATAACCAACTGGTCTCAAATAAATGTTTACTCTCAGCCAATATACTGTCTAATTTTCTCACTGCAACAAAAATAGTTGTATTCACTGGTCATGTAATCAATCTATCATCTTCATGAAGTTTGCATCTTCTCTTTTGCATATATTCATTTAAAATATCATTTTTTGCTACCTGACACCAAGTATCATATGGTTTTTGGCATTCCCCTCAACCAATTCTCTGCATCACAGGGGATGTGGAAGTGTTTATTTCACAGTGAGATAAATGTCATGACAAAGAAATTCACATGGAGCTAATGGAGCACAATAGACATACGTGTCAATCAGACTGTATATTCAAAAAATGGTTATCTAGAAGGAAAACAAAACAAACAAAACTCAGTTTCATCTTGAGGGATGGCTGAAAGGGAACTTGCAATCGCAGTATGCTGGAGCATGGGGAGAATGACTAGAGTGTTATCAGTTGACATCTGATAGCACGCTGAAAATTACATATTGAAATCTTGAAAACAGAAAAAAAAACACTTGGAATCATTTTTCTCAGCCTTATTTCAGCAGAGGCATGTCAGAATTTCCACGCTAACTAGACTGCTCCGAGCTGATGCACAGAATCTCCATGCCTCTCTCCAGGCAGGCTTGCAGGGCTCAGATGTATTTCATCTGCTATGAACTCCATCCCACATTTCCATTATTGAGTATGTAAGGGGCAGAGAAGCAGAAGTATGCTTCATTGTGGAGTCCAAATAGCTCTTTCCATTCTACAGTGCTCACTGAGTCCTGTCTGCATTATTTCTAGAATAGACATTGGGCTAAAAATCAAGACACTCTGTCTCTAATTCCAGCCCTTAAATTACCTGTTTAGCAATTCTTGTGTTTGTATCATGTAAATCAAACTATAATCAACATGCTCTACATTAGCTAATCCTCTTATAGTTGTCAAATTTGTTGCCTCAGATCATCCATCTTTGGAAAACAACCTGTTTTCCTTCCTATTGCTATCAGATTGACAGTTTTAGATCCGGGTCTAAACAAGGTCATGGAATATTTGTCTTTTCAATGTTTATCTTATTTCACCTCTCAGAATGTCCTTTAGGCATATCTATGTTGCATCATAATTTTCTCTTTTCCGGGGCCAAATAGTTCACTGTGTGCACATGTTTTATCTATCCCTCCATCTGCAGTTACCTGAGCTTGGTTTCTAGATCTTGGATATTGTGAATAATGTGTCAATGACAAATGTTGTGCAGATCCCTTTTAAGATAGTGGTTTTAGTGCCATAGACAGATTCCATGTGGTGTGATTGCTGTATAAAATGGTAGCTGATATTTTTACTTTTGGAGATATTCTATACTGTTTTCTCTAGTGAAAATGCAGTTTACATTCTCAACAGTGAACATGGGTTTACTTTATAGCCTCACTAATGCAAATTACCTTTGACCTTTTTATGATTGTCATCCAAACAAGTGCTTGTAATTTACATTTCTCCTGGTGGCTGGTGATGTTTAGCATTTTCCCATAGACTTAGTCTATGGAAATTATATTCTCTTGAGGACAATATTCTTGCTTCATATATAAGCATCTAAGGATGCTATTAAACATTTCCTTAAATGCACACACACACACACACAAACACACACACATACATATAAATATATATGTATATACATATAATGTAGAAATCTAGTGCTGAAAATTATTTTGAAGAAATTAGGATTATACTTTAAATTAGCTATAGAACAAACAGATATTTGAAATGAATTTTACATTTTAATCTGCAACTGTACAAAAAAATTAAACAAACCCATGTATGTTTCCTTTGTAAAAACATATAATTTCAGTTTCTTATTAATTAGCGCATGTCACCATAAAATAAACACAATACATTATCAGAATATTATGAATGAACAATATTCAAAATGGAATAGCAATTAAGAAATAGACATAAATTCTTTTGTAAATACATGCAGATGTTATGATAATTTATGTTCACCTTTATGTTCTAAATTTGTATTCTTTCCACTAACATATATTAATTCAACAAAGTAGTTTCATTGCAGTGTAAAATATAATGCATTTTGTTCAAATTTTCTTTCTACAACTCGTTGTTATCCCTCTGTTATTTTATACACCATTTTAATAGGTTTCCATATGAAGTTATTTACCTATGAAGTTCATCTATCATATTCATTGTTTCACCTTTCACACTTTTCTTTTCTTTTTTTGGGGGGGGGATCCAGTCGTTGGCCCTGAACTCTGAGCCTGGTCAAGGCTAGCGCTCTACTACTTGAGCCACAGCGCCACTTCCGGCTTTTTTGTTTTTGCTTATGTGGTGCTGAGGAAACGAACCCAGGGCCTCATGCATGTTAGGCAAGCGCTCTACCACTGAGCCACCTTCCTAGCCCCCACCTTTCACACGTTTCTTTCACCTCTCTTTTCCACTGATTTCCACATCTAAATCATCTCAATATTGCAGTGCTATCTTTATTTTATTTTACTATCCTTAATAGTTGTACAAAGGAGTTGCCATTTAACAAAGCAGTTTATGAGTACAACATATCTTGGTCAATGTCAGTCCTTTTTCCATTCTCACTCATCCCTTCCTTACTTATGCCTTCTCTCACTCTCTTAATTTTGTAGGATATACAGAGTTTTTTTTTTTTACTGCATTTCCCCCATTTCCCTTCATTTGTTCAATCCTTTCTCCTGGACCCCATCTCACCACTTGATAGTACCCACATCCTGGTGTTTTATTTTGCTGAACTTTGACCTTGCCTTTCTAAGGAACAACACTATTTGAATTCTTCCTTGAATTGCCCATATTTCAGTTATTTTTTGTCTCTATTCTGAATATGAGATTTTTGCCATAATTTTACCCTTCTTTATGACTGATTCTGATTGACTGTGTGTAACACTGCACTTTCTATATCCATTGACTAGTTAATGAATTTTTTCATTCTGTGGTTAATGTTTTCCCTTCGTTATAAAAATGAGATCCTTATAGGTTATGCAAATGAGATTTTTATAGAAATACGTGATGAAGGAGGGAAAGAAGGAAAACTTAAGAATTTTGCCAAAGAAAGTGTTTTGCTCAGTAGAAGTGACCTGCACCTCCATACTCTTAAGACAGTCAAATTTTCATTCAAATTTACTTTAATATGATTATATTTAACTGTCCAAATCAATGTGACTTTGATTGCTTTCCTGGGATAGGGGGACTATTGAAGTAATAATGGAGATCTTCATAGTGGGTAAGATAAACTAGTCTCAAAACCTGTATATTTAAGTTCATTTGTGAAAGCTAGACCTAAGATGATGATAATGATGATGATGATGATGATGGGTGATGATGATGATGTTGGGTAATGCTGATGGGTGTGGATAAAACATGAATGCTAAAGGAATATATGTTGGGGGCTGAATTAACAGAAGAGGAGACGGAGAAAAAGAAAGGATACTGAACAGTGAAGATGAAATTATTGAAGGCATAAACACAACACACTTTGCAAACAATAACTGAAAAAAAGGAGGTGTTATTGGTCTAATGGCTGGAGGCAGAACTCCTGGCTAGAGAGAGTAAGACCTTGAGTTCCAAACCCAGTTTTGAACAAGAACAATAGAAGGAATAATGGAGAATATGGATTTCCAATACATTATAGGACCTGAGATGTCAGAGGGGGAAGGGCTGTAGTTTTATGTATGTGCAGTCACAAACATTACTCTATATACTGGCTGTGGTTAAAAAAAAAGTCTATGTTGAAAAACGAACTTTGCAACTTTGAGGAGGGAGGGGAGAATCAAGGGTTGGGAGAGGGAGATGAGAAGGGATGGGAAGGGGAAACAAAGGAGGAGGCAACAATGCTTGATAAGACATGTACTTGTTATCTTGACCATGTAATTGTAACCCCTCTATATGGTATTTTCACAATAAAAAACTTCACATTTCATATTTGATCCAGTAAGGACAAATTCTTGATGTTCAAACAAATTTTCTTTAGTCAGCAATGACATGGATGTAAACCTGACTGTAATTTCAAGCTTTTAGGACCTCCTGAGGAGTTAAACGTAGGATTTGCTCAGATTATCAATCATTCTCAAATGTATCATGCCTGCCAGGGAGCTGTCACAGTCATTCAACAAGCAAGGTGAGAAAATTTCTCATCTGTAAAAGTGAAAGAGGGTACAAGCCAAGATTTTCAGGACAGGAGGAAATTGAACGACATTATTTCTATATAATAGGTAATTAAATTTCAAAGCATGCAAATCTGTGGTTGGAATATGAGCCTCTTAGAATTTTCTTTGTTTTGCGGTTTGACAGTCAGTGCCTCAGCTTTGTTAAGAATTCTTCTTTTCTGAAATGCTTTTTCATGGGGAAAATTTTCCTATTCATTTAAACTCTTCTGGTTGTGGAAGTAAAATGAGTCTCTAATATGAAAATGAAGTGTTATAATTTTTAATCAGTGTGGTTCACCCCTGGAGCTATAAAAGGGACAGAAAGATAGCATGAGAGCAATCAATAAAATCCAGATTATATATGACAGTCCTCAGTTTAATCTTTGAATGGTTCCAAGGAATCTTTATGACCGCTCTCATTCCATATTCCCCTGGTATTTGCACAAGGGAAATCTGCAGCCTCCATGGTTGGAATATAACACATCAGTAACAGCACAGGCAGTTTTCCTTGTGAAGCTCCCCAAATGTATCCAAAGCAATAATAGCAGTTGCATTAACAAAATCAGATTAGCAGCAAAATACTGAACTCATCAATGGGAACAAACATAAAGAAAACAATGTTATCTTAATGGAAACCCTATTTTTCCCCACACAAAACAAAGGGAAAATATTTGCTTCTTACAAAATGGACGAAGAATGAGATTTGGAATACAAACCAAAGGGTTGGAGACATTGACCTGTTATAAAATCTCAGTACCAGAAGCTTTATGATTTTGAAATTTCATCAGCAAAATTGATCTGGTTCTTAATAAGCTACCTTGTACAAGGTTCCCTGTCACAGAGTTGTATGATATTGGGAAATGATTAATTCCACAAGAGATAAATAAAAAAGGGTTTGACATGTTATACAAGCCAAATAGTAATTATTAATGTCATTGTAGCTGGCTAGATTACTTTGATGAAAAAATTACTTTTGATATCGCCTTATTCAAAATAAGAAAAGTAATAACATTTTATCTTAGATAAATAATCTTTAGATTAGAAAGGATTAATTTGAGAAGTTAGAAATATGCTGACATTGAATCTTCAACTCATGCTCCATAGTTTTATAAGTAAAAACAGTATTATTGACAAATTCAAAGACAAGGCTATATTCTTGGTTTAATTTTTTCTCCCAACACACACACATATGTATACACACATTGTCACATACATACAAACACATAATTGACTTACTCACACATGCATAAAAATTCTGTAATAATTTATATCAAGACAATTATTTATTGTCCAGGTTCTGATTGCCATGTTTATGTGCAAAATAAGAATAAAAACATGTCATTAAATTTTCCTGGAATATATTTTCCACAACATACATGGATACATGGAATATCTTATTTCACATAAGCAGAATAATTTAATTAAACATTTACAGTGCAAATGGTTTTAAAGAGCATTTGTATGAAGTAATAAATAAAGCAAAAGTATATCCATGAACTAAATCTTAAAGGAATGTCTAAAAAGTGTGACAGCCGATGGTTCTGAAAAGTTGGATCATAAGTGTTAGTGAGAGACAAGAGAAAAGGCATTAGGAATCCATGCCTAGCTGTGTGCCAGAGACACCCATCTGTGTTTGTAGCTACTCTTGAAATTGTGAGCTGAAGACTGAAATTCAAAGCCAGCCCAGGCAGAAAAGCCCATGAGACTTTTATAGTAAAAAATAAAATAGGGGCTGGGAAGGTGGCTCAGTAGTAGAATGTTTGCCTCACGTGCATGAGGCCCTGGGTTTGATTCTTCAGCACCACATAAGCAGAAAAAGCCGGAAGTGGCGCTGTGGCTCAAGTGATAGAGCACTAGCCTTGAGCTGAAGAGTTGAGGGAAGAGCCCAGGCCCAGAGTTCAGGCCCCATGACTTACAAAAAAATTAAGCAGTAAAAATGCTAAATATTGCTCAGATGGTAGAGTGCTAGCCTTGAGCAAAGAAAGCTAAGAGTTAGTGACCAAACCCTGGCACAAATACATACATATGTACATACATACGTACATACATACAAACATTCACACATTCACGTATGAATTCATATATATATATATATATATATATATATATATATATATATATATACATAAAATCCATGACTACTAAATCCATGAGTACTAATTGAGTACTCAAGGTTCAAGACTAGAATGAAGCAAAGCATGCCACATCAATGTATGATATTCCACATCAGTATCTATAATAAAACCATATGTAAAATATTAGAGAGCAAAATGAAGGAGCATTAAAATAATCATGATTTTGTTTTAGAATACTCTACCAGATTAGAACCTGCACCCATAATACAAGATTGTTGAAAACATTTATGAATTTTTGTTTAGCATTTGTTCTTAAATAAAAAATTGACCATTTCAGTGGATATCACCATAGATTGAGAATCTTTGACTTTATTTTCAGTAAGTAAAAAAGTACTTAGAAATAAGTTTTATTTGTAATATTATGATTTATGCAAAATTTATGAGACTGACACAATTGGTATATTCCTCATTCCACAATCCAAATCTGGAATAGTACGTAAGATGCCATGAGAGGTGAAAGGGGGAAGAGAAGGAGGAAGAACAAAGAAAAGAAGGAAGGAAGCAAACAAGGAAGATAAGAATGAAAGAAGGAAAGAGAGAAGGCAGGAAGGAATGTGCAAACATAGTAAGTGCTTATACAGCAATATTATTAATAATATAACTCCAATAAATTAATTTGTGTACATAAAATGGACAAATTCCTAGCCAATAAATTAATTTGTGTACATAAAATGGACAAATTCCTAGAAAGACACAATAAATAAAACTGGGTGCCAATGGCTCACATTGTAAACCTAACTACTTAGAAGGCTGAGATTTGAGGATCACAGTTCAAAACCAGCCTGGGCATGAAAGGCTATGACATTCTTATCTCCAATGAACCACCAAGAAAGCCAAACGTGAAGCTGTGGCTTAAGTAGTAGAGTGCCAACCTTAAGTGGAAAAAGCTAAGAGACAGTGCCCAGGACCTTGGTTCAAGTTGTAACACACACACACACACACACACACACACACACACACACACACACACACACACAGGAAATATAACAATAAATTTTTTAACTTAAGTTTTAATTTTATTGTCAAAGATAATGTATATAGGGGCTACAATTACGTAAGTAAGGGAGTGGTTACATTTCTTGTTGAACTTGTTGCCTCCTCCCTGATTTTTCTCCCACTTTCCCTCCCTCTCACCCCCCTGCCCCAAGTTGTACAGATCATTTCCAACATATTGTCTTGTGAGTATCACTATTGCATTGGTTCTCCCTTCATCCTTTGTCTTACCATTCCATTGTTTCCCTTCCCTAATTCAGATAAAAATATATACTATACTCAGGGAACCAAAATCAAATACAGTGACAACAGGGGATAAACCACAGGGGGGAAACACAAAAGAAAAAAGAAATCACATAGAATTCTAAAAACAAGAACAACAAAGATAAAGGTTTCCCTTATTTGTAATATAGTATATATCTAGGATAATCTTAGGAGATTAGCAGAATAGCCCAATAGCTATGTATGTATATAAGATGATGCTAAGTGAAATCAATTTTTTCTTATAGGCTACAATAAGACCTCAAAAATACTCCTTGGCTAGAGGAACATTTCAAAATAGCATATAATTAAAACAAATTTATGCACAAAATATACCAATGTTCTCCCATTGTTAGTAATAAGCTTTTGTTTTTGTTGGTGGTAGTGGGGCTTGAACTCTGTGCTTGAACACTGTCCCTCAGCTCTTCAGCTCAAGGCTAGTGCTCTACTACTTGAGCTACAACTTCAATTACAGTTTTTGGTAGTTTATTGGAGATAAGAGTTTCATGGACTTTCCTGCTTGGGCTGGCTTTGAATCTCAATCCTCAGATCTCAGCCTCCTGAGTAGCTAGGATTACAGGCATGAGCCATAAGGGCCATGCTTTTTTTTTTTTTTTTTTTTTTTTTTAAATAGCAGTAGCTGGGAGCCCATGGATCATGCCTGTAATCCTAGCTACTCAGAAGCCTAAGATCTGAGGATAGTCTGAAGCCAGCCCAGGCAGAACAGGCTGTGAGGCTCTTATCTCTAGTTAACAACCAGAAATTTGTAGAAATAACTATGTGTAACATATCATTAAAAAAAATGAATGTTGCATAGGCATGAACATAGAACAACAAATAAATGAATACACACCAACATTGAGTTTCATAAAGGAAAAAAGATTAGCAAACAGTGGGAAACACTGAAATATTTTGTAGTTTTAGACAAAATAAATCGTACTGTTAACATTTCAGCAAATACTTTCTGCTGAGTTGATTTAAAAAGAAATGTATTCAGTGCTATGTTCCCAGAAAATGAAAAAGGATTTTCGAAGCTTTTTCTAAGAATATAAAGATGAGCATGTTGTGTTTGCTGAAGTTTTCTCCATGATTTTAAACCACTTCCATTAACATGTTATCACCTATCTTATCTCCTTTAATCTTGACCATTCTTTAGTTCTCATTATGAAGGTACTTTGGGCATGCATTTCTTGTCCTTTCAGAATAAATTATGGAATCCAAATATTTTCAGTTTGTTTCTCCATTTATTAGCCTATTCACATCTTTACATGTTTCCTTCACATTTCATTTTTACCACTAAATGTCTTTGAAATTAGTTATAATAGTCCCATTGGATGGTAAAGATAGAGACAAATTTCTACCTCTCCTACGTCCATCATACTTTCTTCTTTATGTGCAGCATGATGTTATTATAGACTAGGGAATATAAAATCTGTTTGGTTAATATATAACTGAAACAACTGATTTTCTCCATAATCAATAATGTTAAATATAAATTTTATGTGCCTAGTTTTTCTCTTCCAATCTAATCTAATTCCAGGACCTGTCTATTTAATTTGACTGTTGTTTTGTTTCATTGTTTATTGTTTGTATTGTTATTATTGAGAGTTCCTCATTGTTATGGACATTAATATATTTTAAATAGATATTTTTCAAATACTTTCACTCTGTCTGGGAAGTCTTTTGCTGTTTATAGTGTCTTTTTTTAAATGAAAATACCGTACAGAGGGGTTACAATTACATGGGCAAGGTAATGAGTGTTGCCTCCTCCTTTGTTTCCCCTTTCCATCCCTTCCCATCTACAACTCTCCCACCCCGCCTCCCCCCTCATGGTCTCCCTCATCTGTAATAACTAGACTAGACTATGTCTAAGATATTCTTAGGAGAAGATCACAATTGCTCAATAGATATGTGCTATGACCAAATAAAATGATGCTTATTGAAATGAACCCCAAGAAATGGAAACAAGAGGATTTTTTATTTTTTTTTTATTTTATTTTTTATTTATTTATTTATTTATTTATTTTTGGTCTGGTTGTGGGGCCTGAACTCTGGGCCTGAGCACTGTCCCTCAGCTCTTCAGCTCAAGGCCAGTGCTCTACCACTTGAGCCACAGCGCCACTTCCGGCTTTTTTCTTTTTGCTTATGTGGTGCTGAGGAATCGAACCCAGGGCCTCAGGCATGCAAGGCAAGCGCTCTACCACTGAGCCAACTTCCCAGCCCCAAGAGGATTTTTTATTTTATTGTTTGTAGTTACTCTTTTTTCTCTCTTTTTTTCCTGATGTCACTCTTTGTTCATTTCTGTACCTTTGTCTTGTTTAAGTTTATGTGATTGGGGGAAGGAAAGGGGAATTACAGAAATGGTGGGGCAAAGGGCAAACTAATTCAACAGTGATGCTCGCTGGACATTGTGTTGGAAATAAAATTTACTACTTGGAGGGAGCGGAGAGAGGTGGGGAGTGGGAAAAATGGTGGATGGGTTAACTCTGCTCAAAAAGAAATTATTCATTACCTGACGTGTATAACTGTAACCCCTTTGTACATCACCTTTACAATAAAATTTAAATTCAAAAAAGGACAGAGTTTCTTGATTTTGAGACGTCCAATACATCTTTTCATATTATGTTTCTTTTGCTCCCTTATTTAAGGTATTTTTGTTTATCAATAGATCTGTGTCTTTTATATATACTTTACAATTTTAGGCTTCTGTTTCTTTCTTTCCTTTTATTTTATTTTTTATTGTTATGCTTTTCTGGGCCTGGGTATTGTCCCTGAGTTTTATGCTCAAGGCTATGACTCTATGGCCTTAGACGAAGCCTCACTTCTGGCCTCTGTGTGTGTGTGTGTGTGTGTGTGTGTGTGTGTGTGTGTGTGTGTGTGTGTGTGTGTGTGTGTGTGTGTGTGTGTGTTTCATTGGAGATAAGAATCTCCTGAACATTCCTGCTCCTAGCCGCCCTGGGACCACAGTCATCAGATTTCGACCTTCTAAGTAGCTAGGATTACAGGCATGAGCTACCAGTGCCCGACTACATTTCATTCTTATCATTCTTCTTAGGAAATTTTCTCACTCTGTGAAGCATTCATTCTTATAAAGAGATCCAGTGGTTTCACATAAGACACTTCCAGTTTCTTTGCTCTTTAGCCCCTGATATGTCATCTCAGTTCATAGTGTCTGCCTCGCCCTCTTTCGTGGCATTTTGGCCTGGAATTTCTAGGGAGTACAAAAGTGGTATCAACTCATTTTCTTCCCCCATGCTCCTGGTATCAGACAGAGATATCTATTGTCCAAAGTACATTTGCTTCTTAACTTTGTCTATATTTTGATTCAGATGGGAAGTACCTTTGGTCTTTCTTACTCCTTTGCAGAGTGTCTGTAATAGGGAAACAATTCTGTATTGCCAGTATAAGGGTGGTGGAAAAAAGTCATACAAACACATTTATCATATGAGCAGAATGAATCGGCTTTTGAACTCTAGAAAAGTCAGCATGCAAATTTTCCTGAGCCCCAGTGGCATTTGATTTGTATATAGTTTTTTTTTTTTAATTTTTGGTCTCCAATTTCTGCTTAATTCTGTACTTTGATAAAATATTCATTATTTCCATGAGTCAATCTGCATGTTTTATGAGCAGAAACAATCTTAAAATTCGAGTTGTCTTTGTTGTACCGTCTTTCAGGCATTTTTTTTAATGCGTGATATTCCTTTGTATACAACTTTCCATCCCATCTTCCCATTTAGCTTCTGTTATCAGAGTGTACAGATCATAATCTTTCTTCTGTCATTTCCTGAGGCACACAAGAGCAAACATGGCATGGGTGAATCATGAAAAAATAGAAACTCACTAGTAGTATTCTGAAAATAGATTATTAAAATTAATGCAGTCAATTATTAAATGAAATCTTGCCCCTCACACAGAGATTTTTTTAGTAAAATCAAGTTTCAATCTTACATTTTTAACTCAGATAATTGTACATTTGTTCCACTGTTTATATATTATATATAGTATTTAAAGAGCTGCAGAAAGGGGCTGCCATTTAACTAAGCAGCTTATGAATACAATGCAGCTTGTTCCACGTCATCCCTTTCAACATTCTCACCGCCCCTCTTCACCCACTCCTTCCCCTACTTTTCTTAATTTTGTAATATATACAATGAATTCTTGACTTCCCCCTTCTGCTTTCATTATTATACCCCTCTCCTATTAGTCCTACTTGGTGCTTATTTTGTTGTGCTTCGGCTTTGTCTTTCTAAGGAATTACTTTGAATTCTTCCTAGAGTCTACCATATTTCAGTTCATACATTTGTATCCACTTGCCTATCATTTAATGTGTTTACTTATAGATTTACAGGCAAATTCTAGATACCACAAATGAGGAAATCCATGCGACCTTTGCTTCTCTGGGCTAACTCACTTCATTTAAAATATTTTTTCTAAGTCTTTTCTTTCTAAACTATTGTTATTTTTTAATTTCATTTACCAGGTGACAATCTAGATAATTGGATGCTATAAGTATAAAAAGGGCAAAACACGATAAACTTTATTTTATAATGGAAAACTTATTTTCATGTCAATCTAAGAAATGTCTAGGAACTAAAGCTGGGTACTGCCTCACACTGTTAATCTTACTACTCAGGAAGTCTGAGGAACACAGATCAAAGCCAGTTCCAGAAAAGTTCCAGGCTGATGGCCGGGCCTTGGTAGTAGAGAACTGCAGCAAACGACATAGTGCCAACACACAAACACACACACACACACACACACACACACACACACACACACACACACACACACACACACACGCGCACACACACACACACACACGTACACAGTGCTTAATGAGAAATATCTCCAATATGTTGTTACATACAAGGTATCCTTGTAATGTTTTGTATTCATATGTGGCACATTTATTGTAAGCATGGTAAATATCAGAGCAAGGACTGGGTTTTTGATGTAAAAGTTCCTAGGCAGGTGTAGATAGATAGGTAGATATATAGATATAGATATATAGATAGATTAATGTAGATAATGTCAACAGTTTTTTATTAATGACAGGAAATCGATAATATGAGTAATGGTCAGTTAGGATTTTTTCAGGAGCTGCATCTGGGCTTGCATTATGGGAAATCTTAGGAGCTATGAATAATAATATTTAGAATCGAGAGAATATGATATTCTTGTACAATAATTAATTATGTACTGGATTTAAAATGATAGGCTGTAATTGTTAAGGAATTAGATAGTCTTGGGTCCCATAGAGAAAGCCTTTTGCTTGTCTTTAACATAAACTATGAATCAACTAAGAGCTAGAGCAAGATTTATGGAGAGAGATAATTTGTAGAGTATTTACAGTGTTACTTAGGAAATAATTATTTTTAGTTTTTCAAAGTAAAATTGTTTTCGTATGTTGCATGATTTGTGTGTTAATTAATGTTAAACATTAATGAGTGTTTAACACTCTATCTCTATATTTATTAACAAATAAATCAGAATGTTAAAGAAAAGGCTATAACTTTTGTAATTTTAAATTAAATCCTGATACATTTAAATGTTAATTGCTACCAGTTATACATTGAGTTTACCCTGGGTCTATAGTCTTTCCTTAAAAGAAGTGGGAAAGATCACAAGTATGTTGTTACTTAGGTAATCATTTCCTTAATTCCTTTTTAAAGCCATTACTAAGTTTGATTAAACTTTTATTCAACTTCTGTTCTATTAGACATAAATTCTGATTATGAAAAGGCAGGTTGTAATTGGTTCTTCTTTTTATAAACAGTAGAAAGGTTGTATTGGGGCCTTCTGAGCTTCTATTTATTGGTTATTTCTGCAAGTTCAATTTTGACTAATAACCTAAACTGTGGTTCTTTCTGTTTGAAAACTACTGAATTACAGAAGGCCAGATGCTGTTCCCTGATTAGATTCTGAGCTATTTTGAACACTTGCTGCAGTAGTATTACCCTACGCTTTTAATGCTTCATTTTAAGTTTTCCATCTGCTTTTAGCATCTGGTCAGTTCTTCCTTCTTTCTTATTTTATTTCATTTATTTTTTGTTGTACCATGTGTATCATCACGTAAGTGGAACTTGCATATTGTTTTTTAGGAACACATCAAATATACCATTAAGGGCATACAGTTTAGGACATATTTACAGCATTTAAAATTAAGAAGAACTTCTTGAAATATACAGGAAAAATGCTTGAAAATGGAACTCAAGTTATTCTTCACGAAAATTCCTTCATAGTGGTGAGGTAGATCAAATTTGGCTGTGATAACTTTTGAGGACAAAAATCGTAGCAGTGCTAGTTACACTGTAAGCCCATTAGTTAGTACAGTTATGTCATGTATTAACTTTGCTCATTTTTAAACAAATTAAACTACTTAGTCTCTGACTGATGCACCTAAGAACAGCACATGACGTTAACATTCCTTTCCTCCATCAAACAAAATTTATGGTTTTAGCATGTCCTATAAATAGTGCTTGTGATAGATTATACTTGCTCACAAATGCTTTAAAATATTTTCAGAGCCAGATTAGTTTGGGGCATAATTTATAGATTTTAGCCATAGCTAATACAAAACTAAATGGCTACTAATTTTAATTGTGGAATGATACATTTAAAGTCACAATCCCTACAATATTAGAAAAGTTCATTGATTAATCCAGATACTAATGTATGGACTTACACTTTTAGCATTGTAACCTTATGATACATAGAATAAAAACAAATAACAAACAATTTAAATGCCTGTCATAAGTTAATGTTCTTTGTCAGAAACCCTTATCAGGTTTCTTTTTTTCAGCCTTTAGAGAAGTAACAATCTGCCCTAAAGTCTTTCCTTAAAAAAAGCCACTTGATACAAAGCATTACTTAGAAAGCTCTTGCAATTATCTACTTGTTCAAGAACATGCCCTTTCTTATTTGTTTGCAAAATTCTCAGCAAGAAAACTTAAATAAAGCAATATTCCATAAAGCCCATAATTAATGTAATATAAATTATTGATGAGGTTATTTTCATCATAAAACTGTGTAAAATTTGCTCTGGAATTAATTTCTTATGAAAATGAATAAGTTGGGAAATGCTGAAAGTCTTTATTGATGGCTATTCATCAAGTCATTATGAAATGATTTTTTGGATCATTTTAACAAGTTGAATAGGAAGAAAGAAGAAAGAGCACAATTCCTGATAATGGTTCTTTAATCAGAAATCGCCATTCTTATTTCTGGGACTAAAATATCTTTTTTTTATATTATACTTCAAAAGAACTAAAGGTGATTTACAAACACAATTTCTTTTTTTTATAGTGAAAATACTGTACAGAGGGGTTACAATTACATGCGTAAGATAATGAGTACATTTCTTATCAAGCATTGTAGCCTCCTCCTTTGTTTCCCCTTCCCATCCCTTTCCATCCTCCCCCCACCCCCCCACTCTTCCCCGCTCCTCCTCCACACCAAATTTGTAAAGTTCGTTTTCGACATAACGACTTGTACATCTCATTGTTGCAATGGGTCCACCTGTATCCCTATTTAAACAATGTGGTGCTGAGGAATCGAACCCAGGGCCTCAGGCATATGAGGCAAGCACTCTACCACTGAGCCATCTTCCCAGCCCATGAAAACAAATCCAAACACAATTTCTAAAAGAGGTCATTTCAAAGGTGACCTAGAAAAAAAAAGTGTTTCTTGAGGTACAAAGCTAAGGGAAGGTAATGCACCTGAGCAGGCACTCACACACACACACACACACACACACACACACACACACACACACACACACACACACACTCATACCCATCCCCCCAACCAATAAGATTTAAATGTCCTGTAGGTACTGAAGTTTAAATTCATAATAAACTTTATTTGAAAGGGGTCAGTTGACTTTTCATTTAGTACTCAGTTTCTGAACTTTTTGTCTTAAGACAAAATTTAACACCGTGTGTCTCTCAGAGAATTGTGTAGGTACACATGCATGTATTTCAGTATACCTGTATGTATATCACACACTATGAGAAGGAATGACTGTTAACTAGTGCACTAGAGTCTGCACGATTCTTACTGAAACTGAGGAAGGAAGAAGGCTGCTGCATTTCTCTAGAGAGCTCAGGGATTCCGAACAAAATTCTCACAGTTTACCAGTGAGTCTTCAGGGGATTTGGCCACAGTTAGAAAGCAGTGGGGCCTGCTGAGCCTGGCTGAAGGCTCCACAGTCACCAGTGCCACAGTAGCTTTACTCATGTGTAAACCTTGTAAGGTTTATTGTGCAATATGGACACATTTAGAGATTATAATGTTGATCTAGACATTCATGAAAACAATGAAAAACAGGAAAACACGAAGTGAAGTCATCTAAGTAAATCCTGCAAAACTTCAGTATCTCCTCTTTTGGGGGGGTCAGTATTGAGTTGGCTCAATATTTTCTTCTCAAAAGATCCTTAAAGCTTATGTAAAAATCTGTTGTTAAGTGTTATCGTGATTTATCCTTCTCAAAATAGAACTTCACACTCATTAAAAAAATATTGTCAAGGTAATGTACAGAGGGGTTACAGTTACATAAGTAAGGTAGTCAGTACATTTCTTGTCGAACTTATTGTCCCTTCCTCATTTGTCTCCCACTTTCCCTCCCCCAATAACTCCCAAGATAAAAAGTTCATTTGCAGCATATTGTCTTGTGAGGTTTGCATTGGGTCCTCTTTGTCCTTTGTCTCTCCATTGGTTGTTAACCTTCCCCTCCCTAATTCAGATAAATGTATACAATACCCTGGGTACCAAAATCAAATATAGTGACAACAGGTGATAAATCATAGGGGGGGAAATCCATAAAAAGAAAAAGACATCACAAAAACAAAGAAAATCCTCTTGTGTCCATGTCTTGGAGTTCATTTCACTTAGCATCATCTTATGTAGTCATATGTATATAGCTATTGAACTATTCTGCTCATCTGCTAGGATTATCCTAGACATATACCACTCTGGAAAGCAGTATGGAAGTTCCTCAAAAGATTAAACATAGAGCTCTCCTATGACCCAACATCAAGGATGTACTAATGCTACCAGCACAACTATGTTTATCGAGCATTACTTACCATAGATAAGATTTAGAACCAACCCAGATGACCCTCAATAGATGAATGGATCAAGAAAAATGGAATATGTATATATATATATAATGGAATTATAGAATTGTATGTTTCTATCAGAAAAATGACACTGCCCTATTTGTAAGAAAATGGAAAGACTTGGGAAAAATCATATTAAGTGAAGTATATGTCTAGATTTATCCTTTAAAAAACTTCTTATTTGATTCTTCATGAGTCTTCCTATCCAAAAAAGGAAATTTCGTATGATTCTGAAATGATGCCACACTTACATAAATTCCCTATATATCTGTAGTTCATAAATAGCCAGGAAAGTCATTTTTCCCCCTTGTAATTATGTTGTACATTCTTTTTTTTTTTTTTTTTTGGTCCAGTCACGGGGCCTGAACTCTGGGCCTGGGCTCTGTCCCTCAGCTCTTCAGCTCAAGGCTAGCGCTCTACCACTTGAGCCACAGCGCCACTTCCGGGTTTTTTCTTATGTGGTGCTGAGGAATCGAACCCAGGGCCTCAGGCATGCAAGGCAAGCGCTCTACCACTGAGCCACCTTCCCAGCCATGTTGTACATTTTTAAGAGAAATTCCTAGAAAAGAATAATATACAGTTTAACAGTGAAAAAACAACAGCTAGTTTTAGGTAATTAGGTGAGCAAGTTTCTTAGCTAGATATTCTCCCCTCAATTTTTTCCATTCACAGACCATCAGAATTGCTTTTCTGATAGCTACTTTGCAGCAAGATAAGGGCCTCAACCAACACCATCTTCATTTTGAACCAACCCAATGGAACACATTCAGTGCAATGTTTGTGGCCATAGACCACTTCATAGAGCCATTTTAATTTCAGACACATTCTTACCTCTGTTTTAAAACAGCCACTCAAAAAAAACTAACTTTATATAGCCCTTGTTTAACATAGAACCTTTGAAACACAAATGTATGGTTAGTGGACCTGGTTTGCTGAAGTTGCCCTTAGAAGAGGACTCTCACAGTATTGCCATAGAAGAAATTAACAGACATGAGTCTGTGGGTTGACCAGAGAGAGTGTTCCAAACAAAGTGCTTTTAGATCTAATTTGCCTTTTACCACAAATCCATTCTAAAGCAATTTATGGGCGAAACAAAATAGTGATGCACGTAAATTCGTGTTCCTTTAAAAAGGCTGCAAAGTGACAAATTTAAAATAATGAATTGTAATAGCTACACACACTCAAGACATTAGCTGGTTGTCTAAAGTCTACAAATTAAGGACACCAGTTCCCAGGACTTTACTAAAATTTTAGCATCTTTATTCACTTCAAAAAGTGTGAAGATTTATGATACTTTTAGAATTCATAAATGGTTATTCAATTTAGTATTTGCCATATATATTACCATTCTAATAATTTCACAGTTATTTGATGACACATACATTTCACCAGCTGATGTAGTGTTTTATCATAGATTTATTTTTATGGAAGCTGCGTAATACTTCAGTGAAAATTTACTACAATTTATTTAATTTCTGAATTTTTTCTTTTTTTTCTGGTTACATACTAACTATAATGAGAAAACACTGGTCAATGTACAAGTACAGAAAGGACCTTTTGATCTATGAAATAGCTCAGGGTTTTTAATAACATTAGGAAGGAATATTGACATACAACTTGGAGTAACATTGTAAATCAAGAGACATTCTAATTAGCTACTGATTGTTTTAAAATAACAATTTTGAGGTTTATATAATTCACCTTACCTTTTGTCCTTGTCTTTTTTTTCTGGTCCTGAGCCTTGACTTTTGGGCCTGGGTGCTGTCTCTTAGCTCCTTTCGCTCAAGGCTAGCTCTCCAGCACTTGAGCCACAACGGCACTTCCTACTTTTTCTGTGATTAATTGGAAATAAGAGTCTCATGGATTTTCCTGCCCAGGCTGGCTTTGAACTGCAATCTTCAGATCTCAGCCTCTTTAGTAACTAGGATTACATCTGTGAACAACGGTCATCTGGTTTTGTCTTTGTCTTTTAGGTGGTTCCTTGATCTCAAAGGTTTGAGAAAATCCAGTAGCAATTACATGAATCTCTATCCCACCACTAAATTGTTAACAGAAAATATGAGCAAACTATGTACCTGTTAATACGAGTATTCCTACTTTTTCCTTTTCAGTTTGTAAGTAGTAGGTTTACACTCAGTGCTCACTCGGCTGGTGCTGTATCACTGAGTCATGCCTCCATCCTGGCTTTTTACTGGTTAATTGGAGATAGAAATTTAGCGGTTTTTCTACCCAAACTGACTTCTAACTACAATCTTCTAAGTCTCAGCCTACTGACCAGCTAGTAACATAGACTTGAGCTACTGGCAAGCATTTTTTTTTTCATTTTGGCAGTATTGGGATTTGAACAGAGTTCTTGGTGATTGCCAGCAAAGTGCTCTATTGCTTGAGCCATGTTTCAATTCTATGTAATGTTGAAGCAAGTGATTTTGAAAGGTAAATTTTAGGGCAATGAAAAAGGCCTTCATTATTCATTTAAACACATACTTCTAGTTTTATGTCAATATCCCATCATTTATATGATAAAAAAAACTTCTATTGTGCAATGGAAGAAGTCCTTTGTTCCTTATCAATAACATTTGATCCATGATCCATGATGGCAGAATAAATCTGTGAGAAGCTATAGTCAACTTGGGCATTGGTATGTTCCTTGCATGATATCATTATATTTATAACTATTAATATCTGAATAGTTTGAAATTTTTAATTTAATAATTATTTTTACCTATAACACACTCAACATTAATTAAAAACTTTTCCTCAAATGTTGGCTTGCAGAAAATGTGTCAGTACAGAAGAAAATTATGACATGTAGAGAGCAGCAAGCCTGTTTTTTAAAAGATGAAGCTTTTTTTGTTTTTGTTTTTCAGTGTTAGTAATGGGACTTGAACTCAGGGCTTAGGCACTGTCCTTAGCACTGTCACCTGTGAGACTGAGACTCTAGCACTTGAAGGTAAATGACATGAACTTTACAGCTTGGGCTGGATTTGAATCATGGTCCTCAGATTTCAGCCATCCAATTAGCTAGAATTACAGGCTTGTGTCCAGCCTGAAGCACTTGTTATTCATAAGAATGAGGATGTTTGAATAGAAAAAGAACACATGAAAGAAACCTTTCAAACTAGAGATTCGCATGAGATAGACTATTATTGATGAAGAGTGGTCTTGGTGTAAATAGGCAGTGAGTCACACATTCTACATGCTATAGAGGAAAATAGACCAAAGTTGAAAATGTGTTGTGAATTTTCAAAAAGCATGAAAAAAAACCTGCTTAAGATCTGTGGTTAGAAGAACATCCCTGATCAAGGAGTATCAGTGCATCCTAGCTAAGGACTAATAGAATAAGCTACAGATCTGTGGATGCCAGTGTCTAATGCTTCAGAGACTGAGAGAAAGAGGGAATATATCAAAGGGATCCAGGAGTGTCAGAATACAAGAAACAGACCTGTAAGGGAATAAGCTTTCCTATCATAGGTTACTTCCATTTATCTTCTACCATTGATTTTCAAGAATTAGATTTGGTTTTTTCACCTTTGATTGAGGGTAGATGTTTCTAGCAGCCAAATTCCTCTACAAAAGGTGCAGAAAGTTCTAGTTACCTCACACCAACTTAATATCATAAGTTGGATGGCAAATTCAGATCTTAGATTCTAATATCTCTTGCCTGGCCACTAGTCTTCATGTGAAATTTTAGGGCAGTAAAAACATGGGTTATGCCCATTTTCTAGCAAACCTGTTTTTATTCACACACTAAGCAAACCTGTATGCTGTGACTTTTCTGTGTTTGAGTGGGGCAGTCAGAGCAGATGTTGCACTTTTCCCACAAATGTCTTTATAGCTGCTTTTGGTTTTTTAAAAATCTTTCCACAAAGTCTTGTAAAAAAGCAAGGAAAATATCATTAAAGTGATATGTGTGTGTGTGTGTGTGTGTGTGTGTGTGTGTGTGTGTGTGTATGTGTGTGTGTATGCTGTGAAAAAAGTCAGTAGCTTATTTGGTAAACTGCCTCGTCACACTCTTTCTTACATTTTTCTACTTTTCCTCATTCTATAGCCACCTTCATCAATGGGTTTGGAATTTTTAAAACTTGAGGCTGTGAAGACAAAATTGTATTCCTTCATTTTGATATGCTGGTAGCAGCCTCCCACAGTACTTATGACACATATAGGTAGAGCACAGAATATAAAAAAACAGTTCAATAAACATGTTGTAAGTAGAGCTGTTCACTTATTTGCTCTACTTTCTCACTCAAAGTGCAATCTTAGTCTAAATTTTCTTGAAAAAATAGAATCTGAGAAAAGCTACACACACACACACACACACACACACACACACACACACACATTTCTCAAGAAATAAAAATGTTGTTCTAGGAAAAGGAAACAAAGAAAGAGGGTAAAAAAATCAATGTAAGGAAGAATTAAGCAGTTCAAACTTAATCTCTTTAGGCAATTGCACCCAATCTTGCAAATTATCTTCTAAAGGCCATGGAGATGATTTCTCAAATTGTTCAAGGGGCTGCTGACCAGGAAGGATTTTATCAACTCATTCTTTCTCATCGTTAATGCAAAAAACCCCCCTCTTTTATCCCCCTTAGCACAACTATTTTGTTCCTGGGTGAGTTTAGGTAAGTTTCAGAGGTCCCTTCTACTGGATCAAATTACTATAAAGCAGATATCCAGAGGTACACAGGTGACAGAAGCAGATACAGACATCTATAACTGCATGAAGCTGGGGTGGCAACTGAAGCGAAAGGTAGCTGGGAGATGCATGAGCTGAAGTCTACGAGGGGCCCTGGACTGAACTTTCCCTGAGATAAGCTCACCATGATCTTTCCTCTTACAATCTGAGAACATTACTTTAACTCAGGCTTCCTAATAACGAATTAAAATTGTTTGTTAGCTAGTGGAAAACATGTTGCAAACAAGATCTTAACTTATATCAGATGATATTCATCTATATAGCTGATTCAGTGCTTCGTCTGAGTGGCAGATGCTGACACATTTTCTATTTTTCCATTTCTGTTTGCAAGTTTATCGTCAGTAATTTTAGCACGAGTACTCTTCTGGATAACTAGTGCAACAGTCTACTTGTTAGAATAAAATTATCAAAAGGAGAATCAAGATAGATTGTTGCAGTTACCTTTTGATATCCTCAGTCCTATAGAGAGAGGCTTGGCATTTTGAGTTGTTAGGGAATATCAAGATTAAGGAGGATGTATCTAGGAAATAGCCACAAAAGAAGAAAAGTTCCTTAAGCCCATACTCTCTTAAAAACACCCCAAAGCCAAAAGCCAAGAAGAAACTATGTTTTATATGAGGAAGAAATTGAAATATTATTTATTGCAGCACATGTGATTACAAATAAATTAGGACACATGTATACACACTCAAGAGTCAGCCGTACAGTACACAGAAAACAAGCTGTATAGGCAGACATTTTATTCTAAAGTACTTTTCTTTTCTTGAATTTTAACATCTGATTGACTTGTGTAGAATTTGTACTATTTCTCAACTAGTCAGTTAGACACTAATATTCTCATATAGTTTTAAGATCTCCCAGCTAAGAAAGCTTTGCATTTCTTTCTGTTCAGCAAGTATCTGATTGTTAATATTTCACATTCATTATGGTCTTTGTGTTCATAATTGACCTTTTCTTCACATATTCCCCCCCCAACCTCTGCAGGGAGTACTCATTGCTTTTCATCTAGCTTTCCATATCCTCTCACAGTATTAGAAGCGTGACATCAAAATTAGATGATGTATTAATTGAGTTTTTTGCTCAATATATATACACACATTTTAAGTAACCTTAAAACCAATTACTCAGTAATATTAGATTGAAAAAGTAAAGCAATGAGAAGTTTCCAGATGATAATTCATATGAACATTTTAAGTCAGTTAGTGATATTACTTTACATTCACATTATGGAGTATGCTTTTTCAGAATAAGATAGGATAATTTATTTCAGTGCTAGGGGCTGAACTCAGCAACTTTCGATACTACAGTTATTCAGCTGTTTAGAAAATTGTCATGGGGCAATGTCATTCTTTCTGATGGAGGCATATAACTCCATTGTGTATATATACCACATTTTCTTGATCCATTCATCTACTGAGGGGTATCTGGGTTGGTTCCATATCTTAGCTATGGTAAGTAATGCTGCAATAAACATAGTTGTGTTTGTAGCTTTAGTATCGTCTTGTTTGTGATCATTTGGGTAAATGCCCAAAAGTGGGATTGCTGGGTCATAGAAGAGCTCTATGTGGAGTCTTTTGAGAAACCTCCATACTGCTTTCCAAAGTGGTTGAACAAGTACACTCCCACCAACAATGCAGTAAGGTTCCCTTCTGTCCACATTCCCACCAGCATCTGTTGTTATTAGAGTTCTTGTTTATAGCCATTCTAACTGAGGTGAGGTGGTATCTCAATGTTGTTTTGATTTGCATTTCTTTTATGGCTAGAGAGGTTGAGCATTTCTTCATGTGTCTATTGGCCATCCTTCTTTCCTCTTCAGAGAAGTTTCTTTTTAAGTCTTTAGCCCACTTATTTATTGGGCAGTTGTTTCTTTGAGGATTTGTTTTTGGGGTATTTAATTTTTATAGTTCCAGGTATATTTTAGATATGAGACCCTTGTCCGTTGTAAGGCTAGTTAAATAGAGATACAGATGATGTACAAGATACAGAGATGTACAAGTTATTATGTCTAAAAACAAACTTTACAACTTTTGCAGGGGTGGGGGTTTGGGGGATACGGGAGTTTGGGGGGTGTGAGATGGGAAGGGATGGGAAGGGGAAACAAAGAAGGAGGCAGTAATGCTTGATAAGAAATGTACTCATTACCTTGCCCATGTAATTGTAGCCCCTCTGTATGGTATTTTCACAATAAATAAATAAATAAATAAAATTAAAAAAATTAAAAAAAGTAAATTGTCATAGGAAGTTACTTACTAACATAATTGATGCTAAATTTAAAGTCGATTATACAATCCATCAGAAACAACTTTCTTCTTTACTTCTGTGATAAGTATTTTAAAATAGAAATTCTCTGCATCAAAGAAATGCCATGAGGAAACTGTTCTGTTGGTGGCAGGCCTGCCACGGTGCTGGTTTAACCATGCACATTTGCTCTTTGTTTAACCATTCATGCAGGACACATTTCCTTGAACAATTCAGTCTTGCCAGGATTTCAGAATGACACACACGACAATTCCAGGTACAAGTGCTGTGGCAAAAGCAATTCTCAGGAAGCTCCATGTTCAGTCACAGATGGCTTTTAAAGCACTTAAATTGAGGCGATGGATGTTTCATTTGCTGTAGGTCAAGATGGGAGGTCAGCAGTAGGAAAATCTGTGGGAGACACGTTCGGCAATATTTTTTCTTCTCTCTTTTAATGTTAGAAAGCAAGTATAGGAGCTGCCTACACAACAGACTTTGTACATAGCTATTTGATGTTGGCTCCTGCTGTGAAAACAGCACATGGACTGTGTATGTGCAGGAGCAGAGAAATTCAGCATGAGTGTGTGGTTAAGCCAGGCTCCTGGAAACACATGGTGGACATAAAATAAGAAACTTCTACTCACTATAGCAAGGATATAGACAGGGAGGTTAGGCAGATAAGGAATTCCAAGGCCTATAGCCCTAAGATTAAGTGGTACATGTGATTTTGAAGTTTCATTAGCTGGCACATTTTCTGCCTGGATGAAGAGAGACCAGTACAACTGGCTTGTGGAGTGTAGAGGCACATCTGCATGAGAAGGTGGCAAGAGGATAGGGTAATCAGTTTCAAACACCACAGTGCTGTCCATTTGTTAATTTTTAGCTGCTTCTTAGCTTCTTTAAGAGTAAGCTAATGACCAGGTATGTGATATATGCCTGTAATCCCAGCTGCCTGTGAGGCAAGAATCCAGAGAATTACACCTGAAAACCAGCAAGAGCACAAAAGTTAGTGAGACACCTACCCCTATCTCAGAGAACAAGCCAGGTGTGGTGTCTACACATCTGTAATCTCAGTTATGTGAGAGACTTAAGATGACCCAAGGTTTGCCTGAGTAAAACACAAGAATCTACTTGAAAAATAATTAATGTACAAATGGGGTGGGGCCTGGCTCCTGTGCTCAAGTTCTTGCCTAACAAGTGTGCCGCCTTGTATTCAATCCCCACTACTCCCTTTACAAAAAGAGTAAAATCTGCATGAAAACTACTTAAAACAAACCCTAATTATTGTTTTTAATCCTTTTTATGCATAAATAACTATTTTCTGGCCAGTTGAATAGGTCAATATGATTTCTGTGTGTGTGTGTGTGTGTGTGTGTGTGTGTGTGTGTGTGTGTGTGTGTGTTTATTGTGGAAATACCATACATAGGGGTTCCAATTACATGGGCAAGATAGTGAGTATATTTCTTATCAAGCATTGTTGCCTCCTCCTTTGTTTTCCCTTCTCATCCCTTGTGATTTCTTGGTAACATATACACAAATATATTTGGACATGTCTTTAAAGGAAGAGGGAGAGGAAAGGCTATGTAGAGTCTATTCACTTTCAAACCTCTAGATGTGTAACAATAGACAATGTATTTAACGAAGTTCTTAGATGCTTTGAGAAGAGTCTAGGATACTCGAATTTGCTCACAGAGTGAAAGTATTTGATGTATACAAATAGCAGATCACAGTTGCATCTTCCCTCCTGGTAACGGGATCAGGAACAATTCTCACATTGAGTTCAGAGTGGAAGAGTATAACAAGAGAAAGCTCTTCCTTCCAAGGTGTAAGTGAACTTTCCCTTAATCTTCTCCCCATCTCTATCTCTTCCTCTTCTTTTTCCTTATTTTAGAAGGAGCCACCAGCATAAATGTCAAATGAATGTCAAGCAGTCGAAGAGTTAATGATTCTTAAGTGCATAGCATCAGAACAGCTCAATTGTGTGTGTGTGTGTGTGTGTGTGTGTGTGTGTGTGTGTGTGTGTGTGTGTGTGTGTGTGTGCCAATACCAAGACTTAAACTCATGTCCTATGTGCTGTTCCTGAGCATTTCTGTTTAAGGATAGCACTTTATCACTTGAGCCACAGCTTCACAGCTGGCTTTTTGTGGTTAATTGGAGCTAAGATTCTCTTGGACTTTCCTGCCTGTGCTAGTTTTGATCCATGAAATGACCAATCTCAGCCTCCTGAGTACTTAGAATTACAGGAGTGAGCCACTATCACCCAGAAACATTAACATTTTAAATGATTTATTTGCTGTATTATTCCTAATTTACAAATGAGGAAGTTAAATTACTGTAGAAAACTATCATTGCCATAGTCACAGAGCTAGAAATCATTTGAGCGAAATGTTAAATTAGTGGCATATTAATTTAGAAAATGAAGGGCTAGAACCAGAATTTGACTCAAGATGTCTTACTGCAAGGAAAATGGCCTTAGTATCTGATGTTCTTTCAATCACAGAACTTATTAAATTCCTACATTTGCCAGCAAAATGTCTCATCATTATTTCACAGAAATGGAAAAGTGAATCCTAAAAGATGAGGTCATTCTCTGTTTGTTGCTAAGTGATTAAATGATACAGTTGAATTTAACCCAAGTTCCTCTGGCTCCAAAGAGAATAGAAAAATACTCTGTAGCTGCTAGTTGGGCTAGCTGAGATTGTATTCTTATAATGATGTTGGATTTTTCTGAACTCCCATTTCCTCCTAAAACTAGAAAATAAAAGTGGGCCAATGGGATGAATGAAAAAATATAGAGGAAATCAATGGTTGTTTATACTATAATTCTATGTGCTTTCCATTTAAAAACAATGATATTAATCAAATATTAAATTTTTTCCTGAAAGATACCCACGGAATGACATCAGTAAAATTAAATGTATCTCATTTGAAATTATCATGTAATATTGAAAAAGACACAGAAGTAAATTGAAGTTGAATAACATTGAATCAAAAGTAGGCATCCAGATCAATGTGACACAGAAAACAATGTACAGCTACAAGAAAGTAACCACATTATAATTGATATTTTGATATATAAGAAGGCCAGCATTGAAATTAATCATAC
Organism: Dipodomys merriami; assembly: GCF_024711535.1. Taxonomy (NCBI): domain Eukaryota; kingdom Metazoa; phylum Chordata; class Mammalia; order Rodentia; family Heteromyidae; genus Dipodomys; species Dipodomys merriami. The sequence goes on along the minus strand of NW_027202382.1, from coordinate 11,989,507 downwards.
AGCCTAATAAGTGATATAACTAAACTGTTTATAAACCTACTAAAAGGTTTTATACTTCACTCATAATAAAATACATACAAAAGAACCTAAATACTATTTTCATCTCTCAGAGACGAGCATATATTTACATGTATCCTAGTAACTAAGAAGGCTGGAACAAACAGGCAGATATTTTTATATAGTGTTGATTAGAGTGTGCTTTGTTATTATAATTTTCCACAAGGCAATTAGAGGGCATTTTCCAGCTTGCAAATTTCATGTGGTCTTGGTTAGAGATGTAACTCAATGATATAGCATTTGTCTGATGTGTGCAGCCCAGGGATTATTCAAAGTGTGTAGGGTGGGGACTTTATATATTCCCTGGTAGCAACTTTAGACATTTAAAATACATAATATAAGTATTTCTAGAGATTTTTTTTCCAAGAAAATAACATTTATTTTTGCCACACTGAAATGGTCAGAAGGCACACTATATAAATCCTTGGTTACAACTGAGTTAAACAACATGGGCACTTTAGAAAATATTACAATGACAATTCCTAAGAGATATTGCTTCGTGTTAATATAATAATGGTGTCATTCTTTTAGAAGGCACTAACAATTATAAGAAATTATAAGGTTAGCATTTATTTGCAATGCATGCAAGACAGATGAATGGAGTTAACTTTACCATTCAAATAGGTTTTTATGGGTAAAAAGAGGACACTTGAATGAATGTAGAGATAGAGCAAGTGAATTGAAACATTTGCATAGTTGAATGTTAACTAGTCTTTATATAAAAGGTCATCTTGTGGGGGGGAGAGTGTAGTTGTGGACGTGAGAGGGAAGGGATTGTAGGGGAAAAACTAAGGAAGAGGCAACAATGCTTGATAAAAAATGTGCTCATTACCTTGCTCATGTGATTGTAACCCTCTATACAGTATTTTCACAATAAAAAACTTATTATAAAAAGAAAGGAGAGGAGAGGAGAAGAGAGAAGAGGAAAAGGGAGGACAGGAGAGGGGAAAGAGAGAGAGAGGAAAGGAGAGAAAAAAAAGACTCAAGGAGCTGGGCACCCGTGGCTCACGTGCAAAGTCCTTGAGACTATCTCCAATAAACCACCAGAAAACCGTAAGTGGTGCTGTAGCTCAAGTGGTAGAGCGCTAGCCTTGAGCTGAAGAGCTGAGGGACAGCGCCCAGGCTCAGAGTTCAAGCTCCACAACCGAACAAAAAAAAAAAAGACTAAAGGAAAAAGCAGGGATTAAAATAATTTAAGTGGAAAGGGGAATTTTGACTTTTTTTCTATTAACATCTCTCAAGGTCAAAAGTAATTCTCATTTATTTGTTGAATTTATCACAAAAAATGTGTCAACCTAGAATGAATAGGAAGATAAACGTGAATTGAATTTATATCATATCCTTCAATTTTGATACATGCAAGGTTCAAAACATCACATTTGTTGCATGTTAGGGACTCAGAAATTTCCAGATGCAAGATGATGAGCAGCACTGCTAGTGTAGGAACAAAGCAACAAATTAAATTATAAATATGAATACTAAAAATGAGCACTGAGTGGCATTCCTTTTTTTTGGGGGGGGGGTCCGGTCGTGGGGGCTGAACTCTGGGCCTGGGCACTGTCCCTCAGCTCTTCAGCTCAAGGCTAGCGCTCTACCACTTGAGCCACAGGGCCACTTCTGGCTTTTTTTCTGTTTTGCTTATGTGGTGCTGAAGAATCGAACCCAGGGCCTCATGCATGCAAGGCAAGCGCTCTACCACTGAGCCACCTTCCCAGCCCCCTGAGTGGGATTCCTAATGCATCTCTGGAGAATGAGTGGCTCTGAGGAAAACCTAGATAAGACCAACAGGACACAGTGCGGAGAATAATCCGAGGGCTCTGGCAGAATCGACATGGAAAGATTTAGAGAGTAATAACTTTCCTTTAGCTTAACTAGACCATTGAGCTAGATAGGTTGTTGTCTGACTACAGGCTTTTAATTTTTTTCTGGCCTCCTTTTTCTTAAGAGCATTTTCTTGAGGAAATATAATTGTATATTATTTTTGTCCCCCATAAAATCACATGTATTCTTTCAGTAACTCGACAGTATCATAATTCATAAATGTCTCTCTCAGTGTTTTGGGGGCCACCTCTTTGAAATGTGATTCTCAAGAAAACGTTCTGTCTCCAAGTTATTGGATGGATCGGAGCCTAGATTTGAGAAGCAAGGGTCAAGTAGAATTAGTGAAGGTATATAGCTTAATTACAATAACCAATCTCACCTTTACATCCACTGCTAGGAGACTTCCCACTAGTTCATCCAATGCTTGGAAATCAACATCCTCTTGTTTCAAAGTTCAATGTCTTCCCTTATTTCAATGGCTTTAACTCCTGTTGCAATTGACTCCAAGGAGACTCACATCAGTAAACTCTCACTCAGACAATGTCTGTGTTAGAGAAGTCAATGACAGCAAACCTGAGGACAGGTTAGTAACTGGTAAGTAACAGCTTTCCTTAAGAAATACATGTAAATAACAAAAACCCAGAACAGAATATGTGGCCCTGTACTATAACAGGGCCCCTTTACCTTTCCAATACTCATGCATAGGAATTCCAACATGAGGGAGAAAATGAACGCTGTGAGTCCTCACTCCTCCCCAATGCATTTGAAATGGCAAAGTCAACTTTATTCCACTTTAGGGAGTTATTGGATTGGTCGTTTGCAATCCCTTCATAGATCTCTATTTCAGGGGCTATGTTGTTGTATAGACTCTGGATTTGGAGAATAGAAGACAAACTATAATAAAGATATGTGTGTTTAACTTTATCAATTTATTGATTCAACCACTAGTCTTTAATTATTTTAACACTTAAGGTAAAATGTAACATTGAACCTAACAGTAAAAAATGTTTGGTCTTGTGAGATAAATTTTATGATTGCATTCCATGGTTAATACCCTATGAATAAATGATTGACTATTAACAATGATGGAAGTGTTTATTGATTAAATAAAAAGGGGTATTGCCTTCACTCACCTCACAGAACACTTACAATAAGGATTTCCCTGCAGCTGTAGGGAAACTATAAAGAACGTGTAATAAAATTAATAGATCATGATATTGCTATCTTTTTTATCACTGACAATTTTATTAGATCTTTTACAATTTTGTTGCTGAAGAATTCCTAATAAAGCTAATTTGAACTAGCTAGAGATGAATAGTAGGCAACATGAAGTGGTTTCTTTTATCTGTTAATTTTGTTTCTTTTTATTTAAACAATGAAATATTAGACAATGAAATGGTTACTGATTCTTCATTTCATTTTTCTCCTGAAAGATGTAGGAAGTACCCAACTTTCCTAGTATTAATTTTCAGAAATAAAACTTTAAATGCTTGAGCCCCCAAAGGTTATAGCGATTATTATGGGGGATCCTACTAGGAAATAAATCTAGCATATCAAGAAAAAAAGAAAAAAGTAAAACTAGTTTGTAAATAAGATTGTCTTAATCATATAACCTAATTTTCTATCAGAGTCAATCTTCTAATTTTCTCAGGTCCTTAGCATAAAGCATACATGACTCTTGGGAATTGACTGCAACAAAAACATACTTTGTGTAAGTATAATTCATCATTCTCTTTTCAATGATTTCTCATCTACTACTAATCTGGAACCCTGTGCTTTATTTCATTCCTTCACTTAGACATCAGCGTGGCAGCTCCTCCATGATAGAAATCTGTGTCTTGTTGGGAAATTCAGGGGAATGTCATAGTTGCTGTCAGTAGGATACAATGAAACTCAATGAAGACTAGACTGGAACAGTGGTCAGTGGTGTTAGAGAACTTCCCATGGTATCACATGGGTTCTAAAACACAGAGTTCATATAGTTGGAAACACAATATGCAGAATTTCAGGTTGACTTCATTTAAAAACAGTCTTTTAGTTTGTTACATGTGCTTTGTTTCATGTGATCTTAGGGCTGGGTTTTCCAGTTAGCTTTGCTTCAGCACTGTAAAGCCCTTCCTTAGCTGGCCTTTTACTTGTTTATCTGACTGGGTTCATAGCTCTCACTATTGTGACAAAATAAATAATACAAAATGAGGAAGAGCACTTGCTTTTAAATTCTGGTGTTGTGATTATGAATTTTCACCTTGCTTATTGTTAAGGTTAATGTTGACATTTTAATATACTAATCCTGTGTACTGAATTATTGGTGCTCTCTTATTTGTTTCAGTAATTATGTGTTAATGTACTTGTGATATTCATTCATATAGGAATTCCTTATTTTTCCAAATAGAAGAACAAATTTTATGTTAATGAAGACAGATTTATATTTATATATATTATTTCTTAAATTGTAAATTGTTTTCTTATTTTAAGTACAATTTTGAATAGACAAAAACTCAAAGATAACATTTTTTTCCATTGAGTTAAGAACGTACAATATGGATAATCAGTGGATGAACATATTTTACAAGTTTAAACATATCCATTTTTGGATTTTAAAACAAAGCAGAAAGAGGGTAAGGCCAATGCCTTGAAAGAGAATGCTTTTTAGAATTAATTCCTGAGACTTGGCATTAGGAATAGACCTAGGACATATATTTAGGCATTGAATTAACATAAACACTGAGGCAAGAAAAAGTAAGAGAGAAAGGAAGAAGGAAATGAAGACAGATAAGACTAACGAAAGAAAGGTCAGTATCATTTGTCATCTTAATATCAAATTCCAAACCCATAATCTGTTACATAATCATTCTAAGAAATACTAAAGAGTTTCCAAATAGTTATTCACTCAACAGAACTATTTTCAAGAGTTTTCTTCCACTTCCAGTTCTATGCTGTTGCAAGTATAATAATCAATTATTAGGCATGGGGAGGGTGTGTGAACTCAGTGACCCTCTCTCCCTAGTCATGTGACACTAGAGGGTGAGGGTGTATGCTCTACTGCTGGCAACACTTGCTTATGGGTTGGCACAGTCAGCAGTGAAGACATGAGGACAGCGTGTGGAGAGGTTGGTAAAGAAACTGCTTCCAGAATGCAAAGCAGAACCCAGAACAAAAGGGTAGAAATTGCTTGTCACAGATGATTGCCACCTGTATATGTCTGGCCATAATTTTGGGAAAGTCTTCACAGAAAAATAACAGGTTGATGAACCTTTGTGTAGATAATTTTCAAGAAGAGACGACTTACCTAGGAGTTTTTGTGGGTCTGTCTATAATATATCCTCTTTTCTGTATCTTTTTAACTATTTAACTATTGCCTCCTGCATGCATGGATAGTGGCTGTGGCACAATGATATTAATGAAACACATAAGTTGAAATCTGTGATCATTTTTGAAGGAACAATATCAAGCAACTGCTTTGAAATCACAGGCTTCAGTTACTAATGAGAATCAGATGTCTAGCTGGGCAAGAACTACGCATTTGTATTCCAGGTTTTATTTTGGACTGTACTTTTCCAATGGCAAACACTTGGCTATTCAATGGAAAAGAAAACTAAGGACATTACCTATTAGGAAGGTAGTGGGTTTGTTCAAGGAGCTCACAGTGGCCTGCTACATTGAAGGCTAACATCAACATAGCACTGGCAACTCTGACCTTGTGGTCTTCACAGCAGCCCCATGAGAAGATGGTGGGAGGCATTGTCTTACATAGCTAGAATGATAGTTATAGAGCCCTATTTTAAGATAGAAGTTAGTACATCTGGAAACTAAATTTTAGTTACAGAATGAAATCACACACACACACACACACACACACACACACACACACACACACACACACACACACACACACACACACTTAGCAGGCAGGGTTAGGTTTTTCTAGTCTAGGTATTTCCCAGTCCAAGAAGGGGGGAGGATGGGAAGGGATGGAAGGGGAAACAAAGGAGGAGGCTGCAATGCTTGATAAGAAATATACACATTATCTTGCCCATGTAATTGTAACCCCTCTGTACAGTATTTTCACAATAAAAAATAAATAAAAATTTAAAAAAGAACTGTTTCAGCATAACACAAAACACACACACACACACACACACACACACACCATACACACAGACTTGCACACACTCACACACACACATTAACAGGGGCTGGGCTTTTCTGTACTAGATATTGCTCAGTCCAAGAACTGAGTTGCAGAAAGTGATTCTCGGTAAACTTAAGACTAGTAAATTCAAGAGTGGTAAATCTTCAGGGTCACAGAAAGTAAGTCATGTTTGCCTATGTTTGTTCTTCTATTACGGTTCTTTTATTTACTGAGAAAACTGAATTTGAAAACAATGTGTGTGGGGAGGGAACAATGTGAAGAAATCAAACTAAGAAAGGTACTTAGTCAGAGAAGTCCAGGATCTCTGCAAAAGATTTTCCTACAGGTATCTGCATAGACTTAATTTTAGGAAATCTATGGCTATTTCATTCTTAAAGAAACGGACATCGAGATTGATTTTATGGGTTCACTACATGCACTCATGGAAGTTATGTATTCCTACTTTTCTTTATCCACAGTTTTCCAATACATTGTCCACAATTACATAATTAGGCTAAATTCACACGGCACTTTCTTTCATCCTCTGGAACTAAATGCTTAGAGTTTGCCAAGGTAAATGATGCTTTTAGCATTTGGATTCTTCAGTTTTATCAACATCATGAGTACTTACCAGTTTTTTTGTTTTATTTTGGGTAAGTCATGGGGCTTGAATTCTGGGATTGGGCGCTGTCCCTGAGCTCTTTAGCACAAAGCGAGCTTCCTATTGCTTGAGCTACAGTAACACTTCACATTTTCTGGTGGTTAATTGGAGATAAGAGTCTCACAGACTTTCCTGCCTAGGTTGGCTTTGAACTGGGATCCTCACATCTCAGCCTCCTGAATAGCTAGGGTTAAAGGTGTGAGCCACCAGTGTCCAGCTTGTACTTAACCTGTTTTGAGACTTCATGTCACCTATTAAAAGTTCTTCTCAGTATTAGGATACAATTTCCATTATTTAATGATGAGGCTTACTGTGCAAATTTCCCTCAAAGAGTATTTATACAGTTCTAAAAAATTGTTGTGTGTTGGAAGGGCTGGAGTTTAGTTTACATCTATAGCTATTTATTATAGTAAAATTAAAACTAAGAAATTAAAGAGCAACAGCTGTTTCATTTTATTTTCCTAATTTATTTTCCTCTAAGGACATGTCTTTTGTTTTTTAAAACACCATAAGAATTAAATAAGGAATGTTTGATTTAGTATCTCTAGCAGCTTGATATTTCTTTTTTACTGGAAAGAAAGGAGAGAATGATAGGAGGGGTTTGTAGAAGAGTTTCTCTTAATATAAAGTTATTCCTGAAAGCAACAAACTCATTCATTTGTAAATCCTCCATCCCACTGGAAAGAAAGGTTGCTTGGGCAGGGCCACAAGACTATCAGTGCTGTTGTGATTGGGCAGAGATGTGGGGATAGAATGCAGGGAATTCTCAGACCTTCCTGGGAACTTCATCTGTTTATTTTCACATTCATTTCATTGGGGTAGTATGGGGGGTAGATCCTAAGGCCTGGTCCTCTTTCATGGATTCTGTCTGTATGATCTGCAGAATTTCAGGATAAGAGATTCATCCACATTCACTATGCTATTTATTGGTCCTGGGACTATCAACCTCTGTGACTGTAGCTTGTCTATTGAAAATTCAAACTGGATTGATTCCCAGCAAGGTCTTTTCTTTACAAGTGGTGGTTTAATTGTCAACAACATCTCTTTTATGGTCTCTTCAAAGGGCTGAGTGGAACCATTTGTTCTCTAACTCCTGGTACCCAACAGCTCATCAGATTCTCCCCTGGCCCAGCATTCTAAGGATTGCTTGGTATCCTACATAGAAAACAGTTTAGTCATTCTCTAATATGTCTGGACATTGAGATGGACAGGAACTGTGGATGGATGATGCTGTTGGTTAAATCTCCCCTTCCCACACCCCTACAGCCATGACAGACAGGACTGTTTAGGTTTCCTTTCTTTGCTCTCTCAACCCACAACAATGAGGAAGAGCTCAGTAGTCAAGAACCCAGAGATGCCATTAATATTTGAAAATCTTCTCTTTAGGTTGGCAGCATGGGAGGATGGTTCCTTCGGGATTACAGGGCTTTCCAGCTTCTGCAGGTGCATGCAACTGCAAAGCACAAAGCCCAACTCTGATGTGGAACCTGAACAATGCCTAGAGCACCCGGCAGTCTGACGAACTTACCCAGTCAGATCTCCAATATAACTTTGATGACTTTACACTGTGCTGTGGAATTGATCAAAGAAGTCGATTAAAAAAAATGTCATTCTACAAAAAAAAAGATAATATAATGAAGCAAAAATCTGAATTCCAACTGGAAGCCAACAATCATTTCAACCAAAAGGAATTTCAACAAGGAAGATGTCTCACGCAAATAGGAGCAGGGAGATCAGAGGGAGGCTTATCTCGAGCCAGTGAGCACAGGAGTTTTGTTAGTAGGCTAAGACCACGGAAAATTTTCAAAATCAGATAGCAAAGAAACATAGGTCCTTCTGAACTCACATTTTATTATGTAGATTTGTGGTACTCATAAGAAGAGTTATTAAAAAGATAAGGTAAAAAAAGGTAAAAAGATAAAAGGTAAAAATTTTAATGTTACATATTATGTAGATTTGTGGTATTCATGCTAAAAGTTACCTTAAAAAACTTACAAATTGGAATGTTTCTTTATTTTGAGATTATTGAAAGCAGCCAAACTAATAATTATATTTGCCAGTGATTCAACTTCTTTAAAAATAAAAACTGGAATTCCATGCTTATTGCCATGATAACATCAGTAAAAAGAGAATTCATAGAAATGACAATAGGTTACCTTCTAATATTTAGTTTTTAGTAGAGGGAATCTGCTTAATTGCTTTTTACCCATCTGTTCCAATTATTCACTAAACTCCACAATACAATTCATGTATTTTAGTTCCAGAGTGATGTCCCTTTCCCACAAATTATTATTTAGAGCAATACTTTCATAAATTTTATATGTGTAACAAATACCACAAAAACAAATAGTGAAATATGTCTAAGTAATTTAGAAGATCTATATTCTCTATAAAATACTAGATATTTCCAAGCTACCAACATTTGGCTCCATGCAAATGATTGGACACCCAACAGAGTCATTTATTTATCTACAGTGAGAAAATGGACTGACACTGAAATATTACTGGTGATGTCTATACTGCTTTGTAGATCCCTGTTTAGTGTTTTAGTTGAAGTATGATCAAATTGAGAATAGGGATGTATACTAAGAAGATTAATTGTCAGTATGGAGAAGCATTTTTGAAAAACTACGATTCCTCATTGTTCTCAGGGTTAAGTTTACTGTGATCACTATCAATTGATTATAGGATTATAACTATGTTTGTTTAATATCTAAGATGTCTTTCTTTATGGTAGATATGCCTGAAAAAATAATAAAACTATATCAGTCTATGATGAGATAAACCCAATATTCTTATTTTTTAAAACATGATTAACGAGGTTAGCAAGGCTCAGGGTAAACTTTTTTGGACTTTGAGAATGGATAAAACCGAGTCAGAAGGAGGAAACAAGGTTTGGGATTAGAATAACTTGTGTGTTCATAGTGTGACACAGGTAGGAGAAAAGCACAGTAGAGAAAATGAGCAAACTGTGTGAGGAAATTAATAAAATAGATCTCCTGACCAAGACAAATGATTAATAAGTGTGTATTGCTGGAGAGTTTGAGATAGGAAATTAATTTGGCTGAGCAAAGAGTTACCTTCATGTGAAAATGTTTGAATAACCATGCTGAGAAATCTATTTGAAGAATTGGTTTAAGTAAAAAGTCTGACTGCTGGATGTAGAGAAGCCTAGGAAAAATTAAAAGTAAGAAATCGATCATTTTATCCCTTAACTTGTAATCTACATTACATTCCCAAAAGTGAATATATAAATTCATTAGGATGAAAAGAGACATTTACTTAAATTCTCTTTACTAGTACTTTAATATTGTACTTTATTTTGGTTGTGTATTATGTACTGGTCAATTCATGTGTGTCAAAATTTTATAAATATATTTATGTAGGCAAAATGACTAATGAAATATTGAGTAATACTGATGCATGAATAAAATAGTTTGTAAGTGACATTTAGATTCAACCTGAATTATATAGTAGAATTGATGTTGAATTAGGGACTCAAAAAGCAAACTTTGAGCCAGGCGCTAGTGGCTCACGCCTGTAATCCTAGCTACTAAGGAGGCTGAGATCTGAGGATCACAGGTCAAAGCCAGCCCGGGCAGGAAAGTCTGTGAGACTTCTCTCTAATAAAACTACCAGAAATCTGGAAGTGGCGCTGTGGCTCAAGTGGTAGAGCACCACTAGCCTTTAGCTGAAGAACTAAGGGAAAGCACCCAGGGCCAGAGTTCAAGCCCCATGACCGATGACAAAAAAATAAAGAAATAAATTTTGAATCTTTGAAGTGCCAAATTAAACACATAAAAAAGTGGAAATTCAACAGTTTTTTGTGACATACTGGGAATTAATAAAGCAGTGATAGAGTAGAATGAATAAATCTGAGGAGCAAAGAATATGATACAAGTAGGATGTAGGCATTTGAGGATGAACTCTGACTAGAACTGAATAGCTTAGTGTAATACTCTTGGCTTCTAATCAGTTTATTGTCAGATATATGCTATAACCCTATTTCTTTTAAATTGCGGAACAACTTAAAGTGTCGTTTCAACACAGCATATGCACTGAAAAGTGCTGAACATACAGAAAAAAAGGCTTTCAGAACTTAAAAAAATAATATTAGGTGAACACAGATAAATGTATGCATTTGCAAGAGAACCTGTTTAAATATTGTATGAGATGTCTGCATAAATTGTTCTAGGAACATGGATGTTTCTGTAACAGCAGTGGAGTCTGTCTGAGGGTATAAGAGAAGAGCTGGCATATACTTAAACAATACTTACTACTTTTGACAAAACTATTTAGTAATGTCATTACTATCATGAGAAAATACTATTTTTATACATTAGTTGTATTATCAAATTGCTCATACTTCTTATCTTAGCTATGGGCAGTGACCCTGAAAATATTGATTAAAAAAAAATAAGAGCCAGTACCTGCAATCCTAGCTTCTCAGAAAGCTGGGATGCAAGGGGTACACTTAGAAGTGAACCTGGTCAGGGAAGTTGGGGGAGACTGTTCTCTCCAATTAACAACCAAAGCTATCTAAAGTGTACTATGGTTCAAGTAGTAAAGTTCTACTCTTGAGTAAAACTATTTTGAGGCAGCTCCTCAGGCCCAGAGTTCAAGCTCCAGGACAACCCAACCCCCGTCCCCCACCACACACACACACACACACACACACACACACACACACACACACACACACACACACACACACACACACACACATGGAAAGAAAACTGAAATTGGAAACATACACTGAGCAATTTAAACTTAAGCAGAATCTTATTGATTCTAGATACTAGTGAGGAATCTATTTCCTGTTGGATACACACTTGGTTACATAATTATAAAATAAACTTCTTTGACTAAAAAAATCATTGTAAACATGTTTCATCACTGACATTACTGACATGCTTAAATGTGATTATAAAATTCAGTACTCCTAGTTTTTAGTCTCCTGATTTTTATACATTTACAATTGGCAAATAGTAAAAGTTATAAGAGGCAAAACCTGTTCAATGATTAAACCTATATCAATTCCATTTGATTTCCCTCTCTGATATGTTATGTGACAATTAGAAAGAGATCATGATTCGAATATGTGCTTCAGAGCTGTCACTGGACTAATTTGTGTTTGTTTTCTCTTGTATGTTAATTTAAATCAGGATTTATGGCTCTATCAACTCTTTGGAATCTGCAGTACTCAGAAATATCCGATTAAGTCCAATGATTATCTCAAAGCCAGCACACTGGCCATCTCCAATGAATTAGGAGAATAATGAACACACAGCTGATCCATCATTCTTCAGGCTGACTCCTAGACTAAGATTCAAATCCCTGGGCTCCAAGGCTGAAGAATGATAGCATATGTTACTTCCTTGTTGTCTTTATACATACATATATATATATATATTTTTTTTTTTATTTCATGAATATCTGTGTGTGTTTACTGAAAAGACAAAAAATATAAATGTATTAAGTATTTATCAAATCTTAAATGTAAATGATATATCTTTAAGCAAGACCACGAATACAATAAAATGCAACCATTTGGTTAGAATTAAATCTGTGTCATGTCTGTATCTTTTTTCTTATTGTTTCACATTGAGGCTTTACATTAGCAATAAAGGCAGTGGAAAGTAGAAATTGAAGAGAATGTTAATTTATTACTATTTGAATTTTTTAAAAATCAGAAGCCTAAACATCTATGATGTATAAGGAATTCTAAGTCCGTATGTAAAAATGGAACAAAATGAATTGTGGATATAGGTAGAGTCAGGATCAATAGGAGTTAAGTTATTAAGGTATGACATAGACCAAGTCATAAATTTACATGTTGGATTGAAACTCCTCTGTACTACTTAAAGCTTAAACTAATTCTATGTCCAGATATTCTGTACTTATGTGCAAGGGGCAGAAACAGATGAGCAACATTGAGGTCAGAATTGGAGGGATAAGAACAAGAAAAACATGTCAATGGTTGAACCAGCAGAAAAGAAAGAAAGCCAAGAAGCACAAAACCACTAAATAGTCAGAGCTATCTCTCTGAGCTGTATACAAAGCTAGCCCAACCCAGAACAGATGAATTATTAATACAGATACACATCTACCTTCTGAAGATATTGATAGCTGATTACAAAAGAGTACAGCAGAGACAATGCAGGAAGCACTTTCTATTGCATACGTTATTTTATGTTTGGCTAACAGGCAGCTCGTTTCAACTTTTGAGTTTATATTGAGATACTATGATAGCTAAGTATTTATCAACTAAGTCTTTCACCATCAGCATATTTACACTGAAAGAGTTCAAAGAATGCCTCGGAGCACTGTATAATTTCACAGAGAGATAGAGAATGGTTTTGGCAAGAAGGAGCAAAAAGGAAACAAAAAAAAGGGGGTAAAGAAAATTTAAAAAAACGAAACCAATAATAAATAAATAAATAAAAGAATGCCTCTGCTGCTTCCTTATGAGAACTTCATACACAGTCCTCCTGGCTCAACAATGCCCAAACACCTACAAATCCTTGCTACTGCTAATCTTCTCTTCATTTCAGTAATCTCTCATTTAAAAATGCTATATGAATGGAATATATCATCTTTTTGAGATTGGCCTTATCCATTTATCATAATTGCCTAGGTATGTAGCCAAGCTGTTTCCTGCATTAAATAATTCACCTACTTTGTTTCTGAGTAGTAGCCACGGGATGGATGTGTGCATGTGTCCTTTGCTAACTTGTCTCCTATTGATATGCACAGGTGTGTTTACAGTTTTGAACTATCACAATAAACCTGGTATAGACATTCAGGTACTAGAATTTGTATGAACAAGTGATTTTTTTTTTATCCATAGGACATGTCCAGAAATACAATGGATGATCTAATTTACCTATTTGCCTGACTTCCTTCCTTCCTTCCTTCCTTCCTTCCTTCCTTCCTTCCTTCCTTCCTTCCTTCCTTCTTGCCTTCCTTCCTTCCTTCCTTCCTTCCTTCTTTCCTTCCTTCCTTCCTTCCTGCCTGCTTGCCTGCCTGCCTTGCTTCTGCCTTTATTTGGTAGTATTGGGCTTTGAACTCAGGGCATTATTGCTACTGGTCCAAGTACTCAACACCTTGAGTCACATCCCCAGGCATTTTGCTTTAAATGGTCTTATTCTAAGCATAAATTCAGGCTATTAGTTGTTTAGTTTTTGGAAAGATCAATGATATTTGTTGAGCATGCCTGTATAAGTTTATATAACCAACAGAAATGTGTGAATGACCTACTTTCCTTATGTTATTGCTGGCCTTTGGTCTTGTCAGTGTTGATTTCAGCCATTGTGATAGCTACATGGTGATCTTTTATACACTAAGTCTAGTAAATACAATTACTGATGTTAAGATATAAATATGCTATTTAATTAAATTTTGTAGTTTTCTTTTTTTCTGATGTCTAGTGGCTATATTTTTATTTCCATTTCCATTTAGATACAATGCTTTGTATGCATTTCATTAGCATTTTTTTAGTATTAGATCCAGGTATTTACAAGTTTATTACATATCACATTACCTGGCATAGATGATATTTGATGGGGTTCATTGAAATGCATCCATATTAAGCCATTTACAGTTTTGAATACTTTTCAGCCCTCATATCCTTTCAATGCAAGACTGCATTGAAAGTAATGACTTTTTTATTGTCCCACAGACCTCTGATTCTGCATGTTTAGTTTGCATTTTATTTTTTTCTTTTAATTGTTTCAACATACGTTGTGTCCCATTTTGTAGTTCATTGAATGAGTGTGGTATTGAATCATTTGGCTGTTATTAAATCATGATGTCTGTTTCAAAAGTACTACCAGATTATACCACCATTTCTGTCACTTCAATTTGCTTGTCTTTTCTTCATTCCTATTGAGATTGTCCTTGTCTTTATTTGTGTGTTTTGTTGTGGAAGTTGGGCATTTAAAAACAAAACAAAACAAAACAAATTTCTTGTTTATTGTCTTCCTCTAACACTTCTTTGGGAAGATCACTAGGTCATTGTTTGGCTACTCCATGGGTTGTAGAAGTTCCTTGTCCACATTGTTTTCTTTTGGTTTCATTGTCCTCATAAAAAACATTAACCAATGTGAAAATACAGAGTGATTAATGTCCGCATTTCACATGGCAAATTTTGAGATTTATTTTAATTTTCATATATGTCACAGCAATTGTGTTCCATCATGATAATTTCTCTCATTATCATAAACACATTGATTTGATACTAGTTGTTTTTCTCATACTTAGACCTAGCTACTTAGGAGACTAAGATTTGAGGATTGCAATTCAAAGCCAGAACGGCAGGTAAGTCCAATAACATGTCTGAAGTAGAGCTTTGTCTCAAGTTGTAAAGCAGCAGTATTGAGCGCAAAAGCTCAGGGACGGCACTCACATCCTGAATTCAAGTGACCAGATCAGAACAAACAAAACAAAACAAAACCCCCCAAAAAACAAAAACAAAACATAATCATCACATTCCTGGTCAGTCTGCAATGCTTCATGTTAAAGCAAATCTCCAGTATCTATTTCCTATGAAGATCTTCAATTTACTAAGTGAAATTTTGTATAATAACAAGGACATTCTATTTTAGCTTCAGGTTAGTTTCTAGTACCTATTTTCAATCATTTCTGATTCCATCATGAAGGTCTCTGAAAGTGCAACATATTTTGTAGAAATAACAACTAGTCTTGAAATCCAATTACATAAGACATACAGTTTCTTTACAATGTCTTAAAGTAACATTTAAACCCATTACAAATATTTCACACGGATATAGTTTCTTGGTGGCTTACTGAGACCTCTGTTTTGACCTTTCTTCAAAGCTTCTGGTAAGCTGTATTTTTAATTCCCTCTGTAATGCTTAATCACAACATCAAACAAGGAAACTTCTGGAGATTTATGGTAAACAGAATTTTTAATACTTGAAACTCTAATATTTTGATTGATAGTAATACAAAAATAATACCGATGCAGATAATAAGAATTTAGAGGGGCTGGGAAGGTGTCTCAGTGGTAGAGTGCTTGCCTCACATGTGTGAGGCCCTGGGTTCAATTCCTTAGTCCCACAAAAACAGAAAAAGCTGAAAGTGGCACTGTGGTAGATCTCTAGCCTTGAGCTGAAGAACTCAGGGACAGTGCCCAAGCCCACAGTTCAAGCCCCACAACTGACAAAAAAAAAAAAAGAATTTATAAAGCACCATTCCCAGAATGAATAAAGAAGTATTTACAACTAATTTAGCTGCCATTCTCTGGCACTTCTGTTACTTTTATAAACAACAACAAAAAACATTTTGGGAAAAGTATATGAAATAAAATGAACAGATGATGATGTGAATTGAAATATTTAATGCCATTAGTGTTCCTAATGATTTCCCACATTTTGTCACTAGATGAATGTCTACTTTTTGGTTCACTAATTTCTGTAGTACCCATATGGCCATTGTTCTTTGGAATAATTCAGAATTTGTGGATTGATTTTTTATTTATACATGGGATACTTTGTTATAGTATTTTTTGTTTTTGTTTTAAGTTTTTATTTTTCTTTTTTGTTAAGATGCCGTACAAAATGTACTCATTACCTTGCTTATGTAACTGTAACCCCTCTGTACAGTATTTTCACAATAAAAAACTTATTTAAAAAAAGATGTTGTACAGAGGGGTTACAGTTACATGAGTAAGGCAGTGAGTACATTACTTGCTGATCATTGTTACCCCTTCCCTTCCTTGTTGTCCCAATATCCCTTCCCACCCCCACTTCTGACACTATTCCGCTCCCCTCCACCTCTCCTCCCCCTGCCGCCTAAAGTTGTAAAGTTGCTTTCCAATATACTGACATGTGGGTATCATTGTTGCAATGGTTCATCCCGTGTCCTTGTTTCAACATTTTGTTATTCCCCTTCCCCTCCCCAGATTAGACATATATATATATATATATATATATATATATATATATATATATACACACAGATATATTTATATATACACAAGATGCAGGGTATCAAAATCTTGTACAGTGACAACAGGGAATATGCCATAGGGGAAAGAACATACAAAGGAAACAACAACAACAAAATAAAATCACATGGTACATTTAAAACCATAACAATAAAGACAGATCTCTCATGTCCATATCTTGGTGTTCATTTTGCTTAGCATCATTTTACATGGTCATTTGGACATGGTTTTTGAGCTTTCCAGTTCATCTGATAAGATTATCTTATATGTATACTAACTATTGAAAATAAGGGAAATCATGGGACCTAAATTTCTTTGGTAACTTCACTTAATATGATTTTTTCCAAGTCTTTCCATTTCCTAACAAATGGGGCATTGTCGTTCTTTCTAATGGAAGCATAGAATTCCATTGTGTATATGCATCACATTTTCTTGATCCAATCATTTACTGAGGGGTATCTGGGTTGGTTCCATATCTTAGCTATGGTGATTATTTTTCATAGAGGTAATTTTCTGTAAGTTAATAGTGCTGGTCATTAAAATTTTAGGAACATCTTTTCCAGTAGGATTCCAGAAATCAAAACTAGAATTGGAAAATAGCGTAGCAAAAGTCAAATTGGACAAAATTATTTTAAAACTAATCAATAAGAAATCCAAAGACCCATTTAAGAAATGTTACTCATCAAAAAATGTTTTCACTTTCTGACATATGAAATGGTAACCCCTCTCTACAATAAATTAATAAAAATAAAATTACATTAAAAAATAGGAGTAGAAGATCTGCAAAGACACTTCACCAAAGGCTACATACAGATGAAAGACATATTAAAACATGCTTAACATCATGATTCTCTGTTGAATAGAATATTTAAAAATATGATAACATTATATGTGTTAGACTTGGAAATTATTTTTTAAGAAAGAGCCCACCATGGGACCTAGGTTTTTTGAGTCTGGCTTACTTCACTTAATATAATTTGTTCCAGCTCTTTCCATTTCCTAACAAATTGGGCAATGTCATTCTTTCTGATGGAGGCATAGAATTCCATTGTGCATATATACCACATTTTCTTGATCCATTCATCTACTGAGGGGCATCTGGGTTGTTTCCATATCTTAACTATGGTAAATAAGGCTGCAATAAACATAGTTGTCCTGGTAGCTTCTGTATGGTCTTGTGTGTGATCATTTGCGTAAATGCACAAAAAGGATTGCTGAGTCATAGAGGAGTTCTATATGGAGTCTTTTGAGGAAGTTTCTTTTTAAATCTTTAGCCTACTTATTTATTGGCAGTTGTTTCTTCGATGATTTGTTGTTGAGGGATTTAATTTTTTTGAGTTCCAGGTATATTTTAGATATGAGACCCTTGTCTGTTGTATGGCTAGTGAAGATCTTCTCCCAATCCATGGGCTTTCTATTGGTCTTGCTAGCTATGTCCTTTGCCATGCAAAAGTTCTGCAGCTTCATGCAATCCCATTTGTCCAACCGTTCTTTGACTTGTTGTGTTTCTGGGTCTCTATTAAAAAAATTTTCGTCCTGTGCCAAGGAGACCTTGGGTTTCTCCTATTCCATCCTGTAATGTTTTCAGAGTGTCTGCTTTGACTCCAAGGTCTTTGATCCATTTGGCGTTGATTCTGGTGCAGGGTGATATATAAGGATCTAGCTTTAGTTTTCTACATGTGATTAACCAATTTTACCAGCACCATTTACTGAAGAGGCTGTCTTTCTGCCATTCTATTTTTAGCTCCCTTATCAAAGATTAGATGGCTATAGGTCTGTAGGTTCCTTTCTGGGTTTTCAATTCTATTCCATTGGTCCTGAGGTCTGTTCTTGTGCCAGTACCAAGCTGTTTTGATTACTACGGCTTTGCAGTAGAGTTTGAAATTTGGTATTGATATTCTACCTGCACTGTTCTTTCTGTTAAGGATTGTTTTAGCTATCCGGGGTCTTTTATTGTTCCATATGAATTTTTGGATTGCCTCTTGTATTTCCTTGAAGAATGAGGTTGGAATATTGATAGGTATCGCATTGAATTTGTAGATAGCCTTGGAAGTATTGCCATTTTCACCATGTTGATCCTTCCAATCCAAGAGCATGGGAGTTTTTGCCACTTTCTAAGTTCTGTTTTAATTTTCTTTTTCAGGTTTTTAAAGTTTTCATCATGGAGGTCCTTCACTTCTTTGGTTAAGTTAATTCCTAGGTATTTTACTTTTTGTGGGGCTATTACAAATGCAGTTTAAGCTATACCTTAATTAATGAAATTGTATCATATGCCATGTTATTAATGATTGCAGAACATATATTTGATGTTAACAATTACATACGCAGAGGCATCTTTGGGGTCTGTTTCTTTTAACCGTTGTCTTACTAGAATCTATCATTTAATTGATGGATGGGCTGATATTAAATATACATATGTATAATAAACACAGTTACATATAGAAGTATTTATGATGAATACAAGCATATGTACATCCATATATTATTTTGCTTTGTAAACTGAAAGAGCCTGAAAGAAATGATAGCCCATTAAAAATTAATAACACTTGAACAAAGGTTTTAGCTTCTAATAATATTCTCCCATAACAAGAAATGATTCTAAGCCTGGGATAGGAAGTATAAAATCCCAAATTGTATAATATAGAAAATAAAGATAATGCCCAGAGAAAGCAAAACAGAAATGAAAAGCAGAATGCATAGGACTATAGGAGCCCAGTGAAAGACTCCTTGTGGTCAAATTTGAGCTGTAACATAAATAAAACAGATATAATTAAAATTATAAACCACTTATTTTTGTCAGTTTTGGGGTTTGAATTCTGGACCTGGGCATTGTTCCCGAGATCTTTTTGCTCAAAGCTAGTGCTCTACCACTTAGTCACAGCATCCCTTCCAGTTTTCTGGTGGTTAACTGCAGATAAGAGTCTTATGGACTTTCCTGCCTAAGCTGGATTTGAACTGCAATCCTATGATCTCAGCCTCCTCATTAGCAGGAATAGAGGCGTGATCCACTAGTGCCCATCATAAAACACATTTGTAAGAACCAATAGTTAAGTAAATATATAATGGGTGAGAAAGAGACAAATTTCTTTCACACGTAGAAGTTTGATTAAAAAAACAGATGTATATGGATACCTTTTCATTACTGATGTGCAGAGTTACTCCCTGACTTTAAATGTAGTTTTAGCAGAGTGACTTCCAACATGAAAGTAGATTATGGAAAATGAGAAGAGGTAGAGTTACTTTGGAGGGAGAAATCTGACAAATATTATCTCAACTAGGTTATCAAATTTAATAGTCATAGCAATAAGTTATATTCATTGTATGGTATTCACTTGGGGGAAGGAGACATTGCTGGAGTTCAAACTCAAGGTACATGCTTGCTAAGTCCGTATTCCACTACGAGAATCACATCCCCAGGACATTACTGTATTTCAGACAGAGTTCACATTTTTTCAACTGGAGCTACCTTTGCACTGATCTAAGTGAAACGTGCATAGATTAGGTTATAATTGTGATCCCACACAGAAAGCATTATTCTGCTATGATGTGATAAGAATGGCACTTTATTTCTATGATTTCCTTCCCCAAGTTTTACAGATTTCCAATAATAAAAAAATATTCTGAAGGGACATTATTCAAAATATATGATCATGACTTCTCAAGTAAGCCAATTTCATCAAAAATAAAACATTTTGAAAAACTGAACTGAGAGGAACCTAAAAGGACACCAAAAGATAATGGAAAGCAATATCCTACTAGGGAGCTTAGAAGAAGAGAAAGACGGGGCTGGGAAGGTTTGCTTAATTGTAGAGTGCTTGCCTTGCATGCATGAGACCCTAAGTTCAATTCCTCAGCACTACATAAGCAGAAAAAGCTGGAAGTGTTGCTGTGGCTCAAGTGGTAGAGGGCTAGCCTTGAGCTGAAGAGCTGAGGGACAGCACCCAGGCCCAGAGTTAAGACCAATGACCTACACAAAAAGAAGAAGAAGAAAGAAGAAAAGAAGAAGAAGAAGAAGAAGAAGAAGAAGAAGAAGAAGAAGAAGAAGAAGAAGAAGAAGAAGAAGAAGAAGAAGAAGAAGAAGAAGAAGAAGAAGAAGAGGAAGAGGAAGAGGAAGAGGAAGAGGAAGAGGAAGAGGAAGAGGAAGAAGAGGAAGAAGAGGAAGAAGAGGAAGAAGAGGAAGAAGAAGAAGAAGAAGAAGAAGAAGAAGAAGAAGAAGAAGAAGAAGAAGAAGAAGAAGAAGAAGAAGAAGAAGAAGAAGAAGAAGAAAAGAAGAAGAAGAGGAGGAAGAAGAAGAAGAAGAAGAAGAAGAAAGAAGAAGAAGAAGAAGAAGAAGAAGAAGAAGAAGAAGAAGAAGAAGAAGAAGAAGAAGAAGAAGAAGAAGAAGAAGAAGAAGAAGAAAGAAGAAGAGTTGATTCATTGTAACTAAGTCCCCCTACTAATATAGGATGTTAGCTATAGAAGGAATGCCTGAGTGATTGGGAACTCTGTAATATTGTACAATCATCTTGTTAATCTAAAATTTTCTAAACTATGCTTATTTTAATGAAAGTTTGAACTCAGGACCTAGGCACTGTTCCTGAGTCTCTTTGTGCTCAAGGCTAGGACTCTACCACTTGAGCCACAGTGCCACTTCCAGTTTTTGAGTGGTTAATTGGAGATAAAAGTCTCATGGGGACTGACTTTAAACCATGATCCTCATATCTCAGCCTCCTGAGTAGCTAGGATTATACACATGAGCCACAGGTGCCCAGTTTAATAAAAGTTTAATAAGAACTTGAAAATGAATGTCTATTTATATTGTTTCTGATTGTGTCTGAGGATTCTGATCATCTGTGCTGAGTAAATGTTTTCCTTGGACTTTTTTAAAATTAAAAAATCATCATAAATTTCAGTTTTCAGCTAAAAATATGACTCTGTGTGTGTCAACCAGATATAATTTAGGAAATTATTGAGGAACTCTTACCATCCCTTTGTTGCTTTGATAAAGTTTGATTTTAGCAATAGTGATGTCTAAACTCAGAGTCTTTATTTTGATCTTGCATGTGCTCTAGTACTTGATCCAAGTTTCCAGGCCCTTTCAATTATCTTTCAAATGGAGTCTCCGTTTACACCTGGTTGGCTTGGACTGTGTTTTGCCTATTTGTGCTTCCTCCTGTCACTGGAATGTCAAGATTGTGCTATGTCAACCAGCCATTGGTCAAGACTAATCCTTTCAAATTACCTGTTCTGTTCTGCATATTTTTCTGGAGGCTGGATTGAATTGTAATTCCTGAATCTCTGCTTCCCAAGTAACCTGTATTTTAGAAAGAGATAAGTCACTGTTATCAGTAGGCTTTGCAAAATTAAAAAAGTACGAATTGTCTTGACAGTAATGTTCTATTGCATACATATATAAAGTGTATTTTATCTGACAACAGTGGCCCATGCTTGTAATCCTAAGTATTTGGAAAGCATGGATAAGAGAATCATATTTTCTGACCAGCTTGGCAAAAGTAAAAGAGATTCTATCTCAAAGTAAAAGCTGATACGCATATGTGTTGGAGGCAATGTTAGGTGAACTATAATGTAATGGTGGATATAGGTAAAACTGTGAGACCCCTATCTGAAAAATAAATAAAGTGAAAAGAGTTGGGTGTGTGGCTTAAGCGTTAGAAGACAAATGTGCATCTGTGAGTTCAAACCCAAGTAGTACAAAAATTACAAAGGAAATGTGTTATTTCAAAGTTATTTAATGTTAATAAATAACAATGATCCATTTCATGTAGCTAGCTTTTAACATATGCAGTATCTCAAATACATGAATGCTCTTTTTTGGAAAGTCTTTATAGAGCATTAGAGAGATGTTCAAGTGTGAGGGCTCAAGTTCATAGCCATTAGTTTGGAGGAACTGTTTCTTCTGTAGATTTTGTTCCCAAGGTAGCAAAGAGGTGACAAGGTCATTCTATTACTATCAGAAAAGATGATTTAGTTAATTGGACAATAATGGAATATGATTAGGAAGATTTTTCCATGAAGGTAAGAGGGTTCCACTTAAGGTCCATTTTCCACATCACAGTTTCATATTTGAACAAAGATTAATAAAATAAAGAATGAAAATGAAATATGATTAGAATATTTAGCAGTCTGTTAAAAAGTTAGAATATTTAGCGGTCTGTTAAAAAGTATATGTTATAGTGAATTACCAGTTTATTCATTTTATTATTTATTTGAAGGCCTCCTAAATGCATTATAGTTCATTAAACTTGTCTCTTGAACATATACTTATTACAGTGAACTTTTCAATGTTAAGACATTTCATAATAGAACTTGACCCATCTCATTATATGATGTCTTTTCTTAATAATTTAACAAATATTGTCTTCCTGGTGTGAAATGAGCCAATTAAAGTCATTTGAAAAATGCATAATAAAATGCATAATTTTTCTAGATTGTTATCAATTTTAAATAAAAGTAGTATATAATATCCTACAGCTTAGTTTCTCTATTTGAAAAGATAGTTAATTTTACTGCAATTAGTGTTTCCCCATGACCTTCCCCCATTGAACCGACATTTCTGCTGTTTTGTGTCCTCCACTCTAATTGGTATGATATAGACATAAGAAATTATGATGAAGAATTCTACCCTCTAGTCAGTTTTATGAACTCTGAATAAAATTTATTCAATACCTTTCATTCTTTCTTGCTTGCTACTATAAATTACAAATGTATTAACACTGAAGATCACATATGTATTTTTAGTGTAAAGCTATCCAAAAATAGTCTAGCTTTAATAGTTCTCAGAGAATGAGACTGCACTTAGAAATAACCTCAACAACAAAAATAAAACCCTAAAGATAATAAATTTTTACTGCTCTTTTATTATTATTATTATTTCTGTTGTTATTGTAAAAGAGTTGTACACACGTTATAGTTACAAACGTTAGGTAATGAATACATTTCTATCTGAACAGTGTTGCCTCTTCTCTCATTTTCTCCCAGTTTTTCCCTACCCCCCAAGTTGCATAGTTCATGAAAAATATATTCCTAAGGAGTCAGTTAATAATTTTGATCCAGTAGTCATACTTTCCCTAGGATTGTCAGAGAATAAAACAATGAAAATGTGAAGATGGCCTACCTTTAAGATCCTGCCTGAATCCCTGGAGCTTGACAAGTTGATGTGTGATGTGTCGAAGGCCTAGATGTCTTACTAAATCATTTCTTTCAATGAGAATGTATTATGAGGGTGACAGGAGCATGGATATCATGACAACTAAGACCAGATAGGCTATTTGCTGATTCAGCTTCCTGCCTGGAGCTCAGAAATGAAAGGAATGTAGTCACATGAATTAGTCCAGAAGGTTGGTTTAGCATCTGTCTTAAAATTGAGTATCAAAAACTTCCCAAATGAACACTCTGGTTTTATTCTTTATATCTTTTCTTGTAATGTTTGAGTAAAGGAAGTTTACTATTTTCCTCAAATTAGACCATAAATGATTAAAATACAAAATATAAGAAATTATGTAAAAGGAAATCAAAGCAGAATTTAGGAAATGAAAAAACCTCGCATGCTCCTGGATTGGAAGGATCAACATCGTGAAAATGGCAATACTTCCCAAGGCTATCTACAAATTCAGTGCATTACCTATCAATATTCCAACCTCATTCTTCAATGAAATAGAAGAAACAATCCAAAAATTCATATGGAACAATAAAAGACCCCAACTAGCAAAAACAATACTTAACAGAAAGAACAGTGCTGGTAGAATATCAATACCAAATTTCAAACTCTACTGCAAAGCCGTAGTAATCAAAACAGCTTGGTACTGGCACAAGAACAGACCTCAGGACCAATGGAATAGAATTGAAAACCCAGAAATGAATCTACAGATCTACAGCCATCTAATCTTCGATAATAGAGCTAAAAAAATAGAATGGCAGAAAGACAGCCTCTTCAGTAAATGATGCTGGCAAAATTGGTTAATCACATGTAGAAAACTAAAGCTAGATCCTTATATATCACCCTGCACCAGAATCAACTCTAAATGGATCAAAGACCTCAGAGTCTTACAGGAAGGAATAGGAGAAACCCTAGGTCTCCTTGGCACAAGCCAAAATTTTCTTAATAGAGACCCAGAAACACAACAAATCAAAGAAAGGTTGGACAAATGCGATTGCATGAAATTGCAGAGCTTCTGCATGGCAAAGGACATAGTTAGCAAGATCAATAGAAAGCCCACAGAGTGGGAGAAGATCTTCACTAACCATACAACGGACCAGGGTCTCATATCTAAAATATACCTGGAACTCAAGAAAATTAAATCCTCCCAAAACAAATCATCAAAGAAACAACTGCCCAATAAAAAAGTGGGCTAAAAACTTAAAAGAAACTTCTCTGAAGAGGAAATAAGAATGGCCAATAGACACATGTAGAAATGCTCAACTTCACTAGCCTTAAAAGAAGTGCAAATCAAAACAACACTGAGATTCCACCTTACCCCAGTTAGAATGGCTATAATCAAGAACTCTAATAACAGATGCTGGAGGGGATGTGGACAGAAGGCAACTTTACTGCATTGTTGGTGGGAGTGTAAACTTGTTCAACCACTTTGGAAAGCAGTATGGAGGTTCCTCAAAAGACTCTGCATAGAGCTCCCCTATGACCCAGCTATCCCACTTTTGGGCATTTACCCAAATGATCACAAAGAAGACCATACTAAAGCTACCAGCACAACTATGTTTATTGTACATTATTTACCATAACTAAGATATGGACCAACCCAGATGCCCCTCAGTAGATGATTGGATCAAGAAAATTTGGTATATATGCACAATGGAATTCTATGCTTCCATCAGAAAGAATGGAAAGACTTGGAAAAAATTATATTGAGTGAAATAATCCAGGCCCAAGAAAACATAGGTCTCATGGTTTCCCTTTTTTGCAATAACTATTATATGTCTGGGACAAGCAGAAAAGGTCAAAAGCTATGTACATATGACTAGATAAGATGATGTTAAGTGAAATGAACCCCAAGATAGGGGAACAAGTGTTTTTTTTTCTTTCTTGCTATTGTTTCTAAGATATTTATAATGTGCTATGTGATTTTTTTTTGTTGCTTTGTATGTTCCTCCCCCACAGTATAACCCCTGTATTTGATGTCAGTGCCCTGCATCTTGTATATACACTTTTCTAATTTAGGGAGGGGATGGGAAAACAAAAATGCTTAAATAGGGATACAGGTTGACTCATTTTAACAATGAGATGTACAAGACATTATGTTGAAAAATGAACTTAGAATTTAGGTGGGGTGGTGGGGAGGAGTGTAGTTGAGGAGGTGGGAGGGAAGGCAAAGGAGGAAGCAACAATGCTTGAAAAGAAATGTACTCATTTCTTGCTCATGTAACTGTAACCCCTCTGTACAGTATTTTTACAATAAAAACATTTAAAAAAGAAATCATACAAGGCTGTCTGGAGGAAAGGGTGTATTTTCATGCAGTTCTTGGGAGAAAGGTTTGTAGCTTATGTCTAATTCTATACCTACAGTCCTCCAAATGCATTTCTATGCATTGGATTTTATTTCTTTAATTATCTTGTTGTAAGGAAATACATTTGCAAGAAATAGAGAAGCAAGACAATCCTCCAACTCTCCAATAAAGACCCATAAGTGGGTCTTTTAAGTTGTGGCTTCTTTATCTTCCATACAACAATCTGAAAGCCATTACTAAAAGTTTTTTATTTTTCCCTTTTGGAAATACTTGGCACATTTCATTCACCACTTGTCATACACTTAGAAATAGCCCCATGAAAGGAGAAAAATACAGTGATGTCTAAAATCGTTGGTGTTATGAGAACTTGTTAGAATTATATTTTGACTATATGCTTTTTTATTTCTTTGCTTTTAAACTTTTCTGTGCTTGTTTCTCCCCCACTGCCACCCCCACCCCCGTCTCCACAGAACTTTCAAAGTTGAAGCTTCTGAATTAGTTGTTGTAATTACTTCTGATTAATATAGAATCCCATTAAGCTTCTTAAGTTGGTTCATTTTCTTCTCACTAAAATTATTCAATTGTCAAATAAATAGTGATAAGGTTAAGAACTCTAGTCATCATGAACATGTCAAAATCGGTATTCTTACTTATGAATATCAGCTGTTAAATGCTAGTGAACAATTTAATGGAAGGCCATTATGTTTTAAAATCTTTGAGCAGGTATATGTTTCATATTTTAAAAATAAAACCTTGGTGGAAAGTGCTAAATAACAAATATATTTTTGTGTATATATTTATTGTCAAATTTGTGTCAGTCCTAAACAGTCATACTTCACAGAAAACTCAGTGATGTGAATTCCAGTTCAATAATTGTCTTAATTTAGGAAGATCTTTCCATTTTGCTACAATAATGTACTTTTTGCCTACTTCATAAATATTTTATATCTTGCCTAATTGACATCAGAATAAAAGGAAATTATGGTAAATTTCAGTTTTGCTTTGCCTCTATCATCTTCTGTAGCTGAATTCTCTGCCATTTGCTACAAGATGGCTAAAATAAAGTAGTTTCTCAAAGAGCCATGACCACTTCTGACAATTGACCTTCCTCTAACTCAACTTTATTGGTAGGGTTCTGACTACTGAATGTATTTCAATCCACACCATCCAAATTCTTTTTACTGACAATGGTAATAAACAACTGTTATTTATTTCAAGCCTTTCTTTCCAAATCACCTTTGTGTTACTGGTCTCTTTAAGCTTCTAGCCCTCCATCATCTTCTGACTCACATCCTGCTTCATAGCCACAGTCTTTTCCTGAGCTTTTATTTTGCTTTCTTTTTTCCTCTACATTATTCATCAAATGATTTTTTAAAAATTAAAGTTCAGTGTTTAAAAATGAAAGATATAAAGCTGGCAAAGTAGCTCAGTGGTAGAGTGCTTGCCTTGCATGCATGAGACCCTGGGTTCAATTCCTCAGCACTATATAAGCAGAAAAAGCCTGAACTGGCTCTGTGAGTCAAGTGGTAAAAAGCTAGCCTTGAGCTGAAGAGTCGAGGGTAAGTGCTCAGGCCCAGAGCTCTGGCCCCATGACCAACAACAACAGCAACAAAAAATCAAAGTTATACAAGTGAATTTTAGATTTGGAATCATTAATTCCTAACCAAGTTTCTAATTGATATATTTAATTATGCATATATTTAAGTTTTAAGTATTGCTATGTGAATCTCTCTCATGCTCAGTCATTTTATTTTTATTGCTGAGGATACATACAGATCATCATTGAGTCTTTTCCTTTCTATACACAGTATTTCTGAACTGCACCTGAGGTGTGTCAAAACCAAAACACTGTCATACCTCTCACAGGCATCTGCCAGATTAATTTCTCAGCCTTCCTTCTTACATTATTCTCCCATTTACTCTATTCATCCAGGATGACATTTCCCAAGAAAATCTGATCATGGTCTTTAAATGTGAGACACTTTTTATACCAGTTTTACCTCATACTTCTTTCTTGTTATCTCATAATTTTCTAACAACTTTGACCTTCTTGCTATTCCAAAACATGCCATGTTGTTTTCCTGTGCATGGTTTTGCTGCTCATTTTTTATTGTTATAGTTCATCTTATCATAGGTGTCTACCCAGCTGGTAGCTTCCTGTGCTTCAGATCTTCTTGAAATATCATTTCTTTAGATGGACTGTCTCCAACATCTGTAAAGCCTGTTGCTCATTGTTACTTTAAACTAATAAGGCAATCATATTTCCATGCAGATATCAATAGTGAAATTTACAGTAACTATTAACTTCTTTCTTCTCTTTTTGAAGTGTTGTTGAAGGCTAGTTATAGTATGCCAGGACAAAGTAAGAAAACATAGGGAAAAAAAGAAAGAAATATTTTCTGCTCCCCATGCAACTGATGAGAGTTAATTATTTTGTAAATTGTGTTGCTTACATGGCACCCTAGGAATTCTATGATACTTGGTCTCATTTTGGTTATATTCTATACTGCCAGAGATTAGGACAGAACTTCATACCCAGTAAGTGATTAATAAATATTTGTTGAATGAATAATCAATTATCATATTTTCAAGTATCTGATTCAAGATGAATTGAATAAATGTTTTGAAATCACATGTATTAATTCTGTACTAAAAATATGTGGGGGGAGATATCCTGGGGCTTGAACTGTGGGTCGGAGCACTGTCCCTGAGCTTCTGTGGCTCAAGGCTAGAGCCCTACACCTGAGCTACAATGCCACTTCTGGCATTGTGAGTACTTTCTGAGTAGTTAATTGGAGATAAGAGTCTCACAGACTTTTCAGCCTGGGCTGACTTTAAATATCAATCCTCAGATCTCAAAACTCTTGAGTAGCTAATAATAGACATAATAATAGAATCGACAAATAGCTGTTCCAATTTTTTGTTATATTTTTGTTATCTCTAAGTAGTTGTACAAACAAGTTGCCATTCAACAAACAGTTTAGCAATGCAGTGCATCTTGATCAGAGTCACCCCTTTTATCATTCTCATTCTCTTTCCAACCCTATTCCTCCCTGCAATTTACTTAATTTTGTAGGATATGTAGTTGATCTTACAATGGCCTCTTCCCCTTCCTTTATCATCACCCCACATTGACCCTGCTCCCCACTTTTCAAGTACACATTTTGTGGTATTTACTTTGTTGGACTGTGAACCTTTCTAAGGAATTTTACCATTTGAATTATCCCTGAGTATACCCTATTTCAGTTAATCCATTTCTGTACACTAGCATACAATCTGTAAGTGTTTACTTATACATAAATACATTCATTCTATCATTCAGATATGAGTGAAAACATGCATCCTTTGTGTCTATGGGCCTGACTTAGTTCATTTAATACGCTTTTTTTCAGGTCTTTCTATTTTTGTGCAAATGATATATCATTTTTAAAATTTCAGATGAGTAGTAAGATTCCATTGTGTATGTACACTGTATTTTTTTGATAATTTGTCCACAGATGGGATTCTGGACTGCTTCCATGCTTTGGCTGTGGTAAAAACACCGCAGTGAACATAGATGTGAAGGTAGCTTTGTTTCACCCTAGTTTGTAACCTTTTAGATAAATTCCTGAGAGTGAAATTGATATATTATAATGTAGTTCTATGTTTTGTTCTTGAAGAACCTTCATGTTGCCTGCCAGAGTGTGTGAGCAAGTTTATGTTCCCACCAACAATGTACAAAGTGTTCCTTTTGTTGTTTGTACTCTTGATAATGGCCATTCAAACTAGGGTGAGGTGGAATCATAGAGATGATTTCCTGTATAACAAAAGGCATTGACCATTTCTTCATGTGTCTATTTCTGTATGCCAATAATGAGAAGATTTACGACTTAAGTCAAGGATGTAACTCTATTTGCAATAGTCAACAAGAAAAAGAAATAAAATACCTAGAAATCAATCTGAAGGATGAGTTGGCAAAATTAGTATCATAAAAATAATACTTCTCAAAGCAATCTACAAATTCAATTCAATACTCAAAATCCCAGTAACATTTTTCACTGAGAGAAAACCCCAAAATCCACATGGAACCAAAATAGACCCCAAATTGCCAGTACCTGAGCAAGAAAAATAGTTATGCTGGAGGTACAGCAATTATACTCCATTTTTTTAAAAGTTTGAAATGTTTTGGCACTTAGAGGAAAAGCTATTATTATTTTCTGAAATCCATGAATGTCTCTGAAATAGAGAGCCTTTATTAAATATCACATCTGCTGCACCTTGCTATTAGAGTTCTCAACTCCAAAAACTATTAAAAGTAACTTTTAATTGCTTACAAGTTACCCAAGCAACAGTACTTCATGTAGTAGCCTTAGCAAACTGAAACATATTAAAAACTGTCAATGAAATGTGAAAATGGCCAGGCGTTGATGGTTCATGCCTGTAATCCTAGCTACTCAGCAACTCAGGAAGCTGATATCTGAGAATTATGGTTCAAAGCCAGCTCAGGATAGATAGTCCATGAGACATTTCCAATTAACTATCAAAAAGCTGTAAGTGAAACTGTGGCCCAAGTTGTAGAGTACTAGCCTTGGGCAAAGCTCAGGGACAGTGCTGAGGCCCTCTGTTCACCCTAGGAAGAGCAAACACATTTTTTTTATCTTTAGAAAAAGACTTCAAAGAAGTGTTTTTTTAAAAGCATTGATGTCACATAATAATGTGCAAAACATAGAGTGACTGTGGTTTGGAGGAGAAAGAACTTGTCTTGAATGCAAATATCCTAAATGCCAAATAGTGTGACAGGCAGAATCTAGATAAAATGGCGTTAAATTGTTCCACCAGTTCTTATTGTGCTTGTATTCCCTTTCTGAATCAGAACCTGTGTTGCAAAGAGGCAAGAAACTGGAACAAGATTACAAAGGTTTCCAGCCAGGAATACCATATTGAAGTTCAATTCTCATGTCCAAGACCAGAGCTGCATAATGAGGATAGGACTGTATAGTGTGACAAACACATTCATTTAAAAATATGAATATAACCATTCTGGCAAGACTGTGTATCTAGAAAATGACTTGCTGTATTGAGCTCTGTATCCTGACATGTTATTTTTCCTTTCAGTATAACAATGTATCCCAAAAATTTGTTTTAGTAGTTGAAGGTAAATGCCTTTATCACCCAGATATTCTAACACATGTATAAACTTGTGACTTCAGGAAAATTGCTGCCATCTCTATTCCAACTACTTGCCCACATTTCTAATAATGTCTGGAACACTGAAAAGAAAATTCAGTTGTATTGCAAAGTGTCAGTATTAGTGCTCTTCACACAGTATGATTGCTCATCTGCAAATCAATATTCTAAGTAACCAGGGTATTTAAAAGAGAATTACTTCATTATTTCTAATATATTTCTAATATACTACTAATATATTACCATAGAATGTTATGTGATTAAGCTAATAAAGTCTTATTTGAATATATTCAATGTAACAAGAACTTAGGTGAGTTTCATGAAACCGTGAAAATAAGAATTGTTTTCGGTTTGTATGGAACTTAAAATCTAGAAAGTAATGTGAGTAGAAAGATTAAACACAATTCATGTAGCTCCATGTGCTATGCCATAAACTTACTATAACAGGATGCATTATCATGTAGGAAGGACCCTTTTCTAGTATTTGTTTCTCTCATAAAACTATCCAGTAACAAACATAAAGGCTTATGGAGTTCTGGTTTGAAAGTGTGAATTCTGACTCCAAACACCACCTTTGCCTGTTGGGTTAGAGTTTCTGAACTTTAAATTTATGAAAGTTAATATCAATATTCTACAGTTTAAATCTAAAACGATGAAATAAAACATGCAAGATCACAAAATGGGTTTTCAAAATTAGTGATAGTCTTTAGTTTGCATAGTGAAGTGTGATTTACTTTTTCTAACTACTGAAGAAATTTGATTATCTGAAATGTGTTAATATTTTATGTCAAGTGTTTCTTTGTCCCTTGGGTAAATATGTTCATTTTTACATGAGTAAAATCAATAAGCATATGAAACAAAACTGAAGGCACTTGACATGATCATCAAGTATTAATGATAATATTTATTGTTAATTTTCTCCAATTAGTGTTTACTGAAATGACAGTGTTAAAGTGCTCTAGTTTCAAAGCAAGACAACTTGGTTTTATGATCTAATAAAGATATTTGTGTCTGTCAGATATTAAAAAATTCTTTGTGAGCTTATAGTCTCTCATATTTAGCATAATTCGAATGATATATTATGATCACTCTGAAGATATAAAAGTGATATTTATTAGAAATAGTTCATTTCTTATTTAAATGTCCACTGTTATGACTCAGTTTCTTTGGATTACTTACATTACCAACTGGAAAAAAGAAAGCTCTATAAAGTCACAACTTTTGTTAATTATACATAATTTATTGCTTTTATTAACTTAAATTAGAAACACATATCAATTACAGAACAATTAGTGAAAGAACATTGTTATAATAAATAAGAAATAGGGCTATTCACTAAATCTTTTCCATTCCATACATATATCTAACTGTCCTTGCATGGATTCATTCATGAGTTACTTAACAACCAAATAATTAGAGATCACTACATTGAGATTACAACCCAGGAAAGCAAACTGATCCCTATATTCTGAAACAAGAAGAGCAAATTGTTTTGTTAACTAGATAATTTACTTGAAATTCAAATTTCTGTTTTTAATATATTTTTAAATAAGATTTTTATTGTGAAAATACTGTACAGAGGGTTTACAATCCCATTAGCAAGGTAATGAGTACATTTTTTATCAAGCATTGTTGCCTCCTCCTTTGTTTTTCCCCTACTATACCTTCCCTCCCATCTCCACAACTACATTCCCCCGCTCCTCCCCCTCCCCACCCCTGCTTAAATTGTAAAGTTCATTTTCTACATAGCATCTTATACATCTCATTGTTGCAATGGGTCCACCTGTATCCCTATTTAAACAATTTATTTTTTTCTCTTCCCCTCCACAAACTATACCAAAATCAAATACAGTGAAAGCAGGGGTTATACCATGGGGGAGGGACATACAAAGCAACAAAGAAATCATCTTATAAATATGTTAGAAACAATAGCAAGAAAGAAAAAACCACTTGTGTCCTTATCTTGGGGTTCATTTCGCTTAACATCATTATCCCTTGTCCTATTTATTCTCCTTTGTCCAGTTCCTTCTGTCGAATATTTTTACTTTAAATGCTTTGAGCACATACTAACCAGAATGTCAGTCCAGATATAAGGGCAATCTGAGCTATACTATCATTGAGCCACTTTATCAGTTTCTCATGTGGCCGCCACACAGGTTCAAACAGACAAGATTTAAAGAAGGTCCGCGTTGCTGCTCATAGAAGGAGCACTAGGAGGGTGGACTGTCATACTAATGACTGTGCTCAAAATCAGAACTGGGGCATGACAAGAGTGAAATTTCACATCCTATGTTTCCTTCTCTAAGAAGTGCCTGCAATCTCATCTGTCAAGAGGATATAA
The DNA here is from genome assembly GCF_024711535.1 of Dipodomys merriami. Lineage (NCBI taxonomy): Eukaryota > Metazoa > Chordata > Mammalia > Rodentia > Heteromyidae > Dipodomys > Dipodomys merriami. The sequence goes on along the minus strand of NW_027202382.1, from coordinate 11,955,897 downwards.
TTAATTATCCAGCAGAAATAAGGTAATACAGAGATACTTACCAGTTTAGATGACAAGTTGACAGACTGACGAATAATAGATAAATTATAGATAGATATAGAGATAATTTCCTGTGTATCTACAAATGAAGAAAACATTTGTTAATTTAAATTTTATTTTATTTTTTTCTGATATAAAGTCACTTTTGTAATAACTACTGTATATCATGTCATTTCTAAAACAAAAATGCTGTCTTTGGTACCTCATAAACATTAGAGCCGTAATCGCTGATATTGGAATTGTTCATATATGGAATTGTTCATATATGGAATTGTTCATACATATATATATATATATATATATATATATATAATTTTATCATCAAGGAATTGTCCAGAGAGGTTACAGTAAGGTAGTGAATTTCTTGTGGAACTTTTTACCCGCCCTCTCATTTTTCTCCCACTTTCCCTCCCCTCTAACCCCCTACCAAGTTGCATTGTTCATTTCCAACATATTGTCTTGTGAGTTAATTCATGAATATTCTCTGTATTGTGCTCTACCACATGGAGTACAGGCCAGGTGTAAAAGTATGGAGGGAAGCTGAATTGTACCTGTGATATATATTTTATATTCATGTATTTTAAAATAAAATTCTTATTATTAACATTCCAGGCTTATAGAAGGTTAATGGACTCTATTTTCTATTATTTCAAATTCTGGGTCTATGGGAATATGGCAGAATTCTTATTTTTTATGGAGACAAGGGATAGATATATTTGTATGTGCTAAATTTTTGGATTATCAACTCCCAATCCCCATCTAAGTAACATGTGATGAGTGTGTAGTATATAATTTTTTTTTAATTTTAAGGATTCAGAGAAAGGTCAGAAAGTCAAAAAATATAAATACATTTTTCTTTTGTGTATGGTACAGAAATAAAACCCCTAAACAGAGTAGTTGGAAAAATATATCCTTTAAATTTTTGAATGATATATAATGTGCAGAGACAAAATCTGGACTAAATTTAAAGTACTGAATGATGATATTAACTGTGTTACACAAACCATAGTTATTGCAAGAATTATTTTCTTTGATAGAAAAATTATTAGTGTTATGTTTCTAGTCCCTGACCCTAATTAATGTAAATAGAAGTTACCCTGCTAAGATCAATAAAAATGAAAAATATCTGTGAATATATATTCAAGTGCTTTTTTTCTTTTTTTTTTTTAGGATAAATTACCTATACTTTTATCTTCTTTAGTTTCTATGAAATGCACACAATTGTATTAAACCTCTGGCATGGATTTTTGAACTATCTCAGATACTTTGTCAATAACTAATTCACTACTGTTGTTACCAGTGAAAATATTTCTTTCTTTTATAAGGCCAACTAGAATGCTGGGGTGTATATATGTCACATTATTTTCATACCTCTTCATTTACAGCAGACATTCACAGACTACTTAAATATGGCTTTATTTTCACTTCTAATATTATATATTGTTTAAAACTCTGGAATAAACATGCAAAGAATTTCATTTGAGAAAACAAGAAACCTGGAGGAAGATGTCGGAAAAAGACACAGGTTAGTGGTCACTTAAAAGTTCACCTTTGTGGGCTGGGAAGGTGGCTCAGTGGTAGAGTGCTTGTCTTGCACCACATAAGCAGAAAAAGCCAGAAGTGGTGCTATGGCTCTAGTGGTAGTGAGCTAGCCTTGAGCTGAAAAGCTGAGGGACAGTACCCAAGCCTAGAGTTCAAACCCCACAACTAACAAAAACTTTATCTTTGTAAGAAGTTCACCTACACAGATAATTTACCTACTATATGTTCTTTTCTATGGTTTTACTAATTTTTTTGTTTTTTTTTTTGTTTTAAAAATTCGTTTGAGTTCTATATCATTGTTACTCTTGGTTTAAATTCATTTTAGCTTCATCAACAATGATTCAACTTGAAACTATATTGTAGCATCTAAGAACTCTGATCATTGAAAAATCCACCATATAGTAATTCTTATATAATATAGGAATTCTTACATAATTTATAGGAGTGTTTTGAATAAAAGACATTGGTTATAATTTTCCTATAATTATGTGAGTACAGGATCTGAACAATACTATTATCATAATAAGTTGAATGAATAATTTTCTGTTGTTCTTAAATTGTATCTATTTCCAAATAAGGGACAAACATCCTCTTATTTTCAAGAAAACAACCAATCAGCCTCCAGAATTTCAAGACTGCTTGAGAGATAATTGAAGTTGAGTTCAATCCTACACAATAGAAATAGGTATATTCATGCTTTGGGGCTTTTACCTATACACATAACAATTGGAGAGAGGTGCTGAGAAAGAAGAAGGAGTAGAATAGCAGATATTTTCTTGCTTTAGATTGTATTTTGTAAAATTTTTGTACATTGAGAATTCTCTAATAGAAGGTAGAACATTTTCTGTTTTTTCTTGACAGGACTTTAAAAATAAATTTTGCGAAATTGACCATCAATTTTACTCTGAAGGTAAGTATAAGAGATGGATTTCAAACTAGACTTAACTACAGCAGAAAACTATACAATGATAAAGTGCTCAAAATACTCTGAAAAAAAAAAAACAAAATGTATCTTAGCATAATCATGCCTGTCCATGCCTTCCATTGCTAGGATCAGTGGGCTGGAGATCTACAACCCCTCACACAATAAGACAAATAAAAACCAAGGCTTTTCCACTTTGCACAGTTCCTAAAAAGACATTTGTCCCTTCCCTTTTCTTCCCTTTATTCGGTATTTGAGAGGCCTTAGAGCTTAGCAAATGTAGGTTTGGTAATATACATGAAGAGGAAGGCATTGCAGTGAGTGGGGTAACTGAATTTCCCAAGCTAAAAGAAAATATTTGGAAAACATTCAACATAACAAGTTCAATGTTTGCCTGAACATTAACATATGCATATGTGTCAAAACATACCTATTGTTATTATAAGTTTATGGTTTGCCTATCAGTTAGCAATTAAATCAGTCAAAAAAGGGAGCAGAATATGCATACATTAATCATGATAAGACTCAGAGATAATTGAATTTGAAATACATGGAGCTTTTGAGAGTTTATTTTTGAGGGGTTTATTTTTTTGAGCTGTATGTATATTTTAAATATGAGGCCTTTGTCTGATGGGATGTTCTCCCATTCTATTTATATTGGTAGCTGTGTCCTTTGGTATGCAGAAGCTTTTAAGTTTGATGCAATCCCACTTATCCAGTCTTTCTTGGATTTGCTGTGATTCTGGATCTTTACTTAGGGAGTTTTGACCTGTGTCTAGAAAGCTTAGTGTTTTCCCTACCAATACCTGTACTATTTTCATGGTATCTTGGCCTTACATTGAGGTCTTTGATCCATTTGGAATTGATTCTAGTGCAGGATGATATATAACTATCTAGGTAGAGGGTTTTTTTTGTGTGTGTGTGTAATGGCTAATTTTGCCAGCACCATTTGTTGAAGAAGCTATCTTTCTTCCAATTGTGTTTTTGGCTTCCTTATCAAATATTAGGTGGCTGTATGTCTGTGGGCTTATTTATGGGTGTTCTGTTCCATTGATCCTCAGGACTATTGTTGTGAGTGATTGAAAAAGGCTCAATAGTTATGTGCAAATGATCATATAAAATAATATTTTATAAAATGAACCCCAAGGAAAGAAAGCAAGATATAATTTTTAGTTGCCATTGTTGTTTTCTTTTCCTGTGTCTTATTCATTCGTTCATTTGTATTTGGAACAGTAAGAGGGGGCACAGAAAAAGTAGAACAAAGGTAAACAAGTATAACAGTGGTACTCAATAGATACTATGTGGAAAATGAACTATATCTTATGGGTGGGGATGAGAGAGAAAAACTTGGAGAGCAAAGGAAGGGGAGACATGATTTAAAATTAATTGTACACGTTACTCACTACCTGATTCATGTAACTATTACCCCCACTGTATATCAACTCTATAATAACAATAAAAATTAAAATAAACTAGAAAAATAAAACCTATCTAAAAAAAAGAAATATGTTGAGATGGGAGATTGAAAGGTTACTAAGCTTTAAGAACTGGCGTGAGAAACAAATAATGATACCTGAGAGATAAGAAAATAAGATTTGATATAAGATAGATGAAGACAATTATGGGAGAAAATCCATTGCCTGTTTTGTAACTCAGCTCATTATATTAATAAAACTTCACTGAATTTATGATGTTAACTTAGAAAATAATAATTTAATGGCTCATTTTTTTCTATTATTTTTTGAAGACACTGAGGTTTGAACTTTAGGCTTTTCATTTGCTAGTCATGGACTCTACCACTTATGAGTCAAGACCCTATTCCATTTTGCTTTAGTTTTTTTAAAAAGCAGTGCATGTTTTTACATGTACTTTCTCCAGATAGCTATTCTCCTACTGGAGAATACAGAGCTATGAGCCAGATATACACCACCACACCTACCTTTTTCTTGATGTTTTCTGTTTGAGCTGGCCTTGAAGCCATTGTTATCTATTTCAGAGTCCCATGTAGCTGTAATTACAAGCCTGAGTCATTAAACCTGGGAAGATTTATAGTTTCTTTTATCAGGGAACATAGTAAAACATAGAATGAAATGTTTATAGAAAACTGAGAAAAAAGGGGCTGGGAAGGTGGCTCAGTGGTAGAGTGCTTGCCTTGCATGCATGAGGCCCTGGATTCGATTCCTCAGCACCACATAAGCAGAAAAAGCCAGAAGTGGAGCTGTGGCTCAAGTGGTGAGCACTAGCCTTGAATTGAAGAGCTGAGAGACAGTGCCCAGGCCCAGAGTTCAGGCCTCACAACTGACAAAAAAACCCAAAAACAGAAATTTGAGAAAAAATTATTCCATAATATTTACATGACACAGACAAAATACTACTCAATATCACTAGATCAGGAAAGTTTCAAATAAAAACTACTATGAGATAGCACCTCACACCATTTAGAATGGCCACTGCCAAAAGGACAAAAAAAAAACCCAAAAGCCAAGAAATACTGGCAAAGATGTAGTGACACAATACATTGTTGAGACATACATTTTCATTAATTTATTGGCAGGAGCTCTCTCTGAAGAGGTAATAACTGGAAAAGTACACTTTCCCTAGATCAAACAGACCTTCATGATAAAAGTTAACTTTGCTAGCACCACACAGGCCAAGATGACAAGGATGATAAAAGAAATGCTTTCCTCAAGATATATCCACTGCTGGCCTTTCAGAGTCCAGATTGAAAAGAAATCCAAAGTTCAGTAAATTGCTTTGATTTTGTACAAAAGATCACAGGAAATGTTGAGCTTCCTTATTGTTTCTCCTGATTCTCTTAAACCAAAGCAACCTCATTTTTTTTATTGTGCTCTCTATGCAATGCAGTGTATGTTTGTGCTACTGTCATGATATGTTTTGATCTCATACTTTCTATATTAACATACTGTATTCATTTCTGTTTTGGATTTTACTAACTTTTTAAATAAGTTTTTTTATTGTAAAAATACTGTACAGAGGGGTTACAGTTACATGAGTGAGTTAATGAGTACATTTCCTATCAAGTATTGTTGACTCCTCCTTTGTTTTCCCCTACCATCCCTTCCCTCCCACCTCCACAACCACATTCCCCACAAGCTGCCCCCACCTAAATTGTGAAGTTCATTTTTCAACAGTGTCTTGTACATCTCATGTTACAATGGGCCAACCTGTATCCCTATTTAAACATTTTTTTTCCTTCTCCTCTCCAAATAGATCGACATCAAATACAGTGAAAATAGGGGTTATACTGTGGGGAGGAACATGCAAAGCAACAGAAAAATCACGTAGTACATTATAAATACATTAGAAGCAATAGCATGAAAGAAAAAACCACTTGTGTCCTTATCTTGGGGTTCATTTTGGTTAACATCATCTTATCTGATCATAGGTATATAGCTTTTGACCTTTTCTGCTTATCCCGGACATATACTAGTTATATGTTTATTGAATTGTATTGCTATATCTATTTAAGTCTAAATAAATATGACTAGTAAATGTGGACTGGAAAATGAACTGGAACTAAACAGTCAGTCTTAAATCTTGAACTGACTTTAATTTCTACTAATACACTGAATTATAGCTTTCAGCACCAGACACATACATTTATCCTGATTTCAGTAGTATTCAGCATTCTGTAGCTAGTAGCCAGTCTTTTTATTGTCACTGTATTCCAAATAAACCCCTTGACATTTAAGTAATGGAGGTACATCTAACATACAAAAATTCAGATTATGTTCTGCTTTAGACTTTAAGTATTGAGCTGATGGCTTTCTTTGATATAATTTATCACATTTAACTCAGATAATATTATCTTAAATAACTCTTCAAATGTCATCATATAGTCCAGGAATTTAAAGGGTTCAGTAAGCTTTTCTAAAGGACTCATATTTAAAAATGAAGTTGTGTTTACAAGCACACATTTAGGAAACACAAATGATTGTTTCATTTTAATTATTGAATACAACAACAATGAAAATAAATTATATATGGAGAAATACTTAGTTTTTCTATACATGCATGCTTAACAATGCCATAAAAATGCGAGTTGATTTTTTGTATTTTTCTTCTTGTGATAGCTGGTTAACTTCTATTCTGATCATTTTCTGGGCTAAATGAGTAGCTCTACCACTTTAAGCCACAGTGCCACTTCTTGTTTTCTGGTGGTTAATTGGAGATAAGTGTCTCCCTGACATTTTTGCCCTGGCTGGCCTCTTGAGTAGTTAGAATTACAAGCGTGAGCCACTGGTTCTCGGAAGGATTAGATTTTCTTTTATATGCTTCACTCTCCTTTCATCTGAGATTGTTTTTTCTCAATCATCTCATGAGTGAATTACAATGTAAATAATAGACAAATAGAATTTACACGAAGCTTGGACATGACATTTGAATGTTTTGTTTGCATCTTCTCCACATCATTCCCTCGATTACATTTTTGGTGATAGTAGGAACTGAAAATGTTACAGTATGTATGCTTGGTTTTGCAATGGGGCGCTAAGGCCTCTGAAATTATTTTTCTCTATTTGTTCTCATTCCTCAATTGCATTGTCATGAATTTGTGAGCAACTGCTTGATGAAAAAGACTTTTCATTATTTCTATTTTTTCCCATTCCTTCTGGATTTTGATACATTAGTCCTCCACTCTATTACTTCTAAGAAGATGGGACTTCAGTAAGAAAATTTCTTCTTTGTTATACTTCATTTTGTGATCCTTACCTATCTTGAGAAAGAACAGCTATGTCAGAAATTCAGTTGATAAGCTGGGCATTGGTAATTCAAGTCTCCAATCCTAGTTACTCAAGTGGCTTAGACCAGCTCACGTTTCTAATCCATTCCAGGCAGGAAAGTCATGGAGACTTCATCTCCAATTAAACAGCCAAAAACCTGGCTGGAGGCTTGGCTCAAGAGGTAGTTAACCACGAGCCATGAGCAAGGAAGCCAAGAGAGAGAGTGCAAGGGCCTGAGTTCAAGTCCTGGTAACTGGAGGCAAAAAGAAATTCAATTAATATTTTTTACATATCTTAAAATGCCTTGACATTTAATTCTGTGTTCTTCGATTGTTATTATCTTTAAATAGTTGCAAAAGGAGTTTAATTTCAATATTTAACTTTATAAGTGTAATGCATCATGGTCCATGCCACCCCTTATATCATTCTTCTTATCTCCCCTAACCGTACGCTTCTCTCAAGTTTCCTGGTTCCATTTTACATATATCCTTTTAATGTAATGACTGCATCTGCCCAACTTTTCTGTCTCCATTCATTTGCCATCCCTCTCCTTGGTCTCTCTCTATCCTGACAACACATGTTTCAGCTTCCTGATATACAGTTAGTTACTTGTATTTTTTGCAAAGGAGTTACGGGATGGGAATCCTTCATCCATAAATCAGTGAACTTGTGTATGTATGCATGTGACTCTGTGTATGTTTCCATATATATATATATTTAGGTCTAACTTCCCCATATAAGAAGAAATTAAACTCTTGGAAGGATGATTTGCATTAACAAGATAAGCCCAAGTCATGATTTCTTCATTCTTGTGGATATATTTAAGTGAAACTTAATAGTACCACATGGTGGTAGGAAAATAATAAATTTTAGTGACTAATGTTTTAAAATGAAAAAAATTGAAGACAAAGAGATAAAAATCTTTCGAATTGGACATTTGAATGGTCTTTACAGAGAGGTATTCCTTGAAACTGGTCAGTTAAACAAGAGGGATTAATGTAACACTGTTTTCATGTTGAAACAAAAGCTCTTGGTAGAGAAGGTCAGAAGACACAATCCAGGTTAAGAAAATAAAATAGTACATCAATGAATTTGAATACTGAGTGCTTAGATTGGCAGAATTGGAAAATAAAAGTAATTTAAGATGAATAAGTGCTGAATAGTATTGAGTGTATCACCAATGTATAATGTTGAGATTCAGATGTATATATGAAAATAACTACAAAGAATAAGTAATACAAAACTACTATAGTAAGACTATGACACAATATGAGATTATGATTTCACAACACACAGAGGTATTTGTTAATGAAATTATATTCTAATGATTTAATTTTATAAGACTCATGTAAAATTATCTTAATTACGTTTAGTTCTCAAACTGGTAAATATGATCTTCAGTATTAGTGATTTGAAAGAGATTCTAATATGATATCTTAGAGTTTTTTTAGTCTAGTAATTCCAAAGAAATCTCAGTCTTCTAATTGTATACTTTGTATCAACTACTAGTAAAATTTTCATTTACTTGCTTTTGCTTCATTGATTCTTTTTTTCAGGTTCTCAAAAGGGCACTGAAATATTTCTGCTTCAATTTAAATTTTTATTTTGTTAAAGCATGGTTCTAGTCATATATGATAACTGGATTTGGAGTTGCATGATTAGCCAAGACAAAAAGAGTAGGTAGTAATTTGAATAAATGGCTCTCCTCAAGATTCCAATTATGACAGAGGAAAGTATTTGAGTTATAGGCAGACAGAGGACAGAAATTGCACATCAGAATACTGTCATGCTTGTGAAAGTGGGCATTTTACAAATCTCTTTTTTTCCAAGAATAAAAAATAATGACAATTGTTAAGATCCCATAAATGTTGCTACCCAGATGAGATCCATTAATAATGTGCACTCTCTCTCTCTCTCTCTCTCTCTCTCTCTCTCTCTCTCTCTCTCTCTCTCTCTCTCTCTCTTTCTCTCTCTGTATGTGTCTCAGGTCTACTGTAAAACATTTTATATAGTCTCCTCTCTTGTTTGGACTTGTATGTCCTCTACTCCAGCTCTTTTATGTAAGACTTTTCTTCATAAGACTGTCCTCACTAGGGAGATGAACTTTATTTCTGTTTAGCTCCAAGCCCCACATTTCAGAGTCACTTTGCACATTCTCATTCTCATGCTTTCTCAGAGCTCCAATGAGACATTAACCTGCCTATTCTTTTGAGGATGGTTATAAAGTCTGCTACAAAGCAGTTAATGGTTTTCCAGAAAAATTGACAAAGTGCAAGGTTTCAGGAAGTTGGAGAAGAACTTGAAAATAATACACAAATATCAATTATCAGGAGCAAGTAGTTTCTGAATATACAAAAGAAAAAGAAATAGATATATTAGCATCAGAATGACAGAAAATTATCTATAGGAAGAAAATCACGTCTATTGGCATAATGCTTAGGAATAACTTCCTCCAAGAAATTTATGAATGTCTCACTTATTTGAGATTTGGAATTCATTGTAAAGTGCTACCAGGAACAATAGAGGACACTACTAGTTTTTGCTCTGATGTGCATGGAATTTGGATAACTGAAAGAAAAAAAAATATGAAAAAGCTTACACTAAGCCGGCCTCCGGTGGCTCACACTTGTAATCCTAGCTACTCAAGAGGCTGAGATCTGAAGATCGCGGTTCAAAGCCAGCCCAGGCAGGAAAGTCCGTGAAACTCTTATCTCCAATAAACCCCAAGAAAACCAGAAGTGGGGCTGTAGCTCAGTGGTAGAGCATGCGCCTTGAGCTGTGAGGGTCAGGACCCTGGCCCAGAGTTCAAGCTCCATGACTAACCAAAAACAATAAAATAAAATAAAAAGCTTATACTAAAGTTGCCTACCATTCTAAGAAAGTATCATCTCAGCTTTACTGGATTGATGATCCTGGATCTACATAAGATACTGACTTCTCATAGCATACATACATGCATACATACACGCAGAAACATTTAAATGCTTTTTCTCCCTATCAATCAATATTCAAATATCATCACTGTATTGCTCAGATACCTGGCAAGAATTTCCAGTTTAGGTTTCTCTCCACAGCAACTCAAAAGAGGGAAAACATAACTGGGCCTAGCATTTCCCATCATCTTCAGCCTCCTTCCCTTTCCCAGGCCTTGTTCACACAATGTCCTCTTACTTAAATACCTTCATCACTTTTTTTTTTTTTTTTTTTTTGGTTCAGTCGTGGGGCCTGAACTCTGGGCCTGGGCGCTGTCCCTCAGCTCTTCAGCTCAAGGCTAGCGCTCTACCACTTGAGCCAGAGCGCCACTTCTGGCTTTTTTCTTTTTTTGCTTATGTGGTGCTGAGGAATCGAACCCAGGGCCTTGAGCATGCAAGGCAAGCGCTCTACCACTGAGCCACCTTCCCAGCCCCCTTCATCACTTTTATAATGAAACTCTCTTACAGCTTTAGAAAATTCAGCTTAGTTGGACATCTTCCTAGTTCTCACCCTTTCATTCCACTAACTTTAATACTAGCTCTTTGGTGAATCCAAGATTCTCTGCAGACTTCTGTAATCTTCTATCATTATCTGAGAATAGGTAAGTATAGACTATTTTTAATTTTCAACACCTAATGAAGTCCCTAATGAAGAAAACCAAATTCAATAAATTCTTTTTAATAAATTAATTTGATAAATGAATTTCTATCAGAAAATAACTGAAAATCGATAACTTATAAGCAACATAAGCTTATTTCTTATAGATCTGGAGAGTAAGCAGTCTAAGATCAGAAACCATGGTTAACAATACTGCTATGAACATGGTTATGCTGGTAGCTTTAGTGTGGTATTGCTTGTGTTCTATTAGATAAATGCTCAAGAATAGGATTGCTGGGTCATAGGGAAGCACTATGCTTAGTCTTTTAAAAAATAAAATTAGTGTACTTTTATTTATATACATTATACAAATTATATGCTTTAGTTCTTTCATTAATTCACTGACAAGTAACATAATCCTCACATTCCAATCAAGAAACTTAGAAAAGAAGTTAAATGATTTGTTCACTATGCAACTGCTAGTGCACGGCTGAAGCATAATTTAAAAACATTCATTGAAGTACTAGTGTTTCCCTATTGGGCCTGCTTTGTTTTCCCATTATGTTTTCCATCATTGACTGCAATAAGTAGACACATACATCTATGTAATATGACCATATAAGATGATGCTAAGTAAAATGAACCCCAAGATATGGACAGACAAGAGGTCTGTCTTTGTTGTTGTTGTTTAAATGTATTATGTGATTTTTTTGGTTTCCTTTGTATGTTCTTCCCTTTATGGCATATCCCCTGTTGTCAGTGTACTTGACTTTGTTACCCTTCATCTTGTATATACATTCGTCTCATCTGGTGAGGGGAAGGGGAATAACAAAAGGGTCAAAAAAGGACACAGGATAACCTATTGCAACAATGATACCCACAGGAAAGTATATTGGAAAGGAACACTACAACTTTGGGCAGGGTGGGGGAGGGGAGGGGGGCCGGGGTAGGGAGGTAGGATGGGATGGGAGGGTGTGGAGGAGTGTGGGAGGTGGGGGAGGGAAAGGACAGTGGGACAACAACATGGGAAGAAGTAATAGTGATGTACAAGTAATGTACGCATTGCCTTACTCACAATGCAACTGTTACCCCTCTGTACAGCATCCTCACAATAAAATAAAATTTAAAGAATAATCATCTTATAAACTGCAGGAAAAGGACAAAAAAGTTTTTTGTTGTTACTATTGCTGTTTTTGTTATCATGGCCTTTTGTCTTGTTTGTTAGTATATTTGTCTCTGGGAGAGAAAAGGGGCCACAGAAAAGGTGGAACAGAAGTTGAACAAATACAACTGGGATACTCATTAAACACCACGTGGAAAATGAACTATATACTATAGGTGGGCATGAGAGGGAAAAACTGGGAGAGAGAAGGGGAAAGAGACACAGGGTTCAAAGAATTGTGCTCATTACTTTAATACATGTATATCATCACTACAATATCAATAAAATATACACCTCACCCTAGTTAGAATGGCTATAATCAAGAAATCTAATAACAACAGATGCTGGGGGGTATATGGCCAAAAGGGAACCTTACTGCACTGTTGGTGGGACTATAAATTTGTTCAACCACTCTGGAAAGCAGTATGGAGATTATTCAAAAGACTCCACATAGCAATCCCACTTCTGGGCATTTATCCAAATAACCACAAACAAGGCCACACTAAAGCTACTAACACAAGTATGTTTATTTCAGCATTATTCACCATAGCTAAGATATGGAACCAACCCAGATGCCCCTCAGTAGATGGATGGATTAAGAAAATGTGATATATACATATATGTGTATGTGTACATATATATATATGTACACATGAAATACTATGCTTCCATCAGAAAGAATGACACCACCCCAGAACAACAGAATGGTGAGACACAGGACAAGAGGGGAAACAATTCAAAAGCGACAGACACAGACAGTATGGTGGAAATGATCTGTACAATTTCAGGGAGGGTTGCAGGGGAGGAGAAAATTGAGGGAAGGGGTAACAAGTTTAACAAGCAATATACTTATTACCTTACTTATGTAACTGTAACCCTCTACACATCACCTTGACAATTTAAAAAGAGGATAAAAAAGGTCAGACTCTAGCAGGTTCAGTGTCTGGTAGGGTCAGTCAGAGCTTCCAAATAAAGCTTGAGCATTGCATCATCCTTGAATAACGCATTTTTCTTGATCTACTTAGAGTAGAAAAGATGGAAAGACAAATGAGAACTAACAGGTTTCCTTCAGGCACTTATTTGTATGTCCTCATAAGAACTGCAGTCTACAGGAATAAATTACCCCTTAAAGGTTCCAGGTCATGTTCCCCCTCCTCCTCCTCCCTCTCCTTCCCCTCCCCCTCCTCCGTGCCCTCTTCCTACTCTTCCTCTTTTCTTTTTTTTTCTTTTTTTGTCGGTCCTGGGGCTTGAACTCTGGGACTGGGCGCTGACCCTGTGCTCTTCAGCTCAAGGTGAGCACTCTACCCCTTGAGCCACAGCGCTACTTCCGGTTTTTGAGTGGCTTATTGGAGATAAGAGTCTCACGGACTTTCCTGCCAGGGCTGGTTTTGAACCGCGATCCTCAGATCTCAGCCTCCTCAGTAGCTAGGATTACAGGCGTGAGCCCCAGGCGCTCGGCTTCTTCCTCTTTTCTGATGTACTGAGGTTTGAGCCTTGTGCTCACTCAGCTGTGTTCTTCCACTTGAGTTATTTGTCCAATATTGACTTTTGCTTATTAATTTGGAGACAGGACTTTTTGCTTGGTCTATCCTCAACATACAGTCCATTGGATCTCAGCTTTCTCAATAGCTAGGATTACAGAAGTGAGCCATAAAGCACTTCATTGTGTCCTACCTCATCATGCTGTTGTTAAGAGATTTTAAATATCAGCATAAACTTGGCAATTAATACATTGAAAATCTAGCAACGAGTTATTATAAATGATAAATCAATTTATTCCTCATTCTAAAAATGGTATGTTAGGCCCCTAAGCAGGACAGAAACCTTCCATATAGCTACACGCCCTTCTTCACACTGCTTATACAATATTCATATCGCTGCAATAAATCTCTATGCCTGGTTAAAAAATGGTACGTTTTTAGATGTTTAAACTATAAGACCTTCCTATAAGACCTGCTAAACTACCTTCCTTTTCATCTTTTCCCTTCTGCTTCTCCTTCACTAGACCTAATTCTATCAATTATAGAAGTAAATTGTAAACTGCTAATTTCAAGAACAAATTGGTACTAGTAGGACACAGGAAACCATTACCTAATCTTTACTTCTGTATACCACATTTCTTTGGGTACCTCATTGACTAATCAAGCTCAGGAAAGTAAAGAATGGTACCTTAGAGTAAATCCATCCAGGGTAAAATGATACATTAGTCTCTAGCACATAATTTGAGCTATCTATCAAAAAGTTCCAGAGACAATCTATAGAGCTTTTCTACAAAACCTTGAATATTAAGGATGATATTTATCACACTTGAAAGAGTACTGTGTGAGAGAGAAATAGAGAGAGGAATATCTTTTTCATCTCTCTAGTTGAGATTTTTAGTTAATATAGAAGAAACTGAAAATTTCAAGTCATTATTTCCAAATTTCTGCATAGTATATTTATTTATAAATGCTTGTAGGATGATGGTCCTTCATATTTATTCTGTTTTCTATATAGAATTGAAATGAGTTTAAACTAAGACCATATGTTTAAACATATCTCATTTTTATATGCAGTACTTGCTTTCTCTACACTTATTGCTAATTCCTTTTCTTTAATTTTTTGTTCCTTTTACTGTTCCTTATTTTGTCCAACTATTTCCTATTTTCCTAGCTCTTTCAGACTAACATATTTAATAATTAACATTTTCATTTCTATTTTTGGCTGCCCATTTTTCTTATATCTCTAAAAGACAATTGTGTAATGCCTTGTGGGTTTTTGTTTTGTTTTATTTGTCACCACTGGGGCTTGAATTCTGGGCCTGGTCCCTGTCCCTGAGCTTTTATTTATTTATTTATTTTTATTTTTATTTTTTTTTTGGGTCTGGTTGTGGGGCCTGAACTCTGGGCCTGGGCGCTGTCCCTCAGCTCTTCAGCTCAAGGCTAGCGCTCTACCACTTGAGCCACATCGCCACTTCCGGCTTTTTCTTTTTGCTTATGTGGTGCTGAGGAATCGAACCCAGGGCCTCATGCATGCAAGGCAAGTGCTCTACCACTAAGCCACCTTCCCAGGTCTCTCCCTGAGCTTTTATGCTCAAGGCTATCACTCTACCACTTGAGCTTACCACTTTTGGCTTTTTGTGGCTAAATGGAGATAGAATTCTTACAGACTTTCCTGCCTAGGCTGGCTTTGAACTATAAGTTATAGATCTCAGTCTTCTGAATAGCTAGGATTATAGGAGTAGACCACAAGTGCCTGTTTAATGAAATAAATTCAAGAAACCCTTTGTGTTGAAGTCTCTTACCCTTGATGTGGTTGGTTTGATGTACCTTACTATAAATCTGCTACTTTGATCTATTTTGATCTTTCTTTTGTTTGTTCTGCTGGTTCAATACCATATTTGTTTATTTCAGTTATTTTGATTATGTTATCTTAGAACCTGTTCACTTTCTCAGTGTTAAATTCTTTATTATTCATACTGGATTTATAGAAATTATGACATACTTCATCAACTAAGTTTTTCATATAACAATTTTATGACTAATGTCATATTTCTAATTCAGCTATTATCTTCATTCACTGTTATATGTGTTACTTTACTTACATTTTGAACCTAAGCCATTGCTATTCTAGCTTAGAGTATTATATTAGCTGTCTATCTGTGTTTTGTGAAAACTTCTTTGATTCTTCTATTTTCTCACTAATGCTTCATACATCACCTACTAATCTCTTCAGCCTGAAAATATCCTTTTATCATTTCCATTCATGTTGTGCTATACAATAACAGTATCTTTATGATTTCATTTGTCTGAAAGACACTTTTGATCTCTATTTTAAAGATTTTTTTCATAGTTTAGATTATAAGCTTATATCAATATTTTTAGATATTTATTTGTCTTCCATTATTTTTTTGTCACTGAAGATGTATTTCCTATTCTCTCAACTTACATTTCAGTTTTCCGGTGTATTTCTAGTTTCACCATTCTTTGATCATAGGTTTGATTGTGTCAATGTGAACTGATAACAGGCTACCATAAACACAATCAAATTAGATGTATGCTATATAGTTTGCGTACTTCTCAAGACTACAGAGTTGAAGCATCATGGTGACAATCTAGGAGCTGGAGATCAGTGGCCTGAGCTCTCCTGATTTGTAGATGAATTTAGGTCTAAATACTTTTACTTTCATAATTGTTAATTAATTATTTTATTCATTTCTTTATTTTGTAAATTATGAGTGATTTGTACCAAACATCAGACTGGGCTTTTATATGTATTGTTTGTACATTTTGACCTAAGTATACATTTAAAATATATTAATTATAGCACAGGAAAAGTTTATCTAACCATTTCTAGGAAGTGTTCCCATTATGTGGCATTTAAGATTTTTCTGGGTTTTTGGTTTGGATGTACATTGTTTTAATTCAGAAATCTTTGAAGAGCTAATAAATAAAGACAAGTATTGTGGGGTAAGTGATCACAATGCACAACATCATAAAGAGTAATGTGTTCTCAGGATGATCAGAACAGTGAGGGATTGTGCATTACAGTGTACACACTTTAAGATGTGAAGAAATTTGCATTTTTGACTGGGTTGGGGCAGTTATTTGGCTGAGATATCAGTGAGTTTATAACATAGAAAAATGTATTTGCAGCTATTTTTCATTCACTCCATTTGGAAGAACCCCATGGCTGAAGACAATGGAAATGCCTTTTAAAAAATAGTTCTATGTTTTATTAACTGTACTTCTTTCAAGTTTGTCATTATTACAAAATGCTCACCCGTTCATAAAGGTGTATAGCTAATTCTATTATCGCCTGATGGAAAACTGTTTTCTCCATACATCTCTATGGCTCACTCTTTCAATTTCAAGTGTGTGTAGAAATTATGTTATTAGTGAGTTTTTACATGACCACATGATCCAATTTGACACCAATGCCAAGATGACGTTCCTCACCTTTCCTCCCTGTTTTATAATTGACATAGTGAATTTTGCATCTTCACATTTTGTTCAATGCACACCATTTTCCTCCTTTCACTAAAATGTACGCTCCCCAAATCAAGACCTTTGTCTCTGTCTTCAAATCCCTGAATATAGTAATAGAAATCTGCTTGGCCCAAAGTACTTGTTATACAGAGAGGGATTAAAAGTTTAAATTCCTTAACATGGTCTAATGGAAGATAGCCAATAAATACTTTTAAAAAGGGCAAGAATTATGCTCTAGTAGTAATCTTGGTTTTTTCACACTTCAAATGTTTTGCTTTTAATAAAGAAATGCTTAATACATATTTATGAGGTGATGAAACGGGCAATTAGATAAGATTTCACTTTTAAATTCTTAAGTTATAGTTACTTTCAATCCTGAATAATCACAAAAGTAAAAGCTTCTAATTTCAAAAGTATAAAACATATTTTGGTAGCAAAACACTAAACTTCAAAAACATCCCTTCCCTCATTCAAATCCCATTATTTTATCCAGAAGGCATAAATTTATTTGACTTTAGTATGATGAAAGCTAAGAAAGACAATAAATGAATCATGAGGATACATAAAATGTCAGGTGCTAAGTGATAAGAAGAAAATAAATCACAGTAAGGGATGATGAGCCATCAATGGAGTAAGACATGATAATAAGGACTTGGATCAGATGTTACAGGTACACCTATAAAGTTAAATTTATAATCTCCAAACCTTTCTTGCTGCAATTAAAATGCTAAGCTATAGTAGTTTCATTTTAGAAGGTAGTGGTTAAGCTTACCTATAATATCTCATGTAATGAAAACACATTTACTTAAAACACAGCCTTGGGATAACAAAGACTCAGTGATTGCTAAAGACAGCCTTCGTAGCTTGGAAAGCATGTGCTAATAATCATTCTTCTGTGAAACTTATCACTGGCAATAGATACAAGCACAGATCCTTCAGCTATTTAAAGTAATGTGAAGATTAGTAGAAAATTCAGGGTCCTTCCATAAAGGATAGGAGATTTCACAAAGCCTTTGAAATCCTAAGACATTCACAGATAGGTTATCATGGGACTAACTTCTGAAGTTGGCTAATGTTGCCTGAATCTGGCTTATAGACCTTCCAAATGAACACAATTAAGAAATTCTCCTCATCATGTCTTGTGTTAGGATGAGAAGCATAATCTCACCATGCAACATGCTTAAGAAATGTTTTCATTCCATTGGCAAAATTCAGTACCAATAGTCTTCTACACTTGCTATAAAACTAGAATATATATATATATATATATATATATATATATATCACATAAATAAATATACTTCCTCATTCAGTTTTCAGAATTTGATCCACATTGTGTGGGCATGTTTTCCCTGATGCTAACCATTATTTTTAACATTAAATCAACTCTACTTCCTTGTTTATTTAACTGATTAGAAAGATTTATTTTACATTTGAATAACTCATATTAAACCACTCTTGTCATTAACTCCAGAGCGTATCACTGTTGACTGACTTCTTGAATCAATGAAAAACTGGAAATGTTCATCTCCTTTGCCTTGGTGATAAATTCCTGATTGGTGATAAATTCACATCAAAGTCCAGAGATTTATATTCTTTGAAGGTTTTCTGACAGTTCCTGTGTTTTTTTTTCAGATTGTGCACATAATTGGATATCTGTTCTCAAATTTTCACCTGTTTTAAATACTGAGTTGCTTATTTCCCCTGAAGTAACTATTGAAATATGTTTAGTAATCCTAAAAATAAGCAGAGGAAAAGGAAATAATGCAATCTCAATCTTTATGAAATTTAGGGAGTTAAATAACACTGCTCATCTCATTTAAAAAGGAGAGAAAAGTAGACAGAAGTGTGTTCATCTTTTTTTTTTTTTTTTTTTTTTGTCAGTCTTGGGGCTTGAACTCTGGGCCTGGGTACTGTCCATTAGCTCTTCAGCTCAAGGCAAGTGCTCTACCACTTGAGCCACAGCACTACTTCCGGTTTTCTGAGTGGTTTATTGGAGATAAGAGCTCACAGACTTTCCTGCCCAGGCTGGATTTGAACAGAGATCCTCAGATCTCAGCTCCTGAGTACTTTTACTGACATTCATGGAATCCATCAGTGGCTTCAAGACTCAAACTCAGGAGTTAGGCTTCAGATGCTCAAAGTCAGGATCTTGTGATAGTGTGTCTATCTCATTCACTGCATGGTTGTTGGTTTTGTGTCAAATCTCAGAAAAAGATGAATCAGAACCTTTTCTTTCCTCATGGTTTCTTTCTTTTATATTTACTAGCTAGTACAGGTAGATGAGAACACTGCTCAAATGAGGTCATGAGTAGATGCTTTACATGGAAATCTGTTCTCCTTCTGACAGTACAAATGGAAAAGAGCAGCAGATACTGTCCATAAGCAACAAGTCTGCTAAAACATTATACATCAGTTGCATCATAGGTATACTTTGAATTTACATTATGATTAAGATCAACAGAAGGCAGTGTGCCTAAAGCTGGGTGCATAGACAGATTGCTTGAGGCCTGCCTGGACTTCTTTTCATCTTGAGAAGTGCACACTTTTTGTCAGGCATTTACAACCCTGTGATTTTTTTTTTTGTTCATAGCATGAGAGAACAGGATTATTATGTATTTCCCCTTCATTATCTTATTCATTTAACATTAATTGAACATCTATATTAGGCATGACATTAGAAAGAAAAGTGCATATTCCTCTGAAGTTCACGTTTTTATGGGGGAAGAAATAGCTATAAGCAAATAATTTGATTTTTCAACTGCTCTCACAAACACTTCTATACCACACACACACACACACACACACACACACACACACACACACACACACACACACACACTATAGAATTATATGCTTTCATCAGAAAGAGTGACACTGTCCCATTTGTAAGGATATAGAAGAACCTGGAAAAAAATCACATTAAGTGAAGTAAGCCAGACCCAAAGACGCTTAGTTCCCATAGCTCCATAGCTAGGTACATACAACCATGTAAGATGATGCTAAGCGAAATGAACTCCAAAAGAGGTTTCTCTTTGTTGTTGTTCTCAATGTACTACGTAATTTCTTTTTTCTTTCGTGTCCCTCCCCCCATAATTTACCCCCTGTTGCCACTATATTAGACTTTGGTACCCTGGGTATTGTATATATGTCTATCTGAACTAGGGAAGGGAAGGAGTACAACAAAACAGTGATAAAAAGGACAAAGGGGGAACCAATGTAACAGCACTACTCACAAGACAATATGTTGGAAATGATCTGTACAACTTGGGAGGGTTGGAAGGGAGGGAGGGAGAAAAATGGCAGAGAAGGTGACAAGTTAGACTAGAAATGTAATCACAACCTTAAATATGTAACTGTAACCCCTATGTACATCATCTTGACAATAAAATTAAGATTAAAATAACATACTCATTGTTTAATTTATGTAACTGTAACCACTCTGTACATCACCTTTACAATAAAAGTAAAAAGTAACAAATAATTATAATATAATATATCTGCTACAAAGCAGCTATGCATGTTTGAAATTTAGTCCCTATCATTATCATCTTTGTGCAGACAAAACAACCTTCTTTAGTTTTTATTGATTTTACTAGGTTGTTAGGAAAAAGAGTATATGAATAAAATATGGAAAAGAAATAGCATATCAGTAAAAGAATCTAGATGCCTGCAATATCCAGGAGTCTTGGTTTTTGGGCTGGGGATTTGAAGACTACCTAGAAGCAGGTAATCAAAGAGCTCTGGGAGAAACAAAGTCAGCCTGTTATTGCTTTGAAAGTCTGGTATGTTTATAAGATCAGGATATTTGTGCTAAAGTACCCAAAAGCGTATTTTTACGCCTGTCAAACAACGTAACAATCAGTTTGCTAATGGGTAAATAAGAAAATGTCAGTGAAAGCAGGGGTTATACCATGGGGGAGGGACATACAAAGTAACATAGAAATCATCTTATAAATATGTTAGAAACAATTGCATGTAAGAAAAAGATACATTTGAATACTTATCTTGGGGTTCATTTCCCTAACATCAACTTATCTGACCTTTTCTGCTTGACTCAGACATACACTGGTTATTGCAAATAAGGGAAACCATGGGACCTATGTTTCCTTGGGCCTGGCTTACTTCACTTAATATACTTTTTTCCAAGTCTTTTCATTTCCTAACAAATGGGGCAATGTCATTCTTTCTGATGGAGGTATAGAATTTCATTGTGTATATATATCACATTTTCTTGATCCATTGCAACAAAGAGATGTACAAGTCGTTATGTCGAAAAATGAACTTTACAACTTTGTTGGTGGGGAGGGAAGAATCGGTTAGAGAGGGTAGGAGAGGGGTATGGGAAGGGATGGGAAGGGGAAACAGAGGAGGCCACAATGCTTGATAAGAAATGTACTCATTACCTTGCCCATGTGATTGTAACCCCTCTGTACAGTATTTTCACAATAAAAATAAATAAAATTTAAAAAAGAAAATGTCAGTACTTTTTGAACTCAAGAATAAAAAGTAACTCTTTGCCCACATTTTGGGAAAGATTATTAATGTTAGAGATCACAGGAAATATTGTCAACACAATGAAAAGACTACACAGAGAATAAGCATCCATTGCTTTAACACAATAGTGCTTTATAAACCAGAAGACCTGCACTTTAATACATATGCAAAAGGGGTTAATGAATCAAAATGCAGAGATTAAAATGAATGCTTTTCATTAAAATGAAATACTGTGAAACACTCACATATGATTGTGTTGGTGTTTTCAGGTTTTGCTTTTCTAAGATGAAAAGGCTTTTAATACAACAACAAAATCGACAGAAATGTTTGCATTTGGAGCTTAGTCCCGGGCTTCAGTACACTTTTTAAGAACAATGAGGGTTTTAATTAGCTAATGCTTGATGCTGTGGTGACTACAACACAGGGAAAATGGCAGGTGAGTTAATGCCTAATAGCCTTAGTGCTGCTGTGGAAACATGAGGTGATTTGGGGCTAAATTTCCATGGTAGCCTCAGGCTTTCCCTGTACAGGAGAAGGGGCGGAGGGAAATCTGCTTCTAAGCCTGAATGCATAAAGGTCAAGTTTGAAATTCAAGTGGACAAGAGCTTGATTTCAATACAGGATGCTGTCTCTTGCATTTGTTAAGCCAATTATTTTATTCAATGCTGTCTGAAGCCCTGCAGCACTTGACGTCCATCTTTGATTTAAATTTTCTTTTTTCCACAAACGGTTCTCTACTGATAAAGTCTTTCTCATTTGTGTGAACCAGTTCTTTTCTTTTCTTTTTTGCCATTTTATCCTTGCTCCCTCCCCAACTTTTACTTTTTTTTCCCAGTAGTAAGCTACTTTAAAGGTCATTAAACATAGAAAGCTGAATTAAAAATCAGCTACAGGTTTTTCTTAAATACCATATTTTGGGCAATAAAGAACTACTGAAATTGAGAAGGCAGGTGGGAGAGATAGATGGAAAAGGGGAGAAGAATGAAAGGGATGGCTCTGAACATGGTGCATTGGACACATAAAGGATCAAGCTACATGGAAATGCCTTTGTACAAATACTGGAAGATAACGATAAAAACAGGAAATACAAAATAATTAAAATGATTCAAATACTAAAGTGAAGGAAATGTTAAAACAATCCTCTGGTAACATATGCAATTATATTTCTTAGGTGGTTGTCCTAGTAAAGAACTTCAATAATTTGTACACTTAGAGGCTGAATTGGAAAGTCAACCATGTGCCTTATATTCTTAGAGACCCCAGCAGTTTCCATTGACTTCATTGTTTTTTGTTTAAACACATGGCTTAGTAGTGTTATAGATTCATTAAAACATTGCATTATATGTTATGGTTTAGTTTTCCGAATAAAATTTACTTTTTGGGTTGGATGCCAGTGACTCATGTCTATAGTCCTAGATAGATATTCAGGAAGTTGAGATCTGAGGACCACGGTTCAAAGTAAGCCAATTAAGAAAGCTTGTGAGACTTTTATCTCCAATTAACCAACAAAAAGCCTGAAGTAGAGCTATGGTTCAACTTGTAAATTGCTAACCTTTAGCCAAAAAGCTCAGGGACAGTGCCCAATCACTGCATGTAATCCCCAAACAGAAATTACAAAAATTTCCAAAATTACTTTTTGGAAAACATTTGTATTAGTATAAAGGAGGAAAAATGTTTTATTGTGATATTTAGGCCATGCATACAATGCAATTTGATCAAACTCTCAATAGGCCCTTATTACTCTTTTCTTTTTAACCATTTTTAGTGTATTTCATTATATTGTATTTTTGTATACCCATATATATATATATCCATATTGTGGGTATTTATGTACCTGTATATATGTATATGTACTCATCCACACACATATATATGTGTGTGTATATATATAAATATATATGTATATATATAAAATATATATATATATATATATAAATGTACCTGTATAACAGGAGTCTTATGTATGGTAAAAATGACATTTTAGTCACATGATCAGAATTCAGGATTTTGATTACATTATTTGGTCTTCTATCATAGAAAGGGACAGAAACCTCAAAGCCTCCAAGTAGCTGTGCTTGCTCTCTAAAAAGAAATCAAATTCCTGAGCTGCCAAAGCCCCAGCAAATACCCTTGCTGTGGTGTGTGTCGTTAGTTCATTATTTTTTATAGCACCTGCCAGGTCCTTGGCATGTCACACACTAAAGAATGGTTTCCCATTTACATTTTCTTCCTCAGCTTGAAGGAAAGGGCTAGAAAACCACAATGATAACAATGAGAAAAATGATTTTAATATATTTGTAACTTCTTCCTAAGACATTCTTTGAGATGCCTCTTCCCATGACACTTCTAGTGGCATTTCCCAGTGAAAGTCACGCATACATAATCTCAGGGGATTGGGAGCTTTAAAAAGGACACAGCCATATCTCTCAGCAAGGGAGTTATAAGCATCTGCTGAGCAACTGAAAGAATGGTAGATTTGGACTTTATTTTTGACCTATCTCTCTCAGCTTCCCTATATTTACATAGCTGAACATAGAGTGAGCATATGCTGTCAAAAAGCATTTCTTTTGTCCAATATTTCATTGGTGGGAAGAAAGAAAAGATAACTTTCACCAAATAGCTAGGCAGAGTCCAGAGTCAAGAAAGTGCAGAAAATTTTCAATTTGCTTTCTTTTTTGTGCATTTATTATAGTAAAGATACTGTACACAAGTGTTATAGTTACATGAGCAAGGTAATGAGTACATTTC
Source organism: Dipodomys merriami (assembly GCF_024711535.1). Taxonomy (NCBI): domain Eukaryota; kingdom Metazoa; phylum Chordata; class Mammalia; order Rodentia; family Heteromyidae; genus Dipodomys; species Dipodomys merriami. Next base: position 11,931,708 of record NW_027202382.1, on the reverse strand, counting down.
CTACCGAGCATTGTTGCCTCCTCTCAATTTGCTTTCTTTTTTAAAAACTGATGTGAATTATAAGACCACTGGATCATTCGGCCACTAGTTCTTTGCTTTTAATTGCATTGTGTTACAAATTAAGTACGTTGTATTTACTAAAATGGCACACATTTTTATGCCACTTTTTTTTGCTGGTTAATTTTGGAGGTGGAGTTCATTGTTTACTATCTTCCAGTTTAAATAAATACTTTGTTTTACAAAATATAATCTCTATGACTTGCATCCAAAAGAGTTTCCTAAATCCTGTAATTAATACTATATCATATGATTGACAGGCACTCAGCAATTTTTGATGAATATAAAAACTAATGGGTCTGCTACCAGTATCTTACACTTGTAATCCTAACTACTTAGGATGTTGAGATTTAGAGAATCATGTTTTGAAGCCAGCCTTGTGCAAAAAAAAATCCTGAGATTTCACTTCCATAAACAACCAGCAAAACATAGGAAAACACAAAGTGAAGAACGTGGATATAAGCAATGTAAGAATAGCTTCAATTGTTTAAATGCCTTCAAAACATATGAAAAGTAATCTCATACTTGAGAGAAACTTTATGGTTGTAAGTTAGAGGAGAAAGCATTCACTATTGTAGGGTTGGTACCTGGAAACATTTTAACATGATATGAACAATTGAATTGAAAAAAAAAAACCTTCCAGGATTGTGAATCTATTCAGAGAGAAAGAAAATATTTTTGTAACTGTAAAGAACAGTATAATTACCCTAAAATAACTTACTCATTCATATTACTTTCCCAAATGCCATATGAGCTCATTTTACTTTGTTATAATGATGATGGATAGAGATTTTAGCAGATGATCCTGTCTCTTAAAGAATACCTATATTTTATTTGGTAAAAATAATTACTTTGTCTGCTAATTGCCTTATAATGCAAAACACTATTTCACAATATTAGCTCATGTGATTCTCTCAGCATAGGCATATGATAGGCTTTATAAATTTTTCCATCGTCCATCTTTTTTTTTTTTTTTTTCGATTATGGCATTTGAACTCTCACCCTGGGCGCTGACGCTGGGCCTTTTTGCTCAAAGACTAGCTCTCTACTCTCTGCCATTTTCAGACACAGCATCGCTTCTGGTGGCTGATAATGGTGGCTACTTGGAGATAAGAGTCTTACTGACTTTCCTGTCTGGGATGACTTCAACCATGATCCTCTGTCCTCAGCCTCCTTAGTAGCTAGTACTAACGGTGTGAGCTATTGGTACCCTGCTTCCCTCCTCCTTCTTAATAGTCATTATTTCCAGATATTTAGCTAAATTATGGCTGTAAGATTTATATAGATAATAATATTTGCCTTGGAGATGAAAATATTTTATTTTAGTTTACAAATAAAATCAGAGAGAAAAAAAGTGCTTTTTCTTGGGAAGGAAAATTGTGTGCTTTATCAGATTCTGTTTCCATACTTGCTTTGAATGAAAAATTCTTAACAATTGGTATACATTGCTCTCACAAAGATAGTGTATTCAACTTAACAGTTACCTTGTTTAAACTTATAAATCACAACAGAAGCACATTTCAGTTCTTTGACAGATGATCTATGATTTTTAGGTTCATTGATGGAGAAGTCTGGGCAAGCAATGGGCTACAGCATCATTCTGCAGGAATGGCTGGAGGAGCAGGAGTAGGCAGCATATTGCTTTGCTACAGATCATATTTGAGTGGTTGAGATTTCACTGCCCTGAAGCAGGTTATATTACAGTCCATTTATTTGTCAGGGTAGGGTTTTATTAGCAACCAGTTGCAAGCCTTGCATGTGAATGAATCTTCTCACAGCCTGAGCATAAAAGACTAATGGAGTTCAAAATCATACTGCCTTTGAAAGCTTTAGCCCAGAAGCAGTGAGGTGAGGAGGTTGAAATTAATGCTCCATTCTGTTCTGCTCAGATGAAGTTGAAAACAAATACTCGTGTGTGTGTGTGTGTGTGTGTGTGTGTGTGTGTGTGTGTGTGTGTTTATTTCTGTCTGTTGGTATTGAGTATTTGCCCTCTATCTGTTTTAGCTTACCCATATGTTGTGTTGATGATAAATCAGAGTTGCAGTGCAGACATGAAAGGAAAATTGTGAGTTTAGTCATTTCAGAACAAAAACGGCAGTGATGGGTTTAGACATTTGTTATGAAACACAAAAATTATACAATGATACTTATAGCTAACCTGGCCTCTCAGGCCACTGGAGTGCTGGTTACATATTGACTAGAAATTACTCTGATGAGACTTCCCTCTATCATCTAGGGTTTGGATGGTTCTCTATAATATTTGCATAACATTGATGTCCATTAATGATACATCTCTCAAAACATCATTAAGGAACACAAGATTGCATAGATTCATCAGGGAAATAACTAAATCTAGCTAATTAACATATATGAAACCTCATAATTATCATTTATATGGCTAAGGTGCTTTTCATGAAACAACATTTTTCAACTAGTATTTTCAGATTAGGAGACACAAGGGTAAGGGAAGAAGAAGAGAATTTTTTTGACCCCAAATATGATAAAACATTGGTTGCTCTTATGATTTGCTTTTATGAAAAACTGCACCAATCCCATGTAAAAATTCTCCATGAATTACCACAATGGCTTCGTAGTAAGATTAACTTGTGATTCAATGAATATGAGTGACACTATAGGTCTTTGCTATTATTTCTTTTTCTCTTTTATGTACCCATTCTTTTCTGTCAACTCAATAAGATTTGATCTCAGCTTCTCAGGTTTGATTTTCAACTGATACCTCCCCATCTCAATTTATATCAGCTTAATTCACTAACATTTAAATTAAAATACTTTTTAATTTCACTTACACTTGCTCTAAAGTTCACATGTTTACTTGAACATGAAATCTGTTCTTGGTATGGGAGCTCAATGTCACTTCAAATTCAATACGCCAAATAGAAATGCATAATGATTCCTTTTTGATTTGATTTTTTTCATTTTTCTCTAAACTTTTTTCTCTTTTTTTGTATGCTTTTTATTGAAAAATTCTGTACAGAGGGGTTACAGTTACATGAGCAAGGTAATGAGTACATTTCCTATTGAGCATTGTTTTCCCCCTACTATCCCTTCCCTCCCACCTCCACAAATTACCACCCCTTCCACCAAAGTTGTAAAGTTTGTTTTTCGACTTAATGTCTTGTGCATCTCTTTGTTGCAATGGGTCCACCTGTTTCACTATTGAAACAATTTGTTTTTTCCCTTCCCTTCCCAAATTATAGCAACAACAGATACAGTGAAAACAGGGGTTATACCATGGGGGAGGAACATACAAAGCAACAAAAAAAATCACATGGTACCTTATAAATAATTTAGAAACAATAGCAAGAAAGAAAAAAACCACTTGTGTCCCTATCTTGGGGTTCATTTTGCTTAACTTCATCTTATCTGGTCATATGTACATAGCTTTTGAACTTTTCTACTTGTTCCAGAAATATACTAATTATTGGAAATAAGGGAAACCATGGGACCTATGTTTCTTTGGGCCTGGCTTACTTAACTTAATATAATTTTTTCCAAATCTTTCCATTTTCTAACAAACAGGGCTATGTCATTTTTTCTGAAGGAGGAATAGAATTCCATTGTAAACATATACCACATTTTTTTGATCCATTCATCTACTGAGGGGCATCTGGATTGGTTCCATGTCTTAGCTATGGTAAATAATGCTGCAATAAAGACAGTTGTGCTTATAGCTTTAGTATGGTCTTATTTGTGATCATTTGGGCAAATGCCCAAAAGAGGGGTTGTTGTGTCATAGGGGAGCTCTATAGTGTTTTGTACATCTCATTGTTACAATGGGTCAACCCGTATCTTCATTTAAGCATTTTGATTTTTCCCTTCCCATCCCTGAATTAGAGAAGTGTATATAGAAGATGTGTATATACAAGTGTATATACAAGGTTGGACAAATGGGATTGCATAAAGCTGCAGAGCTTCTGCATGGAAAAGGACACAGCTATCAAGATCAATAGAAAGCCCACGGATTGGGAGAAGATCATCACCAGCCATACAAAGGACAAGGGTCTCATATCTAAAATATATTTAGAACAGTAAAAATTAAATCCCCCAGCAACAAATCCTCAAAGAAACAACTGCCCAATAAATAAGTGGGCTAAAGACTAAAAGAGAAACTTCTCTGAAGAGGAAATAAGAATGGCCAATAGACACATGAAGAAATGTTCAACTTCTCTAGCAATAAAAGAATATAACCCCTGCTTTCATTGTATTTGATGTTATAATTTGTGGAGGGGAAGGGAAAAAACAAATCGTTTAAATAGGGATCTCATTGCAACAATGAGATGTACAATTTGTTATGTCGAAAAACAAACTTTACAACTTTGGGGGAGGGGGGGATAGGGAGGGGAGGTTGGGGGAGTGGGTGTTGGGGGGGAGAGATAGGAAGGGATGGGAAGGGGAAACAAAGGAGGAGGCAACAATGCTTGATAAGAAATGTACTCATTTCCTTGCCCACAGAACTGTAACCCCTCTGTACAGTATTTTCACAATAATAATAATAATAATAATAATAATAATAATAATAATAATAATAATAATAAAAGAAATGCAAATAAAAACAACATTGAGATTCCACCTCATACTAGTGAGAATGGCTATAATCAAGAACTCTAATAACAACAGATGCTGAAAGGAATGTGGACAGAAGAAGAGAACACTACTGCATTGTTGGTGGGAGTCTAAACTCGATTTGACTTTTGTACGCAAGTATTGTGTAAATCAATGTCAGTACCGTTCATCCAGTTATTAAAGTCAAATCTAATAAGGAGTATGGATGTCTCTTTACCTCATTTTTCATATCTAACTCATTTCCTACTTCTTTAAATCATATGACATTGTATCATAATTTTCATCCTTTGTATGAGCATTTATATTTTTTTTCTTATTCTGGGACCTTATCATCTCATTTATATTTTTATAGAACTTCTGAACAGCTTTCTCCACATCAATTCTTGCCCCTGTTCAATCAGTTCTTAATGAAACCAGAATAAACATTTGCCTTTCAAAATAAAATTTTATAATGCCACTCCATTCCATTTTTTCTGCTAAATTTTTTCAATGGTTTCTAATTTCCCTCAGAGTCTGTATCATGGTCTAGAAAGCAAAATAGAATGTTTCTCTGAGGCATATCTCTTCAATTCATAGAATGCTTCACACTTTTCCCCCTACTGGCCCTTAACCTTTGCAAGCTTCATAAATGTTCCTTATTTTATTCTACAGTTAGATTTTTTCCTCTGCCTAAAATAATCTAAATAAGTTATATCTTTTCAAAATTATTACTTTCCATTAGCTATAATTCAATTAAAAGAAATCTTTTAAATAAAACTTTATTACATTATGTTTTTGTCATCATCTCATGATACTGTTGGTCTAGGGCTGGGGATTTGGCACAGTGGAAGAGCATTTGCTTGGCTAGTGCAAGGCCCTGAGTTCAGTCCTCAGCTCTGGAAAAAAAAAGAGAGAGAGAGATTGTTGGTCTAATTAAGAGCAGTTAGGACAGTTATAATCCTGTATATATTAACATCATATCAAGTTCATCCTCAATAAAACCTTTCTTTAGATAAAGGAGATATTTGTTTTTGTTCATTTCAGTATTCGAAGAGTCGAATTCCTAAAACAATTCCCTGGTTTCATGAACAGTTTTAGTATTCTTATAGTTTTCTGCGGCCCTTTGTTGGTACCTGTTTGGCAAAATTTCATTTCTTGGATAGTTTTTTGTTTAATCTCTCTTGCAGTTTGTTAAGGTGCCTTTAATAAATGGAGTTTCATTTACCTCCTTTTCCCACTAATGTCTATAAAAATGTATGGATAAAAGAAAATACAGAAAACTAGCCAAAAATTCATCTTGATTTTACATATTTTTTTAGGTAAGTAAACATGACTTTCACTCATTTGCTAAATATCTTTACCAATATTGATCTACAAAATAAGTCTTACCCACCAAGTCAAAGAGTGATGAAGCTTCTACCATAAGCCTTGGGAATGAAAGTAGAACAAATATGCCCCCAAATCACCCCTAACTCAGGACAAAATAGAGCCAAGCCACAGATGCCAAGTCCTTATTCCCATAATTATCAAGTAGTCAATTCAGTCCACCTGTCTTGCAAGTGTGCTGGGAATATGAGAACAGCAAGGGGTCAAGTACTGTTTGTAAATAAACACAATAATGTAAATTGAAATTCTTCTCTTAGAAAAATCACCAGGAATAATGAATTCTATTTCAATCTCATTGGTAAAGTTATCATAAACTCTATTATTTTAAGATTACAGTAAAGTCTCTCCTTTGGTTCTTTTCTGAAATTTGAATACCAGCATCTATTTGAAATCTTTAATAAATATAAGCATTAACTATAACATTAGATAAATAGAGGTGCCATTGCCTATAGTGAATTATATCAACAAGAACTCATAAGAGGTCATTGATATAAAATGGCGTTTTAATCTTGTCCTTAATACTTTGGACATTGATTTCAGGCACTAGCGCATGAAAAATTAACTTATTAAGGTTGTATGTTATTATATTATTTCTCTTTGTCTGTAATAGAAATAATTTCAGAGACAAATCCTGTTACAATAAAACCACAGCTATGTTTGGGAAGCAGCAGCAAATTTGATACATGTTTAATATGTGTACAGGAGAGAATGACAAAAATAAATAATTCATGATGTCTGCTACTTAAGCTTAAGTAAGGGTGTCACAAGTGCTTATATGAGTATCCAAATTTACCAATCTGCTTCCAATCAACATATGCCATTATTAGTCAAAGTTCATACAATTTGGTATCGTATTCTCATTATTTATAATGTGGCTGCTACTACTTGCCTCACTGTGATGTATAAAGACCCTACTATAATACAGTCATTATCCACTAGGATATAGATTGTGTAATTATGATTGATTAGCACATGTCTCCTACTTTACTAAAATAGTATACTAAGCACAAAAAATCACTTAGTAAATACCAGGCCATATTTTTTCTCATTAGACATCATTTTATAAATTAATTAGTAATCAATAAGGTAAAGAATATGCTTCTTAATTCTATCTGCCATGGCTGGTTTTAGCAAGCAAACACATCCGACCAGAACTTAATTAACTTTTTAAATATGTGATACATTGTCTTATGCAATTTGAAGCTTTCTTGATGGTCTAAATTATTAGAAAACTTTAATGTGGGGATGCTAAATGAATTATGTTAAACCAAACTGTACAAAAATGTGTCTTTCCAGGCTTACATGATAATAACTTAGTTATGCATTCAGTCAAAACTGTTTATGTATGTGAGAGCAAGATGAGGAATATATAAGATTGTTCAAGTCATTGACTGATTCTGTGCATAGAAGAACTAGATTGACTGATGACTTGATTACAATAATGTACTCAGATTGGCTAGAAAAGTATCTTCCACCTTACATGCATGTAGAAGTTTGCTCTTTCATTCATATTTTTTTTCTTTCTTTTTTATTGTGAAAATACCGTACAGAGGGGTTACAATTACATGGGCAAGAAAATGAGTACATTTCTTATCAAACATTGTTGCCTTAATTTTCTTCTTAACTCATTCTTGGGATTCCTTGAGAGAGCACTAGTTAATTCTTTACCTTGACCAATTATTGGTTAAAGAACCATTTTTATCCTGGGAAGACCAGCCTCTTTGATGGAGGGATCGAGATAGAAATATTGACATCATCAATGTTGAGGCTGACCAAGCATTCTCAGCCTCAGAGACATATCTGAAAATAAGTTTTGTCTCAATATAAAACTACTTTTAATCTAAAAGAATAGTCTATGTGCTACTTTGTCTGAAAACAATGCCTATTAAATAGGATGATTGAGAGTGCTGAACATAGTGTCACATAATACTTTACTTTAGTAATGGATCTGCAAGTACAATTTCCATTAATGTTGAGGCAATTGTGACAAAGATGTCCTGTTTGTTTTCATAATGTGTTCCCAGAAATTCATAACTGTGTTATGGTTTGAAAATTGTTTGTGAAGTGTTACACCATGGAAAGAGGAAAAGCCCAGAGCATTAAATTGTAGTTTGTCACACTGCAGGCAATTTAACATCCTATGTTCTGGAATCATCTCTTTCCTAGAACAGATACAGGATTCCAAGAGCATCTGTTCCTAGAAGAGATACAGGATATTTATGCCAAGAAATTCAATGCCAGTCATTTAAACAATCTCACCCATTCTCACCATACTCATGAGAAATAAAGTCAATAAAACTACCACCAGAGTTTCAATATGTAGAGCCAATAATTTATTCAGAAATCTAAGGTTTATTAGATCACAAGCTTTTAGCTCCCTAGTCTGGTTAGTTCTTCCCAATTTAATGATGAACTAATGTCTTTGTTTTGTTGGATTTTCTAAAGGCAATTTGAAAGCTTTGTCCTTTATCAAGAATGTATTGAAAACATGGTCAATTGGGACCTAAGGGAGCCTGCAATTCAAGGAAACTATGGATATTCCTGAAGTAGGGAATAGCCTCCCCAAGTTTAGAAATCATTTTTCTGTGTAAAGGTTAGTCTTTTTAAGTTAGTAATTTGATTTAAATTCCCAAATATTTCAGTTAGTGGAAAAGATTTGTGAGGATTTCTTTTTTTATAGATTATTCCAGGTCATCAGTAAAGCTGTAGAGCTCAAACTTCTCAGTTAAATAAATCGAAGATTCATTTAGAAAATCAAAGACTATTTTAACACCAATATTTTCAACACTAAGAGATGGCAATGATTGCAAATAGCAAGTTTATTCTCAGAAGGATGGAAATTTGTTTCTGCAAGATATCAACAGTTCTTAGGAATTATTGGTATCACAAATTTAGTGATAAAAGAATCACACAAATTTACATGGGTTTGGTCAACAAATTGAAATGCAATAAAATTAAGAAGTTAATGTGGAGAGTCATAATTTGTCTTTATAAACAGAGATGTTAACTACCTAACGAAGTTTTAAAATTGTTCAGAAACAACTGGAATATATTTAATATTCACCAGATTACAGCTGCTGTGTTGTTGCATTTTTGTATAAACATATCTTAAAAACATCAGGAGTTCATTTGATTTCAGATACATCTAAATAAAATGAACACCACCACAAAGTGAGTTACATGAATTTTGATTTCCCCATGCAGACAAAAAAATTGTTACTATTCACTGAGTCTAAAATAAAAATGCACATATCTTAACTAAATAATCCTTTGTTCCGAAAGATGTTAATGATAATCTAATCTAGTGAAACATGGCTGTTTTGCTGGAGATAGGTTTTGTTCCAATACTGATACTTGCTGCTAGCTAATGAAGGTAGTGGTTGTTGCTGTTTGTAATGGCTGTGGCAGTTTTTAAAAATGAGGCTATTACAAATTGAGTTGCTTTCCTAATTTCAGCCACACTTTTCTCATTGTTGGCATATAGAAAAGCCATTGATTTTTGGGGGTTAATTTTATAACCTGCTACTTTGCCAAAGTTTTGAATCAGCTTGAGTAATTTGGGAGTGGAGTCCATGGGATTCTTTAAATACAAGATCATGTCATCTGCAAAGAGGGAGAGTTTTATTTCTTCTTTCCCTATTTGGATCCCCTTTATGTCTGCATCTTGTCTTATTGCTGTAGCTAGGCATTCTAATACTAGATTGAAGAGAAGTGGAGAGAGTGGGCATCCTTGTCTCGTTCCTGAGTTAAGAGGAAATGGCTTTAGTTTTTCACCATTGAGTATAATGCTGGCTGTAGGTTTGTCATATACAACCTTTATTGTATTGAGGAATGTTCCATGGATTCCTAATTTTTCCAGAACCTTCATCATAAAGGGGTGTTGGATCTTGTTAAATGCTTTTTCTGCATCTATTGAGATAACCATGTGGTTCTTATTCTTGCTCCTGTTGATGTGATGAATAATATTAATTGAGTTGCGTATATTGAACCAGCTTTGCATCCCTGAAATGAATCCTGTTTGATCATGGTGTATGATTTTTTGGATGAATTGTTGAAGTCGATTGGCCAAAATTTTGTTGAGAAGTTTTGCATCAATGTTCATCAAAGAAATGGGTCTATAGTTCTCTTTCTTTGATGAGTCCTTGCCTGGTTTTGGGATGAGGGTTATGATGGCTTCATAGAATGTGTTCGGTAGTGAGCTTTCTCTTTCAATTTCATTGAAGAGTTGGAGGAGTATTGGTGTGAGCTCTGCTTTGAAGGCCTTGTAAAATTCCGCTGTAAAACCATCTGGTCCTGGACTTTTCTTAGCTGGGAGGTCTCTTATTGCTGTTTCTATTTCAATGCTTGATATGGGCCTGTTAAGCTGGTTTAACTCATCTTGGTTTAGTTTTGGCATGTCAATATTTGCTAGGAAAAGGTCCATTTCTGTCAAGTTCTCAAACTTATTAGCATAAAGTTTTGAGAAGTATTCCCTTATAATGTTCTGAATCTTGGTTGTTTCTGTGGTGATGTTTCCATTCAACTTTAAAATCTTGAAAAAGGAAATCAACACAGAACTTAAAAAATGGCAAAACCTCCCATGCTCCTGGATTGGCAAGATTAACATCGTGAAAATGGCAATACTTCCCAAGGCTATCTACAAATTCAATGCCATACCTATCAAAATTCCACCCTCATTCTTCAAGGAAATAGAGGAGGCAATCCAAAAATTCATATGGAACAATAAAAGACCCCGAATAGCAAAAACGCGCCTCAACGGAAAGAACACTGCTGGAGGAATATCAATACCAAATTTCAAACTCTACTATAAAGCCATAGTAATCAAAACAGCTTGGTATTGGCATAAGAACAGACCTCAGGACCAATGGAATAGAATTGAAAACCCAGAAATGAACCTACAGACCTATAGCCATCTAATCTTCAATAAGGAAGCTAAAACAATAGAATGGAAGAAAGACAGCCTCTTCAGTAAATGGTGCTGGCAAAATTGGTTAACTACATGTAGAAAACTAAAGCTAGATCCTTATATATCACCCTGCACCAGAATCAACTCCAAATGGATCAAAGACCTTGAACTCAAAGCAGACACTCTGAAAACATTACAGGATGGAATAGGAGAAACCTTAGGTCTCCTTGGCTCAGGCCGAAATTTTCTGAATAGAGACCCGGAAGCACAACAAATCAAAGAAAGGTTGGACAAATGGGATTGCATACGGTTGCAGAGCTTCTGCAGGGCAAATGACATAGCTAGCAAGATCAATAGAAAGCCCACCGATTGGGAGAAGATCTTTACTAGCCATACAATGGACAAGGGTCTCATATCTAAAATATACTTGGAACTCAAAAAATTAAACCACCCAACAACAAATCCTCAAAGAAACAACTGCCCAATAAATAAGTGGGCGAAAGACTTAAAGAGAAGCTTCTCTGAAGAAGAAAGAAGGATGGCCAATAGACACATGAAGAAATGTTCAACATCCCTAGCCATAAAAGAAATGCAAATCAAAACAACATTGAGATATCACCTCACTCCAGTTAGAACAGCAAAAATCAAGAACTCTAACAACAACAGATGCTGGAGGGGATGTGGACAGAAAGGAACCTTACTTCATTGTTGGTGGGAATGTAAACTTGTTCAACCACTTTGGAAAGCAGTATGGAGGTTCCTCAAAAGACTTCACATAGATCTCCCCTATGATCCAGCAATCCCACTTTTGGGCATTTACCCAAATGTTTACAAACAAGACCACACTAAAGCTACCAGCACAACTATGTTTATTGCAGCATTATTTACCATAGCTAAGATATGGAACCAACCCAGATGCCCCTCAGTAGATGAATGGATCAAGAAAATGTGGTATATATACACAATGGAATTCTATGCCTCCATCAGAAAGAATGACATTTCCCCATTTGTTAGGAAATGGAAAGGCTTGGAAAAAATTATATTAAGTGAAGTAAACCAGGCCCAAAGGAGCATAGGTCCCATGGTTTCCCTTATTTGCAATATCTAGTATAGGTATGAGTCAAGCAGAAAAGGTCAGATAATGTGATGTTAGGAAAATGAACCCTTAAATATGTATTTTAATGTTTTCGTTTCTTTCATGCATGTTTCTAACGCATTTACAAGATTATTTCTTTGTTGCTTTGTTTGTCCCTCCCCCACAGTGTAACCCCCGCTTTCACTATATTTGATGTCAGTATAACATGTGGAGGAGATGGGGGCAAACAAGTCGTTTAAGGATTCAGGTGGACCTGTTGCAACAATGAGAAGTACAAAATGTCATGTCAAAACCAGCTTTACAATGTCGGTGGGGGGGGAGGGGGGTATAATTGGGTGGGGGGAGGGGGGAGGCTGGGAAGGGAGGTGAAGGGTAAACAAAGGAGGAGGCTGCAATGCTTGGTAAGAAATGTATGCATTATCCTGCCCATGTAATTGTAGCCCCTCTGTACAGTATGTTCTCAAATAAAATAAAATAATATTAAAAAAAAATGAAACGATGAAGTTTCCTGCATGAATCAATGGACCCTCCTTTCACAAAATGCTTTCTAGTAGGATGCAATTCTGTTTGATACCACTGACACACAGTGGGACTTCCTTCAAAATTGTAATCAGGCCTCTCAAACTGACATTTCCTTATCAACGCAGCCTGTTTTATTTTAAATCCTGTGTTTCAGAGTTAATGTTACATCATCTTCACCAAGTATACATTTTTCCTAAAAAATCCTGTTTCTTTGATCATTCATAAAAAGCAACCCATCGTCCATTCATGTTTTCTCATGAGATTGTATTGTTGCAGTCATCTCATCTATAGACTCCAGAGTTCTCTTAATATTTCCATGTTTCCAATAATTCTTTCCTTTGGAATTAACACCTTCAAATTTGTCCATTAGGGTTTTAATTGATATTTCTCAAAATCATCTTCATGTAGATATTTTGACCTCCTCCTCTAGATCAAAATATTTCCAGTGTTTTCTAGAATAAATCTTTTCCAAAAAGTTTTAAATGTATATTTCTATATTTTTTTCTGAATGGTAATCATTAAAATAATTAAGAATGGAAACACAACCTAACTTTGCAAGGAAATATGTATCTTGATTTTTGTATAAAAATAAATTTGGCAAGACATAGTAAAAGGTCACTGCTGATCTATTTTTTATGCTTGTGATTAAATTGATGCTTCCATATGCACTGTTCCACAAATTCTGTAGAAGTACAGTTTCTGTCCAATTAAAGTATGCATATTAACATATGTTTGAGTTATGTAGGTATAAAATGATGCCTACAAATCTTGCATTTGTGTGCTTGTAGAGGGGGGATAAGAAATAGAGTGGCTGTAGTCTAACTTGCAGAGAACTCATAATTCTTCTCCTACTGCTAAGCCTTCATGCCATTAAACTATTATTTATTGACCCCACTGACAAGGGCAGCAAAGTGGTGGCATTTTACATGGCAAAGTAAATAAATTTTAAGAATCTTTTTCTAGTAGATTGTGTGTATCCATTGCCAAGTATACAATTTTCATATTTTCTCAGTGTTTGAGTTTCTAATATGTTCTGAATTGATCTATTCAAAAAGAGATAAAGGGAAGCATACTCTGTCTTCCAAATTAAAACTATTGTGTTTAATTAATTTATTAAAAATACTGCAACAGGGAAAGAAAAAAAATCTTGAAACAAATGTAGTATCACAAACATGGCCAATGCTCATTTGAAAAATTAACATATAACATTTAATGCAGTTTTAATTTTTTGTTTGTTTGTTTTTTTTTGGGGGGGGTCCAGTCGTGGGGCCTGAACTCTGGGCCTGGGCTCTGTCCCTCAGCTCTTCAGCTCAAGGCTAACGCTCTACCACTTGAGTCACAGCGCCACTTCCGGCTTTTTTCTTTTTTGCTTATGTGGTGCTGAGGAATCGAACCCAGGGCCTCAAGCATGCAAGGCAAGCGCTCTACCACTGAGCCACCTTCCTAGCCCCTAATCTAGTTTTTAATAAACACTAAGACACTTGTAGATGAATCATCCAACAATAAATAACAAAATTCACAATCATAAAAGCTTTTCCAGATATGAATATAATTTAAATTAAACAAATTTATTAAAGTACACAGTTCATATAGGTTAACAAAGAAAAATGTCTAATGGTAATTTAAATTACTATTAATGTTACAACAAAAATATTTTCAACTACATTGTTCATAACATTTTAGTGAAATTAACTCAATCATTTTGGAAAATTACTTTTATTGGTAACAATCTCTACTTTTGATATAAAGGGAGAAATTATCAATAGGACAATAAGAAATTATTGTAATGATTAAAAGGATTAAAATTTTTCTTGTCTGTCTTTGAAACCTACAGAAAATGAACAGTAAATAACTATGTTAAACAATTTTGGTTAAGAAAGTGCTGGTTTAAAATATACTAATTATGACATAATTTGAAATATGATTTATTACTCACAGTTTCATATATTAGTATTTCTTTTATTTTGTGTAAACTTGAAACAATATTTTGATTGAAGGTATTATGGTCCTATTAACTTACCAATTACCACAAATAAAATATGCTGTTTATTCATTCCCATGCATACCTATTAATTTACTGCTAGAAAGAAATCATTACATTATATATAAGGTATATTATATACTATATGCCCTATACTATATTATATATTATTATATATTATATAAGGTATATTATGTTATATCATTATATATAAGGTTTATATTACATGTAAGTTGTATCATTACACATACGTTATAGTTGTCACTGATTTTACCACAAGTATGGTTTTTCCTTTTTTTATGGTTATTTTTTTAATGGTGAAACAATGCTGGTATGCTCATGCTAGCTTACAAATGTCCTAAGGATAAGTTTAGAGGACATATCTTTTGGTCTCATAAAGCAGGTAGGTATGTTTCTTGAAGCAATTTTACACTCTGGCCCAGCTTGACAATAATGGGGTTATATTTTCTACAGTTTTTTTGTGAGGAGATTTAAGTCCAAATTTCTCCTCTATAGTGTGATTTTCAGGAAGACACTGGGTTTTCATTTGGAGTGACAACAATCTGCTTTTGTTCTTTGTTGATGTTATACTGACAGATATCCTTCACTTTCACTATGGCTTTCTTGTCGAATGCCTAAGTTGGAGGATACATTGTCTCTCTGTCCCAAACTCTTTCAATTAGTTAGCACAAAGGTTTGTGACTTATCTAACTTGACAAAGCAAACATCCTTCTCCATAGACACTAATCTAGATAAGTGTCAATCTTTTCTTAAAAGCAACATCAATACTGATTTAGGTTACTGAAAATATATTTAGATGTTCACAATAGGACATAGCTGTGGTTGCTTAACTTGACCTCCCTGGTGTTCTTTCTATGCTTAGACCTGAATAAACAGAGATATATTTTACTTTATATGTGTAAAGAGTTTCTGTAACTAAGAATGAGTTACAATATGTATATTTAAAATAGTGCATACTCAACACTAATACTTTGCCTTAGGACTTCTTGTTGAAGTCCTACGCAACTTCTAAAAATCAATGGCTTTTGATGATTTTAAGAATATTGACATGAACATTACATCCGATGTCTTTGGAAATTGATGCTGAGAATCATAAATTAGCAGTATCACCATGTTGTTTTTAATGGCTTTGTTTTCTTCTTTTTTAGTTTAGTAGTGGTCTTTCTAAAGTACTCTCCTCCTATGTGTTCTTTACTAGAGCTATAAAAGCTATCATACTATCGATGGCATCTTCTCTGAACAAAAGCTTTAGAATGTCTCTTGTGCCATGTAGTCCCTGGCCCTTCTCATCATTTTACAATAAACTGGGACAATGTCAGACACCAGTATTACCAAAGGCCCATCCAGCAAACATGATCTGAATGTTCATCCTTCTTCCATCACTGTGAGAAAATGCTGAAATAACCTATCTATAAAGAGGAAGGATTCATTTTGGCTGCTGGATACAGAGATTTCAGGGTTACCAAAGACACTTGGACCCCTTTTGGCCTCTGAAAAGATCTTCTATCATGGTGTGAGTATGTGGTGGTGGAAGCCTGTTTTCATGGAAGTGAGGAAGCAAAGAGAGTAAGAGAAAAAAAATGGCCCCCTCCTAATATCCCCCCAAACGTACAATAGCCTAATTTCTTTCCTTCAATCCCACCCTTTAATGTCTTCTCCATTTCCTCATAGAGCCAATGGCTGGTAACCAACTTGGGTTTCCATGGACATCTTTTCAATAGTCACAGCCAAATGCTTTGAAACAAGTCATCCAGCAATTATAAAACACAAAGGAATACAACATAACTTCAGGTTATCCACCTAATTACTGGCAATTTTCTCTTATCTTCTCATGCTGGAATATACATAGGACCAGATGATGCCAGTACTATTAGTAACTCCAAGTTTCTTGGTCATTGTTATTATTATAGTTCCAGATTAGCTATTTAAAGAAAGCAGTAACTGTGTTAAAAAATTACTTTGTTAAATAAGTGCTTATAGTACTTTTAATATATATTATTTCATTGTGAGATGAAAATTATAAACAGATAATTTATAGCAATAATAAAATTAGTACAATATATAAAAACTGAAGTTATTTTCTTGGTGATACTTGCATAGTTATTTTTCTGCATTACTCTAGATAAATAAACAAGCATCCTACTTGTGCTGTTTACAAATATACAATATAGATTAATAACTAGATTGCTACTAGCTAGGTGATAGAAAAAAATTAAGATATGCAAAATTGTCTTTTCAATTTCAAGGAAAGCCATGTTAAACAAATTTACCGAATAAATAATTTTTTAATTATCATCAAATGCTTGTAATTAATTTATCTAGCAGATACATGTGGAAGTCAACTATATTAATTTGCTCTGTACATTAATTACAAAACTATGACTTTTGTGTCACTCTCCTTTAGTAAATCTAATTTTTTTGTCAGTCTTGTGGCTTGAACTCAGGACCTGGTGCTGTCCCTGAGCTCTTTTTGCTCAAGACAAGTGCTCTACCATGTTGAGCTACAACTTCACTTCTGGTGTTCTCCTGGTTAACTGGAGATAAGAATCTCATGAGCTTCATATCTGGGCTGGCTTTGAACCATGATTCTCAGATCTCAACCTCCTAATTAGTTAAGATTATAGGCAGGAGCCATCAGCACCTGGCTAAAACAAACACCAAACAAAAAAAGAAAAATTGCAACTACATTTTAGATATGAGGCCTTGTCTGATGCATAGCTAGTGAAGATTTTCTCCCATTCTGTGAGCTCTCTATCTTGCTAGCTATATGCAAAAGCTCCTCAATTTGATAATACCATTTATTCAGTCTTTAATTGACTTGTGATTCTGAATCTTTATTTAGTAAGTTTTGACCCATGCCCAGAAGGCTTAGGATTTCCCCTATCCCTTTCTATGATATTTTCACAATATCTGACCTTACATTGAAGTCTTTGATCCATTTAGAGCTGATTTTGGTGCAAGGTGATATGAGTATCTAGTTTCATTTTTCTGCACATAGATAGACAATTTTGCCAGCACCATTTGTTGAAGAAGCTGTCTTTTCCAACTTGTGTTTTTGGCTTCCTTATCAAATACTATGTCAAAGAAAGCTATGTACAGGAGTGGCTGACAAAGCGTGTGATAAAGGAAATATTTTTTATTACTGGGTGGAATGTGATAAAAGTCATCTGATGTATTTTAAAAAGAGCTTTATATCAATTCAATTTACTTTCTTTAATTTATACAACCAAATTTTAATATATTTTGCAGCAAGATTGTCATGTACTATACAAATTATCTCTATTTTATCTAAAGTTTTGTCATCTAATATACAAATTACAAATTACTTGTATTTTATCTCAAGTATTATTGGATTGTGAAATATTAAAATGACATGAAATATCTTTTGTGCTAAATTAAAATGCATTAATGAGAAATGTGAAAATGTAATATCTACACCTAAATGTCAGGAAATTACTTTGACAAGCAGTGCTGGTTATGTAGGCATCTCCTTTTAAGTATGTCACCTTTTATTTACTATTACCGAAGAAAATCACTTTTCATAAAACTATTTTTAAAAGAAAAAAATTGAATACTTTTTACAAGTAACACTATAGTATTATTGAATTCTCATTCAATAGAAATTTTTAGATGGTTGTGTTTGAATATTATATACAAATGTCAAAATATTGGCTCAGAGAGAAACTATATAAAAAGGTATTTGAAGAATTAACTTCCTTTCATTGTAATTGATTCAAAGAATGAGAGACAGTCAAAATATTTGTATTTAGGAAAATAATGAAACTGGCATATTTGTTCTAATTTAGCTCATTTAAAAGGAAGCCTCCCACTTCTGAGTAGGTTGTATTCTAAATAGTGATACCCAAATCAATTACTTGGGAATTATTTGTAGTATCATAATGGGTATGTTGCATGCATAAAAAGCTCTATAAACACTGATCAGGCATCTGTTCTTTTTTCCTATTACTTTTATGAGTACTCTTCTGTACTAGTAACAAGAATATCACAGTAAAAGATCTTGTAGAACTGACGCCAAAACCAGAGACTATGATGGAACATTTGAAAATGACATAGCTCTGTAGTGATACATCTTCAACATGAAAAGAATACTTAACCATCCAGCGAGCTGCTGAGAAGTGGCTCAGTACCAGAAGGCTTGCACAGCATTGATGAAGTCCTGGGTTCAATCCCCAAACATTAAAAGTAGAAGAAAAGAAGAAAAAGGAACGTGAAAAATCTCAAAGTCCAACTAGAAAATCAACAAAAGATACATACAAACATTTCACACACACACACACACACACACACACAGAGAATAAGATAATGGAGGTGTATAATCACCTAAAACACCATTAATACTATTAGCCATTGAAGTCACAGGCTTAGGTTATATTTATATTATTACTGAATTTGGAAGTTATATTAAAAAATGCACCATTCATACTTTGTTAATGGCAGTATAGTTAACATATGTATTTGATACTTCACTTTAAAAAGTAATTTGGTAGTTTCTTGTAAATTCATGTACTAACTGTCTTACTACATACACATCAATTACCTTAAGTAGTTAAGTGCTAAGAACATTTACAATGAATAATACATGAATGTCTAAAGCAAAGTTTTTTAATGATACACCAAACTGAAAATACCAAAATATCTTTTAATAGGTAAATGTTTAGATGATTTATGGTATATCTATGCCATGAATTCTGTGACAACATGAAAGAAAAACAAAATATTGATCTATGCAACTACAGAGATAACAATTTCTATGAAATTATTTTTAATAAATCAAAAAATAAAATTCTGATTTATTTCTATGACACTATATAGCTTTTCAACCCTACAGTAGTAGGGGACATATTTTTGGTGGTCTGAAGGTAAGGACTTGACAAAGCTTTGTGAATGTGAAGTAATGAGATGGAGGAGCCACATATGTTGACAGAGGATATACCTGTATATATCTATCTCTATCTCTATCATCTTGACATCAAGATATAGAGATACTGATAGAGATAGACATAGATAGTACTATATATAGATATAGATATATAGATATGCAACTTGGTATTTTACAGGTAGTTGTTACAGGCAGATAGATAGGAAGACAAATAGACTGACAGACTGATATCTAAGGAGATAAATGATAGAGACAGGTGATACATCTGTAGTCAATAATTAAATAGCATCAAAGTATGTAGTCATACGTACTCATGCGCATATGAAAATTAAACACAAAATTACTCCATAAGGCTTGCATTAACATGACTGTACACAAGTTAATATTGGAATTAATATAGTACTACAATTGTGTAAAATATCACCATTGGGGAAAATTGGGTGATAATGTACTCTTATTATATGTGAGACTTCTTATGAATTTATAATCATTTGAAAATAAAAAGTTATTTAAAAAAGAACATTTTCTATGTTATTGGAGGAGTCTACCATCGTTTGACTTCACATTGAACAGCAACCTTTTACCTAGATTCTACCCACCTTAGAGTGAAGGGTGGTCGAATTAGTATGTTGCCATCATTACTTCTCATTATATATGGAGCTAATTTTGGAGAGCATTTTTTTCATTTTTTATTCAAAATATTTATTCGTTTTTATTATGAAAATGTTGTACAGAGGGGTTACAGTTACATGAGTAGGGTGATGAGTACATTTCATAGTGAGCATTGTTACCTCCTCCTTTATTTTCCCCCTACCATCACTTCCCTCCCAGCCTCCCCAACTCATCCCGCCCCCCCCCACATTGTAATCTTTGTTTTCAATAGAGTGTCCTGTGCATCTCGTCATCACAATAGGTCAGCCTGCATCCCCATTTAAACATTCTTCAATATCCCTTTCCCTTCCCAAATTACAAAAATGTATATACAAGATACAAAACACAGGCATCAAATCTAGTGAAAACAGCAAGAAATAAAAAACAACTTCTTGTGTCCCTGTCTTGGGTACATTTTGATTAACATTATCTCATGTGGTCGTATGTACATGGCCTTTGACGTTTTCTGCTTGTCCTAGACATGTACTAGTCACTGCAAACAAGGGAAACCATGAGACCTATGTGTCTTTGGGTCTGGCTTACTTAACTCAAAATATTTTTTTCCAAGTCTTTCCATTTCCTAACAAAAGAGGCAATGTAATTCTGCCATAGGCATAGAATTCCATTGTGTGTGTGTGTGTGTGTGTGTGTGTGTGTGTGTGTGTATATACATATATATATATATATATATATATATATATATATATATATATATATAACATTTTCTTGATCCATTCATCCACTGGGGGACATCTGGGTTGGTTCCATATCTTAGCTATGGTAAATAATACTGCAATAAACGTGGTTGTGCTGGTAGCTTGGTATTCAAAATATTTATTCTAATGATTGTCATATTCTAGAAAGTTAAAAATGAGAAGAGAGTAAAAATATATTATGGAAATAATATTCTGAAAACTATCTGAGTGTAATGCCAAGGACTCCAAGGATTGTTAGAATTTTATTTCAATGTAGTACCAAGATCACATTGTCTTTGTCTATGTCTAGAAAATTAATAAGGTGGAAGCAGCTAATGATCTGGTAGGATAGCACATCATACTGGTTTTATTACTACATTTAATACCATAATTTGAAGTTAGTTATTGTGATACCTCCAGAATTAATTTAGTTGATGTGGGAAAAATGTTCTATATTGTCTAAAGATAATTATTAGGAATAAGTTATAAAGTAGGAAGACAAGCAATAGTTCAATGTTTTGACTTCAAGCCTTGGAACTAAAAATGTATATAAATAAGTATCTCTACTATTCAAAAACTGGAATTTGGATCTCTTTTTTTCATTTAAAATACTGCAAAAGAACTATGATATGCCCAAAGATACAGGACCAATTGTACATTTTTTATAAGTCATATAAATATTTTGTCTAAGATTTTCTGCCACAATCATCAACACTCCCATATAGTTTACAGTTCCTTCCAAGTGAAAGCAACTGCTTTTCTTTACTCTATAGTAAAACACACAGCAACCCCCCTCAGGGATTAAAAACAAATGAGTGCTTATCATAAGAAAGACATTGTAAACATGGAAGGTTTTTAGTTTTATTCCATATCCCTACACTCACATACTTTATTATTACTCCTCAAGCTTCTAAATAAGATTAATTGGTGGTCTATTTCCAAGGATGCCTGAGCACAGAGTGAAAGTCTTCATGTGACTTGACATGCCATAAATCAAACAGCAGGCATTGGAGATACACAATTTCCCAACTACAGAATATAATGATAAAGAAGTAAGTAACTAAACTTCACTCATTTATTCAATGCTAGTAGTGTCTAGTATACAGAACTCAGTTACACACATTTGTTTCATTTGAAAATTTCGAAGTATTTATAGGGTGAGAATTATAAACAGTGCAGGAGATATAAATTGGTGGAAAAGGCATGAGTACAGCCCTATCAAGTAGAGGAAATAAATATGCCACTTTAACAAAAGTTAACTGTAAGGTTATGGTACTTTTAAAAAATAATAAATTACTGTTTCTTGAGGCAAAGAATGGAAGAACAGAGAGGTTCATCGGGGGATCTAGGTATACATCAAAACTTTTAAAAATGGTATTGAGTTGAAATTATCTTTGAATCTGGCTCCTGTTTTTAAAACAGAGAAGGAGAAAAAATAAGCATGTTGGTTTGCTTGTATTTATTATTTGCAGTCTAAGCATCAATACCTACCAATACTTTTATAAATTCACTTTATTCTTTCATCCATGTTCTCTAGTCCCTAACTATCTGCCAGTCACTAATGTAAACACCTGGAATGGAGCAAAAATGAGCCCAAGTAACTGTACCCCTAGGTTTCCATCCAGAAAAATGTCATGCATTCAGAGACAACTCTCATATTTCTTCTTCCTTTCCACCATTTAGTCACTGTTTGAAAAATATACTCTCACCACCTGTTTTTTTTTGTCAGTTGTGGGGCTTGAACTCTGGGCCTGGGTGCTGTCCCTCAGCTCCTCAGTTCAAGGCCACTTGAGCCACAGTGCCACTTCCTCAACATTTCTTTTGATGATTATTTTTTCCTTTATGTCTTTGTTTTAGATAATTTGCATTACCTAATATCAGTGTTGTCACTTGTATTAATCTTTTCTTTTTAAAACATCTAATCATGAATTCTAACCCATGGGTGCTTTAAGACATTGTCATTTTAGGTCCTAAGTCAATGTGATTTTACTTTCGTTCATTAGTTCTAATTAATTTTTAATGATTATGTACAAGGTAATAATTATTTTCATGTTCTGTATTAACCCATCATCAGTGCCACTTCTGGACACTTTTCCACTAGTTGCTGATTCCTTTATGATGGGCTCGATAGTTCTGCTCTTCTGCATGCAAAGAATTCCTCATTAAGATGGCAAACAGTCAATATCTATGATGATACAGTTTTGATGTACCACTAACTATTCTTAAACATGTTTTGGAGTCATCTATGTAAGTTGAAAACCCATAGATCATTTAGGTCATGACTTCATGATTTGTTAGACAAAACTGGAATTTTATATTTCCAGAACTATGTCAAGACCTTCATGGAACCCTATTCTTTAAAAAAGTTATGAGGTGTTCTTTCCTGTTTCATAGGAGCATACTCCTATGAGAACCAAGCATTTTATTATTTAGGACTTTAACACAACTGTTGTTCTACTTTCAAAGAATTTCTACCTCTAGATGTATTGATTAACTTCTGTTCTTTTAAAAATAATAATAATTATCATTATATTGTTTTATTAAGTAGTTGTACAAAGTAGTTGCCATTTTACAAAGCAGTTCATGAACACAATGTATCTTGGTCAATTGTTTTTTCTCCTATGGTATATGCTCTGTTGTCACTGTTTTAGTACCCTGCATCTTGTGTATCCATTTGTCTAATCTGGGGAGGGGAAGGAGAATAACAAAACAGTGAAACACGAACATAGGATGACCCATTACAACAGTGATACCCACAGGACAGTATATTGGAAATGAACTTTACAACTTTAGGTGTGTGTGGGGGAGGGGGAGGCGAGGTGTGGGGGATGAAGGAAGTGGTGTGGAATAGGGAAGAGTGTAGTAGGTTGGGGAGGGAAGGGATTGTGGGACAACAACAAGGGAAGGGGTAATAATGATCAACAAGTAATGTACTCATCGACTTACTCATGTAACTCTAACCCCTCTGTACAGCATCGTTACAATAAAATCAGAAAAATTTGCTCACCAATCCCTCCCTTACCCCCATTTCCCTTACTCTTCTTAATTTTGTAGGACATATATTGGATGCTTCTCAGATATGTTTTCCTAAGAACTTTCAATATCTTTGTGATCATAGAGTTTTTAATTCTTTTGTAAAACCCAAGGAATCAATCAGCTTATACTGAGTCCCGCTTCAGTAGGAAGGCTTTCCTACTTACTCAGCTTTTGACAGGCTGAAAACATTCTTTTCACGGTAATCTTACTGCTGTTTTATGTTTTTAATTACATTTTTATTATCTTAAAGTGATTGTACAGAGGAGTTACCATTCAGCAAGTCAGAGTTTATGTGCAATGCATTTGATCCATATAACCTTTCATCATTCTCTCACCTCCTTCCTAACCCCTCCCCTCCCATCAATTTTCTTAGTTTCCCAGGATGTGCATTGACTATTAGTACCCCATCATCGTCCCATTGACTACTCCCACACCTTTCAAGTGGTGCCAATTTTCTGGTATTTATTGTTTTTGCTTTTGGACTGTGAGTATTTTTCCTAAAGAATTAAATTGTATGAATTTTCCTCTGCATTTACCTCCATTAATACATTTCTGTGAACTTGCACACAATTCCATATGTGTTCACTTGTGCCTTTATAAGTTGGCTTCTTTCTATTTATGAGAGAACACGTGTCCCTTGTCTGTCTGGGCCTGACTAACTTCACTTAACATAATTTCTTCCACTCCCATCCATTTCTTTCCAGAGGATATAATATCTTTTTCTTTTTTTATAATCACCCATCTTCTTACAAGCTGAAAACATTCCATATCGGAGTAAGCTTGGGTAAGCTTACTGCTGGTTTTCTTCCCCTTATTTTCTGTAATTTTTTTTGCTTGATATCACTTGCCTTAAGAATTGTTTTACCTGTGGTAACTTAAAAAAATATATTTCTTTCAGACAGGACAAGAAAAATGTAGTTTGATACTCCATTTTTGTCATAGATACAATTAGTTCTGTCTTATTTACCTGAGCTTCTATAGCACATAATCACTGGTACAGTCACAAAAGATCCAAAAATTTAATTCTTAAAGTTATGGAGCAAGCCTGGCACTGGTGGTTCAAGCCTGTAAACGAGCTACTCAGGAGGCTGAGATCTGAGGATTGTGGTGCAAAGCCAGCCCAGGAAGGAAAGTCTGTGAGACTTTTATCTCCAATAAACCACTAGAGAAGACAAAAAAGCAAAGTGTTGGGGGATTTTGTGTCTGGAGAGGGCTTTCTCCTGATTTATGTCCTCATACTGAGAAAGTAAAAGAGAAGTCACTTTCTCTTCGGTTTCCTTCTACTAGATCTCCATTTTCCTGAACTAAATACACCTTAGAAGTTCCACCTCCAAATAATATAAACTTGATTGGCTTCAACTCGTGTGTGTGTGTGTGTGTGCGTGTGTGTGTGTGTGTGTGTGTGTGTGCGTGTGCGTGTGCACGTGTGCACGTGCACGCGCGTGCACATGTGTGCAAGTCCTGGGCTTAAATTCTGAGTCTGACTTCTGTCTCTGAACTGTTTTGCTCAAGGCTAATGCTTAGCCCTTGAGATCCAGCTCCAACTTCCAGGTTTTTTGATAAATAACTGGAAATAAGAATCTCATACAATGTACTCATTACCTTGCTCATGTAACCCCTCTGTACAGTATTTTTTAATGTATTTTTTTAAAAAAGCATCTCATAGACTTTCCTGCCTGGGCTGGCTTTGAACCACAACCCTCAGATCTCAGCCTCTTGAGTAGTTAGAATTTCAGGCTTGAGCCACCAGACCCCAACTTAATGTCATTTTAATTTGCAAATTCCTAATGGAGTGTTGATGTACATCTTTTACATTTATATACACCAATGCATACAGATATAGCTAGATATAGCTAATGGTGTATTACAGATATAGCAAGCACACTAATGAAAAAGGAGAAAATTGTTTCTTTGTCTCTCATTTCTCTGTTACAGTTTTAGGATAACAGTCCATGGAGAAGGCAGAAAAATGCGTATTTAAGATCATTAAAGACAATTGGCTATCTTCAAGATAGCTTTCAAGCCAAAAGAGACTGACTTGTGTATATCAAATTGGTCAGGATATTGAGATTGCTTTTCAAGAGAAGACAGAAGAAAACTTCACATGTTCTAAAGAGCTTTTCATCATTTCTCTTTTGTTTGAATGCTTTCTTTTCTCACCTACACTGTTCTGAAAAATACAATGATCCCAGGTTGCAATTTTCTTCCTGATATTTGCTTTGATGTTCACCTTAACTCAGAAAGTGTATTGTGTATATTTCTATATAAAACTGGTCACAAATGGCCTGGAATGCATGTACATTTTGCTTTCAATTTTATCATATGACAATAGGTTTTTACAATAGGTAAGACCTCAGTACTTTTATCAACTCATTTCCTTTATTTTAGGATTGGTGGATGTGAGGCTAATGAAGGTTAAGTGTTCACTATCATAGAGTAAATCTATAGTGTATTTATAGAAAATCTTAGAATTTCTCCTTTCAAATACAGAGTGCTGCCCTCTGTCTTGTTAAGTATTAAAGCCTGCAGGTGAGAGGAATCAGGAACTTCACCAGAGTAGGAAACATCAACAAAATATCATTGTATTCTTGAATATGTTTAAGACATGAGACTTTAAGCTGCAATCTGTTCTTTTTAAAACAAAGCTTCTCTTTGAACCTAATTCCATTAAAATATTACAATAAATTCAGAGAAAATGAAAGTCTTTTCTTGTAGAATGCATTCTGTATTTGCTTTGTCAACTAATTAGTTTGAACATATAAAGTAAGTCTACCTTTCTGTATGCATAATTAAGCCTCAACACTAGTGCAGCATTGACTATTTCATTGCAGTAATTAAGATCTTAGTAGATCATGGTAGGATTTACCTTTAGAAGCATAATCAGAATATATCACAGGCTATGACAGAATAAATAGTCTTAGAGTTCAAAATACTTTCTACAAAAATAGCACAAAGCATATTTTGGCCTTTTAAAATTTTACTTGTTATTAACATTCACCTTCTGATGGATAGATTTAAAGAGGAAAACAAAGGCAAAAAATTGAGTTCACCTCGTTCCCAAGACAGGGTACACAACAAATTGAATCCTTTTTATATACCAGGTCCTATTTAAAACTGTGAATTACCACTACAAGTATTTACTCTTGTTGAATATGCTGTGATGTCTCTGAATGCCAGGAGCAGAGGTAGGTAATGACAGATTGTGTCATTGTCTCTGTCATTTCATTAGAGAGCACACTTACTTCCTGTTTTTTTGTCAGTCATGGGGCTTGAATTCTGGGCCTGGGTGCTGTCCCTGAACTTTTCAGCTTAAGGCTAGTGCTGTACCACTTGAGCCATAGCACCACTTCCAGTTTTCTGGTGGTTAATTGGAGATCAGAGTCTCATGGACTTTCTAGTCCAGGCTGGCTTTGAACCGTGATCCTCAGATCTCAGCCTTCCAATTAGCTAGGATTACAGTGTGAGCCACTGGCACCTGGCATCACTTTCTTTGTACATCACCTGAGAAGCATCTCAAAATGTTAATGTATGCTCAGGCTTTGAAATAATTTAGGATTGAATATCACATTGATTCAGTACACTTTTCCTGGCGAACTTCCATTGGATGCTTAAGAGTTGAGCTCCTATTTCAGCAGTGATAAAATTACCTTCCAGATTCAACTAAAACCCTACTTTAGAGAATGGAAATAATACACATAGAATGGATAAATGTAAGTGTTCATTTAGAAACAGCAAAGAAGTCATAATAAAACATGGAACTGAGTAACATGACAAATCCCATTATACATAATAAAATTCAAGCTCTTTATTTTATTAATGAACTGTCTCACATGTTCTTTATGGAATGTTTTCCTATTACTTTGCCTATGTATCCTTTAACCATGTCTCATATTACATTCATAATATTATTTTCTTTTGAGAACAAAAATATAATTCAGTCTTAATACAGTTGATTCTTTTAAAATTAATAATGACTACTTTAAAAGGTTATTTCAGTGTCACAAATGAATATTGATTATGGCATGTGGATTTTAAAGATTATTTTCAGACTTGGAAAAATTCCACCAAATATCTTTTGTATATAAGATATTTCGAGATAGTCTCTGTAGTCCTGTAGTGGGTCTGTGCCCTTTAAACAAAGGAATTTCAATGACTTTCATCTCACATGATACACATTTTTTTTTTTGCTTATGTGGTGTTGGGGAATCGAATCCAGGGCTGCATGCATGCAAGGCAAGCGCTCTACCACTGAGCCACCTTCCCAGCCCCATGATTCACATTTTTAAACTGGTTAGTGGCTTTGCAGTCATAGGCATTATTGCT
This sequence comes from Dipodomys merriami, assembly GCF_024711535.1. Taxonomy (NCBI): domain Eukaryota; kingdom Metazoa; phylum Chordata; class Mammalia; order Rodentia; family Heteromyidae; genus Dipodomys; species Dipodomys merriami. The sequence continues at coordinate 11,903,571 of NW_027202382.1, read as the reverse complement.
AAGACTATGTCTGAAGCAGGGAAATTCTGTAGGGATTATGTAGATGAGAAACGAATGCCTCTGCTTGCAATTTCATACTTGGAATGATTGCAAGGATTTTTTTTCAACAACAATAAAATGTTGGCTCTGTACTGTTCAAACCTTTATTGTTCGCATCCATTGTTGTTGGATATTGTTTAATGTACCGATAAAGTATTATGTTCCATGGTCCTAAGTCTCTGCATCATAACGTTGGACACTTAGCCCAGTGAAACATAGGGCTAGCTACAGCTGCAATACAATACATGTGCAATGTTCTAACTGTATACAAAATGGACTGTGCCCCTTGACTCCAAAGACTGTGCCACCCCAACTTAACAGAGATTAAAATTCTCAATGATTCTTGTGAAAAGAAAAAGAGAGAGAGGAGTAAAGTGGAAATTAAAAGAGATATTGGCATTAAGCAACTATAGTTGAAATGTCTTCACTGTATAAAATTAAATTAAAAAATAGTACTTAGACAAGGAGTTACTTTGATCCCATCTTTTTGACATAGAAAAACCTTAAAAATTTAGAATTTACCCTAAGGGGGAACCAATGCAACAGCTACACACACACACACACACACACACACACACACACACACACACACACACACACACACACACACACACACACACACAAAGATACTCATTACCTTACTTATGTAACTGTAACCCCTCTGTACACAACTTTTACAATTGAATCAAACATAAAAAAAAGATTTACTCTCAGGAGCCAGGCTTGGTGGCTCACACCTGTAATCCTGGCTACTCAGAAGGCTGAGTTCTGAGGATCATGGTTTGAAACTAGCCCAGGCAAGAAAGATCATGAGACTCTTACCTCCAATAAAGCACTGAGAAAAAGCTGGAAGTGGCACTGTGGCTCAAAGTGGTAAAGCACTAACCTTGAGTGACAGCACCTTGACCCTGAGTTCAAGCACAAAGACTGACAAAAAAAAGTTTCATGGTCAATCAAGTACTGGCTTAATATTTCTTGAACACTCAAGTTAAAGTCTGTACTAAATTGCATGTCCTTTTACAGTTGACCCAATAAAATCTATCAAAATGTCATACCCTAAGACAAGTGGTATTTATACCTTTTATATTTTTAATTAAAAATTATTATATGAATTATATTAATGAGTCTTCATTATCAACAAAGAATCAAATATTTGTGTGCAGTATTTTAAGCCAAAGAAAAGTATTTCAAAATATCACTATATATTCTAATTAAAAATTACAAATATTTGTAATTAATAAAAATATACAAAAATAAGAACTAAAAGTGAAACAAAATATGTTTTAAAAAACCCACCAAGACTGATATAAGGAAATGCTTGGATTTTTTTTCTTGGCAGTATATTTTGGCAACTTAATCACTTAAAACTTTTGTAATAACTTGATACAAATGAAAGGATTGCACAACAAATGTTGAAGGCATTATTAAATTTTTATTATTCTCTACTTGAGAGAGAAGAGAAATAATGATTTGAGGCCAAACCGGGCAGACACTTTTGTAGGCCTTTCTTCAACCCATAGCTAGTCACTGTGGTGTGCATATCCCAAACTCATCCAGGTCTGAGATTTGGACTGTTATAGTACCATGCCAATTCTGGACAAGAAACTCCCTAAGACAATGTCCAGACTGGATATAGTGACACAACAAGTGTGAACCCAGGGGCAAGAGGAAACAGATCAAAGCTAAGGTAGAGGTAGGAAGTGAGAAGCCAGCAGAATGTTAGGAAGTCCAGAAGACAAAAAGTTCAAGCCATAATCACCAAATGTCAAAGTGTGTGTGTGTGGGGGGGGGTGGCTGCCAGAAAAGATTCTGTTTCTAGAATTTATGCTGAATTGGTTATCATTATTCTATCTGTGCATGAATGTGTGTATGTGCACATGTGTGGAAAAGAGGTATAGAAAGAGAGAGGAAAAGAGATAATTTAAAAGCAATAACAAATGATGTAATAAATAGCATGGTGTATCCTTTCAGATACCTTAACTTATATCTGAATTGATAATGAATTTCCTTCCATTTTTAATGGTATATATTTTGTGTTCTGGATTCAGTCATTGTTGGGCATTTGAAAAAAAATAGAGGAGTTGGGCCTCTTGGAAGGAAATCAAGATTTAAAGAATAGATTAGGGGCTGGGAAGGTGGCTCAGTGGTAGAGCGCTTGCCTTGCATGCTCAAGGCCCTGGGTTCGATTCCTCAGCACCACATAAGCAAAAAGAAAAAAGCCGGAAGTGGCGCTGTGGCTCAAGTGGTAGAGCGCTAGCCTTGAGCTGAAGAGCTGAGGGACAGCGCCCAGGCCCAGAGTTCAGGCCCCATGACCGGACCCAAAAAAAAAAAATAAAATAAAATAAAAAAAGAATAGATTATATCATTTTCATAGTTGAGGTTGTGAGCCTATTTCAAACCAGAAGCACGCTTGAAACAAATTGGGTTAGGCGTTCTAGATATCACATTTCTATGTTTTGTAGCTGACCTCTGGCAACAGAAAAATCCACCCAAAGGCTGATCCCTGTGTAAAATGCACTGACACCACTGCAGTGCAAGCAATGATAGCTGGACAATTCACCTTTCCTTTGGGTCTGCAATTTATTCCTTTTTCTACAAGAGGTGATAATTCACAGAAAGGCAGATCTGTCATCTACAGTGTTGAACTGCACTGTCAAAGCATCAGTTAACATGTTGGCAAGACTTGAATTTAAATCCGTGTACCAGTTCTATCATACTATACTTTATGTTACTGATATACCTCTGTCATTATTTGTAAAACAGGATACAAATTTCTAGAATGGAAGGTGGACTGTGAAGATAGAAAAAATGAGCCTAACCAACAGTGATTTTTGTAAGAGAAAAAGAAATATAAGATTTAACAGGGCATTGCTGTACTAGTTTACCGTCAGGGCAGTAAGCTCTCAGAGTATGTTGCATGTGTGAAGGACTCTGACAGAGTTTATTAGAGACCCAATGAAACAGCTTAATGAAGGCGAGAAAAGAACATGGTTTGTATGCTTGCCAATGTAGAAAGCATTGAATGGAGGAAAAGTCAAGCATTTTCTGGTGTAAGAGAGTTGGAACAAGCAATCTCTTTTGTAAGCAATTGGGAACATAGAGAATGAATCTTTTGCCTGTGAACTTATGTAGATGCTTTGCAAAGCAAAATCCCTTTCTTGTTTGCCCTGATAGAAAAATACTATGGAGTTCTGAACAGTTCAGAGTGAGAATCATGCTTGATGGACTGAAGTGTACATGATTTAGATGATTCAGTGGACTTGTTCAACACTGGTGTGGTTCTCATCTTACGTGATTGTCAAGAATCAAGGAACATAATGTGTTCCTCCCTTTAATCTGCCTGAAATTAATGTAAAATTGGGCATGGGTGATGGAAAAGGTACTGAATGATGATAACTACAAGAAGGTGAAGCTACTTTCTGAGCCCTTTGTATGGCGAGTCCCATACATTGAGAACTGCCAGACCCAACAATTCCATGTTAACATGTCATGGTAGTTTTATTGGATGTTAGTGGCATCTTTGTGTCACAGGGGGAAAAAAGGATATATTTTCCCTGCTACAGAGATCTATCCTTCTGGGGTTGTGTTTTGTTTATTTTCCTTTCCCCTGCTGAAGACCCTCTTTTTCACTTAGAAATCTCTTGTTCCACCTGGAGATAGCTGACATTCTAACAAAGACTAACCTGTGTTTACATAAAATAACTCAGGTGATAAATACCTTTGTTAAACAGGCTGTTAATTATTTTCTTTTGGGAAGTTAAAAAGGGATCTTTGGATAGAGTGTCATTTGAGAAAAACAGACATTGTGGTATAAGGTGTGAATTTGTTTCATCTTCATTTAAATGGTGTGTGGTTAATGGAAAGCTAAGAATATGGTACAAGTATATGTATATACATATACATATTTACACATACATGCACATACATATATAGTACATATATATACCTATATGTGTATAGGTGTATTTATATGTGTGTATATACACAGAGTTCTTATGTCTAATTTTTTCCAGTGAACAAAATTTAATTTACAGCTACTGTAATTTGTTGATGATATAACGTTTCTCACCACATAACCAACACATACTTGAATGTTGATGTCTACATCTATCTCTCAAGTATTAAATTAGTTTACATTATTATATCTGATATAAAGCTAGTATGTATATTAGATATATACAATCAATTATCATTTATTAAATTAAAATTATTTTAAATTATCAGTTTTCACAGCTTAGTTGAAGAATTTACATACATTATATAGCAACATGAGAATCACAGAATTTTGTGTTTATTTTCCCTAGATGACTGAATCATATGTGTTGTATTATTAATCTATTTTTCCTTTCTTCTCTAAGAAGTGTGTAAACAAATGAGTTATTTGCATAGTGTATGAGTGCATCAAGAAACAAAACAAAACAACAACAAAAATCCCTAAACCAAGGCTGTAGCAATGAAAGCAGTACAGTAATCTTGTAATAAATCTAGTCAGAAATATTCAGTCACTGGCCACCTCTTTCTACTTCAGTGATGTTCCTCATAAGGAAAAGAGCCAGAACTGATGGGAATGAAAAGTTAGAATGGACACATTTTGACTTAGTCTCCTAAAGTTAAGCAACCCTGCTGATCAGGCCCCAATATTACTAGTGAGATCACAGAATTAGCCAAATGTTGTTAAATTCATGAGACATAAATTTAATGAAACTGCCATCCTGCCATCCCCAGTGAGCACCCTGTTCCCACAGGACACAGAAAATAACCAATCGCTTAGGATCAACCTTTCAATTAAGGAGAGGGGAGGAAGCCTATTGTATGGAACAGTTCAAAATGAATAAAGAGACCATGCTCTAAAGTGAAATAAAGTCGCTGAAAGGCCTGGCCACTTGTGTCAAATTCAATTTCTCCACTGCAAATTTGATTGGTATGATGTTGTGGGATAGAGTAATAGATGGGTTGATGGGGTCTTCAAAGCCATTATAGACCCAAGAGATCTAAGACAAGTTTCTTTATTGAAGACAACAGAATTACAAGACTTATTTTCAATGGGGAACACAGGACAGTGCTAAATAAAAAGCAGGTTTCTTTCTCTTTACCTTATTAAACTCAAGGTTCCTTCTTATGAATTGGGAACAAATTATTCTTAATGTTGCTGGAATGAGTTCAATAACTGCCCGTGCTTAATTAAATTACTATATCCTTACAGATATTAAAAGCTACCAGGAACAAAATAACAGAACTCTCCTCCTTCAAAGTAATTTTATATTGAGGATTACCAAAACAGAGACTATGATTTATGCCATGAAATAAGCATAGTCTTCCATTTATGTCCATAAGTAGATTTAAAAGATGATCATTAGAGTCCAGACATAAATTGTAGTGAATGTAGAAGTGTACTTCTTATAAAATGAAGAAATGGAAAACAATCCTTATTGAGAAAAATACAGATTTCTAGAAGGGTAGATGATACTAGAGTAAGTGTTGGAAACTGGGAGAAAAGTTCATATAGCACAGTCAGTCATTTCATATAGTAGACTCATTTCATGTAGAACATACAGCACATTTCATATAGGCACAGAAAAATAAATTTTCAGAAGGAAAAAAAGCTTCTTCCAATCAATTAAACACTCAGGAAGGATAACAGAGTAGAGAGTTTGCAAGGTTTTCAAGGGGAAGAGAAGCTGAAAGGTTTTTCAACATCATTTGAAATATGTATTAAATATTAAATGGCAAATGCCACACTAAGCCTTGAATATTGAATAATCCTAAGACATTTATAGTCTCCTTGTGGAGACTATACCTTGTGGAAGGTAATATTTCAATGAAGAAGAAAGGTAACAATATTTTACACATTTTATTTCAGAAATTTGTCTACTAAATCACTAGACTGTGAACTTCACATCACTAGATAATTTTGATTTTAAAGTCCTTTTCATTTATGATTTGTCTTAACTGATTATTCTGTATATGACTCAAATTGGACTTAATATTAGTTAGACAAATTAGATATAATATTAAATTAATTATTTGATAACCAAGTGAACAGTAATGCATCAGTATAAGAAAAAGAAAAATTGTTTTGTTTTTCAATGGAAAGGTCAGTTAAATTTTACATTGACTATCCTTTTAGGAAAAATCAGTGTGTATCCAACTTTTTCACAAAATATACATATTTTATATTTATTAATGTGCATTAGGACATTAAAGAATGTCAGCTAAATAGAGATATAAATAAATAAGGTAGGCTCTGCTGGCTCATGCCTGTAATCCTAACTACTCTGGAGGCTAAGACCTGGTGGATCATGATTTGAACCTCAGCTCACATAGAAAAGTCTGCAAATCTCCATCTCCAAAATAACCAACAAGGCAAGTTGTATAAATGGTTCAAATGGCAGATGCTAGTCAAGCAAGCAAGCCAAGTGAGTTTGAGGCCTTGAGCTAAATATGATAATATAATAAGAAATAAGATTATGATAATAATATATGATAATAATAATAAGAAAAGTATGCTTTACTTATTCTTTTTAAATTCCTGTTAGTATTATATATATATATATATATATATATATATATAATTGTAAAGATACTGTACAGAGGGGTTACAGTTACATGAGTAAGGTAATGAGTACATTTCCTATTAAGCATTGTCACCCCCTCCTTTGTTTTTCTCTTAGCATCCCTTCCCTCCCCACCTCCCCAATTCCTCCCCCCCCAACTTGTAAAGTTCATTTTCAACATAGAGTCTTGTACATCTCATTGTTACAATAGGTCATATGTGTGCCATAGGGTTCTTGTAATCAATTTGTTTAATTATCAGAACAAATATAGTTTTTAAAATATTAATTGACTTAAGATGATGCAGTGCAAATTTAAGATGGCATTACAATTATTATTATTACTAATATATAATCCTGAAAGAGGAGCTTAAGGAAGAAACACATGTTGTGGAACTTGTAAAATTATGTTCTGTTCTGGTATGTTTTATTTGGCCAAAAGGGATCATGAGCTGGACATATAGAAATCTGTTATGATGGCCTAAGTAAAGATAACATTATAAGAGGAAATGTGTTCTACTTGAAAATGCCGCTAAATCTTTGAACCTCTTCAAATAACTTTAAAATTGTTTATTATAGACTTATTAGAGTCCACTTATGTAATATTCACTGACAATAATGGATACTAGAAAAATAAAATGATATTAAAACATGTGGGCCATTATCAGGAAATCTAAAAGTGAAATTGGATTAGATTTCAACTATTATTAGCCTATTCTTGAGGAAAATTCCTGATTACATTATTTCATGACTCGCCATGAGGGTGGATTTGATCAAATATGTCCAATTTCATACTTTATGACAATCTGTAATACTTGAATTTAAAAACTATATCAGGGAGAAAAGAGATGATCTTTTAAATGATCATTGAGTTGAACTTATGTGCTCCTACCAAGGTAAGACCTCTAATATCAGGAGAGTTAGTAATACTCAGTGTAAGAAAATAGTAAGAATATTAACATCATCATATAGTAATGAAATATAAAATCATTTTTTTTATGAAGATTGAATTTTCAGACTTTAATTGGAAAATATTCCAGTTTTTAATATGTATCTACCTTTATTGATTTTATTTAATCATGCAAGTTGAGTTACTCAGTAGCCTATACTTACTAGCAGAAATGGAGATAAAAGCATGTAAATGCTCTTGGTATAATTTGTGGGGATGGGAAGGGGAAACAAAGGAGGAGGCTAGAATGCTTGATAAGAAATGTACTCATTGGTTCCTCAAAAGACTTCACATAGAACTCCCCTATGACCCAGCAATCCCACTTTTGGGCATTTACCCAAGTGTTTACAAACAAGACCACACTAAAGCTACCAGCACAACTATGTTTATTGCAGCATTATTTACCATAGCTAAGATATGGAACCAACCCAGATGCCCCTCAGTAGATGAATGGATCAAGAAAATGTGGTATATATACACAATGGAATTCTATGCCTCCATCAGAAAGAATGACATTGCCCCATTTGTTAGGAAATGGAAAAACTTGGAAAAATTATATTAAGTGAAGTAAGCCAGGCCCAAAGAAACATAGGTCCCATGGTTTCCCTTATTTGTAATATCTAGTATATGTATGAGTCAAGCGGAAAAGGTCAGATAATGTGATGTCAGGAAAATGGACCCTTAAATGTGTATTTTAATGTTTTTTTCTTTCATGCATGTGTTTCTAACGCATTTATAAGATTATCTATTTGTTGCTTTGTATGTCCCTCCCCCACAGTATAACCCCTGCTTTCACTATATTTGATGTCAGTATAACTTGTGGAGGAGATAGGGAAAAACCAGTTGTTTAAGGATACAGGTGGACCTGTTGCAACAATGAGAAGTACAAGTTGTCATGTCCAAAACGAGCTTTACAACGTCGGTGGGGCGGGGGGGGGGGGGGGGGGGGGGGGGGGGGGGGGAAGGAGGGGAAGGAGAAGGATTGGGATTGTGGGGGAGGGGGGAGGCTGGGAAGGGATATGAAGGGTAAACAAAGGAGGAGGCTGCAATGCTTGGTAAGAATTGTACACATTATCCTGCCCATGTAATTGTAACTCCTCTGTACAGTATGTTCACAAATTAAATTAAATTAAATTAAAAAAAGAAATGTACTCATTATCTTGCCCATGTAATTGTAACCCCTCTGTACAGTATTTTCACAATAAAATAAATAAATAAATAAATAATAATTTGTGGAGGGGAAGGGAAAAATCCAAATTGTTTAATTAGGGATTCAGGTGTACCCACTGCAACAATGAGATGTACAAGATGCTATGTCAAAAAACAATTTCACAATTTTGGCGAGGAGTGAGTGTAGAAGGGGGGGTTGGAGATGGGAAGGGATGGTAAAGGGAAACAAAGGAAGAGGCAACAATGCTTGATAAGAAATGTACTCATTGGGGCTAGGAAGGTGGCTAAGTGGTACAGCGCTTGCCTTGCATGCCTGAGGCCCTGAGTTCGATTCCTCAGCACCACATAAGCAAAAAGAAAAAAGCTGGCAGTGGTGCTGTGGCTCAAGTGGTAGAGCGCTAGCCTTGAGCTGAAGAACTGAGGGACAGCGCCCAGGCCCAGAGTTCAGGCCCTACAACCAGACACCCCCCCAAAAAAAGAAATGTACTCATTATCTTGCTCATGTAATTGTAACTCCTCTGTACGGTATTTTCACAATAAGAAACCTTATTAATAAAAAAATTCAATATGCTGGAGCATGTACTTAATGTTCTTTAATATGTACATATTCATGCATTCTTTTTTCATTGTGAAAGTACTGTACAGAGGGGTTACAATTTGTCCCTCCCCCACAATATAACCCCTACTTTCACTGTATTTCATGTCGGTACAATTTGTGGAGGGGAAGGGGAAAAGCAAATCGTTTAAATAGTAGTACAGTTGGACCCATTGCAACACTGATATGTACAAGTCGTTATGTCGAAAACGAACTTTACAATTTTGGTGCAGGGGTGGGGGGCAGGGAGGATTGGGTGGGGGGCGAGTTGGGGGGAGGATGGGAAGGGATGGGAAGGGGAAACCAAGGAGGCTACAATGCTTGATAAGAAATGTACTCATTCTCTTGCCCATGTAATTGTAACCCTGTGTACAGTATTTTCACAATAAAAAAAAAAAAACAAATACATGGGCAAGGTAATGAGAACATTTCTTATCAAGTATTGTTGCCTCCTCCTTTGTTTCCCCTTCCCATCCCTTCCCATCCTCCCCCCACCTCGCCCCCCACCCAATCCTCCCCGCCCCCCACCCCTGCACCAAAGTTGTAAAGTTCGTTTTTCAACATAACGACTTGTACATCTCATTGTTGCAATGGGTCCACCTGTACCCCTATTTAAACGATTTGCTTTTCCCCTTCCCCTCCACCCAGAACTTCCCCCTCGTCCTTCACTCCCCCCTGTGTCAAAATTGTAAAGTTCGTTTCCACATAAATCTTGTACATCTCATTGTTGCAATGGGTCCACCTGTATTCATATTTAAACTATTTGTTTTTTCCCTTCCCCTCCACAATTATACCAACATTAAATACAGTGAAAACAGGAGTTATACCGTGGGGGAGGAACATACAAAGCAACAAAGAAATCATGTTATAAATATGTTAGAAACAATCGCAAATAAGAAAAAGCATTTGAGTCCTTATCTTAGGGTTCATTTCCCTAACATCAACTTATCTGACCTTTTCTGCTTGTCTTAGACATATACTAGATATTACAAATAAGGGAAACCATGGGACCTATGTTTTCTTTGGGCCTGGCTTACTTCACTTAGTATAATTTTTTCCAAGTCTTTCCATTTCCTCACAAATGAGACAATGCCATTCTTTCTGATGGAGGCATAGAATTCCATTGAGTATATATACCACATTTTCTTGTCCATTCATCTACTGAGGGGCATCTGGGTTGCTTCCATATCTTAGCTATGGTAAATAATGCTGCAATAAACATAGTCGTGCTGGTACCTTTAGTATGGTCTTGTTTGTGATCATTTGGGTAAATGCCCAAAAGTGGGATTGCTAGGTCATAGGGGAGCTCTATGTGGAGTCTTTTGAGGAATTTCCATACTACTTTCCAAAGTGGTTGAACAAGTTTACACTCCCACCAACAATGCAGTAGAGTTCCCTCTGTCCACATCCCCTCCAGCATCTGTTGTTATTAGAGTTCTTGATTATAGCCATTCTAACTGGGGTGAGGTGGTATCTCAGTGTTGTTTTGAATTGCATTTCTTTTATGGCTAGGGAGTTTGAGCATTTCTTCATGTGTCTATTGGCCATCCTTCTTTCCTCTTCAGAGAAATTTCTCTTTAAGTCTTTAGCCCACTTATTTATTAGGCAGTTGTTTCTTTGCAGATTTGTTGTTGTGGGATTTAATTTTTTTAGTTCCAGGTATATTTTAGATATGAGACCTTTGTCCATTGTATGGCTAATGAAGATCTTCACCCAATCCGTAGGTTTCTATTTATCATGCTAGTTATGTCCTTTGCCATGCAGAAGCTCTGCAATTTCATTATAAATGCATTCTTAAATTGTAAGTTTATATAGATTTTTCTAGATAAAATATAATGGATAGACATTGTCTTTCAATGATTTAGTAGATTTTAACCTATTCTTTCAACTTGTTACATTTTAAGTAATATGATAATTTCCCTTTCATTTAAATTCAGAAATAGAGTTAATATTGTACAATTTGTGGTATGATATGATCTCTATTAAATCCCACCTTGTAATCCAAGCATATTAGCCTTTGTTAGTCATAAATTTTAATTGCAAATTTTTATATTGCATTTTGTAATTTTATATTGCATATTGTAATTCTGCATACTATTGAACTATCGATAAAACCTCATGTTTTATGATTGTAAAGTTGTAATTGTTGTCAACAGCATGCTTAATTCCACATTAATCACTTCCGGCAAAATAGATATTTCAATGCTACTTCCAATAAAGTAATGTTGATATCTGGATGTATTTTTTTCTATTTTCATATTAACAAGTTTTGTCTGTGTTCATGAAACTGAAATTGATATAAACCTATCAAATCTTACCTGTTTGAAATTTATCCTTTCTATAACTAACAATCCATAATTTAACCAGTCAAGTTAGTTTAATAATAATAAGACAAAAAGTATAAGAAATCTTATTAAGTTTACATAAGAACCCATTGTTAATGTTTTTCTACAAAATCTCCACACACACTTAAAAAATCATTTTAATGCACAACTTCTTACAATATTGCATAAAAGTGTGAGACTGTTTATTTGCTAGTTTCAGAGTATTTCCTAGTATCAAAGTCACCCAATCTTCATGACTTGAAACAATGAAGATTTATTATCTGATAGTTCTGATGGTTGGAAGTTCAAAATTAAGATGTAAGAAAACCATGCTGGTTCTGAGACTCTTAGTCTTAGCCCTCATGATTGGCTAGTTCCCCTATAAAATCCGCCCCCCCCCCCCCCGCCTGCTGTGTGAAGGCATAACTATTACATGGTTGGTCATTGAGGAAATAGCCCATTACCAGACCGGGCTTCCAGCTTTCAGAATTGTAAGAAATAAACATTCCTTGTTTACTCGAAGTATAATAATTCCCTTCTGTTATTCAAAATCTTCTGTGCAATAACACAACCTTGTTTAAAATTCCCCATCATTTCCTCCATTCCAGTTCCTCAAACAACTGCCTAGTTCTAGGGGGTTATTGAGATTCTCAGAATGCAATTGTATTTTAACTTGGCACTTATGCAAAAATCTATTTTCATTTTTAATAGTGTGCCCATTTTTCCACTTATCTTCACAGAAATAATGTCTATCATTTTCATATTTCTTCTTAGAAATAATCTAGACCTGCAACCTTAACAGAGAACACATGATTGCATTAGCTTCTGCTTCTGTACTTTTATCCTGAGTGCCTAGAATCATGACGTTTGCTACTTCTGTCAAAACTGGACAACTATTGTATTCTTCTTTATAGATCTAATAAAGGACAAGATAAATCCCATTTTATCTTGGAATCTGAACACTTACTTATATATAGAGAGAATACTCTTGTTATAAACGTGTGCATACATCTCTATTTCCAAAATGTTCTGCCTTTAACACATTTTAGAAAAAAATTATTTTAAGACAATGCAAGCCTGAAAATTTTATATAAGCTAAATGGCAAATATAGTATAACACATTTGCAATTGTAAAATTACTTTCAATCTTTTAATTTTACTACTGTGGCAAAAATAAAGATGAACTACCATTGAACTTTCTGGAATTCCATCTTTCCCTTTGCAACATGAAAATTTAATTCAAATTGATTATATTCCATCAGAGTGTTTATTTATAATCATAGGAGTTCAATATCTCATCATAAGAAATTTATAGCATACTGAAAATTTAACTCATATGTTATACAGGGTAGGGTAGATTTAAAAGATTTCACTTAGGGAAAAGTATATTTACTATTTGTAAAACTATGTCTCTTTACCTCAATTGAAAATTTCTCCATGCAGCTGATATACAAAATCAAGGCAATGCATTATAAAATAACAATTCCTACTTCTACAGCATTTGTAGCACAGTAGAGTTGAGTGGTATGAATTCCATACTGTCTAGAATACTATATGGACTTTCCATACCTTGGCCATAGTGTTGGTGATGATTATGATCAACAACTCTTGTGTAAGTGCTTGTCATTTGTCCAGTACAGATGAGATAAAAGACATTTATTAATATATGAGTTCTAAAAAGGTTGACCATAGACATAGAACTCTTCCGGGGAGAAACCATATAAGATGAATGTCTTTAATGGAGATAGAAATAGTATGAATGGGGAAAAGTTTGATGATGTTTATGAAAGGGAAAGAATGTGTATATAATATGTATTAAAGACACTAGGAATTTTCTGGTTTCAGTTTCTGGAAAAAAATTCCTATGGAATATTATAATCTGTTATGAAACTTCTTGCTAAGAAAAGTGCAGTGCCATAAAAGCTTTATTACAGATAAGCCAATCTGGTGCTCTTTTTTTTTTTTTTTTGGTTGGTTGTGGGGTTTAAACTTGAGGCCTAGACACTGTCTTTTAGCTCAAGGCAAATGCTCTACCAATTGAGCCACAGTGCCATTTCTGGTTTTCTGGTGGTTAATTGGAGATAAGAGTTTCATGGACTTCCCTTGCCTGGGCTGGCTTTGAACCACGATCCTCAGATCTCAGCCTTGTGAGTACCTAGGATTACAGGTGTGAGGCACCAGTGTCCAGCCTGGTACAATACCTTCATTCCTCATCTTCCAACTTGTGAAGAATGCCAGACTCCCCATTGTCTGAAAACCAAGTGACTAAAGATAGCTACTAAGATGTTTTTCAAATGCCGTATCTCATCAAAAAAAATAAAAGAAATAAAAGAAAAATGAAGAAGAATTAAACATGTTGTCTAGAGGATAGATGCGGAAGACATTTTAACAGCAGTTGAAGGCACAACTGGGTTTCTCAAAACTGTTTTAAAATAGGATGCTTTCATTATGCCCATGCATAGGAAGGGTAATCTTTCCTTCCCAGCCCTTGGTAGCACAATACAATTCCTTGCACACTGCAGGATGTGGCAGAGTGTGCTGAAGGCTCCTGATGGATTGCTCTAATACTTTCTTAGAGTGACAGCACTCTTGATGATATATTACACTAATATTGTAGTTTATCACATGAGCAATGCTCTGATGATGCATTACAGCAATAGATCATCAAAACAGTTGTGTTTATTTTCTTTCTCACTAATCTAAGTCAAGTCGTAAAATTCTGTTCCAAAAAGAAAATCTTGGCCTTCCATCTATTTGTTAGGGGGAAAAAAGTTTTGGCAAAGGGTATGGCATGGCATGTTTTGCTATAATGAATACAAATGACTGAAAAGTCACTATTTTGCTTCAGTGTTTAATATTGCATATCCTTTTAAAGTATAGCTTATATGTAATGCCTTTGTTTTATATCATCTGAAAAGTATTTTGTATGTACTCTATTTTTCAGTAAAATTTCAGAGTTACAAGAGTGCATAAATAAGTTTTAGGGAAATTCAATGCTTTATTTAGAAAATCATGGAGTATAATAAATGCAAGGATGGCAAATTATTTGTATTAAATTTTGAAATAAGAATGGACATTTGCAATGAGCAATATGGTTTTAAAATTCTCAGTCCCATTGAAGGACTAGGAAATTGTGTTATGATCAATTGTATAATGAAAAGATCTCACTCAGATGAGTGAATCAATTCTGTATTCTGGAGAAAATCTGAGATCTATATGAGTTATTATCAAGCATCTGAGAAAGGAAGAAGCAAGGTGGGGAAGGACACAGGGAAGAATGAAAGGCTCTGCCAGCAGGAAGTTGCTTGAGACATATCTACTCTGAAATGTTACATTGACTATCAGGAGGAACTTCACCTAGAAAATGGCTCTTATTAGTTATAATTATCAGAATGTCTTTAGTCTGAGTACTATGAATGTGTCCTGTGAGATAATCCTGTTGAACAAAGATGAAAGAGCAACCCTTAGGGTATGCTTGACATGGTATTTTCATCTTATCTATGTTAGCAATACCTACAATATAAATTTCTTTTAGAATAACTTAATATCCAAGTATAAAACTATTGTAATCCACCTTGAATAAATACTTGTGTGCTGGTGTGGATGTTATAAAATTAATCCTGATTATAAGAGTAAATTTGCAATATAAGAAGCAATAAAAATTGCATAAAATTGGCAGCAAAAGCAGGATGTATACTTTGCAGAACTATATGTGACAGTTTTGAGTAATTTAAATTCCCATTCATTGGCTATTTCTATAGTTCTAATATCTAATAACAACTTCTGTCACAATTAACAAGGAGATAGGATCAGGTCTAGGATATTTTCTGATTTTATTAGTAAAGATATTTAACTTCCCATTCCTCTAACAAATATTTTCTGGAAAACAAAAGGTAATAATTCAAGTTAGAAAATGTAGCCCTGTGTTGAGGAACTTACATATTCTGGGCAATGCAGTTGATATCTATTCTCAAAACAGAATTAGAAACTTACATTCTATACAGTACCAAAGACTGCATACCATATTATAAGTACATATACAGACAAAACTTCATTATAAGAATGATTTCACACAGAATTTCTTCATTTTTAAATTAAATTTCTTTGAGAATTTCTTAAACAATTGCCAAATAATTTATAATAATAAGGAAATAATAATTTTCCTGATGCATATTAAATTGATTATTTTTATATTTTAAAAATAGTTTCTTTTGTATATTATTATATACAAATCCTTATATGAAAAATTTGTAGTCTACTCTTCTAATTGTAGATCTTAGTATATATTTTGGGAACAAATACTAAAAATAGTTCTCTTGAGTTTAAATTATTTATGTAAATTTACAATATTATGGAATTATTTTTTCCTCTCTAGGTACTGAAATAGAGTGGCTCATATTTCCCCCTTTTCTCTTTCACAGTCAATTATTTTTCCACTGCATTAAGGATGACAAATTAGACATAAGGGAAGTCTAGGTTTTATTGTTTCAGATTGTTATAGATCCTAAAGTATTTGGTTGGAAAGGATTTTTGGAATCACGTAATCTAAGCTCTCCATTTTATAGTGGAACAAACATTGTCACCTGGAGATTTGAAACTTAGCTATTGGCTGAGCCAAACATGGAAAAGAGGATAGTTTCCATTCAAGGTGTGAAAATTACTTAGTTATTCTGTAATGTGTAAATCTATGAAATTATTTGCCAAGTTATAATCTAATTCTTTTGGAATGTGACTGTGGGGAAAGATTCAGAATGTGCAGCAGGAATTTTCTTTTAGTGTAGTTGGGTTTAATGCCCTATCCATAAAGAATGTTGTGTAAACCATTCCTGGTTCTTTCCAATAGCGGCTATACCTGCAGCACTGAAGAGACAATTGCCACTGGAACAGAACTTTGAAACCCAACTGCTTCTCCTTAGATAACTACTCAAATAATTCTCACAGGCTGTTCTAAAGAGAAAGATGTGAAGAAATTTCTCTGGTGAAATTGAGTTCACTTGAAAGTGACCATTAAGAAATGATGCTACATGACTTTAATTTTTTTTAATGTTTTTATTGTGAGATACTGTCCAGAGGAGGGGATACAGTTCCATTAGCAAGGTAATGAGTACATTTCTTATCAAGCATTGTTGTCTCTTTGTTTTTCCCCTACCCACCTCCTCAAGTAAAGCCTGTCCCCCACCCCCCGCCTAAATTGTCAAGTTAGTAATTTTTGACATAGCGTCTTGTACACCTCATTGTTGCAATGGGACAACCTGTATCCCTGTTTAAATGTTTTTTCCTTCCACTCCCCAAATTATACCAACATCAAATACAGTGAAAACAGGGGTTATACTATGGGGGAGGGACATAGAAAGCAACAAAAATCACGTGGCTTTGAATTTTAAGTAATAATTTTAATCCAAATGATTAAATAAGACATTTCATATAGAGAAAGTAATTACATTCCATCAGTAAATTGCACTTGATGAAACTGTTCTCTGTGTGGCAGTCAGCATTTCTTCCTTTTCCATTGTTAAAATAGAATATTATATTTAAGGGAAAAATGCAAACATCTCTATGGGTCATATGTTGTGCTATCACTGAGAATTTACAATTCAGGGGATAGTCAGATGTGACCTAAATTCTTAGTGTTACATCTTCAGCAGATCACGTTTTGAGACAATTTTGATCCAACAGTGTGAGTAGAAGTATTTGTGAGATTAGACAGAAGAAAAAAAATCCTCCTTAGATTTTCCTCGAGAGTCTCATTTTTGCTCTGTTTTCCTAACTCCTAATTCAGCTGCATCCACTGTCCCCCCACATTATGCTAACATCTAGATTCAGATTATTTTTGTGTAGACCACATATTTACAATTTTGCAGCCTTTTGGGATTATGGTTTTCTTCAATAGCCAAGAGAGCTAATCAAAGCTTCCACTAGGTGCCTTAGGAAAGTCTCACAACTTCATTGAGGAATGCTCAGATATCCCCTTTATATCTCTAAGTTTGCTTTCCTCTAGTTAAAGACACTGGGCAGTTGACATGTTATTCAGATTAGCTCGTTAATTTAGGAGTAGACCCATAGTCTTCATGTCTATATAAGCTCCCTCTGCAATTGATGAAAGCCTTCACCACTCAGATTTGGTCACACTTTTTTTTAAATTTTATGACACCATAAAAAAGGGACACATAATATGATTTGTCTGTAGCTTTCTGTTCTTGATTTCCATTCCTATTCTGACCTCCAGAATCTGAACTTATTTGAGAAAATATTTTCAAGTCTGATAATACTGTTAATACCAATTGTTGGATTATACACGTGCAGGCAGCAGGGGTCAGTTTAAACTATGGTTTATTGCCACCCACATAACTATAACATGAAAATGGGCCAATTACGGGTTGCTGAATTCTTAAATGATATAGAAAATGAAGACATCAAAACATTGTTTGGGGTTATGGTTGAAGATACTGAAGAGAGAAATACATCTGTGTGTTATTGAACTTCCATACAAAAACTATGGCTACACAGAAAGGAAGACAAAAATGATACCACAGAATTAGAGTGCAGGCAATTAAACACACCTGGTGATAATAAATTTGCTCTCAAGTAGCTCTAAGTAGCCTTTCTTCCTTCATTCCCATTAATGGTTTATTTTCTGGTCAGGTGCACTATTGATTGATTTGCACTGAAGCCATTTCTTCCTCATTAGCTTTCCAAACTTTTCCTTACATCACTTTTCCACAGACACAAAAGGCTCACAAGATTATAGGGGACTTGTTGCTTAGCAACAACCTCATTCCTATAACTAAAGGTTGGGTACACAGTATCACTTGTATGGTGTTAGAGGTCAGATGCTTACATTTCCAATGTTGATTTCTACTAATTACCAAAGTAGATATTTTATTATTTTAAATTGTATTTTTATATTTTTTATATCCTACTTGGATAGTATCAACGTTTGCAATTGTACACAGCTGTTTTGGGAGACGGACATATGTGTATGTTCTTTGTACATTTATTGCCAAACTTATTACTGATTAAAATAATACTGAAATAGAAAAATACTTATTCTTTTTTAGTAGTAACAAAAGTACTTTTTTCCAACAAGGATTTTAACACTTTTTTGGCAGTAACTTGTAGCTCTCTGATATTAGGTTCTCAGAGAATTGAGAAAGTTGAAGTTTATAGGCTGATGAATTCCTGACAGTATATCTGGAAATTTGATGAACATTTCGTCTTATTTTTTGTATTCTTTGCCTATCCTTATTGCAATTAAATTTCAAATCTTTGTTCAATATAGTATTTTTCTTATTTTTATCATATTTAAATATAATGTCAGGGGCATTAACCATTGCATATAATATTTTGTATCTACAACATAGTTTCTTAGAAATCAAACAAAGCCATGTCTGGTGTCTAGAACTAGGGTGGGGTAGGAGGAAATAGATAATCTATATACCTCTTGCAAAGAGAGTAAACATTAGCTTAGAAAAGACTGCATCTTTCACTGGAGAGAAGAAAGTAGTTATATTGCCATACATTGTGAAATACATGTCATGATAGTCATGTTTTGATGAATTTGAATTAAAAGTATTACTCTCATACTTTGAACACTATGGTCTTTACAATTAGCTGGAATGCAAAGTCATCCAGGAAATATTATTTTTATTTATTTACTTTTTTTAAAGAAGGAGAAGACTGAAATTTGGGGATTAATTTGGAAGATAGAAACTACAAAATTACTTCCACTAGGTTTATTGGGTAGGAAATCAAGATGTGAAAATCTGGATTTATTTTAAAAGATGTGTTGGTTCTAATTTTTCTCATTGTACCAACTATACTTACAGATGGTGGTATTATTTTTTTGGATCCTGGAGAGTTTTTGAGTGAGAAAAAGAATGTATTACTTTTACTTTGAAATAGCTCTTGTCACATGCCTGTTCCACATTCACAAGCAAGGTGCTCCCCTTGTAACAGTCCTAGAAACTGGAATAAGGCAAGATGCAGTCACTTGCATCATAGTTTTAGTATTACTATGATGGCAATATTAGGGGGAGGGGATAAAATATGTGTTCCATAAAAAATACTCAACAAGAATCCCACATTCTTATTTTAGATATATGTCATGAAGAGATCATTTTTAATTTTTTATTGTAAGGATACTGTACAGAGGCGTTACAGTTACATGAGTAAGGAAATGAGTACATTTCCTATTTAGCATTGTTGCCCCCTTCTTTATTCCTCCCCCCCGCCATCCCTTCCTCCCCACCTCCCCAATTCCTCCCTCCCCCGCCCAAGTTGCAGAGTTTGTTTGTTTTTGACATAGTGTCTTGTACATCTCATTGTTTCAATAGGTCAGCCTATATCCTTATTTCAACATTTTGTTATTTCCCTTCCCCTCCCCAAGTTAGAAAAATGTATATACAAGATACAGAGTACCAAAATCAGATATAATAAAAACAGGTTATACCATGTGGGAAGAACATATGAAAGAAACAAAAGAATTCACATAATACCTCAAAAGTACATTAAAAACAACAACAACAAAGATATACCCTCTTGTTTCCCTATCTTGAGGTTCATTTTGTTTAGCACCATCTTATATGGTCACATGTGCATAGCTTTTGACCTTTTCTACTTGTCTAGTAAGGTTATCCTAGAGTATTTGAGTTATTGCAAATAAGGGACCCATGGGACCCATGTGTCTTTGGGTATGGCTTACTTCAGTTATTTTTTAAAGTCAACATTACACAATATTTATGTAGAAAACTAAGGGTTCAAGAACATTTGAGCTAGGGAAAGGAGGTATGGACAATAAATCATTGAGGAAGGACACTTGTGGATAGAGAAGGAATTGTGTGACATGCTTGAACTTGGGCTCAGGAGACATTTGAATTGTATGGCAGAACTAATATTAGCTCATGGGAGGATTGCTACTGAAAGCCTCTAAGCCTCCCAGGGCAATAGGGATCAGTGTGTTCTTTGGAGGATTTATCAGTTTTGCAGGAGTGATGTAACGATTTAACATCATTAGCCACAGGTTGCCATTTATGAAATCTTTGGAGAGAGTTTGTTAGTATTTGTTTTTATTTTTGTTCTTTTTCTTCTTCTGTCCCTCTTGTTTCCAAATTATTATGTTTAAGTAGTTGTACAACAAAGTTGTACAGTTTATGAATACAATGCATCTTGATCAATGCCACTCCTTTCAACCTTCTTACCCATCCCTCTTATCCATCCCTTCCCCCATCTTCTTACTCCTGTAGGATGTATGCTAGACTCTTGACTGCATTTCTCTCTCTTTCTTCTCCTCTTCATTTGCCAACCGTTTCCCCTCACCTCTGCTCCCCATCTTAGACATGTCAAGTACTGACTTCCTGTTTCATTTTGCTACACTTTGACTTTGCCTTTCTATGGAATTGCACTATTTGACGTCTCTCTTGAAATTACTGTATTTCAGTTAACAGATATGTCTACATTTGCATACCACCCAACATCTTTAGTGTATAATCTTAAATACTTCTACAAATAAGGTGAGTCATGCATTCTTTATCTCTCTGGGCCTGACAAGTTCATTTGAACATAATTTTTCCCCAGGCATTCCCATTTCCTTGCAATGGTACAATATTATGCTTTCTAATGCACGAGTAAAATTCTATTGTGTTTATAAACCACATTTTCTTGATCCCTTCATCCGTTGAGGAGTATCTGGGCTGATTCTACACCTTGGCACTAGTGAATAGTGCTCCAAAAACCATGGGTGTGCTAGTGGCATTACTATTTCCTGGTTTGTAATGCTTAGATAAATGATCAGGAGTCTGCCTGATTTTCACAGGCTTGTGGCAGGTAACCTCCAAGATGTCTCAGTTTTATCTCTGACTTCATTTGGTTTTTTTTTTTCCTCCTAAGATTGAGAATTATACAATTCAAATGAAAACATGCCTCTCATTTTAATTGATTATACCCAGCAGACCCATTTCCAGATAAGGCTACATTTGAGATACTAGGAGCAGAAAGTTAGGATTGTTGTTGGAGTCACAATTCACAAAATCATGGGGAGTTGCTTAGAGCTGAAGAGCTATGACCAAGGGGTGTAAACATAGTCTTCAGGTAATGGAGAATGTGATGTTCAACTGAGCTGCTCCATAATAATTTTTTATTAATTTTTTATTATGAAAATACTGTACATAGGGGTTACAATTACATGAGCAAGGTAATGAGTCCATTTCTTATCAAGCATTGGTGCCTTCTCCTTTGTTTCCCCTTCCTATCCTTGCCCTCCCATTCCACCCTCCCATTCCACCCTCCTCTCCCCACCAAAGTTGTAAAGTTCGTTTTTCTATATAACATATTGTACATCTCTTTGTTGCAATGTGTCCACCTGTATCCCTATTCAAACAATTTGTTTTTCCCTTCCCCTCCACAAATTATACCAACATCAAATACAGTGAAAACAGAAGTTATACAAGGGGGAGGGACATAAAAAGCAACAAAGAAATCATCTTATAAATATGTTAGAAATAATAGTAAGAAAGAAGAACCATTTGAGTTCTTATCTTGTGGTTCATTTTACCTAACATCAACTTATCTGACACTTATCTGACCATTTCTGCTTACCTCAGACATATACAAGTTATTGCAAATAAGAGAAACCATGGGACCCATGTTTCTTTGGGCCTGGTTTACTTCACTTAATATAATTTTTTCCAAGACTTTCCATTTCCTAACAAATGGGGCAATGCCATTCTTTCTGATGGAGGCATAGAATTCCATTGTGTATATATACCACATTTTCTTGACCAATTCATCTACTGAGGGGCATCTGGGTTGGTTCCATGTCTTAGCTATGGTAAATAATGTTGCGATAAATATAGATGTGCTGGTAGCTTTAGTGTGGTCTTGTTTGTGATCATTTGGGTAAATGCCCAAAAGTGGGATAGCTGGGTCATAGGGGAGCTCTATGTGGAGTCTTTTGAGGAACTTCCATACTACTTTCCAAAGTGGTTGAACAAGTTTACACTCCCACCAACAATGCAGTAAGGTTCCGTTCTGTCCACATCCCCTATAGCATCTGTTGTTATTAGAGTTCTTGATTATCGCCATTCTAACTGAGGTGAGGTGGAATCTCAATGTTGTTTTGATTTTCATTTCTTTTTATGGCTAGAGAGTTTGAGCATTTCTTCATGTGTCTATTGTCCATCCTTCTTTCCTCTTCAGAGAAGTTTCTTTGTAAGTCTTTAGCTCACTTATTTATTGGGCAGTTGTTTCTTTACATATTTGTTGTTGGGAGATTTAATTTTTTTAGCTCCAGTTATATTTTAGATGTGAGACCCTTGTATGTATTTTTGCTAGCGAAGCTCTTCTCCTACTCTGTTGGCTTTCAATTGATCTTGCTAGCTATGCAGAAGCTCTGCAATTTCATGCAATCCCATTTGTCCAACCTTTCTTTGTTTTGTTGTGTTTCTGTGTCTTTATTAAGAAAATTTCAGCCTGTGCCAAGGAGACCTAGGGTTTTTCCTCTTCTTTCCTGTAATATTTTCAGGGTGTCTAATTTGATTCCAAGGGCTTTGATCCATTTGGAGTTGATTCTGATGCAGGGTGATATATAAGGATCTAGCTTTAGTTTTCTACATGTGATTAACCAATTTTACCAGCACCATTTACTGAAGAGGCTGTTTTTCTTCCATTCTATTTTTTAGCGCCCTTATCAAAGATTAGATGGCTATAGGTCTGTGGGTTCATCTCTGGGTTTTCCATTCTATTCCATTGGTCCTGGGGTCTGTTCTTGTGCCAGTACCAAGCTGTTTTGATTACTATGGCTTTATAGTAGAGTTTGAAATTTGGTATTGATATTCCTCCAGTTCTGTTCTTTCTGTTAAGGATCATTTCTGCTCTTTGGGGTCTTTTATTGTTCCATATGAATTTTTGGATTGCCTCTTGTATTTCCTTGAAGAATGAGGTTGGAATATTGATAGGTATCGCATTGAATTTGTAGATTGCCTTAGGAAGTATTTCCATTTTCATGATGTTGATCCTTCCAATCCAGGAGCATTGGAGGTTTTGCCACTTTCTAAGTTCTGTTTTGATTTCCTTTTTAAGGTTTTTAAAGTTTTCATCATAGAGGTCCTTCATTTCTTTAGTTAAGTTAATTCCTAGTTATTTTATTTTTTTGTGGGGCTATTATGAATGGAGTTGTTTTTCTGACTTCAGCCATGCTCTTCCTACTGTTGGCATACAGAAAAGCCATTGATTTTGGGGGGTTAATTTTATACCCTGCTAATTTGCCAAAGTTTTGAATCAGGTTGAGTAATTTGGGAGTGGAGTCTGTGGTATTCTTTAAGTACAAGATCATGTCATCTACAAAGGGGGAGAGTTTTACTTCATCTTTCCCTATTTCCCTGTTTGCATCTTGCCTTATTGCTGTAGCTAGGCATTCTAATACTAAATTGAAGAGAAGTGAAGAGAATGTACATCCTTTGCTAAAACTGTCAGATTTTATTGGGAATTTTTTTCAAAATGGCCATCATTGCATATATATATATATATATATATATATATATATATATATATATATATATATATATACATGCCAAATTTTCTTGATTGATTTATCTACTGAGGGGCATCTGGGTTGGTTCCGTATCTTAGCTATGGTGAATAATGCTGCAATAAACATAATTGTGCTGGTAGCTTTAGTATGGTCTTGTTTGTGATCATTTGGTAAATGCCCAAAAGTGGGATTGCTAGGCCATAGGGGAGCTCTATGTGGAGTCTTCTGAGGAACCTCCATAATGCTTTCCAAAGTGGTTAAACAAATTTACACTCCCATCAACAACGCAGTAGGGTTCCCTTCTGTCCACATCCCCTCCAGAATCTGGGGTGTAGTGGAATCTTAATGTTGTTTTGATTTTCGTTTCTTTTATAACTAGAGAGGTTGAGCATTTCTTCATATGTCTATTGGCCATTCTTATTTCCTCTTTTGAGAAGTTTCTAAGTCTTTTGCTTACTTTTTTATGGGGCAGTTGTTCCTTTGAGGATTTGTTATTGGGGGATTTAATTTTTTGAATTCCAATTATATTTTAGATATGCCTCCATCAGAAAAAATGACATCACCTCATTTGTTAGGAAATAGAAAGAATTGAAAAAATTATATTAAGTGAAGTAAGCCAGATCCAAAGAAACATAGGTCCTATGGTTTCCCTTATTTGCAAAAACTAGTATATGTCTGCAACAAGCAGAAAAGGCCAAAAGTTATGTACATATGACCAGATAAGATGATGTTAAGTGAAATGAGCACCAAGATAGGGACACAAATGTTTTTCCTTGCTTGCCATTGTTCCTAATGTATTTATAATGTACCATGTAATTTTATTTTGTTTCTTTGTATGTTCCTCCCCCACGGTATAACCCCTGTTTTCACTGTATTCGGTTTCAGTGCCCTACATCTTGCATATACACTTCTCTAGCTTGGGGAGGGGAAGGAATAAAACAAATGCTTAAATAGGGATTACAATATGTACAAGACACTATGTTGAAAAACGAACTTTACAATATAGGCAGGGAGTGGAGGAGAGGGGGGAGGAGAGAGTAGTTGTGGATGTGGGAGGGAAGGGAGAGTAGGGGAAAAACAAAGGAGGAGGTAACAATGCTTGATAGGAAATGTACTCATTACCTTGCTCACATAACTTCAGCCCCTCTGTACAGTATTTTTACAAGAAAAACTGTACTTTAAAAAATGGCCATCAGTGTAGCATGTACCTTAGCAAACTATATTCTAGTATGTCAGATCAATCAAAATTAACAAAAGTATCCACTTTGCATTGAATCTACTTTCTTTTTATGTTGGCTTTTTATCACTTTAAAATCGTAATAAAGATTTAGGACACAGGCTATTCAAGATTATTCAGTTCGTCTCATTTATGAAACTGGATATTGAATTTTGATAATAGAAACTCTAGATGTATTTCTCTTACATTTTTGTTTTCTGACTAAAGATATTTGGTTTCTGTGTGCTGGTATAAATTTTATAAATTATTACAGTAGAAAAGTATTTTCCAATACCATTTGTTTGCAACATACTTCCTTTGAATGCCAACTACTCACACGTGTAAGTGTATTTTTTTCTCTCTACCTTCTACTTCTCTCTATCTTTTCCTCTATTTTTGTTTCTTCCTCTAATTCTATTAAAGGAAAACATTTACACATGAGATTATTGACCACATGAAAATATAGAATGAAAATATAAAATGGAAAAATATTAAAGTGACTATTTGAATAAAATGTATTTATTTCAAAGGAAAGACGTCAAATGCTATTTCTTTAACAATACAAACAAACAAATAACAATATATTTAGGGTTTCAGATACACACACACACACACACACACATATATAGTCATTCAACAGATAGATTGATGGATAAATGGTGGATATATTGTTGAATTAAAATTTAATGGTTTATTAAATGTCATTTTTGCTTAGGTATTATGAATTTATATTCTAAGTGCCACAATCAAGGCTCACATCTAAACATTATTTGTAATTACATTTAAACATTTTACAAAATATTTTAAATTGATACACTATTTTCTGTTTCTAGGTAAACCTGACATATGTATACATAACTGTGTTAATCTAAAACACATTTATTTTGAAGTCAACAATGTTATGATTTTAATTTATTTTTATCTCTCTATACTTCCTGAGGGTGTAAATGACATATAGAAATATTTGTAAAACTTATAAATTCTGGGAATTTATTAATAATGCATGCATATGCCTAGACATTGGAAATAATGCTAGCATACTTTGGAGGATTTAGAATTCCTCTGGGTAATTTGTTTGCCAAACATATATAGCTAATGCATTGAGGTTTTCATCATCCCTTTTAAAAATAAGTTCTCTGCATGCATTAGAATTTGTGAAAAGGTAAAATAGAACCATTAGAATTCTTTAAAAGTTGCTAAGAATTGTCTTTCACTGCCCAGTCTTTACAATGTCTTTTCTGTCAATCAAAATATCCATCATTGAGAGTATAACATTCCTCTTTTGTGTTTAAAATTATTTCATTTAGTATTGGAGAAATTAGGGTTTGAACCCAAGGAATTTTTTGATTAATTAGACATGTTTAGCTCCCTGCATAAATTGAATAGGAACATATGTGGGATTAAACTTACCTATATATTTTAATATGTTAAAATATAAGAATTTGTGAGATTTCAAGATGAGGATATTTACTATCCCTTAAAAGAACAGAAAAGATAGTAAATAGAAAAGATATAAAGTAATAAATAAAATCTTAAAAGACAAAAAATAAGAATAAGACTTTGTTATAACAATATATAAAGTAATAAATAAAATCTTAAAAGACAAAAAATAAGAATGAGGCTTTGTTAGAACAATATAGTGACCCACTATGTTAAAACGAGTGATCGATTCCGAAACTCAGTGAGAAATGAAGGGGTGGAAGGTCCTGAATGTGACGCAGCAACAAGTTTCTCTAGAGTTGTAGAGTACATTGGTTTATGTAATGAGCTAACTAAAAGGATGATGCACTAAATAGAGCTCTGATTTTCTACTATGAGACTTCAAGCTTGCTTTAAAATGAACCTCACACAGATGGTTCAGATAATCCATTTAATTTCTTTATCATCAGCTGTTTTATTTGTATGAATATTATAATTATCCAATCTGATAAAAAGAACTCTTGATTTTTCTCGCCACAACATTCTTGGCAGGTCAGTTATATCTCACATGTAGAAATATACATTGGTTAGGTGTGAAAACATAATTCTTTCTCTTTCTCTATGTGTAGGTGCACACAGGTGCTAGTGTATTCACATATGGATGGTGTTGTAATGCTTAGACATTTTCTAATTAGTCCTTAATAATCTATTTTTTCATGTCAATTAGGATTATATGAAGATATAATGATGTCTTTTCTACAAAAGTATTCCAACAATTTACCAGTATGCTCCTCCTCACATTAAGGAACCAGATGACTGATTGTGCCAGTTCAAGTTTGTAATAATAACTCCTACGTCACCCTGGTAGAATAGTGCTGTTTGAGTCTAGCCATAGAAAACATCAAAACCCCATCTGGAAATAAGTTACAGGAAAAAGTTCTGTAGGTTTGGCTCAAGTAGTAGAGTTCTTGCATAGCAGGAAAACATGAGTCCAAACACCA
Source organism: Dipodomys merriami (assembly GCF_024711535.1). Taxonomy (NCBI): domain Eukaryota; kingdom Metazoa; phylum Chordata; class Mammalia; order Rodentia; family Heteromyidae; genus Dipodomys; species Dipodomys merriami. The sequence continues at coordinate 11,875,781 of NW_027202382.1, read as the reverse complement.
GGAATAGCAAAAGAAAAAAATAGAGGTATAAAATGTTTCCCTTTTCTAAAAGTGTGGAATACCCTTGGAATTTAAATTTTCCAATCAATTGTGGCAGAAATTACATTGTGTTAGTTTCAAATATAAAACTTAAAAAGGTTACTCTCTTGTTTTTTGTGTTCTTGACATGATACCTAAGGAGTATCAATACTAATTAAATTAAATAGGCCATTAGAAAAATACTGAAATATTGGGCTGGGAAGGTGGCTCAGTGGTAGAGTGCTTGCCTTGCATTCATGAGGCCCTGGGTTCGATTCTTCAGTACCACATAAGCAGAAAAAGAAGCGGGAAGTGGTGCTGTGGTTCAAGTGATGGAGCGCTAGCCTTGAGCTGAAGAGCTGAGGGACAGTGCCCAGGCCCAGAGTTCAGGCCCACAACCTGACTCCCCCCCCCCCCCCCCCCCCGCCAAAAAAAATACTGAAATACTAGAAATGATAAAGAAGGTTTTCTTCCTGCTTGAGTTATTGGCTAATTACAACCCTTTATTAACTTCAGAAGAAAACCAATTATAGCAAAGAATTAATGCTGAGATTCCGCCATTCACAGTATCATAGGAAATTATGAAAGAGTTTTTGGTTTAAGCCACTGTGTGTAAAGGTTGCTATCCATGGATATATAATGGCAATATACTGAAGGGCTTATCTCTTTCAGTCAAGGGAAGAAAGAGGAAGGGAGATAAAGTTCTGTGTGTGTGTGTGTGTGTGTGTGTGTGTGTGTGTGTGTGTGTGTGTGTGTGTGTGTGTGTGTGTATTCAAATTAAAACTCTATGATGATGATGTCTTTGATGTCTTTGATGATAGTGTCCACCTCTGATTCCTTAGTGCACATGCTACATTTGTGAACTGAGATGCTTAATATTTTGTCTGAAGTCCTCTAGAACCTGATGGTTTATGTCTACTTGTGAAATTTACATTTGTAGGTGCAATGAATGTTCCTTCTTTATTCCAAACTGATACCCCACTACCCCTCCCCTTTCCTTGTTTTGCAGGCCAAGATCAATCCAGTTGCAGCAAGGAAATCAGAGTTTGATTTCAGGTAAATTTTAAAAGATGTTAAGGTAGAAATTCCATTAAATGAATGTATGAAAACACCCTTATCATTCCTTGGGTACTTATTTAATTTATAAAACAACATAATAAGGTACATTTTGTATGTTCTTTTTCCTGATCCCAGAATCAATCATTTCTCAGGAAGCCCTATTCTGATTAGTAATAAAAATCATTTGTGAATTCTGAGATAGAAGGATTAGCAGTGCTCATTATTACTACATTTGAATGCTTCTTGTCCTTTTCTGTGAATGGATATAGAACATGATGTGGATTAATCAAGAAAGCAGATCTTTCTTTTATTACTCCTCACTGGGAAAATACACATCAGAGGGCTTCAACTTATTTCGCTATGCCATTCCACGAATGTCTACGTGAACTGGGAAAGTCTAATGAATATTAATTTGAGAATTTCAACTATATTCTTCAAAAATATTGGGGATAAGATGCACATCATGAATCAGTTTTCATATCCTTGTCATTTGCTGTGGAAAAAAATGGGATAAAATATAATTGTTATGAAACACACAAGAAAAATGTGTCAATTTGACTAAGAAGTGATGGTACCACATTTTTGGCCAAACATTGTTATATACTGCTATGAAGGTAAATTGTAGATTTGGCTAATCTTTAAAATAACTAGATTTGGACAAAGCAAATTATCCTTTATAATATATATGGACTGCTTCAAATCAATTTCAGTCCTCAAGAGGAAAGATTGAAGGAGAACCATGCTCTGTCTTCTGCTCACTTGATCAAGCTTTTCCTGAAATATTCAGACTTGCTAGTTTTCATGAATATATGAACAGATCTCTTAAAACAAATCTCTTTCTAGATTACATACAGACATGGGATAAATAAAATAAGTTACGAAAATTGACAAATAAAATAATCAACCTCAAGGACTTTATATTTTCCTTTAGAGCACAGATATATTGTTCTAGTGTAAGATGACTCAGCCCTGAAATAGTCTTATTTGGGCACAGTATCTATTATTTAGCTCTAAAGTACATTTATGTAAAATAATCAAAATTTTTGTGGACCAAAGGTCTCATGACCATAATTGGTAGAATATTAGTTATGTTTTTCCATTGTGATTTCTTGATGGAATGTTCCTAAAATTATACTTTCATTATGCCTTACAAGGATCACTATACAAGATATAGTGATATATGACTTTCTGCTGCTCAATCACTGAGAACATAAAGTTAATTCTATGTTTTAACTTGTTCAGATTTGCCCAGATCTATGGAAGAGTATGTACCATAGGTCTATTTGTATCAGAATTGCTTTGTTGCGGAGAAATTACCTATTCAATAATTCAAAGTACTTTGAATGAACTCTAATAAACATTCTAATAAACATCAGTAAAATATTTCTTGCAAGTGCACTATCATTTAAGCAACATCCTCAGCATGTTATTTTTACTTTTAGGTAACTCACACTTTTACCTGGATCTGGCCTGTGGCTGTTCTCTACCTATATCAGCTTCCTGAGTAACTCAGATCAGATTTATCTACTGTGCCCAGCTTGTTTTCAAGATAGTTAATTAACTTTCCTCAGTTAATTAACTTTTCTCACCCATAATTTTCTTAGTTCCACCTCCAGAGTGGCTGGGATTATAGGTATGTACCACAATGCCAATTTCTGACCAAACCCTAAAATGCTATATTGAATTTAGAGCCTGAGAACATATGCAAAGTCTTTCCTATCTTGAGGCTACCCAGTAAATAATGGCAAATTGCAGTGGCTTGCAAAGTGCAAACTTAAGCTATAGAAAATAAGCAACCAAGCTTAAAAGATCCTACAAACTGTTAAATCCATTTGAATGTTCAGAGTGATCTATGTGGATCTGATATTAGCATTTTCAACTGAGATTAAGCAATGTAGCTGATTGGCCAGAGGCAATGTGAAGTTGAACTGTAGAGAATCGTACAACAGGAAGGATTATAGGGTGCTAAAAAAATTGTCTTTTGTGCTAGTGGCTCACATCTGTAATCCTAGCTAACCCATGATGCTGACATCTGAGGATTTCAGTTTTAAGTCAACCCAGGCAGGATATAGTCCATGAGACTCTTATCTCCTGTTAACTACCAAAGAAACTGGAAGTTAAATTCTGGTAGGGCATTAGCCTTGATCTGAAAAGCTCAAAAACAGTACCCTAGCCCCAGCTTCAAGCCCCAAGGTCCCCACTTCTTTCTCTGTGTTTTCCTCTCCTTCTCTCTCTTTCTCCCTCTCCCCTCTCCCTCTCTCTCCTACCTGTCCCTTTCCCTCTCTATCTCCTCCCCCCCCCCTCTCTCTCTCTCTCTCTCTCTCTCTCTCACACACACACACACACACACACACACACACACACACACAGTCTTCTTCTCCCAGACACAACCCCACAGACTTTGCTTCAGTTTATTTTCCATTAACAAAAGCATTTCATCTTAACTCAGCCTATTTTAGGAAACACCAAACCATGACGAGGACATTTTGAGCTCTATGGTGGTTTCATACTGCTTAAAATTAATTAGCCTGATTTTGATTATGTCTCTTACAGTAGAAAATTGAGTAGAAAAACAATTCCTTCTCAATTAATTAAAAAAATTCCTTCAGAATTTATGTTACATTTTTTTTCTTCCAGCGCTTTTTCTGGTAGTGAGACCTAGCTAATGACCAACAAATTAAACAAAAATGAATTGTGTTTCTTTAAAAGAAACGGGGGTCCTATCCCTGTACCTGGGAAGGTAAACTAACAGGGAAACAGTCTCAGGACAGATATCAAGTAACTATGAAGCTGTTAGGACCTCTAAATAAAAATATAAAAGGGAGAACTTTGTGTGCAGACAAGAAAAGAGGGAAGTAAATATTGGGACAGCAGAGCAAAAAAAATCAAAGACCTACTGAGGTGCCCCGAAAACAAAAAAAGCACATGACACAAAGAGCTCTGCCAACTCCCGGATTCTTTGTTGTAGCACACCAGGATTCTTATATGAGGTAGTTACAAACAAGTTAATGCATATATTAAATTTTGCTATGAATTAAATATTTTAATGTAGAATATGAAAGTTTTAAAGTTAGAGTTGCCAAGTTATATTCAGTATGGCTTTTCTTTTACAATCCCACAAACATAGCAAATTAATTTAAAATAATGTGTAATTTAAAGATGATATGACAGGAATTAAGAGAAAATACTTTCCTTTTTATGAGAAAAACTGGGTGTATCAAATCAATGTAAGGTGAAAGTCTGGAGTCTGTTTAAGGTGATATAATCAGCTTATGTCATTCCATTTCTTAACAAGATTCCAGATATTTTCTTTTTTTAAAGCTTTGTTTTAACATATCTTCACGTTCTCTTTTCAGTGAATTCTTTCTCCAGTTATTGTATAGCTCCACAAATGAATTTGTCTTCCTCAACAGCCACTTCCAGAACCATGGTCAATTTTGCCTTTGTTTCTTTACATAATGAGTCAAATTCAGTTCATCATCTTCTTTTTCTAACTTATATATGGTTCTCACTGACATTTAGGAAATATGTTTCAAATGTATTAGTCTTTAACACTATTGAACAGTTTATTATACAGCAAGTAAGATGATTTACCATTTCTGAGTTATTCTATTACTATTATCAACAACTGTCAAATGTTACCAGCTAATTTTTAATGAAGACATTGATAGTATAATCATCCTTAATTTTTGTTAGTTTTTTGGTTTTAACATTTTCTTCTTTGATATTACATTTAATCATTTTTGGATGTTTTTGCATAAAAGCATTGGGAATATTTGGTTTTCTTTACTGAGAAATGATATGGTATAATTTACAGACATAATGAGGTATGAAGGTGGTAGTTGAAAACTTCATTGTAAAGTAAATGTGTACATGTGTGAAAAAGAGGTCAATTCTGAAATAGAATCAGAATGTCAGAACTATTCAGAAATGGAAAGAGAAATAAAAGATAAACATTTTTACTCTCAACTTAAAGAGGATTTATACATTTGGGAAAATGTGAAACCATAATAACTCACCAGTGTAGATGAGGAAGAGAAGAGGAACAATGTTGGATGACAAGTCATTTCAACCAGTGCTAATCACATCACACACACATGATGAGAATGACTGCTAAGGAAGGGAAGTCTTCTAGGAGAGAATGAGAATTATCAAATGAAGATATATTTTTAAAGGTTGTATTATGGAAGATGTCATATCTGTGCAAAAGCTCAAAGAATAATAGAAGAAACTCTTGTGTTACTATAATCCGGTTTCAACTTTTCACGAAGAGGCTAATCTTGTTTCATGGCTATGTCATTTTTGACCACACTTCCACACTCATAGCTCTTATATTAAAGTGAAAAGCAAAATTCTTATTATTTAATACGTGATTACTTCAAAGAAACTGCAAAAGTAAGCTAAAATGAATGCCAAAAAAACAGACTTTTTCCAGACATATGTGCCTGATAAAAATTTGAAATATACAGTGGCTTGTGCTAGATGCTTAAAGACAATAGGAAAACAGAAATAGTTACTATGCTGAATAAAAAATAACAGTATGAAAAAACAAAGGAGGAGGCAACAATGCTTGATAAGAAATGTACTCATTACCTTGCTCATGTCATTTTAACCCCTCTGTACAGAATTTTCACAATAAAAAAATTTTAAAAAACAAAGAAAACAAAAACAGTATGAGGGGGAAACTATTCAATAATTTTGAAAGGATCATTGTTATTACTTACATTAAAATGTGGGGTTTTGTATTATAAAATGAACAAAATAAATAGCAAAATAGTAAAATCAAACAAAAATTTATACATTTAGAAGTTAGATAATGTTTGTGAGTATTTGGGTTAGTATGTGATATCATTCATAGTGTAAATTAAAATAGGAGGAGAGCTAGTTTTGCTTTTAAAAATTTTTCTCTGGCTTTTCTGAGTTTATTTTTATCAAGACATTTTCATAAATTTCAATTAACCTCTTTCATAATTGCTTTCTCACACATCTTATAAATTACATTGACATTTACCTATCTTTTCTAAAGAAGATAATCACTCTTCTAGAAAAATAATAATTAGAGACTTTTAGAAAAAGCATTTATTAACATGAGTGTTTCTTCTTCTAAGCAATGTGATAGACAGACAGACGGATAGATGGATAAATAGATAGATAGATAGATAGATAGATAGATAGATAGATAGATAGATAGATAGATAGATGATTATAAGGAGACACACAGGTAAACATACAGCCTTAAAGATATACATGAAATTTCAAACTAAATGTTACTTGTGAAGACATATAAAGTCCATGTTACAGATATCAGTATATTTAAATTTTGCACTTTAGGGACTAGGGATATTATTTATGTATGCATAAAATGATCCTAGGTTTATTCTGGATTGGAATTAAGATTTAGAGGAAAACATATCAACTTTATTCCAAAATTAGTTTTTGTTTGAAAATTCTGATAGTCATTGAAAAAAGTTAATTGTTTTCTTTTATTAGATGTATAGATGAATATATTGAACTATTTTAATTAATGTATAATAATGAAAATATTTAATAGCCCAAAGCTAATAAGGTAAGGAGCGTGTGTAAATGGTTCAAAATGTTTGGGAGGAATAAGTACACTATAATCCACAATGATTGACCTTTACCACCAATCTTCCAATTTTTGTGACTTCTTTCACATACAAATGTCCAACATTTTCTGTGTGTCTCAGGTTAATTGAGTATCACAATAACTGTTAAATAATGTGAGTAAGTAGCAAAGAAGCAATATATTTTAGTGAATAATGACAACCAAATTTGGATTTTCCTTGAGGTACCAGAAGTTCATCCATCTTATTCTAGATACTTGGGAGTCTGAGAATAGGGGGATCAAGATTCAAGGCCAAAAGTTTTACTGATTGCTAATTGAATCGAGAAGTACCTAGGAGATTAGAAAACAAATCCTTAGGTAGGAGAAAGTTTCCAGAGGGAATTAACTGGGAGGGAAAGCATCCAAGTGTGGACCGCATTATTTTCACATAGGCAGGCCCCAGGTGTTGTAATGGGGGAAGGGAAAGAAGGCCTGCTATTAGTGTAGGTGTTCTCATTCAACTCCTTGTCTGGCAATGCTATGTTCTTTACTGTAGAGACTGAACCAAAGCAAACTTTCTTCTTCTTCTTCCTTTTTTTCTTGTGAGAATATCGTACGGAGGAGTTACAATTACATGGGCGAGATAACGAGTACGTTTCTTTTTTTTTTTTTTTTTTTTTTCTGTCGGTCGTGGGGCTTGAACTCTGGGCCTGGGCGCTGTCCCTCAGCTCTTCAGCTCAAGGCGAGCGCTCTACCACTTGAGCTACAGCGCCACTTCCCGTTTTCTGGTGGTTTTTATTGGAGATAGGAGTCTCACCGTCTCTCCTGCCCGGGCTGGCTTTGAACCGCGATCCTCAGATCTCAGCCTCCTGAGTAGCTAGGATTACAGGCGTGAGCCACCAGCGCCTGGCTCGAGTACATTTCTTATCAAGCATTGTTGCCTTCTCGTTGTTTCCCCTTCCCATCCTTTCCCATACTCCTCCCCTCCCCCCACTCGATCCTCCCCTCACCCCCCACCAAAATTGTTGAGTTCATTTTTCGACATAACTACTTGTACATCTCATTGTTGCAATGGGTCCACCAGTAGAGACCCAGAAACAGAAGAAATCAAAGAAAGGTTGGGCAAATGGGATTGCATGAAATTGCAGAGCTTCTGCATGGCAAAGGACATAGCTAGCAAGATCAATAGAAAGCCTACGGACTGGGAGAAGATCTTCACTAGTCATACAACAGACAAGGGTCTCATATCTAAAATATTCCTGGAACTAAAAAAATTAAATCCCCCCAAAACAAATCTTCAGAGAAACAACTGCCCAATAAATAAGTGGACTAAAGACTTAAAGAGAAACTTCTCTGAAGAGGAAAGAAGGACGGCCAATAGACATATGAAGAAATGTGCAACTTCTCTAGCCATAAAAGAAATGCAAATCAAAACAACATTGAGATACCACCTCACCCCAGGTATAATGGCTCTAATCAAGAACTCTAATAACAACAGATGCTGGAGGGGATGTGGACAGAAAGGAACCCTACTGCATTGTTGGTGGGAGGGTAAACTTGTTCAGCCACTTTGGAAACTAGTATGGAAGTTCCTCAAAAGATTCCACATAGAGCTCCCCTATGACCCAGCAATCCCACTTGCGGACATTTACCCAAATGATCACAAACAAGACCACACTAAAGCTCCCAGCACAACTATGTTTATTGCAGTCTTATTTACCATAGCTAAGATATGGAACCAACTCAGATGCCCCTCAGTAGATGAATGGACAAGAAAATGTGGTATATATACACAATGGAATTCGAAGCTTCCATCAGAAAGAAAAACATTGCCCCATTTGTTAGAAAATGGAAAGATCTAGAAAAAATGATATTAAGTGAAGTAAGCCAGGCTCAAAGAAACATAGGTCCCATGGTTTCCCTTATTTGCAATAACTAGTATATGTCTGAGTCAAGCAGAAAAGGTCAGATAAGTTGATGGTAGTGGAATGAACCCCAAGATAATGTTTTTTTTGTTTTTTTCCTTTCATACAATTGTTTCTCTCATATTTATAAGATGATTTCTATGTTACTTTATATGTCCCTCCCCCACAGTATAACCCATACTTTCACTGTTTTTGATGTTGGTATAATTTGTGGAGGGGAAGGGAAAACAATCGTTTAACTTTCTTCTTTTAAGTTGTTTATGTCAGATATTTGTCTCAGTGACAAAAAGAATTACCCCCAGTGCTTCAAAATGATGGCTGGAATCTCTCTGTCTTCCCAGGCAACTCGCACGTCCACAGGATCTGCTGTTTCAAAATCCAGTGTAACGAGGGCTATATCACCACATACACTGACTAAGAAAGTGCTGGATCAAGAAAGTAAGAGAAGAAAAAGTCACCTCAAAGAACTAAAGGACTTTACAAACTTTTCCTAGTACAGATTTGTAAGGAGACCATGATCTAATGTTGAGTAAGACAGAGTGTATCAACATGAGAATATGTATAGGGGAGAATAGGGGAAGAAACACCCTGACAGGTAACCCAGAAGATAGTACAGGATGTTTTTAATTTGGCTGTTGGAAGCTTAAAAAGGAGACCCCACCACACACACACACACACACACACACACACACACACACACACACACACACACACACACACACACACACACACACACACACAGAAATGTTAGAACTGCTCTGTCAGATACAGTGTAAACATGGCAAAGAAGATTAGGTCTATCAAAGGGTACAACATCCTTAAAGTCAACTGAGAGTATCACAGAGATTTCACAGAAAAAAACTTGCTAAACGAAGTGTGCTGGAGAAGAGCATAATGACCACATTGTGGATCTCATTGCTGATTTGCGTTGATAGCAAATAATTGTTTCAAAGAAATCGATGACATTGCAAGCAATGAATTCCAACATCATACAGGAACATTGATTATAGACATCGTGAGCAAACTTTCAGTGTGTATCAAGTTCAGAGTCAGAGCAGGAGGCTAAAGAATTGTGCAGATATTTAGAAAAAGGCATGCCTGCGATTAAAACAGTGTGGAGTCTATATTGTAGATACTTCTCAACAGAGTTCATCAAAAGCAATCAAGATAGAGAACAGTGAGATGTTCAAAACACTAGGGGGGGTTGTGGAGGTGGGAGAAAAGGGATGGTAGAGGGAAAACAAAGGAGGAGGCAACAATGCTCAATAGGAAATGCACTCATTATCTTGCTCAGGTAACTGTAACCCCTCTGTACAGCATTTTTACAATAAAAAACATACAAAAATTGGATCTATTGACTCAATTAAATGATAATGACCTATTTTCCCATAATAGTGATTGGCCACTTTTTATTTCCATTTCCATCCACAGAAAGAATACTCAGATCTCTGTACAGTATGCAAGTAACAATGATTTCCTCAAGGGGTTGTCAAAATGAAATTATTGGCATTTAAACTGGCAACCCAAAAGCAGAAAAAAGAGAATAACAACAACAATAGGGGATGTGGAAGTATTCTATATTTATATTAAAGCTTTACTATTTCTCTGCCACCACCACCTTGCCCTTAGAGAGAGCAAATGGGTGGCATGTAATGATGCAGAATGTTGTCTTAAGTCCACAACTAGTAGATTCATAGGATACTGATATGTTGTAAGGTGTTGGCAGGGGAAAACAATCAGACCAAGATGGTCCTGAGATCAATGTGGCTATGAGATAGAAGTAAAATACTTAGTACATCTGAATTTAAATGAAACTAGCAACATCCATTATAAGACAGACATATTAATTCCTGTATTGCTCATGAGCAGAATCAGAAAGTGTAAATCATTTTTAACTATTGGTGCTTCTCTCAACTCAAACCTATGGCAACATTGGGCAAGGTAACAAACACCATTATAGAGATGATGGAGGGAAAAGGCCAAATTTGATTCCTCCTGGCATGTTATATCCCAGCTCAATGATAACCATAAAAGATAGCAGGCAGCGAGGGATCCTCATAATAGATAGAATATTCTGTGGACATCCACTTGTTTGGGGGAAGATGGTCCTAGATGAACTAAGGCCATTGTACCTGTTGAGCAGGAGATCTATCACTTACTTCACCACATGAATGGAGAGAGAGAGCTACATATAGATAGATATAGATATAGATACTTATTTATTTTTGTGGAAAGACAAATATATATGCTTCACAGTTAGTGGAAAATAATTTTGTCATTGGTCAGGTTTAGAAAAAAATAATAAATTTGAGGCCAAGAATGTCTGGGAGATATATAATTTATTTTTTAATTAATGTAATTGGATATTCGTTGGTCTAGTAAAATCAAGTAATGATCATTATTCCAATTACATTTCAATAGTTCTTCAAAAATGTGTCATAAAATATCCTTTGTTATTCAAAATTTACATTTGTTTTGAAAGCCTAAGCCTTTTGTGTCTGCATATTTATTTTCACACTATATTCTCATGTTCAGAATTATGATTTAACTAACATATTTGTCTTTCTATACATTATAATGATAGATAGCAGATAGATAGTAGGTGATATGTAGTAGATAGAGAAATATAAAAATATAAAAATCTTTATCCTAAAAGGTATTCAAAATGTATTTTATTTTGAAAGTTTGAGAGTACAGAATATGCTGAAAAAGATGAATGCATGTAATTATAGCCCATTATCTAAAATGACATGAAATTACTGGAGCTGGTTTGGTAGTTTGTCTACAATTCTAAATCTAAAGATAAGTAAGAGAGAAGGAAAAATTTTCCAGACAGGATATTTTTCCATCAAATTTATTGCCACGCTTTCATTCATTAATTAGTGTTCATCATATAGTTGTTTCAGAGAGTATTATATTTCATTAGCATATATATGTGTGGAACATGAATTACACATACTTTTACTAAAGTACAAAGCGCTGTGTGAGGTACCACTGAGACATGTTACAGGTAGAGATAGTAGAGGTTGCCAGTTAGAGGCATCTTATGCTATTAATCTATGCATAAAGTGAATTACAGGCAAAGCTGGGCTATGTAGTGAGATTTTATCTTAAAACCTAACAACAAAAGTCCCATTCCACAAAAAACAGTAAAGCAAAAAAGTTTTTCTCAAGGTACTTTGCAAAGTAACTATCAACATATTCTTATAATCATACTTAATATATCAGGGAGCTAGAAGTTTTTTTGTTAAAGGATCTTGGTTTCAGGACAAATCTTCATGAATTTTCTTTTCTACAGCCCTAGCACTACAGATAATTTGTGTAATTTAGAATACATTATATGTTTTAGAATTCAATGTAAAATGTACAACATTATATGTAGCTTTAATTTTTGGTAGATTGTTCAATTTTAGTGCAAATTACTTACACACATGCACATTTACACACATACACATAAGTACATATAAAATATTCGGGGGGAACCAAATACAATGTTATATGATTCATGATTTCATATATATGAAAACTTCTAGAACAGAAAACTTTCATATAATAAAAAATAGTATAGTTACTTGGGGAAAATTTTTAGTCAATAGATTAATAAGTTTACAACCAAATCTAAAAGGGAGAAGACTAAGGTAGAAGAAATAAAAACTCTCAATATCTCAAATAAGAAAGAGATCTGAGAGTAGAATCAATTGGCATTGCAAAGAGGGCAAACATATTTAGAACATCTCACAAATGAAGTTAGTTTTAATAAAATAAAATATGAATAGCAAAATATAACTCTCCAAAACCTTAATAGACATGAAAAATCATGTTACATAAAACTTAAAATGTACCTATCAAAGTATTCTTTTTGCATTAACTTAGGTGCAAAAATTCAACTGCAGTTTTACCATACTTCATTCTATACTGTTTGGAAAGGTTAAAATATCACATCCAGTTTGAGTTTTCTCAAGGGCTCTAAGAGTTATTTAGCTCTAGAATATCAATGTAATTTAGCTTATTAAAAGTAAATGAACAGAAAATCAGGCAATCATTTTAAAGGAGCCAATTAATTATTTCACAAAAATTCAACATGCTTTCCTGATTAAGCAAACCAGAGCTATTCAATCAAAAAAATCTTAAAATAAGAAAACAGTGGGGAAACAACAGTATCCACAAGAAAACTTTACAGTATATGTGTTCAATGGTAAATTGTATAAAGGTTAACACTGGCGTGAATCAAGGACATAATATGACATCTTTGCTTTCTCATTTGTTGTAACTGTTGGCAGTGAAAGTACTTAAGACAAAAAATCAAAAATAGATATAAATATTGGAAGGAAATGGCTTTTTAAATTTACATATGGTATTTTTATGTAGTTTGAATATCCAAAGAGTCTTTCATACTATTTTATTTAGTAGCTATTCTTAGCAATATTTCTGTAGAGAAAGTATATTAAAAATATTCAATTGCCAGTTCACTCAAAGTAAGACCATCTATAATTCCCTGAGGAGAAATTCTCACTGGAAGGGATTCTAGGTGGTTGGTTGTACAGCAGACTAGGAAAAAAAATGACTTAAGGTTGATACAGCAAGCTTGTCATAACATTTACATGGGAAAATATAACTGTAGAAGAAGCAGTAATGGATGATTGGTTTCTTCATTCCCATTAAATACGTGTGGAACAATGAAAATTTGATTCAAACTGGACTTGTTACTTTGAGAGAGTGAAACTTTTCCTTAGGCTGAGGAGTTTATGGCCTGTAGATTAGATAATACAGGTCTCTGTCTAACAGGGTTAAAGAACGGATTCCAGGTGACTTACATAAAGTTTTAGCATCTTACCTGCAGTTCTGCTTGGTTTGTTTGGGAAGCACCAAATGAGAAAGAACCATCCCTGTACCTGGAAGAAACAAGTTATGATAAAACTTGGTATCCAGATCTTCTGTGCCATCTAGGGATTCTTGATGAGGAAAGTCAGTTCTACACCTGACACAAACAGGAGATTGAAGACTGAGTCTTGTGTCTGCCTCTACAGTAGGTGGTAGAGCAATTGTATGCAACCTCCCCTTGCCCCCTTTGTAGTGAATTAGGATTTTTTAATTTAAACATTGGTTGTGGCTTTGCTTTTGTCAGGAAATGGTTCTGCACTGAAGGTCAATATGCCCTGCTCTATTCCTGAACATGTCACATTTCCTCCTGATTATGACTAAAATCCAGCTGAGTATGACAATATAGGCTTGGAATTCCAGCACTCTAGTGGCTGAGGCAGATCAATCTTGAGTTCCAAGCCAGCTTGGGTATACATAGTGAGGCTTTATCTCACTAAGCAATTATTATTGAGAATAATTCATTACTGTATTTGTATAGAGGGTTATTTAGAATATTTAAATCAGGATATTCCAAAATGTGGTGTTGATGCATTTAATAACTGTCAGTTACATAGTCTCAGACATGGAGCCTGAGATATTGAGTTAGTTTCACTTTCCCCAATGATGAATAGGAAATGTAGCAATGCACTATTTTTGCATAAATTCTCTAGAATATTGTTCCTGATAATTAGGATTGATATTTGAGACAAATAAATGATAAGTAAAAAATTAATTAGTGAGAAGCAAATCATTCATTAGTGTCTTGGGCTTTAAAAATGTTAAGAAAATTGGATAATCAGAAATGTAATCCTTCCTTGTAGTGTAATTAAAATGTTACTCTCAGGAAACTGAGTCAAAAAGATCCTGTAAATCCAAGAGTTCAAGGTCAGCCTGAGTAACATAGTGAAATGTCCACATTTAAAAAAACAATGAAGTAGGTTACGGTCCTTTAGATGACTGTAAATTCCAATAACTGTAATGGAACTTGTGTGTGTGTGTGTGTGTGTGTGTGTGGAACTCTTTTTTTTAACAGAATGTAGTTTAGTTCAAAATGAAAGAACAAGTAGTCTCAGTAGAAAACCAAAATGGTATAACTTAGGCTTGACTTTATTGTATAAGTCATTAAGCCTTCATATGCCTACCTTGGTTATTTCATATTAGTAAAGATATCAGGTAACTAATGAATTATTTAATTCTATTAAGTAATTAAATACATAAAACTGGCTATGACACATAGACACACATATCCTAACATTCCTTTGGGAAATGGGTAAATTTAGGTATGGTAATTATACCATTCATATACTAATTAAAATTAAAATTTGATATGCTATTGTATAATACTGTTTTGATTTAATGCTATTAGAATAAAATATATACATGATCCATATTTTAGTCATTGAAATTTGATGAAATTCTATAAAAAGCTATTTTCCATCAATAACAATCTTGTATTTCTAATTTACATAGGTGATATATGTTTAAGCAATCATGGAGTTCTGAGTTTAGGAAGCAGAAATATCCTCATTGCCTTCTGTTAATGACCTGTCACATTTTACTTTGTAACAGAGATATTTTTTTACTATTCCCAAAAGATGCTTACAAACATGTTGCTAAGTAAGAATGAGTTCAGCACTAAGGGTAAAATGTTGATATGACTCTCCCTTTTGTGCAAGAATAAACTATTGACTTAGAAGAGAGAACTGTAACTATTGATTTTTCTCCAAGGAGACGTATTTAAGTTGATGTTGCTTGTTACATCTACAAATGCTTAAAAGTCTCAGTTCCTCAATTTACAGCTTAAAAGGAAACACAGAAATCAACACTTAATAACAAGGACAACTTTTTATTATTATCATTAAGTTGCCTCTTTCTTCATGCTGGCCAGATTCCTCAATAGTATTAGTTTGGCTGAGTTGCTGATCCCGCTACTCTTTGCTGATCATTATTTTATTTTATTTGGTGCAACTCTATGACAGTTTTATTGCAGGCTGAAAGTAGAATTGATCCAAGCTCTAGTTTACTCAGACTATCTTTCCAAAGGATACAGATACGCCCCATTAATGAGAGCTTGGAAGAAAAATAAAATTAAACACAGTCTTAGTTGAATCCCCAAACTTCTTTTCTGTAGCAACTTTTGTCATGCAACAATTTAGTGTGGGGTGTCCACTGAAAAGAAAGAGAATTTATTTAGAATGGCATTTTTATTAAACATCTATTTCTGCAGTTTGCCTCAGAATTATTTAAAATTTACTCCTTACACTTTGAATTTTATTTTTTTAAATGAAAGCAGATGGTATAGCATACATTTTCTTGGTGTCCTTGCACCTGCAGGAGAAATTCTTAACTTCCTTGAAGCTGTCTACATTTATGGAAATGTTAATGATAATATGTCTACATAAATGCTTTTAACGTCTTCTTTGCTTCATTAATTTGATGTTCTGGGATTATAGATATGCACCATACCCCACTCGAGTAAAGACTTTAAGATCAGAGTTCATGTTTTTCTCTTTACTCCATTATGTTATATAAATAAAATGATACTGAAAATATTAGTGATTGATATAATGTAGTGATAATATTAGTGATTGAAGTTCCATGTGACAATTGAATTGCATAGACATTTATCTACCACTGTGCTACAGTCTCTGGCAGATTTCTGTGTAGTTTGCTTGAGAAGCACATTTTCACATGCAGAAAAATTGAGTACTTAATAGTCAACTTTATAATGAAGGTGGTAATGGCATCACAGAGGCAGGCCACAGAAATACGGAATCATTCAAGAAAAGACAGATGTTTAGAAATAGGAATTAATTTGATAAGAAATGTATTTATTATTTATGTAACTGTACATCAGCTTGACAATATTTTTTTAAAAAAAGAAAAAGAAATAGGGTTGAGGGAATAGGCTGAATGGACCCTGAAGCATGGAAAATCCCTAACAGATTCTCACAAGTTCATGGTACAGGTCTGGCAGGTCCAGTAACCTATCCTCAAGTCACAGCCCCTACTTCTAGGAATTGAGGCATGCCTACCACGTGGTGATGAGGGTGGGGTTCACTTCGAAGAGTTTTCAGAAATTTCCATGATTCACCAAAATACCAAGATGGCGCCAGATATACCCAATATCCATGTTTCAATGTAATTTAGTTAAAGGGTGATCTAGAAGATGTGACCAATGATAGTCTGAGTAACTAGGATAATGAATGTTATTCGATGAAAACGGGGGAAAAATATCACCATGCTACTGGAAGATGAACTTGGTCAATTTGGAAATCACTTACTGAGTATCTTAGGCCAGAAGTTCAAGTGTGAAACATAAACCATGGTTGATGATATAAATAATGATTTTGCATTTAAAGACTTAACCTAAAGAATGAAGTCAGTGAATGAAGAAAGATGTATAGAAATGTTTCATCTAGGAAAGATAAATACATGGGTAAAAGATATATAGAAAGGGGTTACTCACAAAGAAGGATTTTAGAAAAAGTTGGAGAAACTGGCACAGTTAGAAAAGATAAGAGGAAACGAATTTTAGAAGAAATGGATGACCAGTCAGGAATCTGAAGTAAGCAAGGAGTCGGCAAATTCGATGCAAGCACAATATAATAAATAACCCAAGTTTCTCATAGGGTAGGCGGGATTGACTCTGCCTAACTCTGTTATTTAAAAAGAAAGCAAGGGGAAAGGTTATAACCGAAGAATGGGGCCATTTGACCTTTTCTGTGAAGCACCCTCATTCTCCTCTTACCTCTACAACTTCTGTTCCCACACCCAATTCATTTATCCTAGATGGAAGTTAAATAGTAAGTAGTCTGTACAGCTTAGTTTCTTGTAGGATGCATGATAAATTTTAAATTAGATGGTGTAAACACAACATAAGACAGACATCAACATAAAATGAGACACACAAAACAGAGTATCAGAAAGATCCTTTAGTATTAGTTCTCAATGGTAAACCCTGATGGGTAAGAAGGCTTAACAGAATTGAGAAGACATGAATCCACCTGCCTGAAATTAAAGTGAAGACATACATACTAGGAGAGTCTAGAAGTATCCATTTAATGAAGCAAGCAAAAAAAATTAAGAATATCAAGTTTAAAGTTTACAAATGGAAGCTTGAGTACCTTCCTTTCTATTATCAAAAAGTGACAACAGCCATGCACATTGAATATTACATTCGGTATGGAAGAAGTGAAAATACTGGAGATCCCTTGTTTCCCTTTTCTGTTTTCTTGAGGTCAGAGCATGAAAACCACAAGGGGCTTGAGAACAGAATAAAAGGACTATTATCATCACAATTATAAGACTTAGAAGAAACCCAACCAAGTTAAAACGATTTACAGGATAAAATTACAATGTTTTGCGAATCGAGAGGTAATACTGGCATAGCTGGAGTCATGATAAAATGTACAGACTCTGTCTCAATATGTATAAGCTTTCAACAATTAGGATTAAAAAGGAATCATCAGTTGAGTTGAGTAATTTTCACCTTAAATTTTTTAAATAATTAATGTTCACAAACAGACTAAAAGGTAAATATGTGTAAAGATAAATGATTAAAACTAGAGATCATGAAAATACATCCCATTACTAATTAATAAAGTTTGAAAAAGTTTTTCTTTCATTTTCTTCCTTATTTAGTATAAATTGTCATCTACTTATTCTGAGAATTATTATTATGAATCCAAAAAGTGCAATTTTTAAAACTGCCTATATTTTTACTTTCATAACATTTTCCCAGTATCTATCCTATAATCTACTTTTTGCATTTAAGTGAAGGGCTAATCTTAGACTTTGTAAAAATTATTATATTCCTTAGAGAATCAATTAAATTTCTTTTTAGAATTCTATTGTTCCTTCTCTTTATATATATATATATAGAGAGAGAACATCCCCTTTATTGCTATATTTTCTCCAGAATATTAAAACAATAATTTTAGTCTTACCATTACAAACTTAAGGAGCACATCATTAGATATTTTAATAACAAAAATAAGTTTTATTACAAATTGGAAAAGATAAACAATCAAAATTATATTCAACTTCAAGTATTAAATTTAATCCCTGTCTTAAATTTGAACTGACATTTCAATAACACACATATCAGACCTGGAACTCTAACTTGCATATAATTATGCAGTTTATATTTTTGAAGATTTTAATGCCTCTTTCAAATATGACACATAAATTGTGTTGTATTGTTTGAAAAATAAGAAAACAATAATCAATTTATCAAATCTGCAATGAGAACCAATCAAAATCTCTCCAACTGAAACTACCAGTAAAGGTTAAAATATAGGACACGGTCTGAGAAAAAAAAATACTGCTATTACTACTCTTATTGCAATATTATGACCATGTTGCATATAAATTAATAACTATTTTATTAATGAAAGTAAATCAACCAAAGCTAGGTATCAGGTGTATTAAACATATTATCTTTATAATTTTTAAATGAATATTTTCTTAGACAATATTGCATGGAGAGAAAGATCAGTGAGTGAGTCTGAAACTTGTCCACTTAGATTGGTTTTTAAGGGAGATGAAAGCATTTTCATGCATTGTTTACAGTGAAAAAGGAGAGCCAAACTTTGTAGAAGAGAGTGGTTGTAGGCATCATAAGTGGAGGATTTCTGGTGAAAGCTAGATGCTACTTAGATAAATGGTTCTTTGGAGCTGTGAAGAACATGAATATATCTATGAAATGAATTTATTTAAATCCATTTATGCACTCACTTAATCATCTACCCACCCATCAATCCATACAACCTACAATGTCTTGATCATAAAATGAATACAGTTTTACTTTTTCCATAGTGTTTCTGTGTAGAGAGAAGTCATCATGATTTAAAAATTATATATAGCAATCAACAGAGAGAAATTAAAGAACATAAATTTATAAGGTAATATTGGAATTTATTTAAAAAGCTTTTCAGAAAAGCTTTTCAGCTTAACACAAAAATATTTCCAACTACCAGAACAAAACTGAGGAAAATGATGCATAACAAATAAATATGTACAAGTTTTATGGAGACAGAACCTATCCCAGTACAATAAGGAAGTACAATTTGCTCTTAAATATTGTTTTAAGAAATTTTTGTTTTGTTTCTTTTTAAAATTTTTTTATTGTGAAAATGCCATACAGAGAGGTTACAATTACCTGGGCAAGGTAACGAGTACATTTCTTACCAAACATTGTTGCCTCCTCCTTTGTTTCCCTTTCCCATTCCTTCCCATCACCCCCCACCCCACCCGCCAAAGCTGTAAAGTTCGTTTTTCGACATAAAGTCTTGTACATCTCATTGTTGCAATGGGTCTACTTGTTTCCCTATTTAAGAGGTTTGTTTTTGTCCTTCCCCTCCACAAATATACCAACATCAACTACAATGAAAGCAGGGGTTATTACCGTGGGGGAAGTACATACAAAGCAACAAAGAAATCATCTTATAAATATGTTAGAAACAATCTCAAGAAAGAAAAAAAAACATTTGAATACTTATCTTGGGGTTCATTTCAGCTAACATCAACTTATCTCAGACATACTAGTTACTGCAAATAAGGGAAACCATGAGACCTATGTTTCTTTGGGCCTGGCTTTCTTCACTTAATATAATTTTTTCCAAGTCTTTCCATTTCCTAACAAATGGGGCAATGCCATTCTTTCTGATGGAGGCATAGAATTCCATTGTGTATATATACCACATTTTCTTGATCCATTCATCTACTGAGGGCATCTGGGTTGGTTCCATATCAATAAACATAATTGTGTTGGTAGCTTTAGTATGGTCTTGTTTGTGATCATTTGGGTAAATACCCCAAAATGG
Organism: Dipodomys merriami; assembly: GCF_024711535.1. Classification (NCBI taxonomy): domain Eukaryota; kingdom Metazoa; phylum Chordata; class Mammalia; order Rodentia; family Heteromyidae; genus Dipodomys; species Dipodomys merriami. Next base: position 11,855,526 of record NW_027202382.1, on the reverse strand, counting down.
GACTGTTGGGTCATAGGAGAACTCTATGTGGAGTCTTTTGAGGAACCTCTGTACTACTTTCCAAAGTGGTTGAACAAGTTTACCCTCCCACCAGCAATGCAGTAGGCTTCCCTTCTGTCCACATCCCCTCCATGGATTGGAAGATCTTCACTAGCCATACAACGGACAAGGGTCTCATATCTAAAATATACCTGGAACTCAAAAAATTAAATCCCCAACAATAAATCCTCAAAGAAACAACTGCTCAGTAAATAAGTGGGCTAAAGACTAAAAGAGAAGCTTCTCTGAAGAGGAAAGAAATAGACACATGAAAAAAATGCTCAACCTCTCTAGCCTTAAAAGAAATGCAAATCAAAACAACATTGAGATACCACCTCACCCCAGTTAGAATGGCTATAATCAAGAACTCTAATAACAACAGATGTTTTGTTTCTTTTTTAATGTATTTTTATTGGAATTATGTTTATTGCCAAGGTGCTGTGACAAGGTTACAGTTACATAAGTAAGGTAATAAGTACATTTCTTGTCCAACTTGTTACCCCTTCCCTCATTTTTCTCCTACTTTCTCTTCCCCCACCCCATGTAAGTTGTACAAATCATATCTGACATATTGTCATATATATTGCTATTGCATTAATCCCCCCTTGTCCTTTTATTCCTCCAGAACCAAGATTTTGTACACTCTGTACATATTTGTAGTACTTTTATTCTGCATATGCCTTTAATTTTACTGTTGAAAATGAATTAATTTACTTAGTAACGACTTAAGACTGACCTCATTTGGGCCCAGAAAATCAATTAGAGTGCTGTGGATTCTCACATCATCCATTGTATGTGGTTCAAGTGGTACTCATGAGAATAGAAATTATAACCACACAGGGCTTCATGGATTGAACAGGTTAATGTTCACACAAAATGATTTATACCTGTAAGAAATTTACACATAAAAAACCAAGATGTCACTATTATGGAAATCAATTACATGCATTTAACAGAATATAGCAAATCAAAAATATTTACCTAGAAGAGTTGTTGCAGATAAATTCCAAATTATAATGAGAATTTAGAATTTAGAACAGTTTTGCATTTCATGAATAGGCAGTATCAAAAGTGAAGCAGATCATCTCTAACAATGAAACTATATGTACTGATTTATAACAATATTTGAAAGAAGTAATGTAGAAATTTATGTTTATTTTTAGCACTACATTCTGAAAATGCAAAAGTATCAAGATAAATAGAACCATTAACTTATGAACTGCTTAGTTAAATGAAAACATTTGAGGCAGTAAAAAATTAAAATTGAATTTCATTAAAAATCCTTAGACCTCTCTGTTTAAAGATTGGGACAATATAGGGAACGGAGGCTATCCTCTTGTTAGGCGAACCATTGGGCTTTGCATTAAAATGGGAAGATGCAGTCATACATAAATCATAATATGTTAAAGGTTCAACTAAACCATTAAACCTTAAAGGTTTTCAATGGTTTCCAGTTTCAAAATATTGAAGTTCCTACAAAATGGAGGTGCATTTGGTTAAGTACTGTACATTAGATATAAGAATTTTCTTTCTATGTTACTCAAATAAGTGATTCAAGGAGGATTGATTTTGGTGTCTCCATATATGCATAAATTGTATGTTGATCAAACTCACCTGCTCCATCAGTCTCCATTCTTCCTTTCTGCTTTCCAAGTCAATCTCATCGAAGATGAGACTCTGTTATGCATTTAATTTGTGTATTCTAAGTATTCAAAGGGTAGTATTTGAACAACTGGAATATTGCGACTATTTTAAACATGTACCTACAGTACTTTAGTTCAGATGGGCTCCCTCAATTACTCACTTTCCCCATCCCAACTACCCTCTATGATTCAACAGCTCTCTCTAGATTTTGTTGTGTTTTTTTACTTCACAGATACAATATATTCAACTATTGTTTACCTTCTAATGTTTTCTGACAATTTTTTAATCTCTTCAAATAATCAGTTACAAATGTGTCACATAGAAGACAGACTGACTGATAGATGATAGCCAGATGGACAAAAAGTAGATAGATAGGTAGGCAGGTAGGAAGATAGATAGATAGATAGATAGATAGATAGATAGATAGATAGATAGATAGATAGATAGATAGATAGATAGATAGATAGATAGATAGATAAGTAGGTACATAAGTACATAGATAGATGGATGCGCAAATGATCCTCTGTGTGTTGGCCTATGTTACTTTTTTAGATTTTGGATCCACATATGGGAAAAGAAACACCATTGTCCTGAACTTGACTTTATTTAACATGATGATCTACAATTTCATCCTTCTTTTGCAAAAGACATAATTTTGTTTTTCTTTATGGCTAAATAATACCTCAATTTGTATATATACTACATTTTGTGGATCTATTCACCAGTGTTCAACCAATTGGGCTGTTTCCATTGCTTCATGGCTTTGTAAATAGAGCTTCAGTGAGTGTGTGCCGATGTCTCTAGTGTATACTGACATTCTTCAGATTCTTGCTCAATTGTGGTATTACTGAAATGAATCACAGTGTACATTTTACTTTTGAAGAAACTCCATATTGACTTTCAAATTGGTTGTACCAGTTTGCATTTTGATCTGCAGAGAATTAGGGCTCCTTTTCTTTGTATCCTTGTCAGCATTTGCTTGTATTCTAAATGATGGCCATTTGGAGTTGATAGAATATCTCTCTTTCTTTGGGGGGGGGGTGCGAGGCGGTGTGATAAGGGGTGGCCCTAGGGCTTGAACTCAGAGCTTGGGCTCTGTCACTGTGCTCCTTTTTCCTAAGGCTAGTGCTCTGCTACATGAACTACAGAGCCCCTTCTAGCTTTTTCTAAGTAGCTTATTGTAGATAAGAGTGTCACAGACTTTCCTGCCCTGGCTGGCTTTGAACTATGATCAGCAAAACTCAATCTCCTGAGTAGCTAGCATTAAGGCCTGAGACACTAGCGCCTGGCAATAGAAAGGAAATCTTAAGGTCATGTTTACTTGTATTTCTTTTATAGATAAGGATTTGGGGCATGCATTTATTGGTGATTTGCACTTTACCTTTTGGAATTCATCTGTTCATTCTATCAGCTGTAAAATTCTTTAGATTAGTTCTTTGGGAGTTCAGGTTTTGAACGTCATGTATATTCTGAGATTTAAAATATCAATATTGATATGATGTTGAAATGAGAAGAAAACCCAGTTTTTCATTTGATAAAGAAATCAGTTTCTATGTTTTTTAAATAGCTCATAATCCCAAGTCAACCAGTTAAAAACAAACATTTTTTTTTTCTTTTTGTCCATTGTGGAGCTTGAACTCCAGTCCTGGGCGCTGTCCCTCAGCTCTTCAGCTCAAGGCGAGTGCTCAACTACTTGAGTCACAGGACCACTTCTGGTTTTCTGGTGGTTTATTGGAGATAAGTTTCCCGGCTTTTCCTGCCCATTGTGGCTTTGAACTGTGATCCTCAGATCTCAGCCTCCTGAGTAGCCAGGATTATAGGTGTGAGCTACCATCGCCCGGCTTAAATGAAATATTAACATTACAACCATTGGTTTTTTTTCTGAGCTTAAGTATATCAGGACACAAAGCCGCAAGGAGCCAAAGAAGATCAAGATGGCAAATCATTTTGTATATATAAAGAAGATTTTGGGGGTTGGGAATGTGGCTCAGTGACAGAGTGCTTACCTTGCATGCATGAAGCCCTGGGTTCAATTCCTCAGTACCACATACACAGAAAAAGCTGGAAAAGGTGCTGTGGCTCAAGTGGTAGTGTGCTAGCCTTGAGCAAAAAGAAGCTCAGGGACATTATGCAATCCCTGAGTTCAAACCCCAGGACGGTCAATAAATAAATAAATAGTTTAAAAAAGATGTTTGCCTTTTATTATGGGGAGAAGTAAAGTTCTTCATAGTTCTATATGAAAATTCCTAGAAGTATCTACTTGGTAAGTTTTCTTACAGTGTTTTCTAATTCACAAGTATAATTTTTGCTTAAATTTCAGTTTCAAACTTTTATTGCCTCTTTAGGATTGTATCACCGCCTTACTAGAGGAAAAACAAAATAAATAAGTAAATATAAGTATATATATTCAATATAAAATTTATATACAAATACGAAATAGTCATTCTATTGCACGTGATCATTGACGTCAGAATACCAACATTGTGTTCCTATTTCCCTTGCTTACTAACATAAGTGGGAGAAATTAACATGCTTATTTAAACTTCCTTACATATTAAGCAACACATATATCAGTTCCTACTTACTATTTTTATCTGAATTCAAAGGATTTATACTTATGAGCTAGTAAGAACTCTATTACTGTCTTATACATGGATGCTATTGTATGCATAATTATAGATAATGGATAGATGACTTCTGATATAATTCATCCAAGAAACAGATATAGAAGCATGTTCTTATTATCCTGAGATGGTATAAAGTTGAGAAAAATACATTTCATTAGTAGTATAACAATATCCCAGTTTTATAAAGATCTTGCTAGGTAGTTTTAAAATGCTAATTATCCAAGGGAATTCATAATAGAATATATAAATTTGCTAATGTTCATTTTTCTGAACTTATTTGCCAACTATTTCTAAAAATTAGCCTCTTCCATCTTATTTCAATCATATTCTTTAATCATTCCAGTTTGTAGCTTTGATCTCTAAACTCCATCATTTAATAAAGAAATATCGCTAATAAGAAAATCTTGGAGGTTAAGTGACTACTTAACCTCCAAGACTATCTTACAGTTTCTGACACACAAAAGGTAGTACATGTTTGCTCCGACCTAACAGTTCATTAAGATACCAAGACACAGGCTCAACAAATCATCATTTGTAATAAATTTAATAAACCTATTAATTCTTTATGCAAAACTGTAATGAACAGTTAAGTTGCAGCAAACATTTAGTATCTTCTGTGTGTCAGACCTGTAAGATTATCAAATGATTTCTGTTTAACCATCTAGTGTAGAGATATACTTTTTATGCTTCTCAAAAATCAGATGTAAGGGGCTAGGAAGGTGGCTCGGTGGTAGAGTGCTTGCCTTGAATGCATGAGTCCCTGAGTTCTGTTCTTTAGCACCATATAAGCAGAAAAAGTCTGAAGTGGCACTGTGGCTCAAGTGGTAGAGAACTGGCCTTGAGCTGAAGAGCTTAGGGACAGTGCCCAGGCCCAGAGTTCAGTCCCCATGACCAACCCTCTTCCAAAAAATAAAAATCACATGTAATAACTACTGCAAAAACTTAACATCCATTGCCAGATTCTCAATTAGTATTTTTCCAGAATCCTCTGATACTAATAAAGGCAGTGTGATATGGAAATTTCTGATTTTCCCTTTAGAAATAATGAATTTAGTAAAATATAATTACTCCAATAAATACTAAATTGGTGTGTTCATGTGTGGGTATGTACAGCATAGGATTCAGATTTGTAAATATACATGTATTTGAATATAGATTTGCCTTGTTGTCTTTATGGTTTAATGGGCAACTGATTCAAGAATAGGGCATTAAAAATGCAATATCATGGAATATATATTTTCTACTTATATCAGTAAAATTCTAGTTATGATATTTGAGATGCTTCTTAGCAATTATGAAGAGACTTTGAAATCTAAGAGAGTTGAATAAAACTACAAATTTCTTGTGAATCTTAATTCAGAGATACATATTTGATATTCTAGGTCTGATTGAAGACAACGTACAGAATTTCTCTGAAGTCAATGCAAAATTGACCTCATATCCTTATTTTACCATTTTTATTTTAATTTTATAAGGTTCTGTTGTTTATAAAAACAAATATGGTTTGTCTTGGAATACCTATCAACTTGAGAACAAAAATAAGCATAATAGGAATTGATAAACCTAGGCATTCCTCTAGATTGCATTCTTTTTTCTTTTCTTGGTAGTGGGGCTTGAACTCTGGGCCTGGGTGCTTTCCCTCAGCTCTTCAGCTCAAGGCTAGTGCTCTACCACTTAAGCCACAGTGCCATTCCTGGCTTTTTCTGGTTATGTGGTTCTGAGGAATCGAACCCAGGGCCTCATGCATGTGAAGCAAGCACTCTACCACTGAGCCACCTTCACAGCTCTAGATTGCATTTGTATGTGCTACAGTTTCTTCTATGTCATCAATCACATTTAGACTACTGTTCTGAATATCATAAGGCCACCATCAATCACAAAGGGACTATTTGTTGAGCAGGAATATATCATAAATGACTACTCCCTGATAAAACATTTTATGCTGGTAGGGACACAGAGGATCCCACTGCATTTTCCTCTAACATAGCAGATGAAATATTAAAACCTCTGATCTATCTAAAGAGGAACAAAAAAGTTTTATATCACAAGGTTTTCAGCTTTATTGACCAAACTGCTTCAAGGCTAATAAAGATAGTCACTAGAAACAAAATGTAGAATGGTTTATGTTGTAATTGAGATGGATCATTTTGTTTTGCTGGCATTCTAAATGTCTAATAAATTATATGTATTAATGGCCAGTAAAATTCAATAATTTATTCCAATAAATCACTCTATTATCATTTTTCTTATTTAGCTTTTACACTCTCTTTGTGAGAAACTGACATTTCTGAGTATAAATAGCACTTTCTGGAGTTATACAAGAAAAATGTAAGAATAGCCAACAACTTTCCTACAATTGGCTGCTTCTCTGACACAAATGTTAAAATTATGACTAGCAACTATTCAAATGCATGTGTAATGTCTACACTTTGGCATCTTTTGTTCCACCGAGACTTCTCTACCCTAGAGTTTTCCGAGATTAAGTTTCATCTAAACCAAAGGTATTCAAGGCAGATTTTATCCCACATTTTCTCTGTTGCTGAAGTTCATATTTGTTTTCTCAGCCAACCAGCCTTTATTGTACCATATGATGTTTTGTTTTAACTTCATGAGTAGAGGTCTACCACATAACCATCATAATCTGTTCCTGTGGGACCTCACATTTTTTCTTTTTGCTTCCTTCTTATATTTTACTATCACTAAGGGATTACCACTCTGGAGAAATCTTTCTGTGAAACACGTCCAAGAAAGCCTCTTCCACTTTCAATTACTTTGAAGTCTATTCCTTGCATTGATTAGAAGGGGCAGATCAGATCCACCGCTCTCAGTGTACTTTCTGGCATTTGATACACAGAGTTACCAGATTTTCTTTCTGAGAACACTGTCTTTTGTCTAGGATAGTCTTCTTCTCTTTTCTACAATCTTCCTTTAACTACCTGCTTTTTGACATCGTTTCTGGGCCTGCAGAGTTCACTGTTTTACCTTCCTTTAATAGGTAATGATATTCTTGGCGTATGTGTAATCTGAAATTCAGTGTTTTCTTTTCCTCAACTATGATATAGATAGAATCCCATTTTATTGTTAGGTGTGGTTTTCTTTAGATTTAAGCATTTATACTTCATGAGAGAAATTGGGGGATAAATGTAATGTATCAAGTCAGGAACTTGATACTCAGAATTAAAACCCACTTATCAACTTAATAAATGAATTTTCTTTGTTGCTTATAAACATATTCTCCTTTGCTAACAGAATAAGAATGAAGATAAAGAATAATTGTATGGTCTAAATAGACACAAATTACTCTGTGTTCATTTTTGTATTACTCTGGTCATACCCTTCACTCAGTGATTCTTATATACTATATATATATATATATATATATATATATATATATATATATATGTATATAAACTTCAAGAGTATTTAAAGCTATCACTCCTGGCTCACACAGTAGAGGTTAAATTCTAATAATTCTGACAGTAATAATATATTTTAAACATTGAAGGGCTGCCATTGGTTCTTTTCAATGTGCTTACGTAATAAATAATTTGAGCACTAGAGTAGGATGTGAATTTGTGTGTGTGTGTGTGTGTGTGTGTGTGTGTGTGTGTGTGTGTGTGTGTGTGTGTGTGTGTGTGTGTGTGTGTGTGTGTGTGTGTGTGTGCTCCAGTTCTGGGGCATAGACTTTTAATGATATATGAGCTCTTTCTTTTCATGTATTCTGCTCTGTAAGAACAGAAAAAAAATAAATCCTCTCATCAAGGCAACATCCTAGAGCAACAATGACAAAATCCTTATATTATGAGACCATTTCAAAAAGCAATCTGTATTTTTCGCACCCTGTCAAGTTGGTTCTTAGTATATTTTAAGTAGTTTCTTTAAGCATACAAATTTAAGGACAACTACATTAGGCCTTGTTACTATAATTAGTTGAGTGTGAACAGTTCAGTATTTCAGAATAAAATATGCCTTAATGCACAGTTGAAGTAATTTTGAAGGTTCCAAGATGCCAAGTCGTTTTAATAATATCAGGAATGGTCAACCATACAGCAGGCTTTTCTCTTTCATGTTCATCTGTCTTGTGACTGAGGGGTAATAGTAAAACTGTTGAAGTATGTTCCAGAAACTACAGGCAATGAAATCCTGCTGGAAATTATGGTTTCTTCTGATCTGATAATGAGAACCATTTGTTAATAGAACTTTGACCATTTGTTAAAAGGACATTCCTATCACCTTTAAATTGTCCTGCCACCCTTGCAGCCAATCAATTGGCCGTAAATGTGAGAGTTTAACTTCAGGTCTTCCTTCTGTTCCACTGATTTACTGGTTTGTCCTTATGTCAAGGCCACCTTTTATTGATTACTCTAGACTTTAGTCAATTTCAGATTGGGAAGGATGAGTCTTACAATTTTTGTTTTCCAAGATTGTTTCAGTTATTTAAGATCTTAAAATCCATATGGATATTAAGTTTGGCTTGCCAATTTTTGAAAAAAAATAAACAACAAATTCTAAATTTGAGATGAGTTTTGTTGAATTAAATTTTTAATTAGCCACTTATCGCTATTTAAGGGTTGTTTCTAATCCATGAACAGAAGATGATGTTTATTTATTTGCTCAGATGTTAATTTCTTTCAGCAATGTTTCATCATTTCAGTATCCATCTTTGCAGTTTGTGTCAAGTTTGTTATTGGGTCTATTATTTCCTTTGTTGTTACTGTTTCTCTTATCAATTCATGGTTTATTTACAAATTCACTTTTGATCTGTTTATTGCTAGTGCATAGAAGCATATTTTTGTAGCATTATGCCATCCTACAGTTTTGCCAGACTTCTCAGTGTAGAGTGTCATTTTAAAGGAATATTTCTTAGAATGTTCTATGTGTATAATAATGATATCAACAGACAGATTTTTTTATCCTTTATATTATGGATGCTTTTTAATCAATTTTCTCACTAATTGTCATGATTAGAACTATCAGTAGAAAGGAAAACATTGTAAGAAAGTGCATACTTGTTTTGTCCTGAACTGAAGCACGTAGTCTTTTCCTACTAAGTATCAGGGGTGAACTGTGGAATTTTCATGGATGTCATATGTGCAGTTGAGGGAGTTTCCCTCTCCAATTAGACATTTTATTAATTTTTTAATTATTAATATTACTATTCACAACTAAAGACATCATTTTGCAAAATTACTTTTGGATAGATTCAATTTATTACCTTTCACCAATCTGAGGGATTCTTTTTTAGGTTTCTATAACAGAAATTTTGCTAGTTCCATCTTGTCTCAGTGTATTCTAGGAGTATTTTACTCTCGCCATGTTGAGGGAAAAGTTTAGATAGACATGTGATGATTGGTTAAGAGCTTTCACCTTTCCATGCTTTAAAGGATGGAAAGACATGTTATCTGATGTCTTCTCACCTCCAGAATTTCTGATACTTCTGAGGGGAGGAGGAAGAGTTTTAGATGATGTACTTAACACCTTCTTTCCCCTGTTATTCTTTCTACAATATTCTTTTGGCTATAATTTTTCTTCACTATGATCTAATGCACTCAGATTTTCATCACTTTGAGTATATCTTTTTAGGGTTTGTTGAACCGTTTTAATAGGTCGACTACAGTTTTTCACATTTTGAAAATCCAACTTGGGAAGGTTTTGGTTATTGTTTCTTCAAGTATTTTCTTATGCCTCCGTTTCATGCCTTTCTCCTCTTAGAGTCTTATTGTCTATACATTGGTAGGATTCATAGTGTGATATAATTCTATGCTAGTCTGCTCATTTTCCATTTTAAATAGTTTATTTAACACTTTGCTCAGTATTATCATAACAAGACTCCTACGCTTCATTTTGGTATATTATTTTCTTCATTTTTTCCCTCAACCACATTCCTATTTATTTGTCCCCCAACTCTTTTGTAGTAATCTTATTGTCAAATAGGATTGTCCTATTTGACAATCCTATTGTCAAATTGTCTTGAGTGTTCATTGTTAGTTTGTTAAGAATTTGTTTCTGTTTTTAAGTCTTGTTTTGCATGAGTCACACTTATGCTTGTATACTTAATGTTCAGATTAATCTGAAGATTTCTGTAGTTGTATTCCTTGCATGTTCCCTATTCCAAAGTCATCTGTCTGAAAGCACATTTTCAAACAGTAATTTATAATTTAACTGATCCCTTTCACTGACTGCCTGTGTAAAATACCTGGATGAGCTTGAGGTCATCTCTTACTTTAACTAGATGAAGATCGTGAGTTACTTCTATAGGATTGGCTAATTTCCAAAGGCCTGAAAAGGCTAATTTAGTTATGTTGTCTCTTTGTTGGTTGATGAAGTAGAAAATCACATGTGTATGGGATTTTGTTAATTCTCAAGTCCCTTTAAGTCTTGATCATTTGATGCCATACAAGCAAGCATTCATCTGGATAAACAAGCTGAGCTGTGACACTCTAAACCTTAAGATAACCAAGATCTGTTTTCACATAAAGTGTGAGATCACTTTAGGTTGAGGCAGGTGTCCTCTTCTTGTACACAGACACAGGAAACCGGGGTAATACTCCATTGTGTAACTTCTATTTCTGTTACTTGTGGCATCATCAAGTCAAAGCTATGGAAGCACATGAAGATTTTTCTCATGCACTGTGAGGCTTCAACCGGCAAGGGCTGCCTTTTAATTTCCTTCATAGCAATTCATCAGAATTGGTCACATTTTTCTGGCCACTGAGATTTTGTTTCTTTCTTTGTGACTAGTGAAGACAAGAATCTGCAATCTTCTTTCCCAATCTTAGCCTAGAAGTTGCTAAGTGTTAAAAATAATGTTAAACCACTGTCTCTCAAAGATTTCTGTGGGTAGCCAAACACTTTTCACTTGAGTTGGTTCTTACTTGCTGTTATTTTATTGTTAGTCTACTGGTACCACAGCTGGGATTGAGAGGAAAAAATATCCCTTTACTTTTCTGCTCTGTAGAGAAGAATATTTTATAGTTATAGTATTTCCTAGACAGTTTTTCAAAAATTGTCACTATAGTGCTTGGTAAGACTTGGCAGTGTGCCTACCCATTGCTGATCCAGATCATTTCTTTTCATCTTCTTCTTCCAACTGGCTCAGAGAAGAAGGAGCTACAGTGATGCAAAATGACACTTTGTCTGGCAGAATCCACCTAAACAGGAAACGATTTTCAGACACTATTAGCACTAACTTTGCATTGCTTTTCCAAAATTATTGTGCAGCCTTAGATCAGTTATTTTACACACAGAGAATTTGATTCAGAACGACTGTCCTGGAAGAACAAGTTTGCTTGCCCCCTTACACATGGGGATTCTGTTATTTGTCATTTAATGAACCAGCAAACAGAAAGGTATGTTATATATTAATGACTGCGTGAACTGTGAAAACATAGACATAGAAAGATTTGAAATATACATGCTTGTTATGGCTTATGTAATTTTTATCATGTTAAAATCATACTAGAAAAAATTATAAAACAATTATTCTCTTTCATTGCTGAATGTGCTCAATCTGTATTAAGTAAGCTGAATACTTATTAGATGTCATATGTAAAAATACAAAAACTCTATCCTAGTGTTGAGCTATATATCAACACCATAGATGAAAGGAGAAATGATCATTCATCTCAGTTAATAGAAGATTATATTATGTATTATTTTATTCATTGGATGGATATCTTTCTTCAGATGGCAACTAAAATTGAAAATAGTAAAAAGTATCTGTGTTATTAATCTGATCATGTCAAGAAATCACTAGTTGCCAATGATTTCAATGCAACAAATAAATGGTGGAGATTGTCAGAATGATTGAGAAATGTGGCCCAAGTATTTTTTTCTAAATAAAACTCACTTATTATGTAAAGTGTCATGAATACTAAAAGGAAATTAATGAAATAATATATATGGAATAAGTTATATTTTGTTAAAACTATTTGAAATAAAATTAAAATAGTTCTATCAATTTCAGATGGAATGAAAATAAAGCAAAGGAAGTTATCAAGGATTATAAGGCTCATAATGTGGGAAACGAAATTCATTAATGGCTATAAAATGTATTAGTATGTACTTTTGTGAAAACTATCAATCATGTCCAACAAATGTGATAGAATTATAAGAATAGATGAATCATGAGTGTATTTGGAAATTCAAAACCATTCATTCAAAAACGAACAAAGGTGGAAAGCAGAAATTAAGTAAAGACATGATTGCCCTCAGTCACCTATAACAATTGATATCTACAGACTATTGATTGCAAGCCCTAGGACACATTTTGACCTCAATTTGCCACAGAATATTCAAGTTAAAGCACATTTGTTGTCTAAATCACACCCAAACCTGTGGTTTGAGATGGTTATTTGAGGCATAATGTTAGTGAGATTCTATCTCACAATAACAGGAATCATAAATAGGATGATTGAAGTCCTGACCTGTAAATATAAAAAAGTAAGAACTTACCTCAAAAAAATCAATAAAGTCTAAAATTGCTGGAGGCATTTTTCAAATGATAGAACTCCAGCCTAAGATTTGCAAATTTTGTGTTTAAACTCCAGCAAAGCAAATAAATATGAAATAAAAATTATAGGTAAGTGATATTTGTTCCAAATAATGTACATTTAAATGTGCATAAAATGTACTAGACAAACAAAATTCTCTTTTGCTTGGGGGTATAATGATACAGGCCATTAAAGAATCTTCAACAATTTTTGTGTATAAATCACTAAGGAGAGATTTAATACTCTATTCTGCCCAAAGATAGCCTGAGTACAAAACCATATATTTTCTGTGAATTAAAGTTTATTAGCACAACAATAAAAATGACAAAACTATACAGCATACATACAAGATCACCAACCTCTTTGCTGATAATAATCTAGCCAAGTTGTGTAGAACGTTTCCCTTATCTAAGGACTTAACTTTCTTTGATTTTGTGTTTTAAATTACAAAAGAATGTATTCTGGAAATAAACAATTTATTTAATTAAATACCATTCTAAATAACAGAATAAAACATCCCATAATACTGAAAATGATATGTTTCATCATATCATTATCCTACATCTCAATGCTACATTATTCCCTCAACTTCATGGCATCACTTTGGCATATTATCATGTACCATCAGAAAATGAAAGACAAGGGCTGGGAAGGTGGCTCAGTAGTAGAGCGCTTGCCTTGCATGCCTGAGGCCCTGGGTTTGATTCCTCATCACTACAAAAAGAAAAAACCGGAAGTGGCGCTGTGGCTCAAGTGGTAGAGCACTAACCTTGAGCTGAAAAGCTGAGGGACAGCACCCAGGCCCAGAGTTCAGGCCCCAAGACTGAACCCCCCCCCCAAAAAAAAAAGAAAGAAAATGAAAGGAAAGTTCATTGTAATCAGGCATCTCATGAGAGATGCCACATTAGTATGCTGTTTATAACCATTACAATTGGTTTGTTTTAATGTTAGTAATGTTAATTTCCCACATTATCTAGTTGTTTAATTAAGCCTTATAATGGGTATGTATGTATGTATATGCATATCAAGAAAACATAGTTGAGGTGAAGAATTGAAGATTCAACACCATTCTTTCAAAAATGGACAAAGTTTTATGTATTCAGTGGATTTCTTGAAATGTACCCCTTTAGATAAATGATAATTACCATATAACTATCTGATCATAAGAGAGAGGAGCCAATTATTTGCTATGTCTGAAAAAATTCACAGTTATTGTTTTACTCTGACCAAACCCAGTGAAACTCTGAATATAAATAGCTCTGTTAATCAACCTAACCCATTATGTTAACAGTTTACTATTTAAAGAAAATAATGTAAATATCTCTTTATTGTATCCATATTGTATCCATAACTATCAATATTGAGCTTCAAAATTTTTGAATTATAGTCAGAATGACCTATGAGCAATAAGGATATAGCTTATGATGCTGTAATAAGTTCATTCTAGATTCCTTGTTTGTATTTCTGTCTCACTCCGTGTGTGTGTGTGTGTGTGTGTGTGTGTGTGTGTATTTGTTTCAATTAAACAAAGAATTTCACTTTACAGATTTATAAGAATATAGGAGACTAGGTTCGCAACAATATTCATATATTCTATAGATAATCTATAATTTCAATTAAAAGTTTTGACTAATCTATAGTACAAAAACTAGTCCATAGAGAATTATTTAGAATACAAATGTACTGAGATTCTTCTTTCTCTTTTTCTTTTTTTTTTTTTGGGGGGGGGCGGTTTACTCAGAGCTTTGCAATTGCCAAACAGATGGCCTACAATTGAGGCACACACCTATTTCTATTTGCTTTATTTGTTTTTATTTTTCCTTTGCTGACCTAGACCCATGTATACTTCCCATGTGACTGGGATCACAAACATGAACTACTACACCAGAGTTTTCATTGATTGAAGTAGATCCCACAGACGTTTTGTCTAGTCTATTCTCACGCGGCAACCTTTTGATTTCAACCTCTTGAATTACCAGGATAACAGGCATGATCCATTGTGCCAAATTGCTCTTATTTTTAATAAAGTAACAACAGATATTGTTGTATTAAAATAAAACTAATTCAGTCTTCTCTGTCCTCAGAATCTATGCAGCAATGATTCCTATCTATATTGAAAAATTACTGAGATCTAAGCTACATTAAGTCAGCTAAGCCATCATATTGAGATATTTTCAAAGATAAATAGAAACTTTTGAATGCGTATTAAGATATCCAGAGTAGCATGATCCACTCAGGTGTTTCCTAATTTCAAAAACAGAAATCATGATGCTTTCAGTTAAATAATTAATGCATAACTATCACAAAATATGATGAAAGCTTAGATTTCTATGTTAGATACACCATCCATTTTTTTTTCTTTTTTAGTATGTCCTTCTTGTGTTTACCAGTCTTAAGAAATTTGTCAACTGACTAAGTCTAGATGGGTGATTTTATGTATTTCAACAACGAATCACGAGAAGTATGTTGTTCAATGGCAATGACTTCTGGACTGGTATATATTGCTCCAGGGTGACAAGGTAGAACTAAGTTTCTTTAACATCTAATGCTTCTTAATGGAAGAATTAGCAAGTAGAGGGACAGCAAGAAAATCTCTAGGAAAGCCTGGAATAACAACTGACAGTATTGCTCTGAGAAACTGAAGAAATGGAAACTTCTGGTTGGAGAGGTATAAAATAATAGTAAAAATATCTACTTATCTGACTTTTAAAAATGAACTTGGCCAAACCAACATAAAAAAGCACCTGTTTAAATTTTAACTGTCTATGATAAGATAATGTTAGTGTAAATCCAATTCGGGATTGGATAAATGAAGGAAACACTTACTTGGTGCTGTTTCTACACACATTTTCATATCTAAAACTGGTTTAAATTTTCAGCTTTCACTTAGTAGGTGAAACTCAGTCTACATTACACGCTATATACGTGACTAGAACATTACATGATATATACTTGGCTGAATCTACCTATTTTTATAAAATTTGATATTTCCAGGTAGTAATATATTGTGGGGTTCTTTTTGTTAGTACAGAAAGCATCAATCTGGCTCTTGTAAGAAAATTGCTTTTGTTAGCATATTTACATATTTGCCAAGCTTTCCACTTGATTCAACTCTTCCCTACTTATGTGACTTTTACAGAACTGATATTTTCTTTCCATGACTAGAATTTTTTTATCTGAACTCTGAGTATATAACCATGAATTTTAATGATTTATACTAAAAAAGTTGTGAAATAAAGTCTAATCCTTAGTTTGCTGAAACTTTTAGTTTAATGATTCATTCTTCACTGATGTTATTCTTCCTGCAATTAAGAACATGGTGCTTTATAGCTTGCATAAACAATGCACTTTCCTTGTAGTTGAGGAAAATGTAACACTAAAATTACACTTTGAAAATGCTATGCATTAACCATGGGCTTCCTGGAAAAGCTCCATAAAACATCTGTCCTTGCACCAGCTTTTAGTGTAAGGCAATCCATCAGTAAGAGGAAGTTCCCACTGAGATTTCACACAAGAGCACTCACTGTAAATGTGATAATATCCAACTTGAAAAAAGAATAGGCAATACTACCAAGAAAACTATTAGAAGGCAGAGAGGACCATTTCAGAGGGGTCTTCAACCCTAGAATGCAAAGGACCTGTTTTTGTTCCGATAGGAGGTGTCTCCTAACAGAATCTATGTTGACAGCTTGGCTTCTGATGGATACATCATAAAGACATGAGGGGGTCTTGATGATTTTCAGATACTTAAGGGTTAACACATGAATGCAAGCATAAGTTGATGGAAATAAGTAGTTGGAAATAGGAGGTGAGTACATATTGGTGAATGTAAGTCACTGAAATCACAAATTTGAAATGATGTTTCTCTAATATAAAGAAAGTAGCAGGTCAGACAGCATTAGGATGGAATTTAGTCTAGATTTTAGAGTGATTACCCTGAAATTCAATGTTTTACATACTGGGTGGCTGAGCAGATTCAGAAATGTCTTGTCATATAAGGTGTATAATACATGGCTTTAATGCAGATATATATTTGTCAAATAATACCTCTAAGCTAATCAATATTTCACTTATATCAGCTATTATTTTTTTTTTCTGGCAGGAGTCCCTAAAATCCATACTACTAGTGAGGTCAAATGTGCCACACATTATTAGTAACTTTGTTCACCTTGGTATAAATCACCTTGGTATAAATCAAAAGTTTATATACTTTGACTGGAGTGAAGATTACATGTTTATATAGGTCCCTTTTTTGGAACATACTCTAGAATACTACATTTTTATTTGTGACTAATTTTAGGTGAGAGGAGAAATAATAAAAAGAATTCTAATAAAGTAAATAAAATAATAAAAAGAAAAAATCCCCTGAAATTCTCTTCTGTTTTAGCTTACCTTCTCTAGTCAAAGTATTTCCTTTTACTCTAGCAATCTCAGAGAGAATTGGAGTGACCATTTGGCCTTTTGCAAACAAACATATAGCATAACATGAACTCCTATAATATAAAAAGCAAAGTTTGTGTCCTTGCTCATCACTTCCTCATTGTAGTACAAATGAACTTTAAAGCAAAAGCTTTCACTGAGTTCCTTGTCTATGAAGTTTCTTTTTTTCTCTTCCCTCAAATCTCTATCAACAGATTTCACTTCTGAAGAAAACACAAAGATATATTGCAGAACTGAAATGCCATTATATTTTATTGTCATTTTCGTAGTTGAGATAATTTTTCTTGTTAATGGAGTGCATAAATAGTTATTTTTTTTCTACATGTGGTGTGGTAAAAATAACAAACTGACTTTTCTTGAATCTTCTATACCATTATGCATTATTTTTATTTTATCTTTTTTTTAATACTTTGCATAAAGTTTGGAAGTAGGAGTTCTCTGATAAGCTATGGATTCTTCCATATTGATTTCATCTGCCTTTCATATATATATATATATATATATATATATGTACATAATTTTGACATCAATTATACATAGTAACCACAATGAATTACTTGAAACTAAGCCAGTGTTATATATCTACCCTTAGTTCTATCATTTGATTCCCATTAAGTTTAGCTAGCCAGCTACTTCAATCTACTATATGTTGATATAACATGATGGCATATTTGGTAATGGTTTCAAACTTATTGTGAGTAATTAGTTTCAGACTTAAGGACTCTGGATTATTTTAGATAACTAAGTTCACCACCAAAAGATAAAACATTAAATAATGTTTCATTTCTGATGTTCCACCACCAAATAGTCATATTTAAATGTAAACCATTGATTCCATCAGTGTATTCACACATTCTCCAACTTAAATGCTTATGTGTTCTGAAACAGATGACACAATAAAATAATGAATGAATGAATGAATGAATGATTTCTATGCTTAACAAGGGCAGGCAAAATGAGCACATGCAAATTCACTTTAGTAGATTTGTGGTGTTTTCATATGAAATTAATGTATATGTTAATATACTAACAAATTACTAATTATCCTTTAAAATGACTTTAATTAATGGTATGTTTGGTGAAAAGTACTTACATTGTGCTTCATTTGGAGATTTTTTAAACAGTAATAAACATATCAATACAAATGAGAACCATTTCTTTTTATTATTTAAGTATTTATTTCAAGTCTTCTAATGTTTGCTATGCATTATGTTATACAAGTTTGAGGCAGTACAAACTTAGTCAAGGTTATTCTATTGGAGAGAAAGTATCCAGGGCCCTTGAGTCCAAAGTCTAAATTATTTATATTATTTCCTCCTCTTCTAATAATACAATTTTAAAGTATCACTTAAGTTACATGGAGAAAAGAGATTACGTTTCTTTGTTAAGTTAGATTGGTGGTCAGCAATGATAACTCTCTAGCAGTTAATATCTCTATGTTACCAATTGCTATTTTATATCTTAGAACAATCAGTATATTTCTCTTAAGCTAAGTAATCTATCCCCCAGAGTCCTAAATATAAATACTGCATCTGGTACTATCACTTTGGATAGCTTTCATTTCAGTCTGTTTCACTTATCTGTTAAGAACCTAGGGATCTTGGTCTCAGTCAATATGCTGATTCTTTTAAATTAAATTATCTACCTTTAGGGAGATAGCCTGATAAAATGATTTAAGTAGCTCAAATAATTTGGGTTCATTTCCTTTCTTAGTTTGAATTCTATTAAAGCAAGTGCCCTTTTTATTCTAAATTGAATTACTGATACCTATAGGCCTTCCTGTAAATGATTAGTAAGTAAAATTAGAACAATACACTGGAGAAATTTAGGTACTTAGTTTTTTTTTTACTGAAGTTTTTTTTTTTCCATTCAAGATGCTAGTGATTCCTGATTCTATCTTTCTTTATTGTTTCATTATAATTATTTTTATAAATTATAAAATCCTAATTCTGCAAACATATGGCAATGAGGAGGGCACAAGAATGTAGGGAGGTTGCCTTGCATGCCTGAGGCCCTGGGTTCAATTCTTCAGCACCACATAAGCAAAAAAAGCAAAAAGCTGGAAGTGGCGCTGTGGCTCAAGTGATAGAGTACTAGCCTTGAGCTGAAAAGCTGAGGGACAGCGACCAAGCCCAGAGTTCAGGCCCAAGACTGGACCCCCCCCCAAAAAGAAGAATGTAGGGAGGAAGGGTAAATAAATGTAGTTATTATATTCAATGTATATCTGTAAAACTGAAGTAGGTAACTGCAGGTTAAGGATAGGAGGGGGGAAATGTGTGAGAACAATGGAAGGAATGATATTTACCAAGAAGCATTGCACTCATAACTCCTTACGTAATTTTGAACCTCTTTGTATAACTATTTCATCATCATCATCATCAAATATAGCAAATAAAATCCTAGTTTTATTTTACTAAACTATGTTATTTGAATTTTGTTTGAAGTCTTTTGTAGTGATAAAACTCTTATATGGGTGATATGCAAGAAGTATTTTGACTTATTCAAAATGTTGGCTATATTGACCAATACTACCTGTTGTTACTTCCCATGCCTTATTAACATGTAGTTAATACACATTCTTTATTAATATGTAGATAATGCACATTCTTTATTAATGTATAAGAAGTAAGTTAGGAAGCTTCAAATTGTTAAAGGTACTCTTTCCTAATGACCTTTAGACTTTCACATGAAAGAGAAATAATTGATGTGTTGTTTAAAGTCAAACAAGGAACTACTTATCCTTTCTTGGTGCCCTATAAAAGTTTCTTGATATGCCTAAGTTTTTAAAAATTAAATTTCTGTTGAAAGAATTGTAGATGAGTAAGATTAAAATTGTCCTTATCAAACACATGTGTATATGTAAGAAGTGATAAATTTTTCCCAAAAAGGAATTAGTGATGTAAGAATTCAGATGTCAGTCTAGAAGATAATAATAAATACACCCAAAACTTTATACAGACATAAAGACAACCTACTGATCATTTTTGATCATCTCCAACATAGTGTCTTGTGAGTATTGTTGTTGCAGTGGGTCATTCTGAACCTTGTTTCAGAATTTTCTTATTCCCCTTCCCCTCCCCAAGTTAGATAAATGTATAAAAAAGATGCAGGGTGCCAAAATCAAATATAGTGGCAACAGGGTATATACTACAGGGGAAGAACATACAAAATAAACCAAAAAAATCGCATATTATATTAAAAAGAGCAACAACAAAGAAAAACCTCTTAACTTTTTAAAAATTATATTTACTTTGTCTCTTTGAACTATTTAAAAAGTGACCTGAATTCTATTTTAGATACAAAGCTGTTAAATATTTCAATTAAAATGTGGTAATATTCATTATTTATCAAATGTATGTACAACAAATCTTTAAGAATATGCAACTGTCTTCTAATGTGAGTTATCCTGTACATCCTTTCCAAATTTTTTTTATAAATTCTTTTGTTTTTTACTCAGAGTGCCTTCCTAACATTTCTATCTGGGAATTTAACATAATTAAATCCATTGCTATGACATAGTCTTCTGCCTGATCATTTTGGCTATAGATTATTCTTTCCTAAGCACATGCCAAGAATTACTCTAAAAGTCCTTTGTACACACAGACACACACTGACACACTCTCCTCAACACATACTCACATTTGTTAAATAGATAGATGGATGATAGATAGATAGACAGACAGACAGTTATCTAGTCTGTCTATCTGTATTTATATATCTTTATGGATCTATTCACTATGTTTATTATGAAGTTACATTGGGTTACTTTTGATAACTGAAATTCATAGAATCTCACTCAACAATAGCCTCTCCATAAATGAACATGGCTATTGAAATATGCAGAGCAATTTAGCATGTGCAAATGTTGGGTTGATGACAGATTATGACAACCTATTCAATAATATCAGTTCCATGTTTTGTTTCTGAAGAATGTTAGGTAAAATGCAGTATTAGCAAATTTGTGTGACCTGGGTTTTATTTCTAGGTATGTGCTTAGAATGTTTTCAATTTTCTGATTTTCCTCACTTATCTTCTGTTATTTCAGAGCAATAAATTTTCTCAGTGAGTTTTATGAGATATTTTGCTCTCTTCTTGAAAGAGTTAATGGTTCACAGGAAATCAGGAAAGATTTTTATGTTTCTGTGTTTCAAATCCCTATGTTGTTGAAAATGAAGCCAATAGAAATTTGAGATCTTATAATTTTTCATGACAAATGTAATAGTTGTAGTATAATGTAAATTCATTAATACAGTCATTTATTCAACATATGTTTACTAAGATTCTAACACCTATCAGGAGCTTGGAATAAGGCAATGAATAGAACAATTATCTTACGTGTATTTGACATAATTATGGTCATATTTCTTGTAGTGAATATAAACAGTATATGTGCCAGAGTAATATGTAATATATATTTATATATGACATTGATGTAGAATTAATTTTTTGCAGAAGAGAGTTCATTTTAAAATATGTTAAAAAGGTAAGATTGGCTAAAAAATGTGTCCAACTAGAGGGAGGAAGTAGTGAAGATATTTTGCCAAAATTCTAGCCAAGGTATGAGATGGCTCAATATGTGTGGGAATGTCACAATATCACTCTTGCCATAGCAGAGAAAGTACGAGATTGAACAGTATTTGAAATAAAAAAGATATGGGGGAGCGAGTTGTTTAAATATTACCAAAGAGAAGTGTCATAATTGGCATAATATGAGACATGGTTTAAATGTATACATTTGTGACTGTGACAAATAAACCCAGAGAGATGAGAATTGAATTTAGGGGATTACCTAGAAAGTTGTCCAAAAAAAAAAAAAAAAAAAAACAGTTGGAGTGTCACATGTCTTTGTTTTCCCAGCTATTCCGGAGATAGAAAGAAGAGGAAAATGAGTTTTAGTTCACCCCAAGCAAAGTTCATGAGGCCTGGGAGTCAGATCAAGGGATAGATGGTTTTCCTATTACTTCAGAATCCCTGGGTTCAATCCCCAGCACTACAACATTGTGTTGTCATAAAAATTCAGACATGAATAATGTGACTGGATTAGTCCTTGTTGAGATAGATATGCAGAGGTTGGAAGTTGCTGTGTATTCTAAAGTCAGAGTCCACAGAATTAGTGTTTGAATAAGGGTTTCATAACAAAGGGCACTCAAGGATGAATATATTTTCTCATATGAAACTAAGACCTGTCAGAATTAAGAAAGGGAAAGTTTAGTTAGTGTATATGATTGAAAACTCACTTAAAGATAGATATCTGGAAGAGAAATATATGTCTGCTGTTCAGTATATTAGGTAAATTATTAATTATTAACCTGAATATGATCCAAAAGTTGCTGAATTCAATAGCAAACACATCTAAGAATGCTGTTGTGTTCTATTACAAATTCAATTCAGATTAAGTAGATAGAAAGATTGGGAAGAAGCACAGAACAAGAGCCAGAAAATAAAGCAAGTACAGGGTTTTAGAAATCAAGTATAGGAAATGAAAATATTTTTAAAAGGGGTGAGCAATGAGGTCAAAATTTGTCAACGTAAATCAATAAGTTGATGGTAGAAAAAAAATAATTTTTCAGAATGAGTATATTCAGGGCCTTTATTATAGCTTTTCAAAGTGGTAGTGGATATTTTCAATGGCAAATTGAACCTTGCAAGTCAAATTTTCAAAACTTCATTTAAATTTTGCAATCCATAACAATATCAATCATTATAAAAATGTAAGTGAAAATACAATGATATAACTCTAGGTGAATATTAATATTAATTGTTTGATACCAAGAATGGATGAAAAACAAAACAAGATACAATCTACAGGAAAAGAAATATTACCTGAATATATCTCAGTAAACAATCCATGAAGAGAGTCCAAAGTGCCAAATGAGTCACCATTCAAATCTAGTAAGAAATCTGAGCTAGAATGCATAACCCATAGACAATACAATATATGAGGGAATTACACAGGCACAAAATGTATATTTTTGAAAATAAACTAGCAATGCAACGTAGTGTAAAACTTAAGAAAATGTGTTCAAGTAAATGGATGCAGAGAAACATTTGGTAAAATGCAGCACATAATCATGATAAATTTGTATTTTTATAAATATTGTTACTGTAATATAGAATGCATGCTTGCATTTCAAAGGTTGTATCAGGAACTGACAAGGATGTTATATGAGAAAGTAACTGGGGTTTATAAAAGTTGGAAATTGAAAGACTTGGAAAAATTATATTAAGCAAAGTAAGCTACATGCAAAGAAGCATAGGTTGCAGATAGATAGATAGATAGATAGATAGAAAGATAGATAGATAGATATGCAAGAAGTTACTTTTTTCTCAAGCTACAAAAGCTTCTTGATAACTGTCCCTAATTTTTGTAATAATTTATGAAATATGTTACAAATTATGTCTTTCTTTACTTAGTAACATGTTAGAAATATTTGTTTCTGAAAAAGTAATGGCCATTTCAAATGATGATTGTACATACAACTCAATTCTCTACTTAGTTGATTTGCATGTATCAACCCTTAGAGTCATCTAAGCCAGGTAGTTTGATTGTTTGAGTCAAATTCATAGTATAGAGTTATGTGCAACATAATAACCTCTTCTGCATGATTTGGTTATGTCAGACACTTGTCAAACTCTTTTATAGATGTAAAGATTTGGAAATTTTATTAGAGGCCATTTTTACCACTATAACTCATTAGAGGTTAGTAAATTGAAGACCACGGAGATTAAACTTTTTTCAGAGATGCAGAGATAATTAGAAATAGAGCCAGGCTTTGATTTCATTGTTTTCACCATAGCTCAAATGTGGTACAAGATAAAGAATCTGGTCTCTCCTTTTTCCTGGATGGAAATGGTTACAAATTTCTTTGTATCTCTGAATGAGGCAATGTACTTTTAAAAATCAATATAAATTTAAAAACCTCAATATAAATTAAAATATCTTGTATCTCCATTCATTTAACTACAGCACAATCACATCTTCTATTTTCCCCAACATAAAGGCATAATTTTCAATACAAACCCTGGAATGATAAATGCTATGATACATTATTATGCTTTTCTGAGGAGAGGAAAATTTTGTACTATCAAGAAAGCAATGTCACTTCTCATTTCCAGGATATTACTCATCACTGGAATATGAATTCTTTGACAATAGCCCATATCATAGTGATTGTGAATATAGATAAAATGACATAAATTATTTTGCCCTTACATTGTTTTATAAAACAGACATTCCTTACCTTCAATGGATAAAGGGTAATTAATAGGATGTAACAAGAACCTGGCACATGTCTATAATTCTAGCTACATGGGAGGCTGAGAGAGGAAGGTTCAAGATCAGTCAAGAAAAAAACAAGTCTGTCTCACTGTACCTATAAATTCTTAAAAGCTAGTTGAGGTGGTACATGCTTGTAATCCAACCTATGTGGTTGGCCAAGGTTGGAATATCTAATGTCCAAGATCAGTCTGGGGCTAATGTGCAAGATTCTATCTGAAAAATAAACCAAAGCAAAAAAGATGGGAATAGTGCTTGAGTGGTAGAGTGCTTGAATATGTATGGCCTTCATTTCAATCCCTAGTAGTATCAAATGAATGGATGAATGGATGAATGGGAATGAATGCATGAATAAATTCAAGATAAAGAAAATAGAATACTATTCATGTTCGTACAAGATTCAATAATAGATCTGACTTTGCTGATGTGTGCTTGAGTTTCTTTCCAGACACAGTTTTCTTCCTGCTCTTATAATTTGTCCTAAACTCATTATACTGATCAAAATTTGCACTCAAAACTTATTGAGATAAGGGAGGGTTCCTGAACAACATCATATGCGCAGCCTGTCTGATTCCTAAATGGTCGATAGTAGCCTTTCAATAAACGTAGCTGCCATAATATAGGTAAACCTGGAGGATATTTTACCAAGTAAAACAATCCAAAGGCAGAGATAGAAAGGCAAATAAATATCCATAGAAATTTACAAAAAGAAAACACAAACAAAACAAAATCCCAGAATGTATGGAAAGCATTACTCTTAGTCTACATTGCACTGACATTGTACTTTTAAGACAGAGTAGTAAACTGCAATATATATATAAGTATATATATACATATATATATATATATTACTGTGAAAATACCGTACAGAGGGGTAACAATTACATGGGCAAGGTAATGAGTACATTTCTTATTAAGCATTGTTGCCTACTCCTTTGTTTCCCCTTGCATCCCTTCCCATCCACCCCCACCCTTCACCAAAGTTGTAAAGTTCATTTTTCGACATAATGGTGAAACTTCATTTAAAAAGCAAAACACATCCACACATACACATGGCAGAATTATGATAAAAAGGTGGGAAAAGACTAAGAGTTTAGATGCACACCTGTGGTTAGGCTCTAAAAGACTATACAATGATCAGTTGATTAATAATACAAAAAAAAGTGCATTTACATTTATATTAGTATCCAATTAAACATAAATACAAAGTAATTCCAGTATAATATTCTTTTCTACTCTTCAAAGAAGCATCCAAGCACTGATCTTCCTAGCCTTGCAAGTATTATTTTATCACAGGGAAAATCTTTTTTTTTTTTAAATTTTATTTTATTTGTGAACATACTGTACAGAGGAGTTACAATTACATGGGCAGGATAATGCGTACATTTCTTACCAAGCATTGCAGCCTCCTCCTTTGTTTACCCTTCACATCCTTCCCAGCCTCCCCCTTCCCCCCTCCCCCCCAATCCCAATCCTTCTCATTCCCCCCCCTTCCCCCCCCCCCCCCCGCACCCACGTTGTAAAGCTCGTTTTGGACATGACAACTTGTACTTCTCATTGTTGCAACAGGTCCACCTGTATCCTTAAACAACTGGTTTTTCATAATTTTTTTTTTTTTTTGGTTGGTCATGGGGCTTGAACTCTGGGCTTGGGCGCTGTCCCTCAGCTCTTCAGCTCAAGGCGATCGCTCTACCACTTGAGCTACAGCGCCACTTCCTCACAGGGAAAATCTTGTCTAATTAGTGTTCATCGCTGTCTAAAAGTCAGCAGCTATCCATAGAACTGGTATAGAGGTCCCTTCTGATACATTTCCAGATACCAAGATCAATGAATACAAGAAGGAAAATATGAAAATTCCTCTTTCTAGCAAATATAGTACAAATACATGTAATTCATCTGCCTCTGGCTTTCTCTATAAGCTTTGACAGATTTAATATTTGTTGTTTAAATTGGTTGAGTCTATTTTGAAAATTTGATCTAAATCATCTCCCAATTTGATTTTATAAATATATGGTTTAGTTATATTTTTTGTAATTTCAGTCTATGGCAAAATCAGTTCCCAGTAATATTTTGCATAGGTACTAATGAAGATTACAGTATGGAATTTAAATTAGATTAAATTCTGCCATTGATAAACTATGTGTGAATATCTTTATATCATCTAATAAAAAATTCAGTGTATATATGTTTATTTGAATTAGGGAACAATATAATGTTGGCACACAGGACAAGGGGGAATCAATGCAACAGTGATATTCAGAAGACAATATGTTCGAAATGATCTGTACAACTTTGGGGGTAGGAGGAGGGAAAGTAGAAGAAAAATGAGGAAAGAGGAAACAAGTTTGACAAGAAATGTACTTATTACCTTAGGTAACTGTGACTCCTCTGTATATAACCTTCACAATAAAAAAAATTCAGTGTAACAATCTGAAATCAGTAAATAACAAATGATTACACATTCTAGACATAAAGAAGCATTGACCTGTGGTTTCAATCACTCTGTTACTTATAAACACATGAGGTAAATGATTGATTACCAAGGTTAATGCCTTTGTAAATCTAATTAAGCAGTGGGAACATTTGGATATGATCATTTACACAGTTTTCTGTCAACATATTGTTTTGAAAAGAGCTATGATTTTTTACAAATCCCCTTTTAGGTAAGGAAATATCTACTTTCCTGGTATCAGCACTAACCTATACTGCCAACTTTTCATGATTTTTTTTTAACAAAATACAATATTAATTCAGATAATCCAGATTGAGGGTCAAATAATCATATATTGGTTCAGGAGACTGTTCCCAAGATTTTTATCTTATTCATTGTACTTTACCTAAGTGATTATATCAATTACACAGCATTCCCTTGATACAGAAAATAATATATTATATTAGGGTAGAAATAATCAGTGTGATTAAAATACCTAGCATGAAATTAAAACAGTTTGCCTGCAAACTTCGCTAAAACATAAAGCATCCATCTAAATGTTGCACTTATATATGAAAATCTTGGCATAATACAAAATATTTCCTTAAAGAAAATTTCTTTAACGAATTCTTTTAAAAATTTTTTCATTAAAGAAATTAATCAAAACAACATTGATCTACCACCTCACCCCAGTTAGAATGGCTATAATCAAGAACTCTAATAACAACAGATGCTGGAGGGGATGTGGACAGAAGGGAACCTTACTGCATTGTTGGTGGGAGTGTAAACATGTTGAACCACTTTGGAGAGCAGTATGGAAGTTCCTCAGAAGACTCCACATAGAGCTCCCCTATGACCCAGCAATCCCACTTCTAGGCATTTATCCAAATGTTTACAAACAAGACCATACTAAAGCTACCAGCACAGCTATATTTATTGCAGCATTTTTACCATAGCTAAGACATGGAACCAACCTCAGTAGATGCCCCTCAGTAGATGAATGGATCAAGAAAATGTGCTATATATACATAAGGAAATTCTATATCTCCATCAGAAAGAATGGCATTGCCCCATTTGTTACAAAATGGAAAGACTTGGAAAAATTATATTAAGTGAAGTAAGCTTGTCCCAAAGAAACATAGGTCCCATGGTTTCCCTTATTTGCAATAACTAGTATATATCTGAGCCAAGCAGAAACGGTCAGATAAGTTGATGTTAGACGAAATGAACCCCAAGATAAGGACTCAAATATTTTTTTCTTTCTTGCGATTGTTTGTAACATATTTATAAGATGATTTTTTTGTTGCTGAATATGTCCCTCCCCCACAGTATAACCCCTGTTTTCACTGTATTTGATGTTGGTATAATTTGTGGAGGGGAAGGGAAAAAACCAATAGTTTAAATAGGGATACAGGTGGACCCATTGCAACAATGAGATGTCCAAGTCGAAATGTCGAAAAACGAACTTTACAACTTTGGAGGCGGGAGGGGAGATGGAAAGGGCTGGGAAGGGGAAACAAAGGAGGAGAAAGGAGGAAGCAACAATGCTCAATAAGAAATGTACTCACCTTGCCCATGTAATTGTAACCCCTCTGTATGGTATTTTCACAATTAAAAAGAAAAAAAGAAATTTTGCACGTAGTTCAAATAAGAATTGTTTTGATTGTAAAACTTCTCATCCTTCCTAGTACTGTCCTCACAGGTATTTTAACATTGAAGAATGATCACATTGATGCATTGGTCAAATAAAATTCAATGCTTCAGATTGCATGACACATTACTATGGCAAAAAGTAATAACTCATGCCAGGCATCAGTGGCTCCTGCCTGTAATCCTAGCAAATCAGGAGGCTGAGATCTGAGGATCATGGTTTGAAGCCAGCCCGGGCAGGAAAGTCTGTGAGACTCTTACCTCCAATTAATCACAGAAAAAGTGACACTGTGACTCAAGTGGTAGAATGCCTGCCTTGAGCAAAAAGAACCCAGAGACAGCTTCCAGGCCCAAAGATCAAACCGCAGGACTGACCAAAGAAACAAACCAAAAAAATAAAACAAAAAAAACACAAAACAAAACAAAACAAACAAACAGAAAAACACCCTACACAACTCATGCCACATAGGAATGAATGCTTTCATTTTGTGAAATGTGACATTCCCCAAAGGTTTACAATTAGCAAAGTATACAAAAGTGCTGTTTATTGTGTAGTTTATTGTATATTGGTCTTGGGAAGGAGAATACTCATTTAGTTGAATGGTCATCTACACACAAATATATAGTAATAATTGGAAACTTCTCCCGAGATATGGATTGTTTTCCAGTATCCCTTAGTAGCTGTGATTAATGTCTGATTGGGATTGTGGAGTTCTCTGTCTCCTCTCTTTCCTTTTGTCCATTTGATCTGTACTAGCACTTGGCTTGCTTTCTCTTTACCACTTCAAACTTCTAGCTCTGCTTTTTGCTGGTTATTTTTATGGATGGAGCTCAGAGGCTTTTCTGCCCAAATTGGCTTCAAACCAACACCTCCTGGATTGTTAGGATTACATATGTAAGCCATGCTCAGTTCAATTTAGCCTGCTTTCGATGAATGGCTGCTAAATTCTATCACTTATTCTTCATTTGTTAAGACTTACATCATTTGCATCTTTCTATCATGCATTCAATGTCTTTTCTATTTTAATCTCTTTATTACTAAATGAAGTGAAATATGATTTTTTAAAAAGAACAACATTATCAGCTGGGTGCCGATGGCTCACGCCTTTATTCCTAGCTGAGATATTAAGGAGGCTGAGATATTAAGCATTGGGGTTCAAAGCCAGCCCAGGAAGGAAAGTCTGTGAACTTTTATCCCCAGTAAATCACCAGAAAACTGAAGTGGCGCTGTGGCTCAAGTGGTAGGGCGCTTGCCTTGAGCTGAAGAGCTGAGGGACAGCACTCGGTCCCAGAGTTCAAGCCCCACAACTGACATAATAATAATAATAGTAATAAAAATCTTAAAATTATTCCAGAAAAACGTTTATACATATCCCCCAGGCACATGTACAATAGACTTTACTGAAGAATTGTGTATATTTGTCTCCTCAATAATAAGTAAATCAATCCACAAATCTTTTAGTACATTTGAAACATATCATTAGTATTTAACACATGACTTAAAATGTAAAAACTAAAGTTATACATGTTGAAATGGAGAAATCTTGAAAATAAAATACCATGTAAAACAAGTAAACCTGGATAGATTCATATTATAAATATAAAGCTAGTGATACAATTATAAAGAAATATAAATTACTAGATGGAGCAAGGTGGATTATGTATATAATCACAGTTTGGGGGAAGGTAAAGCTAAGAGGATCAGTGTTGATAATCAGCCTATGCAGAAAGTAAAAGAACGAAATTAAATGAAAAAATTGGATAATAAAGAATACTCCAGGCATTCTGGATCATGTCGAATGCCAACTACGTGGGATGTATATGTAAGGAGATCACAGTCCAAGGCCATCTTGGCAAAATTCATGAGACTGTATTTGGAAGATAACCAGAGCAATAAACCAAACCAAACCAAAACCCTCTACCATGGCTCTAATAGTAAAGTATCACATAGCAAGCCTAAGTCACTGAGTACCAAACAAGTACTCTCCAAGTAGCCAATTAATCATGCAAACAAATAGCCAAATATTTGTCGAAGTGATGACCTTTGGCAAGCAGAAGAGATAATGATGTGGGGGATTGACTGGCACAGAGGGGTCAGAATGGACAGGCCACCTGCTCTTTCTCAAATTGGGTATGTGAGTGCTAATATCATTATGTTTTTTCTTATCTGTTTCTGTTCACTGTATACTTTTCAAATCATATTTTAATAAAAGTTTTTAAAATAATAATACATGAGTTGTAACTGATTCAACAGTTTACAGTTTATTTATTATAATTTATTTCCCTTTAAAAAAGGCAATGATAGTATGAAACAACATTCCTAAGCTAGGTGCATAGTCATTAAAATCATCCAGTTTTATTTTATCTTTAATAATTTATCACAGATTTCCATTATTTAGTATTTGTTTTTACTGACTTTGGTCAGTCTTATCCAGAAAGTTGAGGTTCCCTGATGGAGAATAGCACAACAAGCTCACAGTATACTGCCTGATGACCGGTATCCATAATATATATTGGTAAATGAAAGAACAAGCTACTAGATGAAAACTAGTGGAATGTAAGAGATCTTACTGTCATCAACACTTTTTCTTTTTTATTTTAGTATCTCATTCTTAAGGGTAGTTAATTTTTCTCTAACCAAACATTTGTGACATAAACAATTTATGTTGTATCTTGTCAACACAAAATGAATGACAGTAACAAAATAAAAAATATTACATGGATAAGCTAGAAAGTATAAGCTTACTTACTTAGCTGACTTTTTGCAGCTGCGTTTCATAGTTCTCTTTGAATTATAGCCCAATTTAAAGGAGACATTAGCTTCGTGCAATGTCTGCAAAAATGACTTTCTGCCATAAAACATTAAAACATCCCACATTTTCCTGGGGGAAATATTATTTCTCAATTTGTTATTGCAATAACAGAGACCATAGTTGTGAATGATCATCTCAGAATGGGGAATAAAATTACTGGTACTTTCTTTCTTGTAATGATAAATGCCTCGCCAGTAGAGTGGTTTTATCCCATTTCAACAGAAACATCTACTCATCTTACTGCTTATCTTTGTCAGGAATATTCAAATTGCCTCAGCCCATCTACTATAATTTCAGTTTTCAGCCTCAATGAAAAAAAACCCCAGAGCTTTATTTAGTTCTGAGGATAATTTAACAGCAACAATACAATTTCAGAAAGGTTACCCCATAATGCATTCTTTAGTTTCACATTAGAGGTTCTTCATTCAGTCTCATTAATATTATAAATAAGAAACTATTGCTCTATGTATTTGTCAACTTCTCTGTTGAGAAGGCACTGCCTTCAAATTGTACTTCCTTTTTGGTGAAGAATAATAAATTGGAGAAGGAAATAAGAGACGTGGCTACAGAATTAGGTGCTGCCTAATTGAGTTAGATAAATGGTATTATTGCACTGATAGTGAATTGATTCAATAAGCTAACTTTGAAATTGGTGTCTAGAAACCAATCAAAAAGGACATAATATATTCATGTAAGTAATGACAAACATTTTTATAGAAAAGCACTCTAAGAAATAGGGTTCATAGCTTGTGCCTGTAATCCTGCCAAATGTAAAATAGAAATTGGTATGTTGTAGTTTATGGACATCTGAGAGAAATAACTGAGTGAATGCTGTTATTGTGTCTTTTGGGAATGTTATCCACACTCATTTATTTCCAATATATATCCACATGACGTACAGAGAGGAGCCATGTATCAAAATTTTATTTACATTGAATATCCTATGTGCGAAAAAGTACTGAATTTGGCAAGAATAGGCTGGAAGAAAGCAGGAATTAATGACTTCAAAATAACCCTATACAAAATCAGAAATGTGAGTTGTTGGGGAATGTGAGGCCTATTCACTCCTCTAAATATCCTGAGTTTAATTTCACAGCAGCTCTAATAAGGATACTGGTTGAAATGAGCAGGACTTGGCCACACAAGTTATATTGTGGTTTTTCTCCCTCTTCCCTTAGTTTCTTTTCAATATTTCCTTTTCTGATCTTCCAATCAAATTACTTGCCCCAAATATCCATCTGGTGCCCTAAGCAAAGGTTCCTCACACTAAGAGGTTATATCTAAAAGCTCTTTATGCACTTCCCCTCTCCTGATCCCTCTCAATCTCCCCCTGTCTATTTCACCTCCTCTCTCCTCCCTCCTTCTTTCTTTACTCTTTTCTCTCTTTTGCTGTCTTTCTTTCTTTATCTCTTTCCTACTTGTTCTAAGCAATCTTTTAATGTAGATCCATAAGCAGTAGTCACATTGAGTCACTGGATAACCAGAAACAGTTAATTTATGTCTCCACTTTTCATGATGTTTCAGAGAGGATCTGCAGCCTTTTTACTAGACTTGAACTTTAGTGGATGCACTTGAGAAGGCCATATAATCCAAGGGCTTTGCACATACACTTCCTGGCCACCCTTGCCTGCAATAACGTCCATCTCTGTCTTTGAATTGTATTCCTTCATGAGCCTATTCAAAAATTAATCCTCCTAAAACTTTTTCATTTACCATACTCTCACACGATAATTATATTCTCGAACTCCATATAATACTGTGCCAACTGTTAGATTTGATCACAATATTTTGTTTCATGTGTTCAATTAAATTTTTTCTCAATCCATTATCAATTCTTTGGGATGATAAATTATGTTAATATGCAGGTACCATTCTCTATACTAATCATATATAAGAATAATAACATAACATACAATATAATATGGTATGTAAATTATATATAAACTGCATCATTACTTGAGCAATAAGTAATAATGAAATAAATTTTTTGGTTTTTTTTTGTTTCTTGGTCCGGTTGTGGGGCCTGAACTCTGGGCCTGGGCGCTGTCCCTCAGCTCTTCAGCTCAAGGCTAGTGCCCTACCACTTGAGCCACAACACCACTTCCGGCTTTTTTTTTTCTTTTTGCTTATGTGGTGCTGAGGAATCGAACCCAGGGCCTCATGCATGCAAGGCAAGCACTCTATCACTGAGCCAACTTCCCAGCCCAATGAAATAAATTTTTTAATGAAATAAAATGTTTACTCTAAACCCTGTCAGTTTTGACATATGAAGTAGATTGGATAAATTTCTTAAATTCAGTATTGACCTTCTCTAAAAAAGGGATATGTGATAGATAAAAATGTGAATTTTCTTATCTACATCATGAGTACTTTCTCACTATCTTGAGCATGTTGAACTAAAACTGGCTAATGATAAAGAAGTTTTCATATCTCTAGATTAGGGTTTTTTAAAAAAATAATTGCTTGGACATAGTCATGTGTGAAAACCACAATGAACTAATTATGAATCATGGCCTAAACAGGACTCACACAATTCTCTTGTGCACATGCATGTGCATCTATACCACTGTGACTTTGAATTCTGCTGGAGATGAAGGCTAACAGCCTAAGGTCAGCTGGGTTTTCTCTTCTAATAAGGAGGTCCATACTGATTTAACATTGTTCTTCTTTCTCCTTCTGGTGATAAGAGTAAAGGGGAGAAGCTGTTCTAGTGGTAATGGTAGGGTCTGTGATGTAATTATGAAGATCAGTTTTTTTCTGATTTTCCTACATAGTTCTGATGAATCAAATTATCTCTAAGTTCCAATGAGTATCAGCCACATCCAGGTTTTGCATGTTCACACATGCCTAAAGAGAAAAATGAACAATCAGCTTCAACTACAATTAAAACCTACAACAATATTAAAAATAAGCTCAAGATATTAGATGAGAGAAATATCAATTATTTTCCATTAACCCACAGTTACAAGTCTATATTATCACTAGTTGTATTCAGGCATGCCTCTGGCACTAGAAAACTAATTATAGATTTATTCTAATATTTAATAAGCCTCATAAATCATAATGCTTAATTTTCAGCATAATATTTCATCTTATATGTGCTAAAAACATAGCTTTCTTTGCAGGAACATGATATGGCCCAGTTATTATTAGTAAATTAAAAGTTACTACTCTATACACTCACAATATTAGATTATTTCATTACTGTGGTCACTTGAGGTTCCTTTTTATAAACCCTTCATCTTTTCTTCTAGGTTCACTTCTTTATTAAAACCAGGATCTTGCTATATTTCAAAAGTAGAACTATAGAAAACTAAGGCAGCTATATCCATTTCAAGCCAAACAATTCTGTATGAGTTAGTCTCTGAAGACTCATTTCTGAATTTTAAAATAAGGAGAACCAACAAGCTTTAAAAGAGTTCAGAGAGAGGAGAAAGTGTAGGAATATGCTTGTAAAATCTCCTTTGAATGTTTAATATGCTACTTCGTGGATTTTATGTTGGGTCTGAAACACACAGAATGATGAAGATTAGTGAAAGGTTCAGGATATTTTAGTGGAAATACATAAACACTTTGAAATCTGGAATCTTTTGTTAGTGTCAGTATTCCTGACTTGAGTCAATATCAGTGGTTAAACAAATCATTTTAGAGTCTAGAGGGAAGTGGTGCTGTGGCTCAAGTAGTAGAGTGTTCTCCTTGAGCTGAAGAGCACAGGGATAGTGCCCAAGGCCAGAGTTCAAGCCCCAAGACCAACAACAAAAAATAATAAATAAATGAATAAACAAACAAACAGCATCATAGAGTCTAAAGAAAGAAGGCAGAGGAGAAGCTGGGGGCTAAACAAGCTCTCATGTAGAAACCAGTTTTAATATTCCAGTGAAAAGTCCAAGGCTAGAGAGTCACAAATGTAAGCCATCATAGCACAGAGAGTTTGGGTAGAAAGGAAAAATTCAGGCAGCTTGGTTAAGAAGACAGATTCCAGAAATTGCTTGAGTCTGAGGAGGCTGCTGCTGTGGCAGCCATATCAACAGATAGAATAGGCAGTGTGTGAGTGGATTCTACTCACTCCCAGCAAGAACTGACAAGGAACAGATATCTTCATCATACTGACCATAGACAATTGCAGAACCTGGACAACCCAGAAACTAAGGGAAAGGTGAGAATACCCTACAAGTCATCCTCACTCCTTCTCTTAGAGCAGCAGTGGGAAGGTAGCCCCTCCCTCATAACTGGAGAAGTACTCCATCTTTGATACTGACAAAGACTGGGCCAGAGCAGCTAGCAGCTAGCAAGTAACTCAGTCCTTGGAAGAAGACAATAGGAGCCATTCAACAGGTCAAAGGAACCTAAACTATGTGGCTGATCTCCACCCACAGAAAAAGTTGCCCTTCCCAGGCAGAGTAACTCCACCCAGGGTGGGGAGAGTTTCTTCACTTGGTAAACAGCCAGAGGCTGCCCCACCCTTTTGTAACACAGCTGCTTGGAAGGTAAAGGAAAAATAATTGAAAATTCCGAAGGGAACCCTACTGCATTGTTGGTGGGAGTGTAAACTAGTTCAACTATTTTGGAAAGTAATATGGAGGTTGCTCAAAAGACTCCACATAGATCTCCCCTATGACCCAGCAATTCCACTTCTGGGCATTTACCCAAATGATCACAAACAAGACCATACTAAAGCTACCAGCACAACTATGTTTATTGCGGCCTTATTTACCATAGCTAAGATATGGAACCAACCCAGATGCCCCTCAGTAGATAAATGAATCAAGAAAATGTGGCATATATGCACAATGGAATTCTATGCCTCCATCAGCAAGAATGACATTGCCCCATTTGTTAGGAAATGGAAAGACTTGGAAAAAATTCTATTAATTGTGAAGTAAGCCAGGCCCAAAGAAACATAGGCTCCATGGTTTACCTTATTTGCAATAACTAGTATATGTCTGAGACAAGCAGAAACGGTCAGATAAGTTGATGTTAAGTGAAATGAACCCCCAAATAAGTATTCGAATGATTTTGCTTTCTTGTGATTGTTTCCAACATATTTATAAGATATTTCTTTGTTGCTTTGTATGTCCCTCCCCCATGGTATAGCCCCTGCTTTCATTGTAGTTGATGGTGGTATAATTTGTGGAGGGGAAGGGCAAAACAAACCGGTTAAATATGGATACAAGTGGACTCATTGCAACAATAAGATGTACAAGTCATTATGTCGAAAAACAAACTTTACAACTTTGGCCAGTGTGTGTGTAGGGGGGGGTAATGGGAAGGAATGGGAAGGGGAAACAAAGGAAGAGGCAATAATGCTTGATAAGAAATGTACTCATTATCTTGCCCATGTAAATGTAACCCCTCTATACAGTATTTTCACAATAAAGAAAAAATTCAGTACACTTAAATCCTGAGAATGGCTCCAGACTAGGCTGTGTGAGTGTATCAGAAGTTAGCCCTCTACTGATTGCTGATAGGCCGCACCCCAACCCACAACCTAGCCCACTCACAGCAACTCCAAGCTAGAGTTAAACAGCCATCTCCCTCTTTTGTGATATTCAAAGCAGATCACCCTCCCACTGTACTAGCCCAGGAGGAGGGTCATAAAGTCCCTGGTTAGGCAGAGTTTCTTTCTGCCTGCTCAAACAAACTGATTTAAGAAACCAGTTTAGTCCCAGGAATACCAAAACCACAAGAAAACCAGATATTCTACCAAGAGACTGGTTAGAGATACAGGGGAGACACAAGATTCCCTCCTCTCCCCATAAAAAAAAATCAAAGATCTCTTTTTTCTACCTAATTTTTAAAAAATAAAAAAGTTTTCTATATTTTCATCATTTTTTATTTTAGGTTTGTTTTTCTAAATCTATTTTTACTCTATTACCTTTTGGTCCTTTTTGTTTTTTTGCTTTACTTAATTGCTGGTCTGTTCATCCCCAGATATATACACATCTTCGATTATTAGACCTTATCCTTCATTGTGTGCACACTTAATTCAAATATCAATTGCTCAACTCACAAACTCTCAGCCTTAACTCCATTAATTCTAGTATTATTTCTTTACACTTATATAATTTTTAAGTGTTTCTTTTTAATATTTTTATTTTTCATTTTTCCTTTTTCTTTATCTCTTTTCTCCTTTCCTCCTTTTTCCTCTCTCTGAATTTGTCTTCTCTCTCTCCCTTTCCCTCCCCATATTCTACTAACCTTATTTTCTCCTCACAATTCTCCCTAAACCTATTAATTTCTGGTCTGCTGATGCCTTCTTTGATTTTCTTAGTCCATTCATCCCTAGTTGTTTGCTGTTGAACTAGGCTGTATCTGTTGAATTAGATTGTATCTGTATTCATTTTAACTGCATCAAATAATCTGTGCAATTACAGAGCTTAGTTTGATACCTGCTTTAAAATAGTGTTCTAGCCCAGAATTTGTTTTGCTTTCATACCCATATGGGCAGAACAAGCCAGAGCTACGCAAGAAATATGGGAATACCAAGTATCTCAACTCCTACTCATAATTATCAGGCAATAAAACAGTTATTACATAATCCAGAGGAGAGTTCCCAAAATGCTCTTCAAACACTAATGGTGAATGAAAAGATTGAAAGCCTGCAAAGGACTCTGTGTGAGGGTGATAGGGAAATTTGTGAGCATGATGAGGTTAACCACAGATTAATACAGGAATTTTATCAGCATGAGGAGGTTAATCAAAAATTAATAGAGAGCCGGGCGCTGGTGGCTCACGCCTGTAATCCTAGCTACTCAGGAGGCTGAGATCTGAGGATCGCGGTTCAAAGCCAGCCCAGCAGGAAAGACCGTGAGACTCCTATCTCCAATAAACCACCAGAAAACTGAAAGTGGCGCTGTAGCTCAAGTAGTAGAGGGCTCGCCTTGAGCTGAAGAGCTGAGGGACAATGCCCAGGCCCAGAGTTCAAGCCTCATGACCGACAAAAAAAAAAAAAAAAAAATTAATAGAGGAATTTCGTGAGTGGGATGAGAATAAACAAAGATTAATAGAGACATTCATGAATCCACAAACACAGTGATGGAGGAATTCATGGAGGACACAAAGGGAATGCTGAATGAAGCACAGCTGAAGGAGAGGAGTCCAATGAAACTATAACCAATCAATTAAGGGATTGGAGAATGAACACTGAAAACCAAATTAAGGAGATAAATAAGTCCATACAAAATATAAAACAAAGCACCAACAAAGAATTTGAAGCTATCAAATCTGACCAAGGAGAAGGAAAGGAAATGAAAGAAGGAAAGGAATTAAAAAATAAAAAAGAAAGAAAGGAAATAAAAATAAAGTAGAAAATCTTGGCAATAAGTTATACCATGAAGAGGATTGAATCTCTGGGATTGAAAACAGCCTAAACATTCTACAGAAAGAACAGACAACTATTCAAGACAAATCCAAGAAATATGATAGATCAAATTTGAGGATAATGGGTGTAGAAGAGGGCCTAGAGACAGAAGGTAAATATCCAGGAAATTTATTTAACAGAATCTTAGCAGAGAACATTGTAAACATGCACAAAGATAGGCCCATTCAGATACAAGAAGCCTTTTGAAACCCAAATAGACCAGACCAGAACAGGATATCCGACTGTCGCATTGTAATCCACACAGGCTAAATTGAGACTTAAGAAAGGATCTTTAAAACTGTGAAGGGAAACCAATCAGAATAATTTCAGATTTCTCAGCAGAGACAATTAAAGCAAGAAGAGCCTGGAATGATGTATGCCTCGCCCTAATGACAAACAACTGTCAACCCAGAATACTGTACTCAGCTAAACTCTCCTTCATAAAAGGACAAATAAAAATCTTCCACAGCAAAGAAAAATTGAAACAATATATCTTCACCAAATCAGCCTTACAAAAGATACTTAAAGATGTCCTACACAAACAAGTCGTTTAAGGATTCAGGTGGACCTGTTGCAACAAGAAGAATTACAAAATGTCATGTCAAAGCAAGCTTTACAATGTCGGTGTGTGGGGGGAGGGGGTTATGATTGGGTGAGGGGGAGGGGGGTGGCTGGGAAGGGAGGTGAAGGGTAAACAAAGGAGGAGGCTGCAATGCTTGGTAAGAAATGTATGCATTATCCTGCCAATGTAATTGTAACCCCTCTGTACAGTATGCTCTCAAATAAAATAAAATAAAATTTAAATTAAAAAAAAATCACAACAAAGAAAATCCCGGGGCATATTGAGCTAATCTTATCTAAGTCTTTGGAAAGAAAATGCTTTTGTTAGTCTGTTCAAGAACAGAATAGAAGGAGAG
Organism: Dipodomys merriami; assembly: GCF_024711535.1. NCBI lineage: Eukaryota > Metazoa > Chordata > Mammalia > Rodentia > Heteromyidae > Dipodomys > Dipodomys merriami. Next base: position 11,815,837 of record NW_027202382.1, on the reverse strand, counting down.
TCAGGCTGAGTGAGGAAAGTGGGAGAAGCTGAGGAAGGGGGTAACACTGTTCAAAAAGAAATGTATTCATTACCTTACTTATGCAACTACAACCCCTCTGTATATCACCTTTACAATAAAATTTAAATTAAAAAAGAGAGAAAAAAAAACCAATAAGAACACAGTAAAGACCAAGAAACAGCTCCTAAAAAGAAAATCCAAAAATCATAGGAAGAAACCAGTTGGCACACCCTACAAGAAGGTGGTTAACATGGCAGCAACTACCAAACACCTCCCAGCCTTAACTCTCAATATTAATGAACTTACCTCTCCATTAAAGCGAAATAGATTGTACAGTTGGATCAAAAAGCAAGATCCTTCTATCTGCTGCCTTCAAGAGACACACCTTGCCCACCAAAACAAACATATTCTGAAAATGAAAGTCTGGAATAAAATCCACCAAGCAATGGGCCCCCATGAATAGGCAGGAGCTGCAAACCTAATATCAGATAAAATAGACTTCAAATTAAAATTAGCGAGAAGAGATAAAGAAGGTCATTACATACTAATTAAGGGATCTCTTATTCAGAAGGATATTACAGTTCTAAATACCTCTTCACCAACTAACGGAGCATCCAAATTTATCCAAGAAACATTACTTTCCCTAAAATCTCTCGTAGATTCAAAGTCAATAATTATTGGGGATTTAAAACAGTACTATCCCCACTGGACAGATCAACCCAGAAAAAAACTCAACAGAGAATTCTCAGATCTAAACAACTTCATAGATAAACTAGACTTAACAGACATCTATATAATATTTCACCCAGCAGCATCAGAATACACCTTCTCAGCAGCACACGGAACATTCTCCAAAATAAACCACATTTTAGGTCACAAAGCAAATTTGTCCAAATTCAGAAACAGAAATTATGCCCTGCATTCTTTCAAACCACAACGAAATAAAATTTGAATCCAACATCAAAAGCCACCAAAGAAAATGCGGTAACACATGGAGGCTGAAGAACACACTGTTGAATCACCAGAGGATCATGGAAGAGATTAGAAAGGAAATTCAAATGTTTATGATATTTAACCAAAATGAAAACATAAATTAGCCGCTCCTCTGGGACAAAGCAAAGGCAGTACTCAGAGGCAAGTTTATAGCACTGAGTTCCTACATCAACAAATTGGAGAGATCTGAAACCAATAATTTAGTGAGGCACCTGAAGCTCCTTGTAAAAGAGCAACAAGCTAAACCTCAATCCAGAAGATGGAAACAAATAATTAAAATAAATTAGAATTAAGTGAATTAGAATCCAAAAAATATAGAAACAAAACAAAGAGTTGGTTCTTCGAAAAAATTAACAAAATTGACAGACCCTTAACAAATCTTATCAGAAAAAGAAAACACCCAAATAAACAAACTTAGAGATGAGAATGGAAACATTGCCACACAGAAACAATCAAGATTCAGAACATTATAAGGGAGTACTTCTCAAACCTTTATGCTAATAGTTTGAGAATCTGCAATATATGGACAAATTTCTAGCAAATACTGAGCTGCTGAGACTAAAGCAACATGGTTTAAAACAAGTTAACAGACACATATTAAGCATCAAAATAGAAACAGCAATAAGAGCCATCCAACACAGAAAAGCCCAGGACCAGTTGGATTTACAGTTGAATTCTACAAGGCCTTTCAAAGCAGAAATCACAATAATACTCTTCTCACTCTTCAATGAAACTGGAAGTGAAAGTTCACTATCAAACTCTTTCTATGAAGCCATCATAATCCTCATCCTAAAATCAGGCATGGACTCATCAAAGAGGGAGAATTATAGCCCATTTCTTTGATGAACATCGATGCAAAACTTCTCAACAAAATTTTGGCCAATTGATTTCAACAAGTCATCAAAAATATCTTATACCATGATCAAATAGGATTCATTTGAGGGATGAAAAGCTGGTTCAATATATGCAAATCAATTAATATAGTTCTCCACACCAAGAGCAAGGATAAGAACCACCTGATTATCTGAATAGATGCAGAACAAGCATTTGACAAGATCCAACACCCCTTTATGATGAAAGCTCTGGAAAAACTAGGAATCTGTGGAACTCTCCTCAATATAATAAAGGCTATGTAAGACAAAACTACAGCTAGTATTATACTTAATGGTGAAAAGCTAAAGCCATTTCCTCCAAATTCAGGAACGAGACATGGATGTCCACTCTCTCTACTTCTCTTTAATTTAATATTAGAAAACCAAATAGAGACAGATGAAGTAAAACTCTCCCTCTTTGCAAATGACATGACCTTGTATTTAGAGTACTCCACGGACTCCACTCTCAAGTAACGTAAGTAGATTTTAAATTTTGGCAAAGTAGCAGGGTATAAAAATAACCCCCCAAAATCAATGGCTTCTCTGTATACCAAAACTGAAAAGAGCACGGCTGAAATCAGGAAAGCTTTTGTAATAGCTCCACAAAAGTTAAAAGACCTAGGAGTTAACTTAACTAAAGAAAAGAAGAACCTCTATGATGAAAATTTTAAAAACCTGCAAAAAGAAATTAGAGCAGAACTAAGCAAGTGGAAAAAAAACTCGCATGCTCCTGGATTGGGAACCAATGAAACTAAAGACCCAGAAATAAACACACAGACCTTTAGCCACCTAATTTTTGATAAGGGAGCCAATATAGAGTGGAAGAAAGACAGACTCTTCAGAAAATGCTGCTGGGAAAATTCAATACATGTAGAAAACTAAAGCTAGATCCTTATTTATCACCCTGAACCAGAATCAATTCCAAATGGATCAAAGACCTCAAAGTCAAAGCAGACACCCTGAAAATATTACAGGAAAGAATAGGAGAAACTTTAGGTCTCCTTGGTACAGGCCAAAATTTTCTTAATAGACACCCAGAAAACACAATCAATCAAAGAAAGTTTGGACAAATGGGATTGCATAAAACTGCAGAGCTTTTGCAGAGCAAAGGACATAGCTAGCAAGATCAATAGAAAGCCCACAGATTGGGAGAAGATCTTCACTAGGTTGTACAATAGATAAAGGCCTCATATCTAAAATATTCTTCAAACTCAAAAAATTAAACCCCCCAACAGCATATCATCAAAGAAACAACTGCCCTATCAACAAGTGGGCTAAAGACTTAAATGAGACAACTCTGAAGAGGAAATAAGAATGGCCAATAGACACATGAACAAATGCTCAACTTCTCTGGCCATAAAAGAAATGCAAATCAAAACAACATTTAGCTTCTACCTCACACCAGTTAGAATGTCTATAATCAAGAACAACAACAGATGCTGGAGGGGATGTGGACAGAAAGGAACCTTACTTCATTGTTAGTGGGAATGTAAACTTGTTCAACCACTTTGGAAAGCAGTATGGAGGTTCCTCAAAAGACTTCACATAGAACTCCCCTATGACCCAGCAATCCCACTTTTGGGCATTTACCCAAATGTTTACAAACAAGACCACACTAAAGCTACCAGCACAACTATGTTTATTGCAGCATTATTTACCATAGCTAAGATATGGAACCAACCCAGATGCCCCTCAGTAGATGAATGGATCAAGGAAATGTGGTATATATACACAATGGAATTCTATGCCTCCATCAGAAAGAATGACATTGCCCCATTTGTTAGGCAATGGAAAAACTTGGAAAAAATTATATTAAGTGAAGTAAGCCAGGCCCAAAGAAACATAGGTCCCATGGTTTCCCTTATTTGTAATATCTAGTATATGTATGAGTCAAGCGGAAAAGGTCAGATAATGTGATGTCAGGAAAATGAACCCTTAGATGTGTATTTTAATGTTTTTTTCTTTCATGCATGTGTTTCTAACGCATTTATATGATTATCTCTTTGTTGCTTTGTACAGCCCTCCCCCACAGTATAACCCCTGCTTTCACTATATTTGATGTCAGTATAACTTGTGGAGGAGATGGGGAAAACCCAGTTGTTTAAGGATACAGGTGGACCTGTTGCAACAATGAGAAGTACAAGTTGTCATGTCCAAAATGAGCTTTACAACGTCGGTGCGGGGGAGGGGGGGGAAGGGGGGTGAAGGAGAAGGATTGGGATTGTGGGGGAGGGGGGAGGCTGGGAAGGGATGTGAAGGGTAAACAAAGGAGGAGGCTGCAATGCTTGGTAAGAAATGTACGCATTATCCTGCCCATGTAATTGTAACTCCTCTGTACAGTATGTTCACAAAATAAAACTAAATTAAAAAAAAAAAAGAAATCTAATAAAAACAAATTCTATAAGGGATGTTGCCAAAACGGTACCCTACTGCATTGTTGGTGGAAGTGTAAACTTGTTCAACCACTTTGGAAATTAGTATGGAGGTTCCTCAAAAGACTACACATAGACCTCCCTTATGACCCAGCAATCCCACTTTTGGGCATTTACCCAACCGATCACAAACATGGGTATACTAAAGCTACCAGCACAACGATGTTTATCGCCGCATTATTCACCATAGCTAAGATATAGAACCAACCCAGATGCCCCTCCGTAGATGAATGGATTAAGAAAATGTGTGTGTGTGTGTGTGTGTCTGTGTGTGTGTGTGTGCATATATATATATATATATATATATATATATATATATATATGAATTGTATGCCTCAATCACAAAGAATGATATTGCCCCATTTGTTAGGAAATGGAAAGACTTGGAAAAATTTCTATTAAGTGAAGTAAGCCAGGCCCAAAGAAACATAGGTCCCATGGTTTCCCTGATTTGGAAAAACTAGTATATGATTTGAATCTTCACAATAAAAATATATATTAAAAAAACCAAATCACTTTATTATTGAAAAGCACAAATTGAAGATAATAACTTCTCATTGTAAGAAAACAAAATTTTAAGGTTTATCATTCATTACTCAATTCCAGTGACTCATAAACTGCTGCCTGCAGGTGAAACCTAGGCTCATCTGTTTTAACAAAGTATGTTGGGAACACAATGATAGCTATGCATTTATGCTTTGCCCCTGTATCCTATTACAGCCTAATGGCAGAGGTGAGTGGAAGCATGCCGGAACAAATTACCTGGCTCTTTATAGAATGTGTTTACTGAATCATGTTGTATTCAATGTTACTTAATATGAGTGCCTACTGTGCAGTGCAGAAATTGTGTAAACTACAATCTATAAAGAGAAAATAATTCGATTCAAGAGGAGCTATTGCATTGTTTAATATTATATAATTAGAGAAAAAGTTTCAAATTCCACTAATCATGTGACCCTGAATTCTGTGTTATTTTTACTACAAGAATATGATGTCTAGATAATTTGTGCCAAACAAGCATCATTTAAAAGTAGCTCACAGAAGTATTGTCCACAAATTACTTTATAAAATTGGGAACTCTTAGAATTTGTCCTGAGTCAATCAAAATGACATATGACATTTGATTCCGAGGTTTCCTTTTAATAATTTGCACCCATGAGTATTTCTTGAACCCTTTCTTTGTATAATAGAGAAAAATATCTAATTGTAAACTACTTACTAATCAGTCACTTTTAGAATTAGTATGCATTATGAAAATGAAAAAGAGTAAGCCTAGCTTTGACTCCAAATTTCCCTGTTCCAATGTGGTCACTGCCTGGTCATCTTTTTGACTTAACACCATTGCTCAACACCAGGTGAGCAAGATGGAACCCAGCTTCCTCCCTCTTTTGCTATTTCTTGTCAGCAATGTGGTGAATATGTTCTATAAAGTAAAAAGTTCTATGTTTTGTCCCACAATAATAGTCACATTTGTAATTGCTAAATGTCTATCTCCTGCAGTAAATTTCCTTTCCAAATGTCAATGTTTTATCCTCCAATGTCTCCAGTGAGCATTTTTACAGACACTTGACTGTGTCAATCTCCTTTTTCAAATCTTTGGGTGACCTCACTTTTCCTTCACAAGCTAAAGTCTGTCCTTTATTCAGGGAATAGCTTTTCTTTTTTCTTTTTGTCAGTATTGGGGCCTGAACTCTGGGCCTAGGCACTGTCCCTCAGCTCTTCAGCTCAAGGCTAGTGCTCTGCCACTTGAGCCACAGCGCCCTTTATGACTTTTTCTGCTTATGTGGTGTTGAGGAATTGAACCCAGACCCTCATGCATGGGAAGCAAGTACTCTACCATTGAGCCACCTTCTCAGCCCTTGGAATAGCTTTTCTTTTATGACATAATTGTATTTCTCTTTTTAGTAGGTGTCAGGAATCGTAAATACACATGAAAACCAGTGTGATATCAATTAACACTGATCAGTATGAGCCCCTGTTTCATTGAAACAGCTGTGTCTTTGCTTTACCAATCACAGTCATCTGAGACTGTACCGGATTTACATTGTTATCTCCAGAAATACCAATGATCAGAAAAGCAAATACTACTCTTCCTTTTCTTTTTTTATACATTTTTTAATTGTAAAAATACTGTATAGAAGGGCGACAGTTACGTGAACAAGGTAATGAGTACATTTCCACAAAGGAGGAGGTAACAACTCTTCCTTTTCATAGCCATCTCTGAACAAATTATATTACAAAATATTTTCTAAAAATGAGAATACAGGCAGAAACAATGAACACAAGATATGAATATATTCTTACCTTCTGCAGCAATATAGTATCACATGCATTCTAAACTATATATGCTTTTATATATGCTCAAGTTATGCACAGCATAACAGTTATGCTGTGCATAACTTGAGCAAACTGGCAGTTCTTTTTATTTTTTTGGGGGGGGTCCAGTTGTGGGGCCTGAACTCTGGGCCTGGGCACTGTCCTTCAGCTCTTCAGCTCAAGGCTAGCGCTCTACCACTTGAGCCACAGTGCCACTTCCGGCTTTTTTCTTTTTGCTTATGTTGTGTTGAGGAATTGAACCCAAGGCCTCAGGCATTCAAGGCAAGCGCTGTACCACTGAGCCACTTTCCCATGCCCAGCTCTTTTTTTTTTTTTAATACTAAACACTGTAAACTGCCATTAATGTGCAATATGCATCCAGGTAATAGAACCAGAATGATTACTTTAATTATGTAGTGACTGCTTCTCTTCTATTTTTCTTCAATAATTTGAAAGAATGCTTTCTTTCATGATCAACTCTACAAAAAGGATACTTATTTTATTTAATAATCCACATATTGTGTTTCAATTGCTACGTCATCAACAACCTGAAATATATTCAGCTATAAAAATTTAATTAAAATTTTATCATAAAAGCTGTTTTTGTGATTCTATATAATATAAATGTGCTATAGTAGAGCTTATCTTGAATTAATGCTACATTTTTCTGTAAATGGGAGTGCTACAGGCAACAAAGTAAAATTTACAGAACATAATTAATTCCATTATTATTAATTAGTTTTGTGGAAAATTAATATATTGTCAACATTTTGCAGACAACTTTGATTGCATTTCTATGTGTATGGTTATTTTAAAGTATAAAACAATGAGATGATATCAATTGGTTGACATTTTATCTATAATTATTAACTTCATAAACTTTATTTATTAAAAGAGAGACCATTGGTTATGTTTTCCAATATCAGAAGTATAATATATATCACTATACATCTATCAATATGACCCATTATAGGCTATAGGTTTATCTATGTTCTCCTTAGATCTCAAATCAAACATATGACATTTGTGTTAATAAAACAATGATTAGCAAGTACAAATTTTCTTTTAGACTTGGAGGGAAGATAAATTAACACGGCTTTACAAAATGTGGCAGAGAATGGAAAATTAGTTGAAATTTTTTTAACAAGCAAGCATATAACATTTTATCATTTAAATCAAAATAGACATATCATAAGTTAAATATCAAAAAGAAAATTTCAAAGAAGATGGAATCCATTTTTCTCAAAAATCTCTCTTCAGCCTATGTGGAAATTACGTTGACTTCAGAACAAAATAATTTCAAGATATATTTCAATCTTATACATATCATTTATATCTATACATTCTAAAGTATATTCATGTGAGTATTCATCCCAAAGCATATTAATTATGTGTGAATATATGCTCTAAAAGTAATGTGAAATATTCCCAGGTCTTGCCAAATTAAGATTATGCTCCGATTTAAAATATAGTAATTATTGAATGATTGAAATTCAGTTAGCCTGAAGCTGATATAAAAAGAATTATGTCACAGATTTTCTTCTTTGGTCTCTTAAAAAGAATGTAAAGGATTTTTTTTCTAAGTACAAAAACACCTTATTTTAGTGAGAAAGAAAAATGTATCATCTATCACAGCTATGCCAACAGTACTTTTCTTTAGAGAGAAATAAGTGTTGAAGAAAAATGACAATAAGTACAAAGGCTATTACGCAGGATAAATGGACAACATCACCAAGAGAAATCCTCTTTTGATGGAATCTTCAATATCTTTATTATATAGTATTATATACAGCTTAAAACTATTCTCTGATATTTGATACTGTCTGATTGTTGATCGGGCTGAAGATGGATGCTAGAGTATTTTTGCCTAGTATGCACAAAGCCTTGGGCTGGTCAGCAGTATTCTCCAAATAGATATAATATCAATAAATGCATTTATGAGATCTATATCTATACATAGACATAAATATATGATATGATATAGTTATGTATTAGAGATAGTGTTTGTTATAATACTTATATATATGTGTATATAAGTGTCTTAATATTATATGCATGTTTGTGTAAGTCTAATGTCAAATAAAAATATATTTTTATCAATAGAACCATGGTAAATAGTAAATACAATTGACCATATACAAGGAATTTGAAAGGAGATAAAAGTTTGCTTTTTAGATTAATGATCCTAGACTTTGCTTGTGAATTTACTATTAACTTGCAATGTTTGATTTTTTTATTTGTATCTATAGTGCCTGACAGTCTTATAGAGTCGATCTTTAAGATATTTGAATTATTCTTTATATACATATGTAAACTCAATACACCATTTAGTTGAAACTACAAATACTAAATAAGTGAACTATTTTTTTATTTTTTTAAATTTTATTTTGGGATAAGTAAACTATTGAACTCTATAGCCAGCTTACAATTTGCTTTAATTACAAGGAACTGTGCAGCATGATGAATTTTGTTTTATCCTGCAATTCGAAATGTAAAAGAGATAATGGCAATTCTTATTGGTTTTAAAGCATCCTTGTGGCACATTTTCCAGCTGGTTCTATTCATATGTTTCAATAATTAAGACAGTACTATCTAGTGATAATATATAACGTCAGTTCAGGGGTCTGAATTCACTATTTGCCAACCAGTTTACTACTTTTGATCCATGGCAATAGAATAATATAAAGCAAGCCCAGCAGATTTTTATTTTTCTGTGACTTCTTAGCTTGTCACTGTGATCTATGCATAGGAATAATAATGGGCTTTCCTTTCTGATCAATGGGAAAGCCTCAGCAAGTTACATAATAAAAAGAAGTTCATAGCTTTCTTTTAGCATATTTATTTTCAATTAATATTCATTAGCTTTTGAATTGTTGGCACCATGAAAAAGTAAATGCAAAAGTCAGTTGCAAATAAATGCTATTATATGCTCATTAGCATACTCACATTTACTAATGCAAAAAAGTGATGAGAAATAAGCCAGGTTCTAAGGATTCTCAGTTGGATATTATGCAGATAAACAGCCTAGGTTTTATTTTGAAAAAAAAATAAGTTAGTTCGTGCAAATAAAGCATAACTTCTAACCACATGTGGAGGCTGCAATGTCCTTAAAAAGAAAATTTGAATCCATAATCTTTCATGTTCTGTATAGCAAAACCTTATTAACTCATGCTCCCTGAAGAGACTACTAGTGAAGGCAAAGGCAAAAATTATTGTATGAATGCTGTGTATTCATAAAATAATCTATTGAAGAGTCTTGATATTTATCTTCTATTTAGTGAAATAAGATTTAGAAATAAGTGGAAAGAAATTTTAATTAACATGTCTATATCTGCTTAGTCTACCTGTGTGTATATACATGTATATTTATGTGCATGTATGTGTGTGCATGTACATGTTCAATTTCCTAGCAGTTGTTTTCATATGGAAATGTGAATATCAAATATAAGTGGAGTTATAAATTAGGTGAACTTTTGCATAGAAAAGTAAGAATTCAATCTTATGCTCCTCCTATAAGATACTAAGTTACTGAACAATTAAAATATAGAATTCTAAAATTTGCCTGTCATCTGTTAAAAGGAAAATTGATAAAATAGGCTACACAATGATTAGTAATTATTGCTCTTTGAAACTGTTGAATAAAGACTTTAAGATAATCTTTGCAACTCTTACTTTCCTTAAAAGTGGGAAACCAATTGTGAAACAATATAATATATAGTAAACTTGTGTCTTTCCTGGCATAAATGTCCCTAGATATAGTAACACAGATATCATTGTTGCTAATATAATTATTTTTACTCTAAATATTAGAAATAGAATACTCAGAAAACTACATCTTTTCTTAAACATTTTCTTTTTATTATTGTGAAAATACTGTACAGAGGGGTTAACAATTACATGGGCAAGATAATGAGTACATTTCTTATCAAGCATTGTAGCCTCCTCCTTTGTTTCCCCTTCCCATCCCTTCCCATCCTCCCCCTGCCTCCCCACCCAATCCTCCCTGCCCTCCTCCACCCCCCACCAAAGTTGTAAAGTTCATTTTCGACATAACGACTTGTACATCTCATTGTTACAATGGGTCCACCTGTATCCCTATTTAAACGATTTGTTTTTCCCCTTCCCCTCCACAAATTATAACGACATCAAATAAGACAAGATGCATACACAAAGGGGATCCAAATAGGCTAAGAAGTAAAACTCTCCCTCTTTGCAGATGACATGATCTTGTATTTAAAGAATCCCATAGACTCCACTCCCAAATTATTCAAGCTGATTCAAAACTTTAGCAAAGTAGCAGGGTATAAAATTAACCCCCCAAAATCAATGGCTTTTCTGTATGCCAACAATGAGAAAACTGTGGCTGAAATTAGGAAAGCAACTCCATTTGTAATAGCCCCACAAAAAATAAAATACCTAGGAATTAACTTAACCAAAGAAGTGAAGGACCTCTATGATGAAAACTTTAAAAACTTTTGAAAAAGGAAATCAAAACAGAACTTAGAAAGTGGCAAAAACTCCCATGCTCCTGGATTAAACATTTTCTTTTGGAGATGCTAGAATTTAAACTCAGGACCTCATGCTTGCTAGATAAGTGGCCTGTCACTTGAACCACAGCTCTAGCCCTTAAAATTAGATTGTTTTAGATTTAGAATACCTTCATTAAATATGGCTTTAGACTGGTATAATGGTACCCAGTTTAATCCCATAACTCAGTAAAGTAGGCAAGAGAATTGTCAGTGTAAGACCAATCTAGAATGCAAGGCAAAGTTCTTTAAGTCCAGCTAGCTAGCTAACTAAATAACTATCCTTGTCTTAATTTTGTTGTTGATAAAATGCCTTTGTTTAATGCCTTACAGTCATTTTCCCCTTTGGTACCATATTTGGGCAGGCTAGTAAGAAAGCATTTCCCTATGTGTTATTTTCTCCTTTGACACTGATTGGAAATTTACACCTCCTGTACAAGAAAGGTATTTTTCTATAAAGTCACAATGTATATGTAATTACACAATGTGTCATTCATATGCATAAGTGTACAGCACAAAAATGGAATATGAAATATGTATATGTATGTGACTATATGTAGTATTTAACATATCCTACATAATGAGATACCATATATAATTATATACCATACAAAATATGATATAGGCATATAGCACTAACTATAGGACATATGTATATATGCAATTGTGGATGGACAAGCACATTTTGGGAAATATCATACTTATGATTATTCACCCAGATATTATTTTTCTTTCAAATACAAAAGATACAAGTTTTTAGATGATATTTACTTGGAATTTAAATTGCCCATTTATTAATTTATAAACACTTTCACTTATGTAGTGTTCTCTTATAAATACCTTTCTAAAACAGTCTTTGTGATGGGTCTGTAATGAGCATTTTACACCAGCCAGGAAACAGATAATCCTAGAATATCACAGTGGCCAGCATGATAATAGACAGACTTTATTTAATTAACCCAAATATTCCAACTATATTACAGACCTTGAGAGACTTCAAAGCTTGTAACTTTCCCCGAGGATCTCGTGTTCTACAGCTCCCATTTCCTTCTCTATAATTCTGTACAGTTTGACCCAAAATACCATGAAAGACAGAAACACTTATGGGGGTGCTGTATAACATATGCATGCTATCTGCACCAGGACTGATTTTAACTAGTAAGGAACATGGTAACATCAAGTAGCCCTCTTGGCATTCCCCTTTGTTTCCTGGGGGAAGCCAGAAAGAATATTTCCCAGAACCATGTTAGTTAGATTCTGTTAGTGAGAAGCGTTTAATCATCATTTGGAAAGTGGAGGAGAAATGAAATGGAAATGTTACCATGGCATATGGTAGCTTTCCTTCCCTTTGGAGCCCTACTGACAAATACTTGCAGAAGACCAATGATTGAAATCGTATCTACTGTGCTCAGACACTATAAAAGATCTCTTGGATTCTGGGCGTTTATTTAAGAATTACTCACTCTTATGCCTGATATTAGAGCTTATTGACCGCAGAAACACAATATTCTACCTTCATGATTTTATAAAAGCAACCCACTGTCCTTTTCTATTTCTTGCTGAGTTTGTATAAAACTCTCATTGCTTGGAATAAATGACTCTCTGCTTCAAATATTATATTGGGCAATTAGAGTTGATAAAGGTTTCAGTCATTTTCTGATTGTGAAATAAAGTTGAGGTCTCTCAGGCTAGATCTTATTTTTTTCAATTTTCTCAAAATTTATTATTATTAAGAAGATCAAGTTCTTCCACTTCCCTCTCCATTTTATGCCATGATTATTGTAATTGCCTATTTTTCATCCTATAACAAAATATGTGAAAAGATAACCTAAGAGAAGAATTCATTTAGTCCAAAGTCATCAGTTTTTTGTTTTTTTTTTTTCTGTCAGTCCTGGGGCTTGAACTCTAAGCCTGGGCACTGTCCCTCAGCTCTTCAGCTCAAGGCTAGTGCTCTACCACTTGAGCCATAGCGCTACTTCTGCCTTTTTCTATTTATGGTGCTGAGGAATCGAACCCATGGCCTCATACATGCGAGGCAAGCACTTTACGCCTGAGCCACCTTCCCAGCCCCAAAGTCATCAGTTTTAACTAAATAACATGGAAATGTCTTATAAATATTTAATTAATTCAATAAAGAATATGTGGAAATTTATTGTTTATAATTGTTTTATTTGAAATGAATTGGAATACATAAAATTTGGTATAAAATTAAAGTCATCTTTCTAGCCCCCTACAAACATAATTTATAACCACAAAATATGTGACCGTCACCATCAGTTATGACTATTGAAAATCAGCAGAAAATGATGTGAAATAAATTCATTTGGAAAAAAGATAGGATTTATAAAGTTAATGTATAAATTAATAAAATATAATTAGGAAATTTATATTAGAATATGAAAAATAACTCAATCATAAAATTTAGCAAATATACAAATTGAAAGAAAAAATAGACACTAACATTAATTAACATTTTAAAACAAAAATATATAAATTATGTAACTGAGAATGTGGAAAAATAATCACATTCCTAAGCATAAGAGTATAACTAATTTAAAAGACATCTTCATGGTAGCAGTTTGAAATACAAAGTGAAAGTTACAAATAATTTAAATATCCTCCAATAAGGATGAGTACATTCTGACAGCAATCTCTACGATGTTTTCTCACTACATTAATTATCAATACATCAAGTTAAAAAGACTGCAAAAACCAGCATGTTATAATTCATGCATAATTTCAGAAAGAATGAGTGAGAAAGACTCAATTTGTTCATGTATGCATTATCTGAAAGATACATTAAAACATATTTGAAAATCTATTCTGTGTTAGGGAATAACTAAAATGTTTTTACTATTATCCATTATGTATTTTTGACTTGTACGTTATGGAAACATTTTTACCAAGAAATAAATTCAAGAGTTTATAAATTTTATTCATAGAACAATTTGTCTACATCAGTGAATGCTGCAGATTTCATATCTGATAGATGTAACAAGTTGTACCTAATGACACAGGGAATAAGAATAAAAATTGTTGGCCTGAAATACTAAAAATAGAATATTTGCTCTTACTTTGTTGAATAGAAAATATGAGGTTAATCTGGTTGAATGATTTTTATCAAGAACTTATAGTAGGTAAAATGAGTTATGAAGCATAAATTAATTTTTCCATTGAGGACTATTATTGCTATCTGACACAATGTCATAGGCTACCTGACTATATATGTCTAACAATTACACCATTAATACTTCATATTTGAGTTTGGTGAATCAGATAATAGCAATGTCATTTTGTTATTCCTTATGTTATTTTATTTCTAAGGAGAGAGAAGTGATTTCTTCAGGGTTATAGTTTTAGTTATAAAGCTACATATAGAGATATATAGCAGATGTAGATTTTCTCACTTATTGCATTTTTATAGCAAATAATTTAGAAGTTTATTAACTTTGCTTCATTGCATCTTTACTCTACCTGGTTCTCAGTGAAATAAGAGCTTTGATCATTGCTTTGATTTTAGAGTGCTCCCCTAGATATTTGTACTTTAATATAAATGGAAAACAGCTTTCAGTAAAATAAATGTAAATAAAACCAGACATATGGAGGAATATTGATCTGCTGGTCATTCATCAAAATACAATGTTTTTGGCTTATGACATTTTCATTATGAAATTCTCTGTAATTTCTAACAAGGACAAAGAAATAATGTACAATACAGACTCATGAACAGATATAGGACAATACACGTTCAGTTATTCAGTCAATGTGATATATCTATCACACCTACTTAGATCAAGAACTTTGGAATGGGTAGATACAAAGGAGAATGAACAAGGGGTCTGCATTTAGATACTCACAAGCCCTAAGGCCCATCAGACCTGTGTACTGAAGCCTGAATAGTGCAAAGTTTATGAGACACTGCACGTATAGTATTTGCCAGGACACAATACTTTAGGCTATCTGCAAATACTAAAAACCTTCTAGGTCAATGTTAAATTTAATTTTCTTACAGAATGACAGATAGAAAGTAAGGGCATAGAACATTGCCTCCTATATTCAAATGACAAGTAAAACAAATTTCCAAACTACAGCTTGAATGATTCAAAACACCCAGTATACAATAAAATTATTTTAAAACATACTAAAATAGGCTTTAAAGTTAGGTTTTATGTAGCGAGTAGTTGTTAAAACTGCCAAGTCAGAGAATTATTGTATTTTTCCTTAAAATATATTTCCTTAAAATATTATATGCCCCAGAACCGTCTCATTTTATTATAGGTATGTTTTAAAATGGAGATTAGAAAATATTTATTGTTATTAATATTATGCACATCTCGCTTTTTCCTTATTTCTTTGATTACCCAAATAGGAGTTAATATGAGCAATAAAATGAACTTCATGTTATGAGAATAGACATTTAGTTTTTTTTAATACCAATGCATAAACCTCAAATGTCTAAAATTTTCAAAAAAATTTAAACAGATGATAACAATATATTCTATCTTTAATTTTTTGTAAGCATTCTATTCAATAAACATATCTTTGTGCAATATTTCGTTTCTGGGTACTTCATACAATATGCAAAATCCTGAGTGGTAGATTGATACAATTTATTTTATAGAAATTTCATTTGTCAATAATAATTTTTCATTAATTATTTGTGGTTCTTCAGCATTAATATGTTGAAAAAATATATTCACACTGGCTTAAGCAATAATGCAACTGTGTAACTTCACACAATATGAAATTTCATGTTCTCTTTTGCATTTAAATTTGTATTAAATAAGGAGCTCAAATAATACCATGATTTAATTATCTCCCTATGTCTCTTGCTTAATAATTTTCAATAGATTTTTAACATGTTCATCTTTTGATTTCATAATTCTCACTAGCTCCAAATAATAGTTAATAGTACCAAGAGAAGTAAAGGTTTTCTTTCAAAGTGATTCCAAATACATTAATTAAATACATTAATATCCCTTAGCTCAAGGGATATTTGAGTTTGAGTTTGACTGGCCAAGAAATGCTTATTTATTTACTGCTGCAGAGTCAACTCTACTCAAAGCAAATGAATAATCTTTTATATAAAATTATAATTTTATCGACCTGGGGTAAATAAGATTACCATGTAGCACATAAATTGATATAACTGAGTCAATGATTCTACAAAAGTCACAAATAAGAAAGAGATGGGACATACAAATTTCATAAAGGACCATTTCAATCACTAGAAAGATAAATGCATGTCCTTCAGTTTAAGTGTGTACATTTAAACTATGTCTAACCATACATAATGAATCATTTATAAACTAGGACTTCCAGAAATTAGGTGGCAATATCTGAGATTTTGTCAATTGAATTTACCAACTCATTTTAATGATACAGTATTGTTCTCTTTCTATCTCTACAGATTTTTAAAACCTAAACTTATTTTTAACTTTGACTAACAAATTTATTTGCATGCATTTCTGATTTATGTGTGATTTTTATTTATGTGTGTATTGAGTACCCTGATAGATGGCTAATAGGAGACAGTGTGAGAGAGAGAAGAGAAGAAAAAGAACATAAGAGAGGAGTAAAGAGAAGAAAGGGAAGAGCAGAAAAGTAGATTTTTTAAATACCCTTCATATAAAGCTGTAACAGAATTTAAAGTGATGGACATACTAATTACACTGATATCTACAATCACAGCTTTTAAAATATATCTTCATGGGCTGGGAAGTTGGCTCAGTGATAGAGTGCTTGCCTTGCATGCATGAGGACCTGGGTTCAATTCTTCAGCACCACATAAGCAGAAAAAGCTGGAAGTAGCACTATGGCTCAAGTGGTAGAGTGCCAGCCTTGAAATGAAGAGATGAAGGACAGCTCCCAGGCCCAGAGTTCAGGCCCCACAACCAACTATATATACATATTGTTGGTTATTTATATATAATCTTCATTATCTTTAAGTGGTCTTACAAAGGAGTCACTGCTATAGTTTTTAAGTTTCTGATTATCTCCCACACTTTATAATTTTAAATTCATTGAAATGATAAATAGTATTATCACTTCTTAAATGGAAAAATTTGAAGCAAATATATGATGAGAGAGAGTTATGGTTCTACATGAGAGATATCTTGAACAGAGGACCTGGGAGCAGGATGTGGCTAAAAACAGGTCATGAAGGATGAGGTGATTGGGACCCAGAAAAATGTGCCATGTATGACATATTTTCTCATGTGCTTTAAGATCAGATTCCTGGGTTGGTCAGAGTTTCAAAAGTATTTCTTTGTTAATCCATCATAACATATTACCCTAAAAATATTGACTCCACCTTCATGTCCCCTACCTTGGACAACTGATTTTAAAATCAGCAAAACATCTAAGTGTTCTATACTCCCAAACCTGAAGCCACACTGAATTGGATAAAACATGTTTTTCCATCTTCAAATCCCTAGGTTGTTAAAATCTTCATGAAATTTGGAGATAAAAGTTGTTTTCAGATTTGTGTTTTATTTTGGCAATATAATATGTTGGATTGGCTTCTCAAGAGAACTACGTTACAGGACTATTACCTCTTTAATTCATAGCAAATAGAATATTGTTGATTATCATTTTAATCAGCTTCTTGTCTTCTCTCCGTGATTGTACCTTAAAGTACCATAAGTGCATTGGCTTTTGGTAATTATGTAGCAGCCACAACCTACATGAAAAAAATAGTTTTAAATGCATTTCTTAAAAAGTGAAGACATAATAAGTATATATTGAGAAGCTATTAAATGGAATTTTATTCATTCCATTTGCATAATATGACTATTTTATTTTTTCCCCAAGAGCTAAACACAAACAGAAAGTGCTTGTTTTTTTTATTTCATTCAATTCTGAAGAGCTTATTGTATTTTCTAGAAACATGATGTTTAAGGCGTCCAACAAGCATGCATATGGCTTCTGTCTCACTTAAATATCCAGAGAAGACGTGAACTACTTTCATACTGACCCGATATTTCATTCTTGTCAGTCATTTTGGACTGAGCACAGTTAAAATAAATACTAAACAGTAGCCTCTTATAAAGTCCCTTCTCCAAAGTCTATTCCTAAAGATCATGAGAGACTGCACCTGATCAAGTAAACGTCTCCTATCAACCCATTGTGTCAAGGTGATGTATTTTAGAGTGGCCATCAGCTTCCAGAGCAATGGAGATCAGTATGCTCCTTCAGTTTTAAGTGAAATATTCTGCCATGAAGTCAATCTGTTTCAGTTTCTTGAACACTTCACCATTAATGCACCGAGAATGTAAAATACAACATCAGTCTGAAAGTGTCTTCTTTGTTCACTTACCATCTTTGTGTACACCCTTTTCAAGTTTACTTTAGTGAATGTCTACTTAATTGGATAATTTTTGTTTATTCTCTAGAAAGAAATTCTCCTTCTTTGAATCTCTCCATTGTACTCACATACATGCATATATTCATATGAATACACAAAATCATGTGTATAAATATACCTTATTATTTATTTTTTACCGGTGCTTGGCTTTGAATTCAGAAACTCATGCTTTTTCAGCATGCTTGCACAGCTGGTGCTCTACCACTTGAGCCATGATTTTACCCTGACCTTTTTCTGGTTATTTTGGAGATACAATTCATAGACTTTTCAAACTTGGCTTCAAACTACAATAGTCCTCACCTCACCCTCCTGTATAGTTAGTATTCGAGCATGAACCTCTTGTTATTGTATCTTAATAACAACAATTGATTTATCAATAGTAATATTGTTAATAAACTTAGGGATTCATATTTTAACTAATGGTAACATTATAATTGCATTTAATCTCATGTGATTAGAGATGTGATACTTATGGTATGAGTAGTTTACTAATAAGTGTTACTTGAATCTTAAGTACACTTCTCCTATGACATAGATACATTCATTACATGATAACTTCCTAGGATATAATTCATGTTTTAAAAATATACTGATGTCATGGAGTTCATTTGATCACAAATATGTAATTTTCTATGCCATTGCAACTCTATCCTCAAGCCCACCACTACCACCATTATCATCATCTCAGTGGTTTTAAAATTATAAATAACTTGTGGAAGAGTTAGAATAATCTTACTGTCAAAACTCATTGAGATTTCTTCTGTTATAACATCTCCCATGTATGTAACTTGCTGTTTATTCTGTATGTGTTTTATCAAAAGAAAATATATAAGAGTAAAGAAGTCTTCCTTATCTTCTGCACATAAAATTGGCTCTGTGGCTTGGTTGGCTATCTAAGCCTTATTATTGGCCATTGCCTGCTAAGGATAATATAGTTCATTAGCTCTTTCTTCTCCTTTTAGTAATGTTCAGTGCAGGAATGTCCATAGTTACAACTGTGATTTGGGTAAAATTTGTTTTCACCAGCCCTCTTGACTGCAAATTTTGGTCTGGTGTAAAGTCATAGTTACTGTTTCATCTACATAAATAGTATAGTATGAAACTCATGGTGCTCAGTGACCTCATATAATATTCCTCAAAGTAGTATCCATGTGCTCACAATTCAAGTTACCTATTGCTTCAATGTGAGGGTACAAAAAGGAAAGAGGAATGAACTAGCCTTTGTAGAGAGTTTTCTGCAGTGCAAATGTTTTCCTTGTCCTGCGTAGTCTTTATCATCCAATTGACATCAGAAAATTGTAAAAAATTTTCCTTATTATTTTTTATCAGAGTAGGAGTTATGGGAATATGTCCTTTTATGATTTTTAACAAAGATTTAATTCAATGCTTCCTCCCAATATAATTTAGAATACCTCGAGTACAATCAAAATATATTAATAAAAGACATTGTTAGAAAAAATTGTAAAGTTTGTTTTTCGACATAAAGACTCGTACATCTCATTGTTGCAATGGGTCCACCTTTATCCCTACTTAAACAATTTGTTTTTTCCCTTCCCCTCCACAAATTATACCAGCATCAAATACAGTGAAAGCAGGGGTTATACCGTGGGGGAGGGACATACAAAGCAACAAAGAAATATCTTATAAATATGTTAGAAACAATAGCAAGAAAGAAAAACCATTTGAGTCCTTATCTTGGGGTTCATTTCGCCTAGCATCAATTATCTGATCATTTCTGCTCGTCTCAGACATATACTAGTTATTGCAAAAAAGGGAAACCATGGCAATAAATACTGCATGGAGTTTCCATCATGAGTTCTATTCATACTAAGGAAAATCTCCAGTGGTTGTAAACATGTAATATGACATAGATCTATGTGGAAACTGTGTAGCATTCTACTTCTCCCAAACCAATAATTTTATAACAATAAAAAATTGTTGAAAAATAATATATAGTTTTTTAGAATGTAAGTGAAGATTCTTTTCCAGAGCAAAACTTAAAAAGCAGTCGATTGTTAGTTACAAAGTTAAAATTTGATTTCAGCAGTTCAAATATTTGTCTTGGGTAACACTCTAGGAAAGTGTTGCTAGTTCTTCCTCCTTCTTCTTCTTCCTTCAAACACTATTTCAGGCATTGGGGAGAAAATATTGATCTCATTCTGGAGTGAAAAAGAAACTCAAGAGAACTGGATGAAATCCTCAGATCATGTAGGGTTCAAGTTAGTTATAAGTTATAGAAGTTTATCTAACATTTGTTCAATATAATATTACATATATGCTTTAAAAAATCTCAGTGTAAATGAAATTAACCAGTTTTAGATTTATGCCTATATGAGTTTCAGTGTGTTTCTACTTAATGAAATGATTTCTTTTGTCAAAAGCACCAGCATATTGTCTTGAATATTTGACTTAAAATGCTATTAGCTTTAGATATATTTAATAGTACTTGTATTGTGTACATTGTCTATTGTAACACAATTACAGTCCTAAAATAATGATGGTATTTGTAGTGAAACATTTTTGATAATGACCAAGGTACTTATTTTTTCAAGCAGTAACATTTCATTTTAACATCTACTTGTTAGAACCATTGCACATAATTCCAGTAACTGCAGAGGATACTTTACTGTTCTTTTTTCTTTTGTATTAAATATTACTTATTCATCATTAAGATTTTCTTGGATCACTGTGTTCATATACCACTTTCTTTGTACAACTACTTAAAGATAAAAATAAAATTATAATAAAATATTTTATTGGTACTTGGTTTGGTAAACTACTATTGCTTGTGTCAGTAGCCTGTCCCACAATTTTGCAATGTTGTGAGGATTTCTTATTTTAAGGATTCTTATTCTTATTTCAATTTTTGAGATAATCTCACTTGCTGTTAGGATACATGCCTGACAGCTTCCCACTTAGCTTGGCATGAGGCACATAGATAGGCAAGTGCATCCAGCTGTAGGTTGGAAAATTTCTGAACGTTCATGTGCTTGGCTGGCTTCAAACCATCCCTTCCAGTTCTCAGCATCTATAGGCAGCATCTATGAGTACTGTGCTCATTCTGTCTCTTTATTGCTCACTCTTCTAGCTTCCTTTCCACCCTCTTTTTTCTTTTTCTGTCTCTTTTCTCTCTCAGTGCTTTCGTCTCCTCTCTCTTACCAATCACTCTTCTTTCCTCTCATTATTTGAGAAATAGGTTCATGTAATTATAAGTCAGAAGATGCAGTTCAGGCCTCATCTTACATTACCTCTCATTGGGGTATTATGATCTTTTCCCTCCTGCATCCTTTCCAGGATTTGTAGCAAAAATATGCCCTTCTGCCGGGCGCTGGTGGCTCACGCCTGTAATCCTAGCTACTCAGGAGGCTGAGATCTGAGGATCGCGGTTCAAAGCCAGCCCGGGCAGGAGAGACCGTGAGACTCCTATCTCCAATAAACCACCAGAAAACCGGAAGTGGCGCTGTAGCTCAAGTGGTAGAGCGCTCGCCTTGAGCTGAAGAGCTGAGGGACAACGCCCAGGCCCAGAGTTCAAGCCCCACGACCGACAAAAAAAAAAAAAAAAAAAAAAAATGCCCTTCTGCCAAATAATCCACAGTATGATCAAGTTGCCAGGCATGTAAGGGCATATAAATATTAAATCCTTCGCTATTAGCATATTCTGAATTATTCCCAATGGACTGGCATGAAAGTCTGGAGGAATGATCTCTTGATGGCTCATTTTACTCACCTTGGCAGGTAGGACATTCTTCAAAGGCTGGTCTCTGTACTCTGGATGTTATATGTGCTATAAACCAGTGATCATTATTTGGCTTCATATTCTCACATGATATACTTTAGAGATAAGGCTTAGAGTCAAGGAAGTCATGAAGAATGACCACAATCTTCCATCATTCTAAGTGTCTTACTTGTAGAATTATAGTTACAATATGTCTAAGAGTTTTTGAGGAGTAGTGCTTTATCTAATTTTATTGTCAAGGTGATGTACAGAGGGCTTACAGTTACATATGTAAGGTAATAAGTACATTTCTTGTTGAACTTGTTACCCCCCTCTCTCATTTTCTCCCACTTTCTTTCGCTCTCCAACCCCTACCCCCAAGATGTACAGTTCACTTCCAACATAGTGTCTTGGTTCGCCCTTTGTCCTTTGTCTCACCATTTTTTGTTTCCCTTCCCTTCCCTAATTCAACTAAATGTATACACAATATACAAGGTACCGAAATAAAATACCATGACAACAGGAGATGAACCATAGGAAACAAAAACAGAAGAAAAAAAAAGAAATTAGAAACAACAACAACAAAGAAAAACTTCGTGTTTCCATATCTTGGAGTTCGTTTCGCTTAACATCATCTTATGTGGTCATATGTACATAGCTATTGAGCTATTCTGCTCATCTGCTAGGACTATCCTAGACATTGAGGGTATAGTAAAAGATGTCCTCAATTTCAAATGGTAATTTTCAGTGTGCAATTTTGGGTTTCTCATGCCCATCAACTAGAAAACTCAGAATATAATGAGGATAGTTAAAGTGTCACATGAATCTATCATGTTTGAGAGGTAAGGGGTTTTGTAATTTAATGAGGCACGGAAGAACATGTCAGATACTCAGTTGATTTGATGCTAAAACTTTATGTCCACTCATTTTCACTTTTAATTATGAACTGGCAAGAGCAACAAGCAGACCCTAATAATAACCCTATGGGCTTAGGTTACATGTGATTAAGTTCTGAGATGCTAGACTATTAAACTTAAAAGTCAGGAGAATCTAGAATGATTGACAGAAAGATAACATGAATGCCAAGATGAAACTAAGCATTAGTGTTTATCCCAATAAATATGACAATTTTCCCACACACTATGACAGACTAGAATCATGTAGAATTTCAGGAAAGATAAGCTGCAACTAACACATTCATTTTCTACTATATGCAAATAATATTTAGTATAGTTGGTGACTAGCCCAGTTTCTGGCATAGGAAATTGAAAATGGCCTATTTTATTAATATAGATGTCCTGAAAGGCAAAAGAATGCACCTTTTCAGCTTTCACATTTTTGCAATATATTCCAGTTGAAAACAACAACAATAACAGCAACTTGAATTTACAATTAAATCATTTTCTCCTGTAGAAGCAAGAGGGAAATTCCACCTAAACACTTTCTGTTTTGTGGTACTAAGGTCTTTGAACTGTGGGCTTCACATTTACTAGGAAGGTTCTCTACCACTTGTGCCAGTCCCTAGCCCTTTTTTCATTGTTATCTTTTCCACAGAGTCACATGCTTTTCTATCCCAGGTGGTCTAGGACTACTGCAATCTATACCTACACCCTCGTGAATGTACCTCCGCAGGAATCACTAATCAAGGAGCATTTTAGATTATTGAATATAAAATTTCAACATTTAATAAGAGAAAATTCAACACACAAAAACTTACTTTTGGCATCTATGATTAATTTCAAAATACTATACCACTTTGTATGTATACAGAGAGAGGGAGAGAAAGAGAAGAATGACCAAGACACAGAGAGACCCAGAGACAGAAAGAGGGAATACAAGATGATCTTTATATTTATTTTGCTTTTGAACTATGATTCAAGAGAATTATGAATTTCTTCCCCCAAACTGATGGATCTAATGTATTCCCTAATATCCACATCTTTCAATCATCAGCCCCCTCCCTCCCAGCCTTGGTCTTTTGTGATGGTAGACATGTTTGAGTTAATTTAGAATTGAAATGATAGAAGAGCCTTCCTATGCCCTTCCTTCCTCCCTTACCTTCACTTCATTTTCTTAAGTGATACTGCAAAATTTTAAAGAGAAGTAGTGCTTTTAAAGACATAATTACATTATATGAAATGTTCAGCTAATTCTTGTAAATATGCAAATCCAAATCTCTGGTAACCAAAATTTTTCAAATTATGTAACTTATGAGAAAGCTGCAAGTATTTTTGTCAGCACAGTGAGGAGCACATTCCTTACTGCCGAGAATACAGGATGTTGTTATTATCTTACGTTCATACATTTAGAACTTGTGAGAGCCATAACTTAAAAACATTTTCTTAATATTTTCATCTCAGTGGAGGATCTATGAAGGGCCCACTTGTAGTGCACATCTGTTGAGATTCTAACAGAAAAAAATATTTTAGCATTCCCAAAATCTTCCTCACATTTGATATTCTGATTGTCTGGATTTCCATGTTACAAAAATTATTGGTTATTTTTTTCCTCATCATTAAGCAGTTAGGAAGTTTGGCTACAAATATATTCTTAGGAAAAAACTCTGGGAGTCAATTGTACCTGTTTCATGTTATTCAACCCAGGAAAAAGAAACAAATTCCTTTAAGGAAGATTCATGTCCTATTCAGTCCTGTGATTGGCATTTGACTAACTGTTGTCCATTGTTGTCATTGAAATTCAACTGTGTGTTGGTACTTTGGATGATGACTGCACGTAAAGTGAATGAGTCTCCTTTATGTCTAAAGACAACAAAGCCATAGAGCAAACACAATTTCTGCATTTTATTGTGTTTCCTACAAGGACTTTAGGATGAGCTGTTAAAACAAGAAGGTAGCAGAGACAGAATGCTTTGTTCTAGAAGGCTCAGCATTGCATGGACTTGATAATTAGAGAAAGCAATAAAGTAAGCACAATGATATAACCAGAGAAAAACCATATTTGTAAGACCCATTGTTTGACTGTGAGGAAGGAGTGAATCCATGGGTACGAAAGTGAGAAAGAAGTCTTGGAACAGAAGTGGCTGTAGACAAGATGATGTTATTTAGTGTTGAGAAGAAGCAGATATTGTGTCATCTTCCATCATTTAGTAATGACTGGAACATGTTTGCCGTTTATGTCTTGGGAGCAGATGCTATTGATATTACTGGATTCAGACAAAAGAACTTAATAAGCATCCCACAATATAAAGGAGAGTCCACTATGTAGGAGAATTATTCATATCAATGTATTCATAGTTTTGAGGGTTGGAAATCCTTTCCTTAATGACTTACCTGGTTTGGGTTGGTATAGCATAAAACAAGACACTAAATAGGCAAAGAGTAAGATATTTCACTTTATGAATTTAACACAAAAATATTTGCAATGCAGAATAAATCACATAAAACTTTATCATTTAGCATGTATCTAATTATAAAAGAAGGTGTCATAATGGGACACTATCTTCCATACAGAGAAAAAATAATCAAAATATGTCCAAAATTGATGTAAGCATATTTTTATATTTTCTGATGTTATATATGATTCAAAACATAAAAGATTGTCATACATATTTCATTTGTACCTCAGAGACTTCTTATAATTTATATCAGCAAACCATGTTTGGGTTTTATATGATTGAAATTAGAAAAATAAAAGTTAAAGAATCGATAGGTAATTCGAGTCCCTGGTATGCTCTGAGCTCTGCAGGTTTCTAAACACTGTTTTGTTGGTTAATATTCTTGACATTGATGTTTACTGTTTAAGAATAACTTAAATAATTAAGGAGGTGAGAGTCATCTCATACAAGCTTATCCTTCCATTGCACTGAGTATCATTATAATTTCATGCTTCAGAATCCACTAAATATTGCAGGGGTATTTATATTTTTCTCACTCCTTATCTGTGGTACAAATCATTCCTTACTCTGCAGTCCAAGGTGTATGCACTACTGTTGAGCAAATACAATTTATTTACTTGGGGTGTTTCATGGGTTATGTACATTGTTGGTTCTAGTTATTTAACCTCTTTCTTTATGGAATCCCAGCTGAGTTATATTGCATTTTTGGAATTTAGCTGTGGAATCTGGTGATACAATTCAAATGTTAACTTTTCCATTTAAAGACATGTCCCAATTTTAACCATCCTTGTGAAAACCTTGCAAAGCCAAGTAGAATCTTTTTATATTGAGTTATTTATCTGTAGATAAAGCAATACTTATGTTTACATGAATTGAGTTTTGTCTGTCTTTGTGTGTGCTAGTACTAAAGCTTAAATTCAGGGCATAGGCATCGTCCCTGAGCTTTTGTATTAGAGTAGCACTCTCTCATTTGAGTCAGAGCTCTAGTTTGGACTATTTTTGCTGTTGTTTTTGCTTGAAGTTAATCGAGAATAAGAATTTCCCGGTCTTTCCTGTCTTGGCTGGGTTCAACCACAATACTCAAATCTTAGTCTCCTGTGCAGCTCGGATTACAGCTGTGAACCACCAGCATTAGGCTAAAATATTTTTTTAGTTGCCAGTAAAAATAATGTTTAGCATATTATTAGAGAATGTTTTCCCTTATGCTTAGAAAAAAAATTATAACAGTCCTGGTCATCATTCAGAACGTAACTGTTTTGAGTCTTAAATACCCTGTCTCAGTGCTAATAAGTTTTCTTAACTAACACAATATGCAACTTCGAGTAGTCTCTCTTTCTCTCTATCATCATTCTGAGGAAGTAAACCTGGAATATGAGTCAATGACCCATTCTCAGCTAACTCTTAGAAATCTAAGGCTAATGAAGCAAACAAAAGAACAATTCCTGGAAGTAGATAGAGAAAGAATCTGATCAGGTGAAAGACAGCATCAATAATGGCTTTGGCAATGGGTGAAACTACATTGCTCTGGCTTTTCCTGAGAAGATAGCAGGAAATGGAGTAGCTGTCATATCCCTATATGAAATCCATACATATTGAAGTTGCTCCAAAGCTGAAGTTTTGTCATTTATTCCCTTCTGAGAATATTTCTTCTGAAGAACTGAATCTCAGTGCCAAGAATATTATGTAGCCAGAATGTAAAACGCTTGTAATAGGAACAGAGCCACAGTTTTATTAAAGAAATTTTTCTCTTTCCTGCTTTCTTATATTACAAAAAAAAAACTTCACTGACGATAAGAAAGGACACAACGTGTAAAGTAAAACAGCTAGCATTTTGACATGCTTATTTGACAAAAGCTCTGGGGCATGAAGGGTGAGATCCCATGTTAGGAACTGTAAAAAAAAAACAAAAAAAACCCATGGAAGCAATTCATCTTTTGCTGGGCTGCTATGAATATTTTCCTGAGGCAGATCTAGCAGTTATTTTATGGGCCAGCCGCCCTTTAATATCAGAGTGATTAGGACTAGCAATATCTTGTAGCCCTAGAGCTGGGTTCTTGGATATTTGACTTGGGAAACAGAGACGTTGAGTATCTCTGATTTATACATCTAAGTGTGAAAAAGAATTAGGGTCATGAATTCTGTCAAGAATAATAGTCATTTTATCCAAAGTACACCACGTAAAAATGCAACTATGTAACTTGGGGGTAGGGATAGGGTGGGAAAAATGGGAGAAAATTAAGGAAGGGGTGACATTGTACAAGAAGTATTGTACTTATGACCTAACATGTAATTGTAACTCCTTTGTACAGCTAATTCATAATCACAACTAAAAAAATAAGATCTCTAAATTAAATTTCAAGGAAAAATGAAAAGTATAATGCGGTGTAGACTGGGAAGTAGTTCAGTGGTACACCATTTTTCTACCATGAACAAGGCTATAGGTTCGATCCACAACACTACAACAAATCAAACAGAAAAATTGAAAAATAAAAAGACAGTGGAAATCTGTGTGGAGATTCATAGATTTACCCTATAATCCATAGATATGCTTCTCAGATATTTATCTAAAAGACTACATGTCATTATAAACAAAGGCATCTGTATGTCCCTAGCACTTCATTGTTTTTATTAACATATTTTTTCAAATCATATGCATTTTATTTATTTATTTAAATGCTTATTTTATTGTTATTTTGGAGCTGATACACAGAGTGGTTGCAGATAGATGAATCCGGTAATGGGTAATGAGTGCAATTGTCTTTGAACCATTTCACACAGCTCTCTTTGCCTCTTTCCCTCTTTCACGCACTCTCTCCCAGTTTTAATCTCCTCTCCCCACCCACATAGTGACTGGTGATGAAGTGGAGCTATGGCTCAAGCAGTAGAGTACTTGCCTTGAGCTGAAGAGCTGAGGGACAGCGCCCAAGCCCAGAGTTCAATCCCCACAACCAACCAAAAAAAAAAAGTGACTGGTGAGTACCACTGTTGTATTTGTTCAGCCTTTTTGTTCCACATTTTTCTGTGTCCCCCTTGCCCTCCCAAATGCACACAAACTAACAAACAAGACAAAGGGAAAAGAAAACAAAAACAGCAAAAACTGCAACTCAACTATAGCTCATGTTTCCTTTTCTTGGAGTACATTTCATAGAATATTATTTTATATGATCGTATGCACATAGCTATTGAGCTTTTGTCAACCACTCCCATACATATCCTCCTTTGGCCCCATATTCCAGTGTGTGTATATATATTGCAGTCTTTTATATTTTTGACAATTGTTTTGACACCTGCTTTCTTTAACTAAACAAAATGCTTTGAACCAAATATGGTGGCACATGCCCATAATCCAACCATTCACGAGGCTGAGGAAAGAGAAACGTAAGTTCTAGACAGGAAAATAAGCAATTCCAGGGATCCTAGTCTTACATTGGATTGTGTCAACAACAATAATGTTATATAATGTTATAACACAAATAATGTTATAGCTTGTCTTTTATATAAACTTGTTTGGTCAGATTTGTTATTTGAGATTTGCAAACGAAGCAGCAAATTGTGTTTTTGTCTTGCCTACTTAATCTTTATTTTCTGAGAGATTTATATAACCAATTCTGTCAAATTTAGTTTTATCTGCTGAGACCATATTAATATTTAAAGGCATATATTATTTTCCAGTCCAAATTTACCTACTATAAAAATATCATAATACAATATGAATATGCCAACTTTGTTTATGTTTCACACTTGCACCATATATTCATTTCCCATATATTTTCTTTCAACTTTGTTTTAGCTTGTTTTGTTTTTTACAAAATTTTTACAAATTTTCTGTTTGAAAATGTGGAAAGGGTATATATATATATATATATATATATATATATATATATATATATATCAACTTTCTTTCTTAATTTTTCCACTTGACTATCTAAAAGCAAGTCAAACTAAGGCTATCAAAAACCAAATACATGTTCTTACCTCCAAACCCCTAGTGCTGCTCCTATTTAATGATGAGTTTAACTTTCTAGTTTCTCAGACATCATCCATAATTTATTTCCCTCACACTACACATTTTCAATTCTTAGCATCAAAGATAGATTCAGCCACTTCTCCTCACTTTCTAACACTACCTTATTCTTTATTTAAAATTCTACTTACTGAAATCGAATATGCTTACAAAAATTCTGAATTAATCTGAATTCTATGTATTTTCTGTTTATTGATCAGTCAAAAGGATCCAAAAATCTTTTTCTTTATATCAGCGATTCTCTTTTGTCTCCTCTCAGTCACAGTTTACATTGAAATTAATAATTACTCTAAATCATTTCATCATAAAATAGTTTTACTTATTAATTAAAGTTATAAAATTAGAATATATTATGCACTGAAGTTGTGTCTAATTTACACTTCTTAACAGGAGAAACAGAAGATTCAAATATTGTATGGACAGCAAGGTTTCCTTTATTTTCATTGCTTTGTTATATTCAAATGTATAAATGATACCCCATAAATATTTAAATTCTTACTATATATGAACACAAAGATTTTATCTGTTTGATTTAAATAAAGATAATGTGAATAATTTTCATTATTCATATGAACCCTCTTCTGGGGGTAAACTTTATACCTCTCAGAATGAATTTGCTCAAATGGACTCAGATTATAACAATCAACTTTTTAATTAGTTTAATAGTCTGAACATAAATTTTGGCAGTTTAATCTAGGAGTAAAATATTTGATATTTAAATAATAAAACAAAGTCATACTAATGTGCTTATTACTA
Source organism: Dipodomys merriami (assembly GCF_024711535.1). NCBI lineage: Eukaryota > Metazoa > Chordata > Mammalia > Rodentia > Heteromyidae > Dipodomys > Dipodomys merriami. The sequence continues at coordinate 11,785,482 of NW_027202382.1, read as the reverse complement.
TAGTGACCACTGGTTATATACCTCATATATATTTATTCCTTATATATGTCTGTGCATAGCTACCTTAATGATATTTATAAAGTCTACTTCTTGTGCACCCTGTAGTATCACAGTAATATTTAAATTGGATACTTCGCTTTTCAAAGTTAGGTGATACTCTGAAATATCTTAATGACAGTTTTCTAAATCTTATCATAAATTGATTTCTGATCTTTCACATTACAATGCCATAAAATTATATAAATTTGAAATATGTGAAAGTATTTTAAATATTCTGATCTAAAGCATGAGTGCACTGTAAACTTCCACTATAATATAGTTCTGTTCTTTCTGTAGTTCTGAGCACTAAAGGAAGCTGACAGTGACATGCTCCTCTGCATTTCACTGTAGACCTTTCAAATCTGTTCTGTCCTTTGTCCTTCTGAATCTCCAGAGCAGGTAAAACAATGAACACCTTTATCATAATCTCAAAGAAGCAAAGGTGCTACTCTCAGTGTCTGCTTCAAGTACAGTCCTTTGAAGTCTTTAGAGGGGCCCTTCTATAGACTTGACCTTTAGATCAAATGATTAAAGGGAGAAAAAATCAAGCAAAGATGCTCTTTCCCTTATATTTCCTACAAATGATGTTGTCTGCTGGAGGCCAGAATAATTCATCCTTATTTTTTGCATTTCCAATTGCCTTTATTTTTCCTTCTCAAATTTTATCTGTCTTCTTCCACACAGATTGATATAGAAATATATATGATATAGAAATATATATATGTACATATATTATATATAGATAGATATATCTCTTTCTGTTAGGGACATGTTTTATGTCAAAGCTGAAAAAGTGCCTAAAGTATGATTTAATTGTCATTTGAACAGTCATATGCACACCCTCCTGTCATATGATAGAATCAATCATTAGATATAAATCCAAATTTGATTTTGAATGCACTTTTATTACCTTTAAATCTTTAAACACGTACATTACATCTTTGTCTATTTGGAAAGGACATATTATTTTTCTATTTAATATTACATCACAGTTATATGATGTGGAAACTGTAGGGAAGAAAGGTCCTGGACTCCTCATGGTAGGAAGAGAAAGAATTGTAAATGTGTATCTAATGTCATCATCATAATCATCAAGCTCATTTTGTAAATTTCATAATATAGAATACTTATATCGATGTTAGTATATTTCTATCTATTTATCTACCTATCTCTACTAGTATTAAAGTCCTACAACCTCAATATAAATAAGTCCAGGAAATATATTATCTACGATAATACAAACATTGAGCACATTAATAGTCTTTTAATCTGGTCTTATATATGGTACAAGGACATATTCAGCCATAGCACTATATTAGCAACATTAACATTAAAATCACTATCTTCAAATAACTTATGACAAAAGTGTATGCATGAGATTATTCAGATTTTGACATATAAGGAAAGTGACTATTTCTTATTTATCAACTGGTATTTAAGATTAGAACATATGTTTATTCGTTTGTTTTCTGGTGTTGTGCAAGTAAACATTCATTGCTGAAAAGAATCTACTGGCAAAAACAAAGAATCCACTGGTTAACATTTTCATATTCATCACAAAGTTTAGATACTCAGTATTAAAATATTAGTGAATGATCTCCAAACATTTGAAATATTATACTGTTTTAAAAAAGAAATAATGTTATTGTGAATTAATTAGGAAATGCTGAATACAATTCTGCCTGTGGTGTGTGTGTGTGTGTGTGTGTGTGTGTGTGTGTGTGCACTCACTTGCTCACGCTTGTGCACACCAGTCAAGATGCTTGAACTAAGGTCCTGGGAGCTGTCCTTGATCATTTTAATTCAAGGCTAGCATTCTACCACTTGAATCATTGTGCCACTTCCTGCTTTTTGGTGGTTAATTGAAGATAACCATTTAAGTCTATGACCTGAGGTGGATTTGAGCCATGCTCCTCCATCTCAGTCTCCTGAGTAGCAAGGACTACAAGTGCAAACCACTAGTGCCAGGCTTACAGTCTTCTTTTTAACTTTATAATTCTCTGAAAATACTGCTTAAAATTTTACTAGATGCATTTTTGTTGTTGTTTTTTTCTTTTATCATTTTGTGATACTCTTTTTTTTTGTCAGTTGTGGGGCTTGAACTGTGGACCTGGGCCGTGTCCTTCAGCTCTTCAGCTCAAAGTGAACACTCTACCACCTAACCTAGTCACCACTTCCGGTTTTCAGGTGGTTAATTGGAGATAAGAATCTCGTGGACTTTCCTACTCGGGCTGGCTTTGAACCACGATCCTCAGATCTCAGCCTCCTGAGTAACTAGAATTACAGGCGTGAGCCACAGGTGCCTAGCTATACTGGGCTTTTGAACTCTGGTCCTTGTACTTACCAGGTAGGTACTACCACTTGAGCCACACACCTAACATGTTATTTTTTAAAAAATAGTCTTATGAAGCCGGGCGCCTGTGACTCACTCCTGTAATGCAAACTACCCGGGAGGTTGAGATCTGAGGATCAAGGTTCAAAGCCAGCCCACGCAGTTAGTCCATGAGACTCTTATTTCCAATTAACTACCAGAACACTGTGGCTCAAGTGGTAGATTGCTAGCCTTGAGCTGAAGAGCTCAGGGACAACGCCCAGGTCTAGTGTTCAAGCTGCATGACACAAAAAAGAAAAAAGAAAGAAAAAAGAAAAGAAGAAGAAGAAGAAAAAAAGGTCTTATGCTCAGGCCACCATGGGCTGTGATTAGATTCACAATTCCCATGTAGCAAGGATAAAGGCTCACAAAACACCCAGGTTTTTATTGATTAATATAAACCATAATCCTCCTGATTGCTACTTCCTAGGTAGCTAGGATTACAGATATGAGCCACCATATGTGGATACAGATGTATTCTGTAAAATACCTTTTTCAGCTAATATGCAAAGACAATGCCATTCTTTTTATAGTTCCTTACTTCATTTTACCTGGTTAAAAAGTGGTCATTTTATAATAAGCTCAAAATTAGAGCATAATTTGCGTACAGTACAATGCTCAAATATTAAGGGTACCATTTAATCAAATTTGTTAAAATATCATCATCACTGAGAGTATTGTTCATACCAACAGAATTATGCAGTCCCTGTTCACTTTTCCTCACAAAATATTGTTGATGGTTCTATGTCTATGTCTATAGTTCTGAATAGGGTTCCCGCAATATTATACCACATTTTATTTATTTTTTATTTTTTATTTTTATTTTTTTGTCGGTCCGCCTGGGCGCTGTCCCTCAGCTCTTCAGCTCAAGGCGAGTGCTCTACCACTTGAACTACAGCGCCACTTCCGGTTTTCTGGTGGTTTATTGGAGATAGGAGTATCACGATCTCTCCTGCCCGGGCTGGCTTTGAACCGCGATCCTCAGATCTCAGCCTCCTGAGTAGCTAGGATTACAGGCGTGAGCCACCAGCGCCCGGCTATACCACATTTTAATTTCCTTTTATCTTCATAATTAAAGCCTGGATTGTTTCCAAACTACTTTATAGCATATGGAAAGTAATTCACTTCAATTCTTTAATATTGTATATGGATCAACTTAGGCTCTGAAGAAAGAACCTCTTTTCAAGTTCCAAAGGAGGTACAGGTGGTCTATAGTTGAGGAAACTGCAGAATGCTTTTGGATGATGTTAGGTTAACGTTTGTCTGACTTTTTGCAATGGCACATTCACATTATAGTTAAGTAACTTTCAGATTATAGGCCAGGTAAGAAGTAAATTTTAGAATTCACAGTTACATTCAAGTCTAGCCTGTTGCTTAGGAACTGACCTTCCTTGTATATCACGTAGCAAACTGAATTTAATCCTGTAACTGCAGCAGCGTAGTCCTCCCGAACTTGCTCTCCACCTGGGGAACAGAGGATTAGGTCAGATCAGAGAATTTCTTGGGATGGCAAGAAGACTATGCAACCAGGCAGGTGAGAAGAGAAAAATGTTTTGATCTGGGATCCAAGTAACACCTATCCGTCCATGCTAGGGGAAGAAACCAAACTGATTTCTACAGGAAGATACACAGAACAGACTTTAAAAAATGAGCATATTGCTGCCAAGTGATGGTGATGCTTGAATAATGGAGAGATGAAAATTGCCTCATTAAATCTTCTGCATGATTGCAACTACTTATCTGCAATCTACAATCTGAAAGAATCCTCAGAATGAAAAGGTATTTCTTTTTGTATAGGTTTAACACAGAAAACTCACCTGATGAAAAAATAAAATGAATGGATGTTTGTGTGTTTTAGCATACACTTGATATATTTAGTGTCCATATGCATATATTTTTGCTCTAGACATATTTAAGGAATAGAATTTGGGTCAGCACTGCAAATCCTACTGTGAGGCACAGAACGAAACCATGACACACATTCCTGTCCAAAACAGAAAGCCCTCCTCCTGCTAAGACATACCAACAACACTTGGTCTTGTTTGTTTGATTTTCATTTGTATATTATTTTATCTTTTAGTGATTATATGCCTTGTAGGATATTAGGAAAATCTAAAGTACTTAAGTCAATAGATATATTACATAAAATACAAATGCAATTGAATTTTAATATTAGATAAAAGAACACTGCTTTTTGGCATAAGTATGTCTTGTAAAGTGTTTTGTAGAAACATAGAGATAAAAATAGTTTCCATGCCTCATATTCAAAATTGATTGCTATTGAGTAGTTATTTAAAAATCATCAAACTAGAGTACAATGATAAAATTGTTCTAAAATGTAGTACTTTTTGAATTATTAATATTTTCTGAACTACATCCATGGAAATAAAGATAATTTTTAATTTTTTATATTTCACAAATTTCATTTCTATTGATTATGATGTGCTAAATGACTCAGTTTTTCTGAACTCTCACTATCATAAAACACACAAACCACCTTAATTTATATCTTAACTCTTCCTGGTAATCATCTAGAAATAATAAGAAATGGTTGGGTGATCAATGTAAATATTTTGCAAAATACTTTTTATTTAATATATATTTTTATTGTAAAGATAACTATACAGAGAGGTTACAGGGGTAATCAGTACATTTCCTTTGGAGCATTGTTATACATTCCTTTGTTTTTCCCCTAACCTTCCTTCCCTCCTCACCTGCCCAACTTCTCCCTACCCACCCCCAAAGTTGTAAAGTTCATTTTTAATATGGTGTCTTGTACATCTCATTGTTACAATGGATCAACCTGTATACTTACTTCAGCATTTTGTTATTTCCCTTCCCTTCCCCTAGTCTGTAATTTAGAAAAATGTATATATAAGCTGCAGGGTACTGAAATTAAATACAATGAAAACAGGGATTATACCATGGAAGAAGAACATACAAAAGGAAAAAAATACAAAAAAATCACATAGTACATTATAGGTACAGTAAAATAACAGCAAGAAAGATAAAACCTCTTGTGTCCCTATCTTGGGGTTCATTTTGCTTAACATCAACTTATTTTCTCCTTGTCTGTTAAGATTATCCTAGACGTATACTAGTTATTGTAAATAAGGGAAACCATTGGAACCTATTGTTTCTTTGGGTCTGGCTTACTTCACTTAATGCAAGGTTTTTTTGTTTATATACATATATATATATATATATATATATACATATACATATACATATATATCACATTTACTTGATCCATCCATCTACTGAGGGGCATAGGGGTTGGTTCCATGTCTCCATGTCTTAGCTATGGTGAATAATGCTGCAAATAAACATAGTTGTACTGGTAGCTTTAGTATAGCTTTTTTGTGATTGGGATTGCTGGGTCACAGGGGAGCTCTGGGTAGTCTTTTGGTGAACCTCCATACTGCTTTCCACAGTGGTTGAGCAAGTTTTCGATGTAAAAATTGTAAGATGATCATTTTTGCCAGAATATTTATTGTTTGTGACAGACTAGAATATGAAGTCAGGGCTGGTGGTCTAACTTGGCTTTTTAAATCAAAGTTGGCACCCTACCACTAGACCCATACCTCCACTTCCAGGTTTTTCTGATTAATTACAGATAAGTCTCAGTTTCCTTTCTGGGCTGGCTTTGAACCATAATGAACTTAGCATCACGAATATCTGGAATCACAGATGTGAGCCACCATCCCCTTGCTAAAAAAGATAATGGAAGCAATATTTTCAACAAATGCAGTATAACACATTGCAATTTAACAAGAAATCCTTTGTGTTGGATGCTGTCAACATTAGCTTTATTATAGAGTTTATAAACCTCTCCTAGGTGCCCCATTTTTGTGTATGAGTGTATCTTTCCTTGTCACATGAAACATATAAACACAGACAGACCCATACACATAGCTTCATAACAGAAGATGTAGATGTAAGTATTTATATTAATATGTATGTACATGTTATTGAATATATATTTATATGTACCTATATGCATAATGTATGATAAATTCTTATCTATACCATACACTATTTTATAACTATATATTTAAATGCATATAATCTACTAGTTATTAGTAACCTCAAAGCACATCACCATCAGTCTACTCTCCTTTTTCTCCTGCTCTACTCCGACATAGCAATAACCATCAGATTTCTTTCTGGAGTCAGAAACTGAGTTCCTGATCAAATACTCACATGGGATGAGAATCTATTTAGTGATTTGTCATTCTTATGAATTTTACTTGCCTAGTAAAGAAGTTATTCATAATTACTAATTTTGTATTTATGTTTGTATTTTATGTTTATATTCCATTTGTATTTATGTATGTATATTGGTATTTCATGTTTATAATGAAAATTATATATTACATATTGAAATAAATAATCCTTATAAAACTGTAAAAATTAAGTGAAACTATGTAGTCACCAATTGAAAATTTTCATTTAAATGGACTAAAACAATGATCATTCTTACCTTAATACTGAAACTTTACTTAAATAATTGGTCTAATTTGTACATAATAATGACACATTCCTCTACATCATAGTCCTCAGAAAGGAACATTCCTTTCATAACTATTTCTGCAATAATATTTTCCAACAGAGGTCCCAACAAGTAACTGAAGTTTATCACTATCACTTAGACTATGAGTCACAAACACAAGCATCACGATGCATTTGTAATTGAAACTATAAAAGAAATGATTCTTGCTAAAATATTTTGTAATACTCAATTGGAATTCAAGGAAGATCAGAATACTTTTTTATGTACACTGCATTAAGAAGAATTGTAAGTCCAACTATTAGGGGAGGTTTCATGGCAGACCTATGGTGGTATATGATGAGCTTTCCCATATATATATAGTGAATTTCATATGGAGATTCCATTTTACATCAAAATTACCTTCTCTGAAATACCCAAAATTCTCTGCATATAAGATAAAGCCTGAGATTTATAACCTAAGGATTATTTATTTATTTTCTGTGCCAAAGTAAGACCTGTACTCCATACCTGACACTTTTGCATATTGGTTAGTGCTCTACCAACTGAACCATGCTGCCAAATCCAGCAACTAAGGTTTTCTAGAGAAATTCAAACTTTATTTCAGCTGTCAAGGAACAATAATGGAATAATAAAACCTAAATCCTATTGTCTCCTCCTTTATGATAATATTAATATTGTTATGATATATATACTTCTTACCAAGTGCCACTTTTTATTATAGTAGTTATAGTATATATATAATATCATTATATATTTTACTATGTATTATATATATAATATCATATATTGTTACTATGTATTATATATATTTATATTTTAATATATATTTACTATACATTCTATATTATAATAATATATATACTTATAATATTTTAGTAGTTTTACAGAATATATTCTGTTAGTTTTTTCAAGGATTTCTTACAGATTTATGTAAGTTGAAAATAATTTCTTCTAAGAGCTTGATATTAGGAAAAACATAGGTGATATATCTGGGTGCATTTGAATTTTTCCCATACAAATTTTCAGTGATAGATCAATAATTTATCATATTTCTTTACCTGTGACATTCAGAAATTGTAGCCTGTGCACCTAAAAGCTGAAGATTTTCCTTCCCATTTACCTATTTCTTTGTTGTAAGTAAATAATTTATTGAGTTTCATTGATCATGGTTTTTTCTTTTCTTTAAATTTTATTGTCAAGATGATATATAGAGGGGTTACAGTTACATAAGTATGATAGTGATTACATTTCTTATCTAACTTGCTTTCTTATCTTTCCCTCCCCTCACAAACTCCTGCCAAGTTGTACAGATCATTTTCAACGTATTGTCCTGTGCTTTTGTTGTCGAGTTGGTTTCCACTTTGTCCTTTGTCCTTTGTCTCACCATTTTGTTGTTCCCCTTCCCTTCCCTAATATAGATAAACATATATACAGTAGGCAAGGACTAAAATGTAATGCAGTTACATCAGGGGAGAAACCACAGTGGGAAAATTACAAAAGAAAAAAAGAAATCACATTGTACATTGAGAATAACAACAACAAAGAAAACTTCTGGTGCTGATCATAGTTTTCTTATAATGTTCCTAAAGTATTCACTAGAATAAGGAACAAATAAATAAATAACCACAGAAAGATGTATCTAATTACATGTGTGCACATTCTACCTGTGTGATCCTTTCATCTATAAACCAAGATCTTTCCCAACTTGGATGTCTTTCACTTCTTTTCTTTGCTAATCATTTTTTAAAGGATTCATATTGTGTTAAATGTAAACAAAACAATGTTTTTGCTTGTTTCTAAACTGAAAAGAAAAAAACTATCAATATTTTGCCATTGAGTATGGTGTTAGATTTGGACTATGTTATATGATCTTTGTTTTGTGACATGGAATTCATTTAAACTGAATTGGGGGTCTAGGAGAAGCTTTTGCATTAAAGAAGTTGACTTTTTTGATTTTTTTCTGCATCTATTGAGATGATATATGATATTTCCATTAATAAAAAATAAATTTAAAAAATAAGTAGCATCGTTATAATGTAACAAGACAATATCCAGAAAATATTTCATGAACGCAATCCAATGTACAGTACTCTCAAAAAACTACTATAAGAATACATTTAAACAAGAGTTGAAAAAGTGTTCATAGAAAACCATAAAACAATTCATGAAAAATAATTGAAAGCAACACAAACACATGAGAATAAAAAAACCTTCCACATTCATGAACTGGAAAAATTAACTGCATACTTTAGGTTTCTGTTTTTCAGTCACTGTTGTATGCTCCTGTGTCCAGTTTCCTCCTGTGGAAAAGGAAACCTATGGACTTACTAGAGAGTTTCATCCTGAAACATGATCCCCAATCTCCACACACAGCTAAGATTATTCATGTTTCATGATTTCTACAGATACTGGAATACTTTAATCAGGTTTTACCCGTGAGGATTTAGAAGATGATTTGTAACAGTTTAGAAAGCAATTTTCTGTCTTCAGACTTAGCGTTTTTGCAAAATAAAATGATAGAGACTTTAGTTGATAAATATAATAATTGGAAAAGTTTTTGTGTCTTTTCTATGGAAAATTTCTTCATCTACCATACTTGGATAAATACACCTGATCCCCTTGGTTGTATATGGACATATGAGACAAAGAGAGTAATAACACTATTGCTATTTCCATTTTATATAGTGTAATAATACACCTATGCTAACTTTGGTTATGTCAGAGGTCTTGAATGAAACTATTGGGTGAGTGATAGGGGCTTGGACAATCATGGAAGTGAAATACTAGCCAGTTCTTTTCATTATTATTATTATTATTATTATTATTATTATTATTATTATTATTATTATTATTATTATTATTTTCTCTAAGTAGTGGTACAAAGATTCTTCCATTCAATGAAACATTTGATGAATACAATTAATTTTGATGAATGCCATCCCTTTGAATATTTTTGCCTTTCCTTCTCAAACACGCTCTTCTCTCATTTTCCTTAATTTTGTAGGATATACATTGAAATTTTTACATTTATCACCCCTTATTTCTTTCTTTCATTTGTTTTTGTTTAAATTCCTTTCTTACAAACCCAAACATGTTCAGTCTGAATCTGCAGGTATATCAATACAGTAAAAGTACATTGAATGCAGGAACCTATTATGAAATTCAACAGGGAATAGTACACACACACACACACACACACACACACACACACACACACACATTCTATTCTAAAGCTAAGTAGTAAATATCTCTGACTTAGTAGACATATGGTCACTGTCACACTTACTTATTTCTGCTATTGTCTCTCCCAAAAGATTCATCAGTGACATATGGACACATGAGCAGTGTTGATTGTACTTACTGGAATTATGTCTTATTTATCTTCTGAGGAGTAGTTGATATCTGATATGTAGTTTGGGTTTAGGCAATATTTATTGGGCATGATTAAATTGTATCACACTGGAGAATGGCATTTCCTATTGAAATACACTGCTTACATTGCTTTACGTTTCCCCTATAGTAATGAATCTCAAATATTATGTGAAATAACCTGATTTGCATTATGGATGTCTTATTTCAGCCCAGTGCATTTTACCTTTCTTAGAACTCTCTCTATATAATAGATTTTCTTTCAGAAATGATTTTTATTAATTGATTAAAGTGATTCTTCTATCTTGTGCCTACATGGTCATACATGTGCATGAAATGACCAAATATTAAGAAAAATGCTACTGAAATTCAATATGAAGAAATCTTTCTAGATAAGAGGCCTTGGATTAGGGAACACTGCAATGCACTAGTTCAATGTGTTTATAGATACAGGAAACCTATGACTGCTAATTTCACATCACCAGAGAATTACAGCTCTTGAAACTTAGTTTCTCTTTCAGAAATTAAGTTAGAGGGGGCTGGGAAGGTGGCTCAGTGGTAGAGTGCTTGCCTTGCAATGCATGAGGCCCTGGGTTCGATTCCTCAGCACCACATAAGCAAAAAAAAAAAAAAGAAATTAAGTTAGAAAAAGTCTTTGCTTATAAAATTTATATGAGTTGATACATAATTTTACTTTAAAATTTAAATACAATGACTAAAAATTGTTTTCTCGTTTCATTTATATCATTAATTGTAGAATTGAAAACATGATAATTTTATAATTAAATGTAATCACTTATTGATGTACACACAAAAAACACTATAAGTACTGAATAAATGCATTTTCTATAATCTTCTCATCATAAACTCTTCCTTGAGGAAAGCACTTATTTGGCAATGGAATCCTCTTCAACTTCAATATGAATGCATATATGTTGTTTGTTGCTATTATCAGGGATTACTTTATATATGAGTAATGAATTTATTGAATACAACGTAGAATCCATTTAATTTCAAGTTATGCAACTTCCTCATTACCTTTCTATTTGATATTTTCTTGGACTGTATGTCAAGTTAAACAGTTTTAACTTCCACACAAATTTTTGGGAGAAATCCAATTTAACTCTGAAAAGAAAGCTCATTAGCTACTTTGACTACAGATAATTTCAATCTACCAACATTGATTTAAGATCTTCAGATTCTTTTTTTATTAAGTTTTTTTATAGTGAAAATACTGTACAGAGGGGTTACAATTACAAGAGCAAGGTAATGAGTGCATTTCTTATCAAGCATTGTTGCCTCCTCCTTTGTTTCCCCTTACTATCACTTCCCATCTCCCCCCAAACCCTGTCCCTGTCTCCCCTCCATCCCTCCCAAGCCAAATTTGTAAAGTTCATTTTCAGCATAACATCTTGTACATCTCATTGTTGCAATGGGTCCACCTGTATCCCTAGTTAAACAATTTGTTTGTTCCCTTTGCCTCCACAAATTATACCAACATCAAATACAGTGAAAACAGGGGTTGTACTGTGGGGGAGGGACACACAAAGCAACCAAGAAATATCTTATAAGTATGTTAGAAACAATAGCAAGAAAGAAAAAAATTTGAGTCCTTATCTTGGGGTTCATTCCACTAACATCAACTTATCTGACCTTTTCTGCATGTCTCAAACATACTAATTATTGCAAATAAGGAAACCATGAGACCTATGTTTATTTGGGCCTGGCTTACTTAACTTAATATAATTTTTTCCAAGTCTTTCCATTTCCTCACAAATAGGGCAATGCCATTCTTTCTGATGGAGGCATAGAATTCCATTGTGTATATATACCACATTTTCTTGATCTATTCGTGTACTATGAGGGGTATCTGGGTTGGTTCCATATCTTAGCTATGGTAAATAATGCTGCAATAAGCATAGTCGTGCTGGTAGCTTTAGTGTGGTCTTGTCTGTAATCATTTGGGTAAATTCCCAAAAGTGAGATTGCTGGGTCATAGGGGAGCTATATGTGGAGTCTTTTGCGGAACCTCCATACTACTTTCCAAAGTGGTTGAACAAGTTTACACTCCCACCAACAATGTAGTAGGGTTTCCTTCTGTCCCCTAGATTCTTCAGTTTTAATTATTATCTTAATTTTAAAGACTCCCTGAAGATCCTACCTACCTTCTCACATCAAAGACTTAAATCTGAAAAGCTTCGCATGTAGATTTTAATTTAGGGAGCTTCTTCACCTTTTATTATAGTTACAAATTATTTTGACAGATTATTTGTTACATACTCCAATTATTTTAATTACTTTATTTTATATAACACAAAATACCAGGTATATTATATGAATGCTTACTTAAATGATTATTAATTTTATTTAAAGGTAGTTGTGACTGTGGAACTGAATTCATTTTTTTCTTTTTTTCTTTTTGTCTGTCTGGGCCTGAACTCTGGGCCTGGGCGCTGTCCCTCATCTCTTCACCTCAAGGCTTGAGCTATACCACTTGAGCCACAGTGCCACTTCCTGAATTCATTAAAACATGGAAAGTAGCCATTTCCCCTTTTTTTGTTGTTGTTGTTGGTCATGGGGCTTTAACTCTGGACCTGGGTGCTGTCCCTCAGCTCTTCAGCTCAAGGCAAGCGCTCTACCACTTGAGCCACAGTGCCACTTCCTGAATTCATTAAAACATGGAAAGTAGCCATTCCTCATGTTTCACAGGAGGGCACCATTATACATAGTGATACCCATATCTTTATGACATAAAGATGCTGATCTGCAATTGAAAGATGGGAATGGAAGAAGGCTGTGTATCAACAGTTTGAAAAACAGCACAAAAGAAATTGCAAACAGAGCTGAGTAGAGCCAAGACCAACGGGTAGTTATCGGGCGCCAGCTCAAGGTCACAGCAATAGAAGAACATCACTGGTAATCATTGCCTAAGATACTCATTTGTATACTAGTGTCTTTGTTTTCCTATTATGTTGACCTCCTTCCCACCAACTCAGTTCAGATTCTGAGACAAATAATATCACCTATACAACCAATCTTATGAAAAACATATACATAGAGACTTTTGTGTAGGATGGTTAGGGCATAAAAACCAAGCTTGTCATAAAGAATTCTTAAGCAAAACAAAGAGAGTGGTCCTTATTTTTCAGTGACTAGGAGCTGATGCCAGTGTCAGAAGGTGGTGTAAGGTTTGGGGGAAAGTGTAATTTGAACTTCATCAAGGGAGCGAGTTCCCAGGCCTTCTGCACAGATTCTCTGGAGGTGTCAAGAGAGAAAACGGAGAGGGTTGTGGTTCTTCTAAGATATCTCAGTCAAAAATTCATGGACCCAGGTACTATTTATTCTTATTAAGATTTCATATTTTAACACGATTCATCTATCTACATGATGAAAACATTTAACTTGATTTATATATTTGTAACTGATTCATCTACCTTGCAGAAATCAGGAGCAACTTTGATAACACCTGCAAACTGAAATAAAATAATCTCAAGCACAGCCTTTAAACTCAAAAACTAGATTTTGACCTTTTCCGCTTGACTCATACATATACTAGATATTGCAAATAAGGGAAACCATGGGACCTATGTTTCTTTAGGCCTGGCTTATAATGTGATGTTAGGAAAATGAACCCTTAGATATGTATTTTAACATTTTTTTTCTTTTTTGAATGTGTTTCTAACGCATTTATAAGATTATTTCTTTGTTGCTTTGTATGTCCCTCCCCCACAGTATAACCCTGCTTTCACTATACTTGATGTCAGTATAACTTGTGGAGGAGATGGGGAAAAACAAGTCGTTTAAGGATACAGGTAGACCTGTTGCAACAATGAGAAGTACAAGTTGTCATGTCGAAAATGAGCTTTACAATGTCGGTGCGGGGAGGGGGGGGAGGATTGGGGGGAAGGGAGGTGGCTGGGAAGGGATGTGAAGGGTAAACAAAGGAGGAGGCTGCAATGCTTGGTAAGAAATGTATGCATTACCCTGCCCATGTAATTGTAACCCCTCTGTACAATATGTTCACAAATAAAATAAAATATAAAAAAAACTAGATTTTGATTGCTGTGAGCTAAAAGATAAGTAAACTATAGTTGCAAATAATCAGTGCAGGGTGATTTCAACACACATTGAGTTCAGACAGAAAAATATAAGACTGAAGTTCACACAGATTGAGCAGCTTTTGTTAATCTTCATTTTCAATTTCTGTTTTGTTCTGGCCCTGGGGCTTGAATTTGGGGCCTGAGTGCTATTCCTGAGCTTCTTTGGCTGAAGTCTAGAATTCTACCACTTGAGCCACAGCTCCACTTTTGGGATTTTGGGGTGTCTTCAAACCATGATCATCAGATCTCAGCCTTTGGAGTGGCTAGGATTGCAGGCATGAGCAACAAGAACCTGGTTTGACTTCAACTTTGTGGATTAAAAATCACATAGGGGAATCACATAGGGAAAAAATATGAGATTACCAGTATCCTTTCTTAATCAATGGACAAACTCCTTGATGATTCACAATATGATGGCATTATTGGGAGGTGGGAAAAGGTTGAAAGTGGGATCTAGTTAGCTGAAGTAGATTTTTTTATCTGGCTCCTGCACATTTTTCTTTTTTTGTAATTGTTTTTTATTGTGATACTACTGTACAAAGGGGTTACAGTTACATGAGCAAGGTAATGAGCACATTTCTTATCAAGCATTGTTGCTTCCTCCTTACTTTTCCCCTTCCTGCTCATTTTTCAACTCCATCATGCCTTTTCTGCCATGATAGCTTGACATCCACCAGTAAATCCGTCATCCAGTTAGCCAAACTTGGGTGTATCAAAGTATCTGATACAAAGTTGCATCTTACTATTCAAGTAAATCATGAATCTCAATGAACAGAGTGGCTTTAACTCTCTTTTTTCTACACTTAATATTATTAAAAAATTAAGATTGGATGAATTGTGTAACATACATAACTATCCTTTTCATTCATTTTAAGTCTTTCTATACTTGTTGGCCAATTTACACAACTGGCCAACTTAATAGCATTGCCTTTGACTCTAACCACTTGAGCAAATTAAATTTTTCTCTTTAGGTCTTTATTTGTGAAACATCAAGTTTTCATGTATCTCAATCTACAAGAAGTTTTACAATTGCCTTACACTAGTGTTCTGGTACAATGGATTCAAATCTACCTCTTGATTAGATGACTTCAGAACCAGTATTACCTGCCAGTGGTATTTGTTTAAATGCCATTTGTTTAAATGTCTGAGCAACTTCCATTGTCGTGGATAGGTCTATGATTAGTTGTGTCTGCTAATCACCACATTGGAAGTGTTCTAGGAACCATAATGTTTAAAACAGTTATGGTATGTATAGGAATGAGCCATGTGAAGAGATAACATGGCCAGCAAACAACTATTCCTCATCCTAAATCACGCCTTAAGCAGACCAGCATCCTCGTGGTTCCCTGACCATGTTCCCAGAAACAGATTAGTACCCAGGATAAATGTTTGCTGGTGCTTTTATCCATTATATGCTGGGTTTATTTATTATGAAACAACACAGAAACAGAATTTGGTGTTTATAATTGGTAGCTTCAATAATGAAATTCTAAAACTTCAACTTGACAACATTTGTTTCCAGTTTTCAGTTATCATGAATGAAATTATAACCGCAGACAAAATGTGGTTTCTCTTATTTGCAATATCTAGTATATGTCTGAGTCAAGCAGAAAAGGTCAGATAAGGTGATGTTAAGGAAATGAACCCTAAGATACGTATTCAAATGTTTTTGTTCTTTCATGCGATTGTTTCTAACACATTTATAAGATTATTTCTTTGTTGCTTTGTATGTCCCTCCCCCTGTTTTCACTGTATTTGTTGTCGGTATAATTTGTGGAGGGGAAGGGGAAAAACAAATCGTTTAAATAGAGATACAGGTGGACCTATTGCAACAAGGAGATGTACAAGTCATTATGTCGAAAACGAACTTTACAACTTTGGTGAGGGGGTGGGGGGGGAGGATTGGGCGGGGCGGGGGGGGGTGGAGGATGGGAAGGAGAAACAAAGGAAGAGGCTACAATGCTTGATAAGAAATGTACTCATTATCCTGCCCATGTAATTGTAACCCCTGTGTACAGTATTTTCACAATAAAAAATTAAAATATTTCTTCTTATATTTTTAAAAATAAACCTTGGTAATGGGGATAGATACAACATTCATGAATATATGAAACTTTATGAGCAAAAGAATTTTATAAATGTCAAAAAAGTTACTGATCAGTTGATCTTGCATTCACAAAAAGCAATATTATCTTCCTGACATCACATTATCTGACCTTTTTCCGCTTGACTCATACATATACTAGATATTACAAATAAGGGAAACCATGGGACCTATGTTTCTTTGGGCCTGGCTTACTTCACTTAATATAATTTTTTCCAAGTTTTTCCATTTCCTAACAAATGGGGCAATGTCATTCTTTCTGATGGAGGCATAGAATTCCATTGTGTATATATACCACATTTTCTTGATCCATTCATCTACTGAGGGACATCTGGGTTGGTTCCATATCTTAGCTATGGTAAATAATGCTGCAATAAACATAGTTGTGCTGGTATCTTTAGTGTGGTCTTGTTTGTAAACATTTGGGTAAATGCCCAAAAGTGGGATTGCTGGGTCATAGGGGAGTTCTATGTGAAGTCTTTTGAGGAACCTCCATACTGCTTTCCAAAGTGGTTGAACAAGTTTACATTCCCACCAACAATGAAGTAAGGTTCCTTTCTGTCCACATCCCCTCCAGCATCTGTTGTTGTTAGAGTTCTTGATTTTTGCCGTTCTAACTGGAGTGAGGTGATATCTCAATGTAGTTTTGATTTGCATTTCTTTTATGGCTAGGGATGTTGAACATTTCTTCATGTGTCTATTGGCCATCCTTCTTTCTTCTTCAGAGAAGTTTCTCTTTAAGTCTTTCGCCCACTTATTTATTGGGCAGTTGTTTCTTTGAGGATTTGTTATTGTTATTTCTTTCATGCATGTGTTTCTAATGCATTTATAAGATTATCTCTTTGTTGCTTTGTATATCCCTCCCCCACAGTATAACCCCTGCTTTCACTATATTTGATGTCAGTATAACTTGTGGAGGAGATGGGGGAAAACCAGTTGTTTAAGGATACAGGTGGACCTGTTGCAACAATGAGAAGTACAAGTTGTCATGTCCAAAACTAGCTTTACAACATTGGTGCGGGGGGGGGGGGGGGGGAGAGGGGGGAAGGTGAAGGATTGGGATTGGGGGGGAGGGGGGAGGCTGGGAAGGGATGTGAAGAGTAAACAAAGGAGGAGGCTGCAATGCTTGGTAAGAAATGTACGCATTATCTTGCCCACGTAATTGTAACTCCTCTGTACAGTATGTTCACAAATAAAATTAAATTAAATTAAAAAAATAATTATAAGTGAAAAAAAAAGCAATATTATCTGACTTGGCCTACTGTAATCAAACTTTTAGCAAATATGTAGTCCCTTTTTCTGGTAATAGAAAAGATTGTCAGAGAGAGTCAAAGCACAAGAAAGAGCTGACATTCTCTTCCAACCTGAAGATGGAAGAAACAAAATACAAATACCAACACATATTCAAGGGTCAGTGAATAAAATCCCAAGATAACATCCAGCACAGGAAGTAAGGGGAATTTGTGTTGTTGCTGCACAGAACTGTATTCTACCGATAACTTGAAAGAATCCAGAAGTGTGCTTTCCCAAGGTACATCATAAAGGAAAACAACAATGCTCAACCTGAATTTTAGTGCTGGCCCATTCAGGAAGGCATAGTTGAGTTTTCCTGGGATTCTGACCCACAGAACTCTAAGATAAACAAACTGCTCAGTTTCTGGCAATTTCTTTCACAGTAATAGAAAACTAACATAAATTATTTGTGCATCCCCAGGTAAGACTTTTGTAAACATCTTGTCTCTTTCATATTGGGCAAATCTTAGGAGTGGAAATCCCAGGTCATAAAGTGGGCCTAATTTCATGTCAAGACACAATATGGTACCATGAAAAGATTCCTACAGTCATTTATTTTTTATTTTACATTTATTCTACAGATGTGGAAGTAGGAATTGTTATACATCCTTAAAATAAGTTTGATTTTTATCTTTTCACTTAGTCATTCTTAGCTTGTAGATAAAGTTATATCCTCCTAAATTTAATATGAATTTCCCTGATAATTAGTGATGTCTAATCTGCATCTTTTTCATTCTCTTTTCATGTTAGTATTTGCTATTTTTACCTTGGTACACATATACATAATATATTTTGTCTCATATAGACTTGGGGATTTTTATATAATTATGTATTCTGATATAAATCACAGGCAGATATGTATGTAGGATTGTGTGTGAAAGTGTGTATGTTCCACTAGAAATGTAGTTTACATTCTCATTTCATTTATTCTTCAAAGAATATGGGTTTCCATTTTATGATGTTTATTTTATAGCTTTTCTTTTATTTGGTGTGTTTTGTGTCCTGAGTACAAAATTTGATTGTGTCTATTGAAGATATTATTCCAAAAAAATGATAAATATTCTGTAGTCATAATGTCAGTCTTTTTAATTCAAGTAACTTCATATCCACATCACATATTTTAAACAAAAACATGCTTGAAGCATAAGATTCTATCGTTTGACAGATTGAAGTGATCAGTATATTATTTAAATTAGTTATTATCATATTTCTAATTAAATATAACCTTTTCAAAATATAAATTATTGCTGAGATAATATTCACTGAATCTCATTAAAGTGAACTCAAATTACCTGGCAAACTCACAATTTCAAGATCATTCATATTATTAGTAAAATATCAAAAATAATTTTTTTACTTTAAATTAAAATACGTATTTTTCTTTAAAACACTGAAAAAGGAAACCTAAGAATCAATGCAACATTGGCATACACAAGACAATATTTTGGAAATGATCTGTGCAACTTTGTGGGGGTGTTAGGGGGAGGAGAAAGTAGAAGAAAAATGAGGGAAGAGGTAACAAGTTTGACAAGAAAAGAACTTATTACCTTACTTATGTAACTGTAATTCCTCTATGCATCATCTTGACGATATAAGAAAATAAAAAGAATAAAAAAAGAAAAAAGCCTAAGAGATTGTCATTCTCTTTCTTACCATTCTAAATGTTTAAAAATACATGAATTATTAAATATTTATTCTATTCTTCTCTCTACCTATCCCCCAATAGTGTAATTTCTAATAGGAGTAGGATTAAAATTTGACAATCACATAATTAATAGTATCATTTTACATTCCTGAGTCCTGGATTATAGCTTGAGATTCCAACTATTTCTTTCTAAAGGGTCCTCATTCCATTGATTGCGATATCTTCTCTTGGTCAACCTGGAGAGGAGAAATCAAAATACTATACTACAAGCTAACTTTCCTTTGCTCCATCTATCCTTCATAATTTATTGTTCATTATTTTTAAATTTTGTCATTTTTAGCTCTCTTTCTGTTTTACATCTTCCTCTTTTTATTCTATTTTTCTGTTCTTAATTGGTTATTTTACACAGTCCTATTTTCCTTGTCTCCTAGCATATCACAATTGTACATCATTTAAAATATGTAACATTGTTACAATGAATCTGCTTCTGTTTATAATGGACAATATACCCTTTGAGAGCTACCTTAGATTCTGCATTACTGATTCTCAATTACTTCTTCATATCCATTATAACAAGGCTGTCTCTCATTTTATTTACTCATAATTTCCCACAATAACTTCAAAAATACTTATGCGTTATGTCACTGAAGAATAAGAAATTAAAGATACCTACTTTACTCTATTCTTTCCATGAGGACCTTGCTCCTTGGAAAGATCCAAGTTTATAATTGACACCATTTTTCTGTCTTTGGGGGATGTCTCTTAACATTTCTTACTGGAATAAGGCTCCTCTAATTTTATTTTCTGACAGAGACATTATTTCCTCTTCATTTTTAGTGGACAATATTACTAGAAAACTAATTTTAGCCTTTTCTTTAAAAATCCTAAATGTTATACTCTGCTCTGTACAGACAAAACATCCACTGGAATTCTCATCTCTGCTCCTCTGTTGGTAAGTATGTTCTTATTTCTTGGTTGTGTGGTGGTGGTGGTTTAATTTTTTACCTCTGGATTCATTACAGATTTTTCTGAGTTTTATTTTCTGCAGTTAAATTTGTTATCATGGACAATAGTCATTTTGAATATTTGTGTTGCACAGAGTTCTCTGAGCTTCCTGTATTAATTACATGTCTGTCATGAATGTTTAGAAAATTCTGTCATATTTATTTCATATATGCTTTTGTGTATATATCTGCAATCTTAGCACTTCAAAACCTGAGGCAGGATGAGCACATATTTGAGCATAGCCTAGGATAGATATGTGTTTGATGCCAATGTAGCCTGGTTAGTGAAGAAACCCTATCACAAAACAATAAACAAGCAAAGAAAACTGGACGGCGTAGAGTGAAGATGCATGCAAAGTGGAGGCAGGATTGCCAAGCCTTTTTCTTGTTTTTAATTAATGGACTCCAATAGGTGTTTTTACTTTTTAGGAAAGCAGATTTTAATTATTTATTATATGGGTGGGCTATATCATTTGGGGGTGGTGTCTTTATAGAAAAAAAGAGATTAGGCTCCAAACAGGCACCAAAAGAAGAAAGAAACACAAAGAAATCAGGATGATGGTCAAGGAAGAGAGGTGTCTGACAGTCCAACCCTGTGGGTAACTTAACCTTGGACTTCTCATCTTCAGATTTGTGAGGCACCATGGTACATTTTTTTAAAATTCCCACACCCAGGTACTTTATTTGGCAATCATAGCACACTACTATAGCAACCATTTTAAAACAGACTCAGAATATTCCCCAGAAACTGGCCAGATCTTCAAAGAAATTTTATTAGCAGAACTATCATAAAAAAAAAGACAAAAAACACAGCCTGCTGTTGAACAGCCACTGCATGGTCTCCTCATTTTGGTCCATAATGAATTCTGAACATTTGCTTTGCTTGCTTGTGTGGTCTGTTAGTGTTTTCCTTGCATGTTTGAACTAAGAAAAGTTTTAGGCTTCTTTTCTGAGATGATTAACAAACTTCTTAACTTGAAATTTCCCATCACATTTAATCTATCTGAATTTTAAATTTGTTTCTTATTTAAGGTCTGTGGTAGCTTGCACTTATTTACCTTTGGTGATACTTTAAGAAGGCGTCCTTGCAGACTCCCATTCCCTCAGGTAAACGCTTAGGTGAGTTCCCTCAGGTGTGTAACAAAAAGAACATAGCCATTATTATACCTGGTTCTATTCCATGTTTTTAATGGGATTGATTTTAAAAGAAACTTAAAAATAAGAAACAAAATTTTCTTCACTCAGTCTCTGAAAACCACAAAAATAGTGGACAATCTAAAAACTTTTGAAAGAAGTTAAAAAGTACACCATGAATTAAATGTATGTATGCACAAAGTAACGATATTAAGCGCATTAATGTTATTAGAACCAGGTTAAATCAAATAGAGTATTGACTAGACCAAGAAAGAATAAAATTTAACTGGGACAAACAAGTCCCAGATGACCTGAGAAACATAGTTACAGATCCTAGGAATGGGACAAACTGCCGCCTGGCATTTACTGAAATTTGAAAAGTGAGTAAGAATAAGGCTGAACTTGAAAGGCAGAACCTCCTTGTAGAAACTCCAGGTTAGTTATTAAAGGGAAAATTCCAGAGAAAAAAAGTTTGAAATAAATTAGTGAGTTAAACACCAGGTTACTGGAATTTGGTAGATAATAGTGAAACTCAGAAAGAGTCAGACAACCAAGAAGGTGGTTTGATTTTGGAGGGTGATAAGTAAGAAAGGTGGAATGTGGTTTTTGCTTTGAGGACTTACTACTTTTCGTATAAAGACTGTGACTGCTATTTCACTAACTTGCTTCTTTTGATAGGAAGATATGGGATAAGGTCTTTGCCTTGTGACTGATGGCCTTGGTTATTGGAATGAGTGGAATTGTAATCACCATTTTGTAATCACTAACTGCTAGCTCTGCTTCTGTAACTTTTTTTTTACACTTTTCCCATTTTTATTACATCCATTAATTATACTGAGAATTTCACTTTGACATGTTCATATATGCATACAATGTGAGTTGATCAGACTCACACTGTCTCTTCCCAAACCAACTTCAGAATGTGAAGAAAACCAAGACAACTTGGCGATAGAATTAGGTAACTTGCTATGTACTTTAGGCTAGCCTCAAATTCTTGATTCTCTATCTCATTCTCTTCAATACTGGGATACAGGTGTGTACCAGTATGTCTGGCTGCAATTTTGAATAATTTCTGATGTTTTGGTAGTAAATCTCAAGAATAAACACTGTTATGCCTAGGTTGCAGGACCCCCACAAAGAAGACCACCGAGAGTCAGACTTTACAGCTATTTTAAGGTTTTATTTAAACAGGCTGCAGCTTGGACCTTGTCCTACACTCAGACACAGAGGAGCCCAGAAGGAGAGCCCCAAGCTAAGGACTTGCAGGTCTTATAAAGGCACACAACCAGCTGGTTTAGCACCACGTGTTGCTCTGCTCTGAAACAAGCAACAAATGGTCAGGTACTTTAACCCTTCAACACCTAACTTGAATCTTGGCATCAGTAATTATAAAATAAGGCCACTTAGATGGCATTATTCATTGAAAGAGGTTAATTAATTTTAACACTATTAATAATAAATATTGTCAGTACAAAATAAAGTATTCTCTTTGACTTACTAATGCAAAATAGACCCATCATATACAGTTAATTTTCAGGAGTATAGGACTGCTTTTTAAATGATGTACCCAAAATTTATAAGCATTCAATATGCAATTAATTTGCATACCTACCATCTGCTTATTGCATAGGAACACAGAGTGGATCCATTATATGCAATTTTGGAGAGATGCCTTTAATTTGAGCTTTAAAGATTTTAATTTTTAACATATTGAAGATCACTTTTACTACACTTTGTGGATCCTTGATGCTTCTAGAGAGCAAATTTTCCAAATTCACATACATCTTTTCATATTTTAAGGTTTTATTCTTGAAATCTTTTTCTTCTTTTTTTAATATTAATAAGTTTCTTATTGTGAAAATACAGTACCGAGGGGTTACAATTACATAAACAAGGTAATGAGTACATTTCTTATCAAGCATTGTTGCTTCCTCCTCTGTTTCCACTTACCATCCCTGCCCTCCCATCTCCCTGGGCCCCCGTCCCCCTACCCCAAAGTTTAAAGTTCGTTTTGTGACATCTCATTGTTGCAATGGATCCACCTGTATCCCTATTTAAACAATTTGCTGTAACTTGTTTTTGCCAATCTTGAAACTACCACCGGCGACCTGCTAGTGGTGCTCCCCTCCCCCATGCATTTTGCCTTTAAATATCCTGAGTTATTTGACTTTGCTTCACTGTCTTGGTATAGTGGAGGTCAGACTGCATTGTTATTAAATGATTCCTAGCCCTATTGACTGAGTGTTGGTGACTCCTTTGTTGATTGTGGGTTAGAGGCCCACCGGCCCCAGGAAGCTGGGATATTTCAATTAAAGTACTAATACATTAGCTATACTAGACCAAAATAAATTATAAATTTATAACAGTTACAAAAATTCAAGAAACTAATGCATTGCCATTCTAGTAAAATGTTTAATTAGTGTTAATTGTATTTTTCTTTCCCCTGGCTGATATTCTAATGTTAGGAATTAAGGAGACAAGAAAGGAAATTTGAATAAGATTGTATGTTTCCTTCCCCCCTCAAAAAAATAGAAGAGAAAGAAAGAAAAAGAAAATATACTCTTTTTCTAAGCCCCCATTGATGAATGGACAGTTCATTTTAAATCTGTTTTTACTTCAGCAGTCACATGGGTAATTTCTATGGCCGTAGGGACAGGACTGGCATTTCATATTACTGAGATCCAGAAGACAAGACCTACATGAAATTGAACACTGACCTTGCCATACTTCTCTAGTCTGGGAGGTTGTGTCTAATGACAAAATGAAAATCCTGATAGCTCCGTGGAACTGATTGACCAGGAAAATCAAATAGCAGAGTGATTTATTCCCCATTCAGAGAGCAGAGTAGCAGTTCTTGACTGATTGATGGTGAGGGAGTGCATGTCACCCCAATATTTCTTTATGAACCAAAGGAGTTTTATAAAGGTTTATGACTCTCTGACAGGCATTGATAAATAGCTCCCACCCATGTCAGTAGTGTTTTGCATGGTGCTGAAGACTTAATTTTCATGTAACCTAACTCCATGGAAATTTTGCTTCTGTATTTCCAGAGACTGCTGTGCAAAATAGACATCTCTCTTTAGATAGGGCCACTGGTGAAATTTAATGAGTGTCCAGGGACAGGCAAATTTATAAGGGAATTAATTACATCATCTTAATAATTAACAGGTTGGGCTCAGAATGCCTGAGTTAGCTCAAGAGAAGTGGGGGTTAATACCAATCTCTGGGCCTGGAAGCAGTGCCCCTTTGAAAATCTCTGATCCCTTATTAACAATCTTGCATTTGTACAAACCTATCTCACTTTTCATGAGAGGATGAGGAAGCTTAGCAATTTTTTTTACTCCTCTCTGTACGGATATCATTTGCTAAATTTAGCAGAACCTTGCTTTTCTAACTTCATACAAAATCATGTTGCTCTTTTTTGCCCAAAGGAATAATTGGAAATGATATTATGAATTGGGGAATTTTACACAGACCATTTTTTCTTCTCAAACTTTCAAGTTTACAAACTTTGCTTTTTTTAATTCTTATATTCAAGTGGTTGTACAAAGGAGTTGTCATTTAACAAAGCAACTTATGAATACAATATATCTTTATCAATGTCACCCCTGAAATATAGTCGATTAAAGGGAGATCTCAAATAGAGTAATTCTTTTAAAGTTAAAATCAAATTTCAGCAAAATAAAACACCAGAAGCAGATACATCATTTTTTATGAATGTGTATCTTACTTGAATAAACATTAGCTATGGGATATATATATATATATATATATATATATGTACATATAAATTTATGTATATGTATATATATATATATATATATATATATATAGTATAACTAAACATACAGAAATAAGCCCATTTGCTAAGCCATTATCAACCTATGATTTTTTTTATTTTGGGTCCGGTCGTGGGGCCTGAACTCTGGGCCTGGGTGCTGTCCCTCAGCTCTTCAGCTCAAGGCTAGCACTCTACCACTTGAGCCACAGTGCCACTTCCGGCTTTTTTCTTTTTGCTTATGTTGTGCTGAGGAATCGAACCCAGGGCCTCAGGCATGAAAAGCAAGCATTCTACCACTGAACCACCTTCCCAGCCCTCAACCTATGATTTATATATGTCACTTTGCATATAATGGTCCTGATCAGGTTGCTGCTTGTCAGAGTGAGCTTTATATTACCCCAGTAGGTTTACCAAAAGCACCCTGAGCTGAATTGAAGGTGATTAGTTAGAGAATATTCTTTTTTGTAAATGAAAATCACATAAGTAGAAAAAAAGGAAAAGAAATGAAAACCATATAAAACACAACTAGATAGTTTCCTACTCCTAATTTTGAACTGTTCAGTTAATAAATTTAATGTTGTAATGACTGGTGATAGCATTTATTTTAATTTTATTATCTTTAAGTGGCTGTACAAAGAAGTTTCCATTCTACAAAACAGTCTAAGCCTGGCGCTGGTGGCTCACGCCTGTAATCCTAGCTACTCAGGAGGCTGAGATCTGAGGATCGCAGTTCAAAGCCAGCCCGGGCAGGAGAGACCGTGAGACTCCTATCTCCATTAAACCACCAGAAAACCGGAAGTGGCGCTGTAGCTCAAGTGGTAGAGCACTCGCCTTGAGCTGAAGAGCTGAGGGACAGCGCCCAGGCCCAGAGTTCAAGCCCCACGACCAACAACAACAAAAAAAAATACAGTCTATGATAACATTGTCACCCATAGCTCCTAACCCACTCTTTCTCTCACTCTCTCACTTTGCTTTTCTTCTTTTTGTTTAATTGAGATTAGGTGCTTACATAAATTTCACATATTTCACAGTATTGTGGAATAGTGATACTTAGTTAAAGTAACACACACATTTTAACCTTCACAAGACAAATTGTCATTATCTTGGTCTATAAAATTTGTGCAGTCTGTGAGCTTTGACAATATAATTATTTCTTCTACATCAGGTGATATTTACATTTCTTTCATTTTTCTTAGTGTAAGCTGTTCCGTCATTCCCTTTCATTCCTCCCTTCCCATGGTGATAGCATTTATGACCTCACATAAATTACTGCATATGGTACTATTTGAACAAAGGTGTAATACCTACTGGTTGAGTTTCCTTATCTTTGCATATCTATGGATATAATATAATTAAACAGCTATTGGCATTCAAGACTAATTTTCTTACTTGGATGCACAGTACATGGACTGACAATTCTGTTCTAACATTGCAACCAGCCCATTCACTCATTCATGACAACATTTCTCTGGGATATTCATAGCCAGTTGAGTTTTTGGCCATTAATTAGTTTTCATCACTGAGAAGACTGTGATTGAATATTGATAGTCAATGGTTAATAAATATAATAACAATCTCATAAGTACTTTGCTTACTTTACCCAGTAAAACTCCCCATTACTTTTATATTTTCATTGAAAGTGGATGTAAAGAGAAGCCCGTGATGTATTTCTGATTGCTTACTTCCATTGGCATTACAAATCCACAAAAATCCTGCTGTCAGTCTGACACTAATCCTCTGTAGCATGAATGATTCTAAGAAATTGCTTGGAACTCTAATAAATTACCACATGAATTTAAAGTAAAATGCTAGCCTAAAATCTTTGTTTCCTTAGATGAAAGGGGGCATTTTAAAAGATGAAAATTAATGTGTGGAGGTCTGAGGCAAAACATAAAGGATAAAAATGTTCCATAATATTGTGAGAGAGAACAAGGTCAGCCATGTGAATTAACAAGGCAGAGATTTATTAGGAGACATAAAACTTGGCAGCAGAGAGAGACGATGTGGAATCTATGATGGTCAAATGCAGTACTAGTAGGGACTAGTTCAAGACTGAAGGTCTCAGTAACTGAATTATAGAATCTAAATCAATTTTGAATATACCAACACGTCATACTGTGAAATTGCTTTTCTAAAGTAATTGGAGGCAAGTTTTTTTTTGTCTGCTGTTAAAAATCTAATCATATCTTTTTTTATTGTGAAAAATACCATACAGAGGGGTTACAATTACATGCACAAGTTAATGAGTACATTTCTTATCAAGAATTGTTGCCTCCTCCTATGTTTCCCCTTCCCATCCCTTCCCATCCTGACCCCCCCACCCCCATACCTGGCCAAAAATTGTAAAGTTCGTTTTTCGACATAACGTCTTGTACATCTCATTGTTGCAATGGGTCCACCTGTATTCCGATTTAAGCTATTTGTTTTTTTCCCTTCCCCTCCACAAATTATACCAACATCAAATACAGTGAAAACAGGGGTTATACTGTGGGGGAGGGACATACAAAGCAACAAATAATCATCTTATAAATATGTTACAAACAATCGCAAGAAAGAAAAAAAAACATTTGAACCCTTATCTTGGGGTTCTAATCATATCTTCTAAGAAAAGAAAATCAAGAATATGTTCTGAGATGAACCCTTACATAAGATAACAGGGAATCATAATTCTAGTTAAGACTATTCAGAATAAATACAAAAATAATTTACACTATGAGCTTTTAAAGTATTGTAGAATAGTCTAAACATATTGATCTGTACTTGGTTATATTCAGTTAACAATGTAAGTTAGACTTGAGTAGAATTGTGAATCTGTGTGACTATTGGAACATGGTATTCAATACTCAATGGATAACTGAGGTAGGAGTAATTTGAATTGATTTATATGCTTTTTATCAAATATGGCATTATAAACAGTGAGCCATTGTGTGTAGCAGTATCAGAATTCTTTGTACATTGCTAGTAGAAGTTGGGACAAGTAGTCATTTAAAGTACTTTGGATCAACAACATGCAACACCTAGTAGAGTTCTACTGAAGTTAAACTTGAGAACATGAGACCAGTCTTACTTAATAGCTCCCAAATCCCCTTCTAGTACCGCATTTATGATGTTAATTACAATGTGCTCAGATGATTTATAACCATAACTCTAATCTCAATAATAAAGAAAAGGTAAATAGTCAGGAGACTGTATGTTTTCAACATAGCAGTTACTGAGCATTTAAGTGTAGGTTTAAAATGCATACCTTGCCCATGTAATTGTAACCCCTCTGTACAGTATTTTCACAATAAAAAAATAAATTAAAAAATAAAATAAAATGCATACCTTTTTATTCATAACTCTATTTCAACTTAACTGTTTTCTATACTTCTGCTAAAGGCTAAAATGTAATTCTCACTTCCTATTGACAAGACTGGCCAGTCCCATTTTAAATTTCCTAACAGGAGTGGGTCCCCTATGCTTCTCTTTCCATCTACCTTCTCTATCTACCCTGATCACTCTTACCTGAATGTTCCTTTCTCCTTTTCAAATCTCAACTCCCAGGATCCTTTCTTTGTACTCAAGTGATGGCATTTGGCCTGTATGTTAAAAGTCATTAATAGAAAACATGTTCATAATTTTACCATCACATCAATCCACAGTCTTCACTACAGATATCTGTTAGCTTGCCTTAGGTTTCATACTTATGCCTTTGCATTTCTGGTCAATTTTCATTTGCTACCATCAATAAATACTGTCTTTGCTAAAGACAAACCTTCATGCATCTATTAATTGATCATTTATTTATTTATTTTTGATGCAAAGTATGGAACCCAGGATCTTGACATACCAGTTATATATCTAACATTGGAGCCATACCCATAGCCATTTTGCTGTGTGTGTGTGTGTGTGTGTGTGTGTGTGTGTGTGTGTGTGTGTGTGTGTAGGTGTATATATATATATATATATATACATATATATGTATGTATGTCTATATGTATATAAATATCTTTTTTGGGAGGGGGTCCAGTCGTGGGGCCTGAACTCTGGGCCTGGGCACTGTCCTTCAGCTCTTCAGCTCAAGGCTAGTACTCTACCACTTGTGCCACAGCGCCACTTCCGGCTTTTTTTTTTAATGTGGTGCTGAGGAATTGAACCCAGGGCCTTGAGCATGCAAGGCAAGTGCTCTACCACTGAGCCACCTTCCCAGCCCTATATGTATCGAGATATATATATATATATATATATATATATATATATATAATTTTTGTATAGTACTTCTCACTTTTACCTGGGCTAGTATTGTCTTCTTGCCTCTGCTTTCTGAACAGGTGGGATGATAGATACACACCACCTTTCCTGGATTAAAACCTCAATCTTACTTCAACAGAGTTTATGTTATCTGACAGCTCAAATACATTGATGTAGCAATTCTACCATTTTCAGTGTTTTTTTTCTTTTTGAAAGAATTGTTTTCCGTATTGAATAATTTGACTTCACTTTTTGGAAGAAGAAATCCTATCTGGATCCCTCATATCCTCAAGGTCACCATGACCCCATTCCCCTCATCACAGCCAAAGTCCTTTGAGATGTTGCATTGGTTACCTATAGTCTTATTTCTTTTCTTATGTTTTCCCCTCAACATAGTGCTTCTATGCATTTACCAATGCCTTCAAATTGATACTCAAATGATGACTCAAGTGATATATAATTGGCATTTAGTTTTAGGTTTTTAAATACAGACCTCTTTATGACTATATACAAACTTACCTGTCTTCTGTGCTTCTGCAAAAGGCTAGAATGTATCATTCATATCACATTAACAATGCTGGCAGGTCCCACTTTAAATTTCCTACCAGGGGTGGGCCCTCTATGCTTCCTCCTTTTTCCGTACACGTTTAAACTATGCTTCAAGGTGAACCTTTGGCTCTGTTTTTAGCTTCACCTTTGATTTCTTATGTCATTCTTATTGATGAAGGTTCAAATGCCTCAGGACTCAGCCTTCTAACTCTCCCTTGTTTGATGACAATAAGCAGAATTGTGAGTCTGAAATTTGTTTCTCCAGTGATATATATTTATATTCATATATCAGATCTCATGTCCTATATCTTACTGCTCTTGCTTTAGGGAAATCTCTTTGTCTTTCAGAAGATAATTTTCCTCAGCTCATGAAAAGAGTACAGATGGTCCTATTTACTTTTTAGAGATTTATAAAGATAAAGCATGTACCTATTGCACTACAAGAACTCAGTTGATCACTTGTGCTTATTATTATTTTTAGTGTTATATTTAAAGACATGTTACCAACATATTAAATACATTTCAGATAAAAAAGCAACAGTGAACAACTATTCTACCTACACATTCTAGATTAAAGAAAAATATGTGATCTGAGCATGAAAGTTAATCTTATCCAAGCAAAGGATAAAAATGAAACATAATATGACATTTCCCAGGGGCTCCTTGACTATAAGCTAATTAGTAAGTCTAACATATAATTTTAACACCTACTAATAAGAAGCATTAAAATTAGACCATACCAACAACTATGTGGCAATTAGATATCATGAGTTATACCCAGGAGATTAATTGCTATCAGATTTTATATATTTTGTGATTTGTGAGAATAATTCTTGAGAAATAACGTTTGTTTGTGCTTGTGGGATGATAGCATTGAGTAATAAAACATTATAGTTTAGAGAAAATATGTTTTTATTCCTATAAACAAAAAACAGGCCATATATAATGATCAATAACATGTTCATAAAATACTTAAAGTTTATCAAGTCTCTTTTCTCAATCACTCTTACTGAAGCTGGTATATTTTAATAACTACCAAATGAGTTAGATGGGATCAAAGTGAGTGTAAGCAAAGGAGTGAATCTCATCCAGTCATAGGCTAATTAACATGACATATTAAAGCTATGTGCAGTGGGTTAGTATTGAAATATTCTTATGCAGTTCAATGTTAACTGTGGAAAAATGACAATATTAAGTGGTACTAATGACTGTATTTAAAAAGTAATTTAATAGTTGTCTTGATTTTATAAGTATTTCATGCAATGTCCCCACTCACTACATGTCTTGCTAAGGAAAACGGAATGGAAGAATCAGGGTAAACATACTAGCACAGGTTGATGGTGACCACCATGTCATTCAGAATACCATTTTTCTATCCCTCCACTACTACACTTCCAAGAATATTTGAAAATTAGTTCAATATAAATATTAGATGCAATTAAAATCACATGTTGTATTCTCTGTTATATTTAAATTTGAAGCCACGTACTACATCATACAAAGTTAATTTAATTTCACGAATGCTGTTAAAACATTGATTCTCACATTTATTAGCATATCAAATTGTTGAAACAGTTTTCTGAGCTGTAAAACTCAGTCAACACAAGTCAAATATTATGGGATTATTTCACATACGTTAGTGCTTTGTGAACTTTAAGATGGAAGAATATTCTCTTATCTCTTATAATTGTTCTTTTATCCTTATAAAATTCTGAAGCTCATGCTAAGGTTTAGTGAAAGTATCACACATGATAATGGAATCTACTTTCTGAAGGTATCTTGGCTATCACCTTGAATTATGACCTCTATTCTTATTGTATTATACTGTATTATGTCTATCTATTGTGTGCCTGTTACTGTAGATATAAAACAAGATTATCTGACAATGTATTGTTAATGACTGCAATTTATATCACATCATTAACAATGATTTTCTATTTTTTTTCTTAGGAAATATCAGTTTTAGAGATATTCTGAATGATTTTATTCTCTTAAGTTTATTAGGATAATTGTAAGGTATCCACTGTACCAAATATTGTGAACGCATAAAATATTAACATCTGATTAAAAGTTTATATATAATATCAGTGAACAATCTATCCGAAAATTGGAATATAACATCTATAAATACATAAAAGTAATGATAACAACAAAATTCCTCACAATATGTTCCTAATACATTCAACACTAATAAACAGCGTCAGTGTCAACTCACAATCATACACATTAACTTATTGTATTCCTTTGGAAGGCATCAAGTAAGCTACAATTTTATGGTTTCTCCTTGCATTGCTATGAATGGAAAAGAAGGTTCTGACAGGACCCACACCCCTAGAGAAATTGATGGGGCCGAATTGTATGCTAGTGATAGAAATCTGCTCGTTTGGCAAGTCTGCGGAAAGAATTGTTGCTTCAATATTTCTATTCTTTTTCCTTTACACCTAATTTAATCACTCATTTAACATGCTTGTAATTCTTGAGATAATATTAGAAATCTGTTGCACAATTATGCTTCAGTACTTACATGGTGTTTAAATTCTAGGACATTATATCTTAAAGATCTACTGAAGTAATCATTTGGACTTAAACTCTTTACTGACAAATTAATGTTGAACGTATATTTAGCATGATATAACAAAATAGTTTTCATTTTGTCAAAGTAGAAAGTTGTCAGGAAATGAATCTAATGTAAATAAGGCTGAAAACTGAGCATATTAATATGCTTCAGGAACACAGACTACGTCTGAAAATAAGTCCTTGCCTGGAACATATTTTTAACAAATAACTACATTTCAGGATTATCTACAGAAATCATGTGTACTTTTTTTTTTTTTTTTGAGCTGTGGCGCCTGAGTCTATATTGTCTCCTTGGCCCAGAAGCAACTTAAAAGAAGTCTTGTTCACAATGGCATCATATACAAATTCAAAACTGCCATTTGGCAAAGGAGCCAGATACAGGTGGACCCATTGCAACAAGGAGAAATACAAGTTGTCAGGTAGAAAATGAATTTTAAAACTTTGGAGGGGAGGATTGAGTGGGGGAGGCGGGGGGGGGGGAGATGGGAAGAGGAAACAAAGGAGGAGGCTACAATGCTTGATAAGAAATGTACTCATTATCTTGTCCATCTAAT
The DNA here is from genome assembly GCF_024711535.1 of Dipodomys merriami. Lineage (NCBI taxonomy): Eukaryota > Metazoa > Chordata > Mammalia > Rodentia > Heteromyidae > Dipodomys > Dipodomys merriami. The sequence goes on along the minus strand of NW_027202382.1, from coordinate 11,752,219 downwards.
TGTAACCCCTCTATACAGTATTTTCACAATAAAAATTAATAAAAAAATAATAAAAAATGGAGAAAAGTACTAGGCTTAGATGCAGTATTACTTCAAAACTTAGAAAAATATGGAAAGACAGTCTTTTATGTCATTCAATAGCTCCATTTCAAAAAAATATAAATGTGCTATCAACAAAATAATTTTACAAAAATTACAATTTTACTCAAAATGTGTGCTTAATTCTTAAAAAAAAAAACAATTTCCCACAACATTCTAGAGGTTGGCATTACATTGTTTACTTAGAAAAGTTTGCTTAAAGACACTTTAATGTGACACATGATACAATATTTTGAAATATTTTATCTGTCTAATCTTTAAAAAAAAGTGAACAAAGTAAACAGCCTAGTGGTAAATAGTTCTATTACTTGAGTAATCATCACATTTACTATTCATTTACCAAAGCAATATTTCACATTTTTATTTTACTTTATATCAAGAACAATTCTAAGTGTAAATGAATTATGACAGTCTTTCTCAAAGTTCCCTTGTTCCCATTAGTGTGATTTTTTTTGGTTGACTAGGTCATTCATTGTTTGTGAAATAATTTCTGAGATCATCTTCCATGGTCATTCCCTGTCATGGTACTAGAGATACAAAGATTCTATGGAGTTATTAATTAATGTAGTTTTATTTATTGAAAGTTTCAAGTGATAGTGGTTTGTGATGCTCCAATAGGAATATAGCGATTTTGGTTTTATTCAGTGGTGGAGTCTGCATAAGAAGGCTATATACCAAGCTATAGTTTCTATCTGGGTGCCAAGCATGCAGTCAGGAACAGAGAGTGAATATAAAGATAGAGATGCAGCACAAACTAGAATTTGAGTGGCTCTTCAAATTATAAAGGTAAATGGGAACTTGCAATAATACACTATTTCTTTTAAGCTTGCATGTCTAGTGATCAGAAATTCCTTCGGGATGAGCTGATTTCATATGTAACTCATAGTCATAGAGTTGTTAAAATTTAAATAGAAGTTTTAGATATTCCAGACCTTAATTGCTTTCAGGCAACAGATAGGTGAAAATGTCCTGCTTTTGCTTTTCTCCTTCTTTCTTTTCTTTCTCTCTGTCTCTTTCTCTCTTTCTTTTTATTTTTTAAACAGTTTTATTCATTCAATTCTGGAAGTTCCTTTTCATTGTAAGAGTTTGACTTGTACAATGGAATGTATCACTTTTAAAAATCAGGACTAAGTCCTTCTCTTTCTTGTGTAAAATGGTGGATGCAGCTTTGCTTCATCCAGAGCTGGAAAAGGAAGGATCTCCCTGGCAATTCGAGTTTAGCTATGTGGACATAGTGAAATTCACCTGATCAATATTTTCACATTTACCTATAAAATGATCTGTGGTTGCAGT